>NC_137458.1:119102158-120302158 GCF_964235325.1 Thermobia domestica
ATGTTAAAGGAATAATGTTAAGTATGATTCCTAGTCCAATTTAAAGAAAATTAGGGGTTAAGGTGACCAGCAGTTACAAGAATATGTCTATTATTTACAATAAATTAAATATGATCAATGTAATATTACATGAGTGTTTGATTATGTTATTCAGAGATAAAGTTTTGTAATACAAGCTATTTTTTATAAGCTTTGGTCATACATTTTTAAAATTTTTTTATGATCTATACAGCTACGATACTTTTAAATATTATACTTTTCATTTTATTTTTTTTTACCACTTAACACCCTTTCAAAAAAATCCTGATGCATCGTAATGATTAAATATATGACACTGTCGCTGACTGATTTTGTTAGAATATCAAGTTTCCAAGGGAAGTTAAGTTCCAAGGTGAAAGGTATTATGCATTATGATGTTGCAACAGTGATTTTTCAATGTTTGATCTGAAGATCATCCAAAAATTAAAACGGAACATAATGAAGAATCTAGTTTTAAAACATGTTACGTGAATTTCATAATACTATCGAAAAGGTCCTATTGGAATTTTATTGGAACTGGCATGAAGAAATGTGTTCGTCACCAATCTCTTAACATTCTTGTAGCTGTGAAGCTAGGTGGACATGTGAAATATGGTTTCCCAGCTAAAGATAGACTTTCCTCTGAGGATAAGCATCTTCATTCCAAACGCTAGCATTTAACGATATCTAGCTTATAAAAGTATATTTCACCTTACTTCAAATCGCACAGAAGTCTTCTTCACTTGAAATATTCATAGAAGACATGTACACAGAAATATATTCCTATTTCATTTTCGTCTTCTCTAAATTTACAAATATCTATTCCGTTTCTGTTTCTAAAGCCATCCAAATTGATTTTGAGTAAGTTATTCTATCCCTTTTGTTATGTTCTTTTTACATCCTTTACGTCATGAAGTTCGTGAGTTTCTCTTTCTCTGTGTTGAAATGGTACCAACCTATACCAACAGAAACTGTCATTTTAATATAAACCAGTGTTGCTTCTTATCCCTATATTAAACATGTTGTAAGGAACAGTCATTAATTGTTATTGTATATATACACTCACAATGCATCCGTATGAAAATATATCAATAAAAAATGTGAATGACTCAAGAACCAATAGTGGTATAATCGTCCGGGTTTGTTTTGCAGAAAGAGAAAGGAATAGAATTTTATATCCAGCACAAAGATAAAATCACTCAACTCACCTCAGTACCCCTTTTGTTTCTCGGTAAACAACAAGGCGGTACTCAACCTCCCTTCAGGTATTGCGTAAAATTTAAGGTGTCACGGACCCACCTGGACACACTGATCCATACATATATAGGTCTATATATATATATTGGTGACGCCGTTAGTCCGTACCAGGCCTTTAAATCGAAAACGGTCCGAGATATGTACAAACTGAAAATTAATTCTTAGAACAACATTAGACGTTTCAATATAATATGCTTATCTGTCCACCATAACGCTTCCATTTCCATACTGTGTATGTTACCAGTGTCGACTACGAGACGAGACAAGACAACTTTTCAGTAGTGTCACGAAAGAGGACTGAACAGTCTCTGTAGTATTGTACCCGGAAAACGTATGTTACCAAGGAAATATAGCTGTTCAAAATGTTCAGGGTCTTCCCTCCAGCACAATCAAACAACTGCTAATTTGGAGGTGGGCCCTGTCTGGATATCTAGAACTGGTTACCGTGATATGTTGTACTTTTGAAATAATGAGACACTTGTTTTCCAGTTTTTACGTCTGGCTACCCGTTTCAGATTTATAGGGGTGGCCATATTGTTTTCAATGCAAATTTTGATGACATTTTGACCCGCCGCCATGTTGCATAGGGTGATCGTAGAGAATCGGGACTTGTTGTAGCTTCTTCCTTTTTAAAGAGCTTTCAAGCGATATACCACCTGACCCCTCTTTCCATTTGACAATTTTGAGTTGGATCCCGTCTGGGACCCTGCGGGGGACCCTGGGACGAAACTTTTTACTTCGCTCTGTTGTCCTTTGCAACTAATGGGATACGTGTTTTTCAATTTGTACATATCAAGATCTTTTCTTGTTGTAATATTTTAATATTCATTTTAAGAACAAGAAAGTGTAGGTGACTGAAATGAAAATACACTCAATGAAAAAAAAAAAAAAAACAAAAAAAAACAAGAAGGAATCCTCCAATTTAACTGCATTTTGATAGATGTGTAGCGCTATGGAGGATATGCAAATGGTTAGGGTTTCAAAGATCGGGAACATTGCGAATGGCCACTAGAGGGCGGTAATATCAGCAGTAAGGAATTCAGCCTTGGTCGTGTCAATCAGTTGTGAAGCGTGCGAGAGTGAGTCAGTACAGTGCAGAAAGATCAATAAACATAGATACTGCATCGTCATCGTATTAGACAGCACTACCAGCATTTGACAGCATTCGAAAGGGGTTGCATAAGACTGGCTGGGCGTTTCGTGCGATTTCCAAATATGTGGGACATTCAGATGTTACTGTGGCTCGATGTGGGTCCAGTTAATAAGTGAAGGCACCAAAGCATTGTGTGCAGGTTCCGGTCGACCACGACGGACTTTCATACGGGAGGATCGTCGCACTGTGCGTGAAGCATTATATAATCCCGTGACGCTTGCGAATGCCATTTGGACACAAGTAGTGGACCTTATGCAACACCATGTGTTATCGCGCACCGTGCATCGATGACTGGTATAAGCTGGATTGCGGGTGCGTTGACCCCTGCTTAGCTTGCCATTAACACCAGTAAATAAACTGTAGCGTGTGGAGTGGTGCTGCACTTCGGTAGCATGAAATCCTCATGAAAGGCATCAAATTGTGTTCATTATTGAATCTCGGTTCTGCATTATTACAGATGACCATCTGTGCGTATATGAAGGCGCCAGGGGCAGAAGTCACATCCAGCTAATATTGTGGAACAACACATTGGCGTTATTCTTGACATAATTGTATGGGAAGCCATTGTGTATGTCGTAGCAATTTCAGGAACTTTCACGGCACAACGATAGGTTGGTCAGATTCTGCGTATGCGTTAGCCTTCCAGCGAAAACACGCTGGTGTAATCTTTTTACAAGACAAGACTCGGCCACACACGGCACATGTGTCTATATTATGTTAAGATTCTTTGCGGTCAGCAAGGTCATCTCATCTCTCCCAAATTGAACATATTTGGGACCAGTTCGGCTCCCAACTCCGCGCCACTGCCGATCTACAAGCGCACTTACAGCATCTATAGACTGACTTACCTCAGGCAACGATATAATGACTCTACGACTCACTTCCAAGCTGCATCAATACTTGTATCCGTGGCCGAGGGGGTGCTACAACCTTATTGATGTGCAACACGTATTACGCTTGTACAACCAAACCCCTAGTCAGATTGATCTGATATTATAATCCTTACAACAAAGTTGTACAGATATGACCTTGAAACCCGTGAAGTTTCATTTCATTCCCTCCATTCCTTTTGATTTTGTGTGTGTGTGTGTCAACGAGTGTAATTCTTTCATCGTACTCACCCTCTGTTGCAAATACAACGGAAGGTATCGCCTTCTACTGTACAAGTACTATGCTGTCCACATTTTAAATGCCCTTCGCGACATGGATCCTCATCTGTAAAAAGTATTTTAAAAGAATAAAATTATATTCCATAAAGTTTGTGGAATATTAAAGAAGCTATAAGATATATTATAGATATGAATATCACAGAGTAAGTTTCTTACTGTAATGAACAGAAATTCACAATCTAGTTTAAAAGCAATGACATTCCAACAAAGTACAACGTGATGACACAGTATAACGGTATGAAAAAGTTAATTTTCACCCTTCATTTGATTTTCTTTTTTTAAAAAATACAAGGATAGTAAATATATTTTCCGTGATCGATGAAATGCATGGGATCTTGACCAAAATTGGCACGAAGGTAGACCTTGAGTACGTTAGCATATATGTGAAACGTTATGGTGTGCAGATCTTTTGTTTCCAAATTATTGAGCATCAAATTGGACTTGAGTTTGGACTTCGTGGAAAGATATATATATATATATATATATATATATATATATATATATATATATATATATATATATATATATATATATATAGAGAGAGAGAGAGAGAGAGAGAGAGAGAGAGAGAGAGAGAGAGATTGAAACCTTGAAGTATAGATTGAATTAGTTTCATTGATAGCAAGCGATATATATTTTTATTAAAACGTGATCGATTAAAGTCATCTGATCTTCACAAACTTGGGAAGGTGATAAATCTTTGTAAGTCCAATACATATGCAAGCTAAGTATGAAACATTATATAGTGTGCATACGTTTGGTTCCAAAGCTACTGGACATCAAATTGGCTTTGGACTAAATGCAAACAAGAAATTTCTCTGAAGTGCAATTGATGGAACTCGCATGATGGTACATCAGAATTGGCATTGTGGTGGAGCTTGACAAAATTTGTGAGCATTTGAAATATTATGATGTGCGGAACTTAGATTTTCGAATTTTTATCGTTTAAAGTTAAGATTTGAACTTATTATTTAACTGAGTCCAAACCTGAATTTGGATAGCTAATAAGGCAGGTATCAGAAACTATACAACATAATATTTCATATGTCCACTAAGTTCATTAAGGTGTACCACCATTTCAGGTATGGTCAAATGCTGAGTCTTGGTTCTCGAGTTAGTGGCAGGCCCGTATCCACGGGGGGGGGGGCTAGGGGGTCCGCCCCCCCCTAAACTTTGGCTGGCCCCTTAAAAGTTTCGCGGTAGGCTTGCAAATGAACTATAATATGGTGATGAAGTATAATATAATTGGGTCGGGCCCCCCGTAACGTCTATCGGGGCCCCCTAAATTTTTGGGCTGGCTACGGGCCTGGTTAGTGGCCGTCAAAGTTGGCGTTTTAACTTATTCGAAATTTCGCAGAAGTTAATAAACGTCAACAATGGAACGAAATAGTCACACTTTGACCAAATTTGCCCTTTACAAGCCCAAGACCTTTACGAGCTTGGTACACACATGAAATACTATGATGTACAGTATTTCATATGTGCAGTTATTTGACACCAAAGTTGTAGTTTGGAATTAATTTGAGCCTAAACCTAAATTTGATTGCCAATAACTCGAGAACCAAAGGTCTGCACACTATTATACTAGTATTTCACATGCATGTTAAGCTTCTTAAGGTCTACTAACGTTTTAAATTTGGTCAAATGGAAACTTTTGATTCCCGAGTTATTGGCCATCAAAGTTTTGATTTGGACTAAACAAACATATTAAGTGAAGTAAGTATACTGTGCACTTATAATAAAGATTTACTTAAAATCAATTAAGAATGATTCTTTATTCCATTACAGGAAACTTACTACGAGTAGTTTATTGATATTTCTACTTTGTATTACTCCTCTTTTATGCTTCTGGTAGTTGGTCTCTACTACTTAATCTATAAGTGAATAAATATAATGTACTTTCCCAAATTCAAATTCCAATACTATAATTGTTTTTCGGATGGCATGCTAAAATTTCTAATGTATTTGTATGTAATTAAAGTAACTGTCAATATCTACTTCAGTAGTTGAAATTTCACTAAATAATAAAATACTTGGCTAGAGAGAGAAATAGAGAGAGAGAGAGAGAGAGAGATAGAAATTAATAATAAACAGAACACTAACAGGAGAACTGTTATCTCTCTATTAGAAATTCTCGTTCTTCATGATCAATATCAATGTCCTTAAGAGTTTCAGCAGTTGAATGCTTTTATTTAAAAAATAGTTTTGTGTTTCGTAATTATAAGTAAATAGATTTTTTGATTACTGAACTGAGGTTGTAGTTACTCATCATAACAATGAGAATAATATATATATTTTTTTGTAGAAAGATTTGTTAACTTTTATCTTTTTATCGTTCATTGTGAATACCACAAAATTTAAAGATGACAACAGATATGAAACAAAGCGCATAATTTAATTTTGACTCCTGATGAAGAATAGTATAAATGGAAATGTCAATCATGAAGAAAAATCGATCGATTCTAAAAGGATAACTAAGGTGTAATATAGATTTTAGTTTTAAGCATAGTTTCTATATTCTAGGAGGGGCCGCGGTGGCTCAGTGGTAGAGAGTTCACCTCTGGTGCTTGGGGTCTCGGGTTCGATCTCAGTCCCCGCCAAGTGAACTTTGTAGTGGACAAACACTGCGTGCGTGAGTTTTCCCGGGGATCTCCCGTTTCCTCCCACTTTCTTCATTCCACCATTTCATTCATTACTCATCATCACCGTCTCCTTTAGCCTAACCAGCATAACCGTGGGACGTAAAACTCAAAGATTTCATTTCATTTCCATATTCTAGGATTCAAAATCGTAAGAGTAAGTGCTGCTTAATTTGTTTTTTCAGAGCTGGCGATTTCTTGCTAAATAATAAAATAAAGAAGTATATATAACTATATAACTATTTTAAGTACAAAATACGACAGTAAATTTACAAATTTCATAATGCACATGTTTTCCTTAAATTTAGAAAATATATTTTTCAGCAAGTGATGCCAATATTATACTTTTTCAAAGAATGCAGAAATGTTAAGATTATCATAAAGACTATTAAATAATAGCTGCCATATAATTATAAATTTTATAATCAAGAACTCTAATACATATAACTTATACATAATATTTTTTAAACACTTCAAATGTTAATGCAAATGTTTTACTTACAAAGAAAAATTTAACTTTTTGTGTAAAAGGTAGTGTAAAACATTCTTCCGTTCTAATATTTGGAAGAACTTGAATCTATCGATTATATTTAGTGACATCATTTTCAATACTATAAGATCTCATAATAGAAACAAAAAATAAATATTACCCCCAAGTGGAGCTATTTTATTAGTTGTAGCATAGCGCACAATATTCTCATTCGCATCGTACAAAATGAAATTTCTGTCAACTTTGACTTGGACTTGAGGTGGCAGGTCTTCGTACTGGCAGGCGTCGTAGTGGAATATCTGCTGCACTGTAAATGTGGTGTCTACGCCGGAATTTTCCAATTGAAAAGATCTTGTAGATTGAGATTCAATTAATCCTATAACAATATGAAAAACACCTCATATTATATGAGCACTGCATATATATAATATTATTTTGTCACGTCTTCTGAATTAAATGCTCACAATATTATTTGACAATATTTAAAAAGTTAACTTTCCAAATACTTTTTCCAAGTATGAATATCCAAATGCAGTAGAGTATATGGAAGCAATTACAGAGTAAACTTTCTTGTTTCTAAAACTCTCCTTTCAAACAAAACACGATATTAACATTTCCATGATACCAATAAATAATATCCTATTGTTACTTCATAAAAAATTTCAAATTTAACATATTATTGTAAGGTTATATCTGTCCCTAGTTATCAAATGAATACTTAATGAAGTAGGGAAGGCTATTCATCCCAGTGACAGGATGTATTAGAGGACATTGCACTTATAGCCCTTCTGAATTTCTTTGGAACTTCTTTCTTTCTTCTAGTGAAGTCATTTTTCTAAGAGTGATTTGCGTACCAGGAAATAATAGCGTATGGCAACAAAACGAGTTAATGAAAAAGTCATTTATAAATTTCGTGTATAAAAGAAATTTTTAATTTCAACATTTGAAACTGTTTTCCTTGCTACATATAAATGTAGATGACAAGCCAATACTGCTGTATATTTAAGACACTTATCTACTATTTCTACATGTATGTAATTTTAATATATTATGCGTATCTTTTCTAAAATTGGGTTTTGTTTGTGATTTGGGTGATGATTGTACTAAGAGACATCTGTCTTACTGTGCCAAGGAACACTATTTTGAATATAATAAGCACTATTGTTGTAATGATTTTATGAATATATATCTACTTTTGAAACCGAAGATATCTAATCCCATATTCATTACATGCTCTTTGAACAAATGATCTGATAAAACTACAATATATTTATTTCTAAACGCATATTGTCCTTTGTTATTAAAGTTACTTTATGGAGCAAAAATTCCAATTTTATTGGGAAAGACTAAGCAGGATATGATTTATATATAGCATTTTTATCGTTTGTTTTGTAACAAATAGTCTGTCTTTGAAAACAATCGATTATTATTAGTTTAGTATTATCCCTAAGTACAACAGTAACTCTCCCTTTGTACATACTAAGTATGTACCAAGGGACAAAATGGTATCCCCAACAAAACTGCTCTGGTATTCATCTCATTGATACAATCAATCCCTTTGTAACTTTTACAATATGAAGCTGAAATATTAAGCTATCAGGTACATTTTTTTTCTTTAGCCTTGCACAAATATACCGACTTCTGTAAAGCAAAATAATGAAAGTGTCCCTGGAGTGAGCAACTTTCCTTATATATATATAGGGTGAAACCATTATCCTGAAACGCCCTTGTAAACTAATAGACAAAAACCGCTGAAATTTTGCACCATGCAAATACCAGCAGGTAGACATTGCTTGACATACTCTGTAATACCAGTGATTCCAACCCAACATAACGTTGTGTTTTACCAAATGATACTATGTCAAGGTATAAATTTTAATCTACATATGAAATGAAAACATACAATACCATACCTAATGGTTAGTGTTCTGAGTTAAGGACGCTACATTTCACAAACTTCCAACTTTTAAAGCACAATAGAATCGAGTACTATGATCATGATATGTGGCATTTCGAGTAAATAGGAACAAAATTACAATGAATTGAAAATTTAACTTTTTTCCAAAAGGCTTGATTTCAATAAAATGCTCAGATAAGTATCACATCTGAACATGCAGATAGTTTACAATTGACGTCAAAATCATAATGCCGTTTACAGCAATTTTATATCTCAAACCTATCCGGAGATGTATGAAAAACATGGGTGGAGATTACTTTACTGCTTAAAATGACGTATTTGTGGGAAATTTTTAAAATGATCATTGCTTTCCTTTGTTTTTTCGACATTACAGCAACAGTTTTTGGAAATTATAATCACAACAAATTCTCGCAATTATTTGAGTTATTTCAAAAATTGTTTCTTTTTCTACGATCTTTTCAATGTTACATCAAATAACATACCTTCCCACTTAAATTTTTTGCGAGATTTCCAGTGTTCCATAATAGGGAACCCTGTGGAACAAACAACATGCTCCGTTCAACAACGTGTTCTATGGTATTTTCCTATCTCACTTTTTGTTTAATTCTCTTATATTCAACCGTTTGTGACTTATAAGAGCTGTTTTATCTCAAACACTCTGTGTCTTTGCTTTCTTACCTATATCTGTATGCGTTAGCCTTTCTTCATAATCTGGTATTTGTATTTTTGCACCATTAGGTATTGATGGAATTGAACCAAAAACCTCAGTCTCCACCCGCAACTGATCGAACACATCAACTCCACTAAAGCGTTGTCTTACAACAACATGGTGGCCTGTCTGTGGGAAATCGATCTCTGCAGTGTGATTAAATACGCCACCTTTAATAAATAACAAAATAAGTTAATGAAATGACAAATCAGAATTTCTTACAAATGATTACTTTTTTAAAGATAGAGGTAATGAAAACCAATACAAAATTCTGATTAATTGCTATACAATATTGTAACAAAATACTTACAAAAACTTGAAGGTATTCTCAATACTCATACTACATAAATGCATTTTAATTTTTTTAAATATAAAATTTCAAATTGTTTTTATATAAATATAATTGATAGCAAATTGAATAAATACACTGATATAACTTGGCCTTGATTATATGACCAACTGTTAGAACTAGTGATCTGGGTTCGATTGTTTGTAAGAATACACGGTTAGAGCTTTACATTAAGCTGTGAATCATGTTTCATCTAACCTTGGTGCTGATAAAGGGATATTATACTCCAAGCAAACAAACATGGTAAATGTAAATAACATATTAAAAAAATTTCGATCCACTCCCCTTGAACATTAAGTGGAAGAATTGTAAAAAGTGGGACAGAAACTGGACGAACAATCTATTCTATTTGAGGAGGCTTCAATAATATTTTATAATCAGCATCACAAATTTTATTCTCGCCAGTTTCAATATTCCTCATTGCAGTGGCTTATGAGTGTTTGACGCTTTGGGTTACCGCTGATCTTACAAGTATTATTAATAATATTAGTAATAGTAGTAATACAAAATATATAACAAAGGATTAGCAGTTTGAATGCCTTTATTAAACTTTAATTTTCAGAGAATTAATATTTCCCGCCGTAACTGAAGCAACATATACCTCTGTGCAGTTAACTTGTAACATGTACTGACATGTTAATTTTTACTGATGTGACTTCCCTCAAGAACCGCCTCTGTTTCTGACGTTGTAGCCCCGTGCTAAAATAAAACAACAGTTTTTCGTTCATCAGTTTGTAACACTGAAAAATATATTTTCCTATTTTGATTTTTACGTTAAATCCACAGTTACTTTATTGATTTTTTTAGGCTTATAAACCAACCTTCTATAGAATCACTCTACTCTGTACCTAAAATACTCACTTAAATAAAAATTGGCATTTCCCCTCCCACAATAGATACACCACTGCCTTTTTGCCTCTTTCAAATGATACTAAACATTTAATTACTTTTCAAGATAGATGGGAACTATTGATTTCTAAAATAAATATTTAGAAATACCTGTTAGCTGATATCCATTCTTTGTATTTTTGAGAGGTTTGGCGAATAACCAGGCGATAGTTCCACCTATTACATTTAGACTCTGCATATCAAATCCAATTGAATTAGGCATTCGAGAAATCGCAGTATAAGCTCGTCCATCAGAGGTTACGATATACGATTGGATGTCCAAATCGGCCAAAGTTTGACCATTTATTTTACCACTTAATCTTCCATTAACTCGAACTGGAATATCTAAAAAAATCAAATCAAATAAATAAATAAAAGAAGGTAAAGGGTATGCTAGATAATTCACAAATAGTATAATGCTTGCAAATATTTTCTTTCTTTCAATTGATATAAAGAATCGCTTTCCGGAGTTTGATAGATACATTTTGGAAATCAGAAAAAAATGGTGTAATATACAAATGAGAGTGTATGTACTGTGTGATTAATTTTTGAAATTGTGCGCCAGCTTTAGTAGATTTTTTTTTTACAATTTAACATTTCAATAAATCAATTTATTAATTTTGTCAACAATTTAATTTGAAATAATAAAGAATTTGAAGAAAACAACTTGTACTAATAACCAGTGAATAGACTGGAAAATATTTTGAACTTCGTTCAAACAAGCATCATTGGGATAAACTACCTAAAACAATTGGAATTACGAGTATAATATTTAAAATTTTATTTGTCTTATTCACTCATTAATTATATTACTTATTAACATACAAATATTTAAAATAATATTATAACATTCTTGTTATAACAAAATATTACTTATGGCGGTGATATAAGTTATACAATAAGATACTAATGAACTTTTATGTAAACATGTGAAGCTTAAGAGACATAATATGTACTGTGGACAATAATGGAAGTGCATTACAATCCCTCATCATATTTTACCACTTTACTTATATACTATAGTTAATACAAATGTAAACGATATAGGCGACTGAGACAAAATGTCTGTACCTTGTACTGTAAACCCAATATAGTGCTTTGGAAGTAAGTAGTGTTACTTTTCTACAGTTTATATTTACTGTTTTGATTTACAATCATTACTATGGCAAGATAAATTCATTTATTCTGACTGCTTTGGCAAGAATTCTCTATAGCGTAAGACAATCAGAACATTTACATTGTGAGGCGTTCTTTCAGATGGAAACAATTTTGCTGTTTCCGCACTTTATTCTTTTTCCCAGAAACAGGATAATCTCTTGTTTCTGAAACAATGATAGTAGTTATTCACTAAAAGAACGAAGTATTTTCAATTTTCAAATTAACGATCAAAGAAGGCACAAAAGCCCACCGAAAATAAATGGAAATTGTTTTTTTCGAACATGATAGAACCTGTTAATTCTCACATGTTCTGCGAGTCAATCCAACTATCAAGATTAAATGTCAATAGCTCAGTTAATATTACGTGTAATTGTATAAAAATTTGTGTGATATGTTCGTAACATCAAGGCATCTTGTTAACTGTAATATTGTTTTCATTTTGCAGGATAGATCAAATGGATGGCTACATTACTGCACAACAGATATTTATAATCGAAAGGTACATTCGGGGTAACCGAAAGTTCGGAAGGGTTGTGACAAATATTCCAAGTAAAGTTTAGCGTCAAAGTTGACAAAATAAATAACAAACCTACTGAAAAAATTCAGGACGACAGATTTTCTTTTGGATGGTCACTTGCAAGGAGGAATACCGTCTATATGAAGACGTTAAAAGAATATTGGCAGGGGCCGTGAAACCTTTACAGAAAGCCCAACGAAATCCAAGAGGACAAAATGCCATCACATAGTATTGTTAAAATACAATTGCATTGGCCTCGATTCGTTCCGTATTCACCTCACCTAAACCTATTAATTTTTTTTTTTAAAGGGATCTCGTGAAGAGGACTATATCTACCACACAAACCCTAAGACCTTAGGCGAACTGAAAACATACAAAGCGGAAATTTTGGTCATTTCTTCCTGTTCTCACGAAGGAAGTAGCCAATTTTGCAATCTGATTGCATAAAATCACTGAACTGGATGGAACATACATTTAACATGTCTTATAAATAATAATTCCTATGTGTTATAAACAGCCTAATTTGAACTGTCCCTGTACAACTTTTAATCTTGCTAGGTAGGCTTTGGGCCATTTTGTAGGAGATATATAAATATATTTACCACTGACAATTCTACTTTTCAGTTTTTCTTTCATTAATACTTGAAACAATCATATTGATTAAAAACACTAGTCATAGTTTGTTTTGTACAGAAACATTAAGTAACTTTTATTTATTTTACTTTTACGATTACAAGTCAGGGAGTCTAACGTATACACGAGTACAATAGATACTGATTCATAAAATGGGATGCGTATTTATTAACGGTAGGTACATATCTCATTCCTTGAAACGGAAAAAGCTACACATTCTGCGAATAGTTTCAAGGCACTCTTCACTCCTTCCTCAGCGCATCTGAAGAAAACTTGTTGCTAAATAAATAAACATGATGAAATTCTGTAGAATAAAAGTAATGGGATAAATTTTTAGTTCGATAGTAGAATGTGTGCCTTTGGATGTTTTAAGGTATGAGAATTTTACTTTCTTTAAATATACGAGTATTTTTACCTTGTTTTAAACAATATTGCCCATTTCCGAAGTAACCATGCTGACATACGCAACAAAAGCCTGGATTGTAGTCAATACAGTTAGCTTTGCTGTGACACAGAGTGGCTCCCACTGCACAAGTGTCTGCACTATTAGGCGACGTTGTTTCAGCTGTGGAAAACAAATTCTGTAGCAATTAAAAAACAACAAATTCTGTAGCAATTATATTATCAATCTGTTCTAATTAATGGGAATTGATAATTAAAGAAAACAGAAAGAAATTAACTCCTAACAACTATTGGGTTCTCGATTGGCTCCCGAAAAAGAAATACAATGTATTTATTCAGGAAAGAAATCCTCATAATAACAAGAAATTACAGAAGTAATGGAAAGAAAGTAATGTTAAAAATTTGAGATAGTGGTTTTTACGTTCTTAATGATCCATTATGCTGAAAAATTTATTTAAAATAAATCACAGTTACCCATTAAATGCTGACTTATCGTTTTGAAATATTGAATATTTTTTTTTCTTCAGTACCTTCAAAACATTTAATCTAACTATTTATAGTAAGCACTCTTATCATATGAAGTAATTCGTCATTTTTGACTATATTTTACTCACTGGTACTGTATTGTACTTATGTACAAGAAGCAGAACATGGAATATATGCATGTATAATATGGATTCTAATAAATGGAATTACTTTTTTTGTCTTCACTCATCACACTTATTTAGAATATTTATTAGTAACTTATAGTTTGTTTTCAATGATAGTAGAACTGCAGAAAGTACGAGCATAATTATTAGTGTTTCTGTGTAGTGGAATACTTACAAGGGAACATCTTACATTGATAGTAGCATTGCCCAATCAACCAATGCGCAATCGATAGAGGAGTGAAGAAAAGTGAGAAATCCAAAGTTTTACGGGCCGACATCCAGAAACACAGGAGATACAGAGGAAAGAAGGATCTAGAATCATGTGAAGATAGCAATACAAAAGATACACTTACATAGAAAGAATTCAAAATGTTTAAAGTAATCAAAATGACATTTACACAACAGTATAGTAAGCAAAAATTGTATCCACACACATGCTCAAACATTATATGTAATGCAGTGTTGCTAACTGAGCACAAAATGAAGTTTTGTTAAATGGCACGGAACACAAATTATAACATCTAGAAAATCTAATTATGAATAGAACCATGGCTGTGAAGTCTTGATGTACAGTGTTGCCAATGTTTGAGGACACGCCTGTATGAATTGCGCCCCTGGGCAAATGCCTCGAATTGATCCCTCCGCCCAGACCCGGCCCTGCATCTAGCTTAATGTAGGATTCCAACTACTACTATGGTTGCAGAACGCCCCAATCGAAAATCAAACATATGCAATAGCAGAGAGCCTGAGGATCAGTTGGTCATCTGAGAGTATGGATCGTTCCAGCTTATGTGCTGTGTTTTTGTACTGTTATGGCATTTTCTTTTGACTAAAATGCTCCGACACTGTGTTTCGTTCCATATTTTTCTACTTCAGTGATTATATTCTTATTTGTTGTATAATATTTTGATTTTAAATAGTTCGAATCATGTACTGTATGTACTCTTCTACATCAGAGATTCATATATGTAGGAATTCGTATAGATCTATCCTCAAACGTTGGCAGCACTCCATGGTTCTATTCATAATTAGATTTTCTAGATGTTATAATTTGTGTTCCGTGTCATTGAACAAAACTTCATTTTGTGCTCAGTTAGCAACACTGCATTACATATAATGTTATTGAGCATTTCTGTAGATACAATGTTTGCTTACTATACCATTTTGATTACTTTAAACATTTTGAAGTTCTTTCTCTGTAAGTGTATCTTTTGCATTGCTATCTTCACATTATTCTAGATCCTTCTTTCTTCTGTATCTCCTGTGTTTCTGGGTGTCTGCCCGTAAAACTTTGGATTTCTCACTTTTCTTTACTCCTCTACAGTGATGTAATGGTAATTTTTTAGGTGGGTATACGCTCTAAATATATAGGGTGTTTCATAATTACTATTACAGCGCTGATTGCGGTTGAAGGTAGACACGAAAACATGCAAAAAGTTTATTAGTATTGTTACGCCCAATTTCAAAGCGAATTTCCGAGTTATGATCGCGGGAAAGTGCTGAAAATTGAACTTTGAGATTTAATAGTTATAAGACTAATAATGTTAGAAGCAGTATGGTGAATTTCAGAGGAAACCATACTTGTATTTTCAAAAAATGCTACATTCAAGATATTCGGGAAATTACGCAAGATTACATTAAACATTGCCCCATTCAATCCACAAGTATCTATGAGACCTTAACTTAATGTGTGAAATTCTGTATCTACTGGAGCCGTTCACACTGATGTAAATTCCAACAATAATAATAAATCGGTCAACAAAATATGAAAATGCCTTTGCAGATCAGCTATCCTAAGAGATGTTTTCTTCATTCGCACCAGGCAAGTGCCGGAATGGTACCTAACTTATAGACCGCAAGTAGTTTCCTTCGCAATGCCTTTAACGAAGGGCCTTATTTCTCTGACATCTTCGTCATCAAGCCGGAGATGCCATAGTTACCTTTATAATTTTAGTAAATCTCGGGCTATCAGCCAGGTGACAGTATTGACATCCGACGTTTCGAATGCAATCATTGTATTCATCTTCAGAGATTGTAATGAAGAGACCGGAGATGTGGGCATGTATATATGGTGACTATTTAGAGGTGGAATTATGAATGGGGGCTTATGATTTGCTAAGGGAAATGAAGGCTTTTGGCTGGCTGCTTGTTGCTGGCTCCTGATTGGCTATTATTGTGGCTACGAGAAATGTCTTTGTTGAATGTCTGTTTTTTGTTCCTGAAAAGAGCCGGCCTCATAGGGCTGAGTTGAAACTCATTGTCTCTATTGAGAGACTGTTCTTTTCGGGTGAGATAACTATGGCTTTCTTCATTATTCTGTCCCAAAAATTGCTGTACTTCGCTACTATGGTGGTACTTGTAAAATCAACTCCGTGTTCAAGCTGACAGTCCTTACTTTTCTGGTTGCTGAAGTCTTATGTAGCAGTTGTGTTTTTTTGCATCGTTCTTCTATTTTGTAATATGCCATTACAGTCTAATGATATTATGTTCTTAATAGGAGGGTGCCCGAAATTTTTTGCACCGACTGTACTTGATGTTTAACAAAAAATTTCTGGCTGTTCATATAATTCGTAATATTGTTCATTATTCTATTTCAAATTAACATGGAAAAACTGTAAAAATTTCATTGGGAATGATAGTTTTGGGAATCAATATCTTTATTTATATTTTAAATTAGTTATAAGTCTTGCATATGTATATGTAAATGGATTATTACAATTCTTACGGTGTCAGTGCTATCCGAAAATATAGATCCACTATTGGACGGAACTTTCCAGATCAAATAACCAATCTAAAATTCGACAGAATTTTCAGGACCACCCTTCACCTCTCTTTTAGATACCTAGGTCCTTCTAAAAACTAGTTTAATCCAGATTTTACCAAATTTTATTCGTTTCAAAGCCCCACCGCCAAAATGCTTAGTCTTGATTGGCTGATAAACCCACGCTATGATATTAGGGCGCAATTATTCTATTCCACGCCGGAAAGTGCTACTGAAGACACTGGTTTTTGTTCGTCTAACTTAAAAGTCGAAAGGACTGAGAGAAACTAAAAATAAAGGTAATATTGTGACGTTATTAACGTATAAAAAATCACTGGAAGCTATGGAGCCATAATTTGCCAATTTTTATAGTAAAAAACCGGACTGTAGAGCAGAAATAGGAAGTCAACTCGGTAACGCCATGTTTTGCTGATATAATTAGTGGTGGACAGGTTCTGTGAAGTGCATCAGTTTGCTAGTTGTTCTTAGAAAGAAAAAATCTATAAACAGTTTCGGAAGAGTAGTGTTTCTCCTTTAAAATATTCTCATCCTGAAAATTACTCCTTTTAGAGTTACGTTAGGCCTGCCCCACTGCCGATTGTGTTCGTGTATGTAGTAAATGTGATTTCTTTTGTACTTATTTAGTAATAACATGGCGGTATTTAATTTCTTTGTAGTTAGGATAGTGATCACAATGCACGTGTGAATTATCAGTAAGGGCTCCTATCTGACTCCCAAATTGGGAGTACGGCTTCCAGCGGGATGAGTTGAACATTTAGTTTGTTTCCGGGTTCCTGCCCCTTCAGGGCAGGGGTCCTATTGTTAGCTAATCCTTCGATACGTCCCCTCGGGGGCGTTGATTAAACACTTAAGAATGTGATTCAGTGAAACAAGGGCCAGTTGGCCCTGTCCCTTTCTTTCCTTTTCCTTTCGAGCCGATTTAAAAATTTAAAATATGAATGTTTTCTGTGTGTATTTATCAGTACAACATGTATTAATGATAGTGATGATTGGTGTGTATTGGCATGATGTGTCTTGTAGTTTGAGTAGTATGTGTATATTTGTAATGTAGTATCAGTGGTAGTGGTAGTTAAGTGATGAAAGAGTGTGTGATATAAGTAAATATGGACAGTGTAGTATTTACTATGTGATAATTTTTCATTATTCCGTCATTAAGTGAACTCATACACAATATTTAATAGTGAACTTAATATAGTATAATAATTCCGTGTACAAGGTCACATTCCGTTGTTCAAGGGTTGATTATATCGTCGCTAGCCCTAGTGTCAAAAGTCAGTACTAACCGCCATTCTTCCGTCGAGGTGCTTAGTGATTTAGGTTTCATGAAATTGACCTTTCTTTCCGAAATAAAACCTAGAAGGTATAATTCACAGCCCATATGAATGTACAGTTAGGTCAAGTGACCCAAAATTAATATATTCTGAAAGTTTCAACATTCTGCATAGTCTAGAAATCGAGATATTTAAGTAAATAAACAATACGTAAATTTTTAACAGAAGTCGGGCGATATGATGCTAGTTCTTCGCTTTGAAATTATAATAAATGTCCATTTTTTCTTCGTGGCTGCAGAAGCTCATTGTTGCTGCAGAAATTTCGTAAACATTAAATATTATCGCGGATAATTCTATTTTCAGTGAACATACGTAGGATTTTTTTTTTCATTCTTAATAAAGCTACCAGGTATTACATAGTATTGTGTGTGGGATGAAAGAGTCTTGGGTTCAAGTGAGGTTGTCGTGCGGTGATCGGAGCGGGAAATGTTTGTAGTGATTATAGATTTTAAAGTATTATGATGAAATATGTAAATAGGCTGGGCGTAGATAGAGGAAACAGGGTGTTTGTGAAATATAGCGTCGTGACAAATGAATATTAATGTGAATATAAATATTAATAAGTATATGAATATTGTAGTAAATGAATATAGAATATAGGACACCCATATAGTTAAATATATAGTAGCCCAGTGAATACTTCGCCGTGTGTTGATATATAGATATTGAATAGATACGTGTAGCTACAAACATCTCAGGTTCTGACCCCTGCACCATAATATCACGCGGACCGGAGGGCGATATATAGTCGGACTATGGTAATACTTTGTAGTTTAATGTGTTATAGTAATAATCAACCATAGTAATACCATTTGATAGAATGGGTAGCATCATATAATCGCAGACTAGACATATTGAATAATAAATTATGAAAAGACAGTAGCAGTTATACAACAGGGCTGTAGTGAATTATATTTTCTGGTCGGTTTTAAATAGAATATCCTGCTCCGTGAGATTTTTTTTTTCCTTCACGTTACCTACTCGAGCTAGCTTACAATGTTCATGGAGGCGACAGCTCTGTATCAAAACAATTAGTTATTGAAATTTATTTTCGCGTACCCGGATGTCGACCCCTAGTCCCTTTAAGTATTTTCATTTCTTTTCTTAGTTTAATTAGACGAGGGAAATTAACGACATCCCAGACTGTGGCGTGTCTGCGCAGGGTAGCTATCGGTGAGGTTTGGCATAGAAATCACCGATCCAAAATTCAGTTTATTTAATTTTTTTTTATTTCGGCAAATCATTAGTTAGGGATATCTTAGATAATACTTCTATTCTAGTTTCATTACTGTCCTCGAACCTTCTTAGTTTTTCTAAGGGGTCGAATATTTTTTTTTTACTTAGAGATTTCAAAATTGGGGACGCAGTTACCTGGTCCCTTTCCCCCTCTCCTTTTCTCCTGCTGGTCTGGGCCGGATACGGGGATCGGATTTCAATCTTACAAGCAAACTCTTGTGGGATTGGGATCTGATGGACACAGAACTTGCATCCTTGGCAGCAGGGCGCCCCTTGAGTCTACGTATTTGAGTAGACCACCCTTTTTGGCATGTTAAGAATATTTTGGCTATGGATTTTGTTGAGAGCGAAATTCGACTTCTAACTTTGTAGCGTTAGTTATTTCTCACTTAAGTCTTTGGCGCCCCTATTCTTCGTCTTCCTTCTTCTCTATCTCTCTCTCTGTCTTCATTTCTTCAAGTTTTTTTTTAATTTTTTCAACCTTCCCCCCCCCCAAGATTTTGAACTTGTTACTTACGATTTATTTAACGTACAACTCTGATCTGAAATTACCAGCTGAGACGTTGCAAGACACGATTCATGAATGGAGTAGATAATGATTGGGTCCTCCATCACATTTTGACCTATCGCTGAAATGAACAAAGACTTAGTATTTGACGACACTTCGATTACGTTCTTTCACCGTCGTTCCTCTTAAGTTTCTTTTTAATCCATTGGTCACTTTCCTTTCTGTTTTGGTTTTCAATTACCTTGTAGTTAACCTGGGCCCAGAAATTGTATTTTGATTTACCTAGTTATATCTAGAAATGCTCTGTGTTACGTGCCTGCCTCACAAAGTTTTTTTTTCTCCTTCATGATTTAAACACGAATTGATTATATAAAAGTTAAAAATTTATAGACGCGCGGTATCAGATAAAAGTTAATTTGTTTCCAAATGTAATGTTGGAAGTCATTTGTTTTCCTGGACAATGTTGCAACCTTGTAAAATTTTATTGTTGGGGATGATTAATTTAAATGTGTGCGCATTGATTATAAATATATATATATAGAGAGAGAAATAAATACTTCGAAATGTATGTGTAATTAGTATGTGAATATGATGTTAAAGTAAAAGTATGATATTAAATGTATTATGAATATATGTAAGAGCGCTCGTGTCTGTCCCCCTAGACGTGTATTGGTTGCTATAGTTTACCAGAAGTCTTCCGACGAATTTAAGAATGTAGATTTTGTTAAGAATACCGCCGTGCACTTAAGTAATTTTCCTTTTCTTCTGAATCAATGTAAGTGATAACCTCTGTACTTATATAATGGCATGCATTGAAAAAATATCGGCAGGTCTAAACGTAACCCACATCATAACAAATATTATCCCTGAGCAATTAACCTAAAACCATTGTGGAAAGTGTACCTTGAATCCGTCTCACCTTCATATGTATCCTGTGACTTGACCAGTTTTTTTTATCCTCAATTTGAACCATCATACTCCGTACACCTGTGGAAGATCATTTTTTTTTTTTAAATCCGAACCATGTATAAACATATACGAAAGTGATCCTAATGAAAGGTCTCGTGAAGTGTCCCAGTGTTGGATAAATAACTTGAAATTATTCGATTAATAAGTTTGGAAATAGACCGTCTAAGAGGAGAAACTTCCTCTAGTGAAAGTGATTTTCTCGAAATCCCTAGATGGATATAAACGTAGCAGTGTGCGATTGCAGATACAATCTGTTAAGAGTTATAAACCAAATATAGTCGATGAATGTTTTTTTTCGTAAACCACTAGATATATATATATAGATATATATATATATGTATAGACACAAATTAAGTTAAATGGAGCGAAACGTTTTGGACACTACGACTAGTGCGTGAGTTGTGATTTGGACGCTCGAAATTATTAATATTTTAATATCTCGACGTGAGGTAGAGACTCATATAAGTTCTAATACACCAAAAAGTTTTTTTTTCTTTCCTCTTTGTCCAATTTTTTTTTTTAAAGTGAAATAAGTGTCTTATTTGCGTATGTCGCAAATCATAATTTGGCTTTAGCATGCCTAAGATATGATACATGTAATTATTTTTTTTCTTTCTTTTTCATTTGTCAATATGATTGAATATATATAAAAATTTACTAAAATATAACTCTTTGTATTCTATTGATATATAACCAAGAACTTGTGCTTTTAATATTTTCTTCATAATTATATGTTTGTTTTTTTTTTCACTATGAATGTAATAAACTATTTGTACCCTTGTAGTTAGTTGGTTTCCTTTAAACATATATACACTGTCCTGAGTGAGTGAGCGAGTGAATGCATGATAGATTTAATATAAGCAATTCTAGTGATATCATTTGTCATATTAACATCTGTAATATATGTGTCATGTTTTAATATATGTGTTAAGGTAAATAACCTAGGTCATGAAGGACCGTCACTAACGGTTTAAATCGGCTCGAGGAGTGAAGCAAAAATAGCAGGATAAACCTAAATACGACATCTTTCTTCCAGGAAGTTGAGACTTCGATTGATACGACACATAAATTTATATTGAGTTTATAAGTTTGATTTTTTTTTCCTCTTGGCCAATTCATATGTGTGGTCGATCCTAGAGAACAAAGTTCAGGTGCTGGATAGTTATCAATCACCGGTTGGAATAACATTACAAAGAATTAAATTTCACTTTTCTCATTTCCAGGTCTAGGTCTGGGCAACCCCATGATCGTGGTGCCTGGAGCTAGGTCTGGGTGGTATGAGGGAACATGTGTCTATTCCGAAGCATTCCAAAATTGATTAGTTGTTAATAACATTTAGAATGATTCATCTTTCAACGACTTTCCCGACCTTTTACTATATTTCCGGAATTATCCAGTAATCTGTTTCTCATTAAAATACCCTATTTCTTTTCTTTCTTCTTTACCTACCTCCTTCTTTTACCCTTCTACTTTCTTCTCTTTCTTTCCTATTTCTAAATGAAAGAAAACGGAGTCATGATTGAGAGTAGTCGCTATTGGCACGGTCAATACGTTGTTTCTATGAGTTTTCTTCGGGAGTCCGATATGGAATAATTAACAATAACAAAAGGTTTATTGGAAGTTACTCTATTTGAAAATAATCTGGATTTCAATCAGTAAGTGATCTTTCGTAATCGTCCTCGTTAAAGAGAATTAATTTTAGCGACTCCTCTACAACTATTACATTAGCTCTTTTTATCTTCGTTAATTTACGTTTTCTTTCAATATTGGCTAACTGTGACAGGATCTGTTGCCCTGGAAACGGCGGTTGCTATGGCAACGGACAAAACGTTTTCTTTCAATTTTGGCGACCGTTGACATCGGACAGTTACCATGGAAACAATTGTTTTCCCTGGTAACGAATCTGAAATTATTTATTAAACACTGTTTAGGATCGAGCACATATTGACTTGGCCACAAAAGGTGCATAATTAAAAAGTTATAGTGAGATTAAATAATTATAGTCATTGGCTGTTCTGCTATCTTTGTCTCTCTCTGTAGAAAGGGGGAAATGAAGGAATTTGCTAAAGTGACTTCTAAAATTTGAAAATGCTGGAAGTTGACCCAAGGAGGGAATTAGATAGGAGTCCCTTAATTTATGAATAGTACCTGATTAATAAGTATTGTTAGTTTATAAGGATATAATTGCATGTGTTTATATTGTGTCTTTTTATATGGAAACTATGGCAACCAATAGGGAAGTAGTATCACACGAGAACGCGGAAGTCTCATGTACACAATGTACTTTAGAAAGTAGTGAGAAAAGAGCTCGCGTCTCTCGTAGGCTAGTGAGGTGTCACGAATGTGGGCTGAAATGGATACATTTCAGTTGTATTAATTTAGAGGATACTGCTGAAAATGCAGAAAAGGTCCGGGCTGGTGAGATAGTTAAATACTGCAAAGAATGTGAGGGGAAGCTCCACCAGTCGCGTGAACCCATGAGTTTATCCTCTGAAAAAGAAAATGAACATCCCGATTCGGACGGTGAGCGAGGGTATAGTACCCCGAAGAACCGAGGCCAAATATCTCCAGTGGAGATATCTGACCTCGATGATGATGAAAGAGATGGGGATCCAAGTGGTGATAAAACCAAAGAAAAGCAAAGGAAGCCTGGGTCATCTAATAATGACGCTCTCCTCCTTTCATTGCAACAAATGCTACAGGAAATGAGACGCGAAATGAATGAGAATAGCCGAGAGATGAGACGTGAAATGAATGAAAATAGCCGGGAGATAAGACGCGAAATAAATGAGAAATTTGACACCTCGGAACGAGAAACCGAATCTCGATTCGAGGTATTAACCCAGAAAATCGACAACATACGCTCGGACTTTGCTTCCTCAATAACTACATTGAGAGAGCAAATGTCTACTGAAATTGATTTGGTCAGATGCGAGGCTCAACAGTCCCTAAAGCAATTTCAGCAGGAGACTGAGGGTAAATTAGAGCATGTAAATTCTGAAATTGAAGAAATGGATACAAAATTACATAAAATCGACAATAAACTAGAAACACAGCAGGCCGAAATTGATAGTTTAAAGTCAACCTTGTCAGACTTATCATTAGAAACCAAACTGGAAATGACTGACCAGAAAATTTCGAAAATTCAGAACGACATAGTAAATATTCGAAAAGAAATGACAAAATCTAGTCGCGAAAAATCAGAGGTAACCTATACTTTCCCCGGTAGCGATTCCTCAGGAATATTACCTGCGATAACAACTACATGTAGCGCAGGAAAAGAAAATTTAATGTCGGTTGATGCACGGGATATTGCGACGCACTACCCCATGCATCGGTCAGAACCAAAGTCGTGGTTCAATTCTAATAGTGTGCCGAATCAGTCGAGTGTTGTGACGACTACGGTCACTAGCGTGAGTGCTCCCTCCTTACATGGAGGTATACAATCACATAGCGTGTTGCCGGGAAAAGGAGATGGGTGCCATTCTGAGTCGTTGTTCATGGGTGCGATTGGTCCGGGGATGGAGCCCAACATATTCAATACGACCAACAGAATCCCTTTCACTTACATGGGTAATTATAACACCGCTACTACGTCGTCGGTGGTAAATCCGGTGACGACTCCGATTGTACAGGATAATATGTTAATTCCCAGTAACTATTCCCCTGCTTATGTTAGTATGGGTTCCAAGGTTTCGCTGAGGGACATCGAACGTTTTCCCACTTTTGACGGGAATATTACCAATGGACAGCCTCGTGTTTTTCTGCGTAGATTGCAGCAGTGTTTAGAAATGTATCGGCTGACCGATAGAGAACGTTTACAAATAGTTGAAAAACTTTTAATTGCAGCATCAGGCGCGTGGTTTGCTTCTATTAAATATAGAATTCACACGTTTGATGACTTTCTGATCCTTTTTAAGGAAGAATACTGCAACGAACATATAGAGAGGCTTCAGAAACGCAACCTCCAATCCTTAAGATATGATCGAGCCAAGTATGGGTCCCTTTTGGACTATGCTTGGAAGATCATCGAACTGTACTATCAGATTGCAGAAAATCCATCGCAAGCCGAGCTAGTGGACATAATAGTGAACGCTCTTCCACCAGATGAGTCGCGGGCTATTGCTTCCCACTTGTGCCAAACGGTGCGAGAAGTTACGTCACGCCTAGCTGCCCTGTGTGGGAAAGAAACTGGAGGCCCACCAAAGAGGTATTTCGCCCGACAAGCAAAAGTTGTGAAACCCGTGAAAAGCAAGGCAACGGCAAGTTGCCAAACGGACTTTCTGAGTTACACCCAAGCTGGATCTCGCTATCCGAGTGGGAGTGGCTCAGAAAGCAATCAATATAACGGTCGACGTCTGTTCCGTAACCGACCGATGTTTAACAATCGCCGGGGTTATCGCCCCTATGACCGCACAATGGGGGAATCGAACCCGAATAGGGACGATAATAGGAGGAACTTTAACGGGGCGTACCGGAGAAGAGAAAACGGTACTGGTCAAAACGGCAATGTTAACAATAACTGTGCAAGTAGATCTCAGAATTCTGCCCCTTCGCAAATACAAACTAATGGCGGAAATGGAATTCTAGCCACTCGAGGGATTGATAGTCGCGAGACCGCTGTCAAATCGACAAACTAATTCCGCAACTACCTGGTGAAATGAGGAAGGATAGTTATATGAGTTGTCTCTTTCAATATCTCAGCTGGAACTCCTGTCAGTTCTGTTCCTTTGTGAACATTTAGCAGTTAAATTATTGAAAAATTGCGTTGTATTACACAATCTAAAAGGTGAAAGTATCGGAACTCACAATTTCCAGAATCTTAAGCTTTTCAACTGTACTGAGGACAAAAAACGGGAACTTCTATCTCAATACCCAAAGTGAATGTTACACTGTCTCATTTGAGTGTATGAGTGTATGAGTGAGTAGTTAGTTTATTAGTATTAATACATGTTAATTCTATTCAACAAAATTTTGTTATTCAAACAAAATTTTTTTTAACGACGCCGGGGAACTGTAATATGCCATTACAGTCTAATGATATTATGTTTTTAATAGGAGGGTGCCCGAAATTTTTTGCACCGACTGTACTTGATGTTTAACAAAAAATTTCTGGCTGTTCATATAATTCGTAATATTGTTCATTATTCTATTTCAAATTAACATGGAAAAACTGTAAAAATTTCATTGGGAATGATAGTTTTGGGAATCAATATCTTTATTTATATTTTAAATTAGTTATAAGTCTTGCATATGTATATGTAAATGGATTATTACAATTCTTACGGTGTCAGTGCTATCCGAAAATATAGATCCACTATTGGACGGAACTTTCCAGATCAAATAACCAATCTAAAATTCGACAGAATTTTCAGGACCACCCTTCACCTCTCTTTTAGATACCTAGGTCCTTCTAAAAACTAGTTTAATCCAGATTTTACCAAATTTTATTCGTTTCAAAGCCCCACCGCCAAAATGCTTAGTCTTGATTGGCTGATAAACCCACGCTATGATATTAGGGCGCAATTATTCTATTCCACGCCGGAAAGTGCTACTGAAGACACTGGTTTTTGTTCGTCTAACTTAAAAGTCGAAAGGACTGAGAGAAACTAAAAATAAAGGTAATATTGTGACGTTATTAACGTATAAAAAATCACTGGAAGCTATGGAGCCATAATTTGCCAATTTTTATAGTAAAAAACCGGACTGTAGAGCAGAAATAGGAAGTCAACTCGGTAACGCCATGTTTTGCTGATATAATTAGTGGTGGACAGGTTCTGTGAAGTGCATCAGTTTGCTAGTTGTTCTTAGAAAGAAAAAATCTATAAACAGTTTCGGAAGAGTAGTGTTTCTCCTTTAAAATATTCTCATCCTGAAAATTACTCCTTTTAGAGTTACGTTAGGCCTGCCCCACTGCCGATTGTGTTCGTGTATGTAGTAAATGTGATTTCTTTTGTACTTATTTAGTAATAACATGGCGGTATTTAATTTCTTTGTAGTTAGGATAGTGATAACAATGCACGTGTGAATTATCAGTAAGGGCTCCTATCTGACTCCCAAATTGGGAGTACGGCTTCCAGCGGGATGAGTTGAACATTTAGTTTGTTTCCGGGTTCCTGCCCCTTCAGGGCAGGGGTCCTATTGTTAGCTAATCCTTCGATACGTCCCCTCGGGGGCGTTGATTAAACACTTAAGAATGTGATTCAGTGAAACAAGGGCCAGTTGGCCCTGTCCCTTTCTTTCCTTTTCCTTTCGAGCCGATTTAAAAATTTAAAATATGAATGTTTTCTGTGTGTATTTATCAGTACAACATGTATTAATGATAGTGATAATTGGTGTGTATTGGCATGATGTGTCTTGTAGTTTGAGTAGTATGTGTATATTTGTAATGTAGTATCAGTGGTAGTGGTAGTTAAGTGATGAAAGAGTGTGTGATATAAGTAAATATGGACAGTGTAGTATTTACTATGTGATAATTTTTCATTATTCCGTCATTAAGTGAACTCATACACAATATTTAATAGTGAACTTAATATAGTATAATAATTCCGTGTACAAGGTCACATTCCGTTGTTCAAGGGTTGATTATATCGTCGCTAGCCCTAGTGTCAAAAGTCAGTACTAACCGCCATTCTTCCGTCGAGGTGCTTAGTGATTTAGGTTTCATGAAATTGACCTTTCTTTCCGAAATAAAACCTAGAAGGTATAATTCACAGCCCATATGAATGTACAGTTAGGTCAAGTGACCCAAAATTAATATATTCTGAAAGTTTCAACATTCTGCATAGTCTAGAAATCGAGATATTTAAGTAAATAAACAATACGTAAATTTTTAACAGAAGTCGGGCGATATGATGCTAGTTCTTCGCTTTGAAATTATAATAAATGTCCATTTTTTCTTCGTGGCTGCAGAAGCTCATTGTTGCTGCAGAAATTTCGTAAACATTAAATATTATCGCGGATAATTCTATTTTCAGTGAACATACGTAGGATTTTTTTTTCATTCTTAATAAAGCTACCAGGTATTACATAGTATTGTGTGTGGGATGAAAGAGTCTTGGGTTCAAGTGAGGTTGTCGTGCGGTGATCGGAGCGGGAAATGTTTGTAGTGATTATAGATTTTAAAGTATTATGATGAAATATGTAAATAGGCTGGGCGTAGATAGAGGAAACAGGGTGTTTGTGAAATATAGCGTCGTGACAAATGAATATTAATGTGAATATGAATATTAATAAGTATATGAATATTGTAGTAAATGAATATAGAATATAGGACACCCATATAGTTAAATATATAGTAGCCCAGTGAATACTTCGCCGTGTGTTGATATATAGATATTGAATAGATACGTGTAGCTACAAACATCTCAGGTTCTGACCCCTGCACCATAATATCACGCGGACCGGAGGGCGATATATAGTCGGACTATGGTAATACTTTGTAGTTTAATGTGTTATAGTAATAATCAACCATAGTAATACCATTTGATAGAATGGGTAGCATCATATAATCGCAGACTAGACATATTGAATAATAAATTATGAAAAGACAGTAGCAGTTATACAACAGGGCTGTAGTGAATTATATTTTCTGGTCGGTTTTAAATAGAATATCCTGCTCCGTGAGATTTTTTTTTCCTTCACGTTACCTACTCGAGCTAGCTTACAATGTTCATGGAGGCGACAGCTCTGTATCAAAACAATTAGTTATTGAAATTTATTTTCGCGTACCCGGATGTCGACCCCTAGTCCCTTTAAGTATTTTCATTTCTTTTCTTAGTTTAATTAGACGAGGGAAATTAACGACATCCCAGACTGGCGTGTCTGCGCAGGGTAGCTATCGGTGAGGTTTGCCATAGAAATCACCGATCCAAAATTCAGTTTATTTAATTTTTTTTTATTTCGGCAAATCATTAGTTAGGGATATCTTAGATAATACTTCTATTCTAGTTTCATTACTGTCCTCGAACCTTCTTAGTTTTTCTAAGGGGTCGAATATTTTTTTTTTTACTTAGAGATTTCAAAATTGGGGACGCAGTTACCTGGTCCCTTTCCCCCTCTCCTTTTATCCTGCTGGTCTGGGCCGGATACGGGGATCGGATTTCAATCTTACAAGCAAACTCTTGTGGGATTGGGATCTGATGGACACAGAACTTGCATCCTTGGCAGCAGTGCGCCCCTTGAGTCTACGTATTTGAGTAGACCACCCTTTTTGGCATGTTAAGAATATTTTGGCTATGGATTTTGTTGAGAGCGAAATTCGACTTCTAACTTTGTAGCGTTAGTTATTTCTCACTTAAGTCTTTGGCGCCCCTATTCTTCGTCTTCCTTCTTCTCTATCTCTCTCTCTGTCTTCATTTCTTCAAGTTTTTTTTTTTAATTTTTTCAACCTCCTCCCCCCCAAGATTTTGAACTTGTTACTTACGATTTATTTAACGTACAACTCTGATCTGAAATTACCAGCTGAGACGTTGCAAGACACGATTCATGAATGGAGTAGATAATGATTGGGTCCTCCATCACATTTTGACCTATCGCTGAAATGAACAAAGACTTAGTATTTGACGACACTTCGATTACGTTCTTTCACCGTCGTTCCTCTTAAGTTTCTTTTTAATCCATTGGTCACTTTCCTTTCTGTTTTGGTTTTCAATTACCTTGTAGTTAACCTGGGCCCAGAAATTGTATTTTGATTTACCTAGTTATATCTAGAAATGCTCTGTGTTACGTGCCTGCCTCACAAAGTTTTTTTTTCTCCTTCATGATTTAAACACGAATTGATTATATAAAAGTTAAAAATTTATAGACGCGCGGTATCAGATAAAAGTTAATTTGTTTCCAAATGTAAGGTTGGAAGTCATTTGTTTTCCTGGACAATGTTGCAACCTTGTAAAATTTTATTGTTGGGGATGATTAATTTAAATGTGTGCGCATTGATTATAAATATATATATAGAGAGAGAGAGAAATAAATACTTCGAAATGTATGTGTAATTAGTATGTGAATATGATGTTAAAGTAAAAGTATGATATTAAATGTATTATGAATATATGTAAGAGCGCTCGTGTCTGTCCCCCTAGACGTGTATTGGTTGCTATAGTTTACCAGAAGTCTTCCGACGAATTTAAGAATGTAGATTTTGTTAAGAATACCGCCGTGCACTTAAGTAATTTTCCTTTTCTTCTGAATCAATGTAAGTGATAACCTCTGTACTTATATAATGGCATGCATTGAAAAAATATCGGCAGGTCTAAACGTAACCCACATCATAACAAATATTATCCCTGAGCAATTAACCTAAAACCATTGTGGAAAGTGTACCTTGAATCCGTCTCACCTTCATATGTATCCTGTGACTTGACCAGTTTTTTTTTATCCTCAATTTGAACCATCATACTCCGTACACCTGTGGAAGATCATTTTTTTTTTTAAATCCGAACCATGTATAAACATATACGAAAGTGATCCTAATGAAAGGTCTCGTGAAGTGTCCCAGTGTTGGATAAATAACTTGAAATTATTCGATTAATAAGTTTGGAAATAGACCGTCTAAGAGGAGAAACTTCCTCTAGTGAAAGTGATTTTCTCGAAATCCCTAGATGGATATAAACGTAGCAGTGTGCGATTGCAGATACAATCTGTTAAGAGTTATAAACCAAATATAGTCGATGAATGTTTTTTATTCGTAAACCACTAGATATATATATATAGATATATATATATATGTATAGACACAAATTAAGTTAAATGGAGCGAAACGTTTTGGACACTACGACTAGTGCGTGAGTTGTGATTTGGACGCTCGAAATTATTAATATTTTAATATCTCGACGTGAGGTAGAGACTCATATAAGTTCTAATACACCAAAAAGTTTTTTTTTCTTTCCTCTTTGTCCAATTTTTTTTTTTAAAGTGAAATAAGTGTCTTATTTGCGTATGTCGCAAATCATAATTTGGCTTTAGCATGCCTAAGATATGATACATGTAATTATTTTTTTTCTTTCTTTTTCATTTGTCAATATGATTGAATATATATAAAAATTTACTAAAATATAACTCTTTGTATTCTATTGATATATAACCAAGAACTTGTGCTTTTAATATTTTCTTCATAATTATATGTTTGTTTTTTTTTTCACTATGAATGTAATAAACTATTTGTACCCTTGTAGTTAGTTGGTTTCCTTTAAACATATATACACTGTCCTGAGTGAGTGAGCGAGTGAATGCATGATAGATTTAATATAAGCAATTCTAGTGATATCATTTGTCATATTAACATCTGTAATATATGTGTCATGTTTTAATATATGTGTTAAGGTAAATAACCTAGGTCATGAAGGACCGTCACTAACGGTTTAAATCGGCTCGAGGAGTGAAGCAAAAATAGCAGGATAAACCTAAATACGACATCTTTCTTCCAGGAAGTTGAGACTTCGATTGATACGACACATAAATTTATATTGAGTTTATAAGTTTGATTTTTTTTTTTTCCTCTTGGCCAATTCATATGTGTGGTCGATCCTAGAGAACAAAGTTCAGGTGCTGGATAGTTATCAATCACCGGTTGGAATAACATTACAAAGAATTAAATTTCACTTTTCTCATTTCCAGGTCTAGGTCTGGGCAACCCCATGATCGTGGTGCCTGGAGCTAGGTCTGGGTGGTATGAGGGAACATGTGTCTATTCCGAAGCATTCCAAAATTGATTAGTTGTTAATAACATTTAGAATGATTCATCTTTCAACGACTTTCCCGACCTTTTACTATATTTCCGGAATTATCCAGTAATCTGTTTCTCATTAAAATACCCTATTTCTTTTCTTTCTTCTTTACCTACCTCCTTCTTTTACCCTTCTACTTTCTTCTCTTTCTTTCCTATTTCTAAATGAAAGAAAACGGAGTCATGATTGAGAGTAGTCGCTATTGGCACGGTCAATACGTTGTTTCTATGAGTTTTCTTCGGGAGTCCGATATGGAATAATTAACAATAACAAAAGGTTTATTGGAAGTTACTCTATTGGAAAATAATCTGGATTTCAATCAGTAAGTGATCTTTCGTAATCGTCCTCGTTAAAGAGAATTAATTTTAGCGACTCCTCTACAACTATTACATTAGCTCTTTTTATCTTCGTTAATTTACGTTTTCTTTCAATATTGGCTAACTGTGACAGGATCTGTTGCCCTGGAAACGGCGGTTGCTATGGCAACGGACAAAACGTTTTCTTTCAATTTGTGCGTAAAGTTTGTTCTATGTATGATCTCCCACATTTACATGGTATACGATATACATCAGGAGTGCGCAGCTGAGGGTCGGCTTTTACTGGTTTGAGTAACGATCTGATGTTGGTTGGAGGTTTATGAGTAGCTCTTATACCATATCTGGCAAGACAAGTGTTCTGCTGAATTTGTCAGAGGTGCGGCCGATGAAAGACAATATGGTAGTAGAGAGATAATCTCACTCTTAACTTCTGTGATAATTTTGTGTTGGAAAGTAACAACTCTTTTTACGGCCATGTTGATATCTGTAAGGCAGTAACCATTCCCTTGTAGCGTCGAACGAAAATGGTTGAATCCCCTTGTAAACTTTCCTGGTCACTTACGGAGACTACTCTGTATATCGAAGTGTTTAGTACTGTAAGACGTTGTGACTTGTGATGGAAGCTGCTTGCGTTGAGATGAAGATCTATATGTGTCGGCTTCTTATATACTTTATATGAAATACACAAATAAATATACTTACCTCTTTCTCTGAAGTAATAGCTGGCAAATTAACATGTTCTTTGGATTTTTCTTCGCTACTTCTCGATGTCTTCGCTTTTACATTTTCGTCAAAAAACATTCTTGGACATCTTGCAAATTGCGAAGCAACTATTAATTCGTCAACCCACAAAGAAAGTTTAAACACTATTAAGCAAATATTTTCGAAGTGCCGGTTGTACTGAAATGATCAAAGATAGCTGTGACACGTCAGTCGTTCCTCACGTTCACGCTCAAAGTCGTTCCTGACTTTTGTTTTCTACCTCCTCTTGTTAACAAATTTTCTTCAAATATTTTTATCTGAATGAAACCGAAACAACAAAGAAAATGTTTATTTGTGTTTGCTCAATAGTACTAGATCCTGAGTATTTATCGAAATCAATTGCCGCTTTCTTTGATGTCAATTGTGGCTACAAATGAGAAATGCTAATCCAAGGTTCTCTGTTGTAGTAAATAGTATTGGGAACGACCTTGAATGCTTCAAACTAGACCGACGATAGGTCTCATATTTTATTATTTTTGTGGAGGTCAACGATTTCTTGGCGCAAATATATTAATTTAATTTCCTCTTAACCCTTGAACTAAAATAAAGAGCACATTTTTTTGGAACCTTCCGCGATTAGCAAGAAGCAGGTTTCATTCCATATTGCCTCGCTCAAATTGTATCCAATCATATCCAGACTTTGAATTTGGATCAAAGAGGGCGTGAAAACTGTGATCATTGCTGTGCCAAAACAGAATAACTTCAATGTCACCACATGAATATAGACCCTACTCCTCGCCCTTCTCATACTCAACTCTATTTCCTACTGATCTTTAGGAACAAGAGTTTCTAAGAGTTTCCAAAATAAACATTTGGAAACAGCATGACTTTATATAATAATATCAGAGGTCAGCCTTCAGAAGATCGGGACAGCGCATCTGACATCTTGAGGGAAAACTACTGCAGGTTCAGAGTGTTGTATCCATTATAGAAAGGATTCTCGGAAAAAAACGATTCCCACACCCTGAAAATACAAACATTTTAAAAGAATTTAGGCATCATTCGCGACAACAGCCTAACGACGAGCTGTTTAGTGAGATTTTTGTTTTGAAATACAGTACATGAAAAGCAGTTGTTTGTTCCAATGAAATGAGTATATTATGGATCGAATGTAGCGTACACCCGCGTACTTCCTAAATTTTAGGTGGCTATACGATAGTTTCCAAAACTTAGAGGTAAGTATACGCCGTATCCCCGCGTATACCCTCCATTACATCCCTGCTCCTCTATTGATTGCGCATTGTTTGTTTGGGCAATGCTACTATCAATATAAGATGTTCCCTTGTTAGCACGCATAATACCAGACTCGATTCTCTATAGAGGCACAAAATGTTCAGTGTTTGTCCATCATCGCAAGGTAATTGGGGAAGATAGTTGAATGGAACAATAACGAACATAATCTAGAAAGCAAAATTACGAGATGGAAACCATTGTGCTGACCACACATCATTCAACTATAGCCCATTGTGGTTAGCCATAGCTATCTTTTGCTGCAACGCTAAAGTTCAAAATTAGTTTAGTTTAGAAACATAAATACTAAGAAATTGCTTGAGATAATAATTGTTTCTAAGATTATTCTTATAGTGTTCAAGTTCAATATTCGGGCTAAAAACAGTGTTAAAATAATTGACCTATTAAAAAATGCGGAAAAGCTGAACAAACTAATTCGTCTCTGTAATTCATTTCTTATTGTTCTATAGATAACTGTACCAAATTTGTGTCATATTTAATCGTTTGTCCTTAGACTGAATGAAAATGAAAATGAAAGTGCGCGTACTGAACATAAAGATGATAACATAATTGCTGTTAGCAAATACTATAAATTTTAATACCAAAAATAATAAATTACTTTCTCGTATTTTAAGTATTTAGCCTATAAAAGAAGTGTTATGTACATGATATATGTAGTTTATTGGATAATTGACTCTTACAACTTAGGAATGACATTACATTTTAATAGTTGTTGATACATAATATAAAATTAAAAGAAAAATTGTATCTTGCTTTATAAATCAACTTTACAGTAATGTTCGAGAAAAGCACGTAGAAATTATCTCTCTTTCAGAATTTTTAACTCTCTTTCGGAATCTTCGTTTGTACGTAACATTGAAACTAATACAAGCACGTTTCTTTAAAGTTTTCCTTGTAAGCCTAAGAATCAAACTAAACTGACAACTGACAAATAAAGAATTTTGAGAAGAAAGAGGGAAGTTCAAGTTTATTTGTAAAGTCGAGACTCAAAAGTTACCAAACTATTTTATTTTATTCTATTTTAATGTTATGCCATAGTTTACTTTTCTTTATTACTTACTTGCAAGTTCTAAATCAGGTGGCATTATATTTCCTGCCTGTCCAGTTTGACCGATATGAAATAACCATTGCCCTTGAACTCCCGTGTTGGACCACCTAGAATATTCAAATATTTCTGCTTTTAAACAATTCATATCTGTAATATTAATAACTTTCATCATGAATATAACCATTTTCAAATAACAAACAAAATATACTAGTTAAATAAGAAAGTTAACCATACGTACGGTAAATAAAACATATAAGAAAAATACATTAAGTGCGATCTCATCTTTGAGTTTGCAGAACTGAACCAATAGTGAGGAAAATGAGAAAAATTGAAAGGAGTGAGATTTAAAACTTTTCTTTTTTTGTCATTTCCGCTTTTCAAACTTTATTAAAATCATATTACAAGGATCAGTTTTAACTTTATGAATCCCGATCACGGAGAAATTTTTATAGTGCATAGTTTACACATATGCAAATCTTCACAATCAGCGTTAACGTCATCCAACTCAAATAGTATATTGTGGTTGGATATTCAATTAGCTTTGAGCATAGCGTAAACAGATCTTTCGATTGGGATGTGTGCCAGTATCATGTCAACTTGGTATTATAACGTAATCAGTACATTATATACTTATTATTCATCCTTAATTAAAAGTCGATCTTAATCTTAAACATTTTTCGTACACCGAAAAACAATAAGGAAGAGATTTTCAGCATATAGCAGGATGAGTCATTATCATCTGAATATGGACACGAAGATACGAGAAGCATACTCTTGACGTGATGTCATTACGTGGAGGATAGAAGGACCTTGATTAAACTGGGACATTCTGGGAAGATATATTAATTACTGGTGAAAAGGCAATTCTATGAATTACTATAATCAGTAATAGAGTACCATACATGTTTTGGAACTGTGATTTCTTTTATCTCCAGGTAAAGCAAGAACTATTTCTTGTCAAAAATAAAATCACTTTTATTTTTTTCCATGTGTATGTAGATGGCTCACTCAGTCGCTCAGTAACATGTGTAAACTTACAAAGACTTGTGCACCAGGATTTCTAGAAATTAGGCGCAATATAAGGCTATTGAAAGTTTTAATCAGATGATAACCACCCAAATATATTAAATCTAAAATATTCTAAAAACAATCAAAGCATCTGTGAATACTTTATCCAGTTAGCAATACATTTTCTTTATGTCAATTGGATAAACCAAGTACAGGTAATAAGTGATTTAACTGCGAAGATTCTGCTTCAGCCATACCATTTGCAGTATTGCATCATATGGCCCGTTGACCATGGTAAATTCGAGTGTAGAAAGTTTCTGTGGTGACTTCTTCCTTTGAGGCCCAAACCATGTGTTTATTTTGTTTAATGGATAATCCACTCCTGACTGAGGCAAAAATTAAATAATATAATATAAAATAAGCGTCAGTGAAAAGAAAGTCAATTTTAGAATGTTTTATGTTACTATAATTGAAATATTACATTTAATAATAAATATGGTTTTTCAAATTTAGTCTTTCGGTTATGCTTCTGAAATCATATATATTATAGTTGTGCATGCCTATAAGATGTTATTTTTATTATTGTGTGTTTTGTGTGTGAGTGAGAGACAGTACTTGCACCTTTTGTGTTTAGAGAGTCAATAGCACTTAGTAGAAAACTCCTCAACGACCGCCGAAACTAAAGTATTGGTCCTCCGCGATCAGACTCCCATACTCCCTACGAGTGAACTATGATACCAACCTGAATCTACCCTTTGTACCTTGTACAAAATTGATTTTCCCGACCAGGGATTAGCTCCAGCTATCCTACTTCTCTTATAAAAATTAACACTCAAACAGAAACAAACAAATCATTTATATTTCATCTCTTTGCATTGTAAAATTTGGCGTCCTCACAGAGCCAAAAAACCATTTATATTTAATCTCTTTGTCTTATAGTATTGAACTGTAGTTTGAGGTGAAATATTATTTCATACCAATAACAATTATTTATTCTTGTCTCTCTAAATTGTCTGAATTTCCTGGATAATGTTTGATTTTAATATTAAGATGATCTCGATTGTTTTGGTAGAATTTATCTTTCGGATATTTCATAATAAATAACCTAGTGGGAACAATTCGAGTGACCATAGAGCCTGAACTCCCTTTGAAATGATTCTCTTGTAGAAATATTATTTAATTTCAGCCGTGCTGACACGGAAAGTATGTCATGTCATTCCATAATACTGGAAGTACCCAAAGCATAATTCCTTATTGTTATATTAATTATTCAGGAAGATGTGAAAGCTTTCACGTAAGCAGAGTAGAAATGATTGTGTGACTTCAAGCATGTTATGAATGACCACGTTATTGTTAAAACAACATCACTCCGTTTTCTTTCTTACATAGTAAGATAAGTCCAATTCAAATTTTATTACGATACTTTCATTACTGCTTGTTATTATCAAAATTCAGGGTAAAGAACAAGTAAAACATCCTGTATACAATACCCTTACACTTCTAGTTAAAGTTAGATGTTTTCAGTTTCATGATTAAATAATGCACAATAAATCCCGTATATATGTATGTATTTAAATGTGATCTAAGCACATAATATACAACCGGCTTTGATGGGCATCTGTACTAAATCATCCAGGGCCAATATATATATTATACATTGCGGCAATTAGGAAATGGGATATATAAGTTAATTTGAGCGCGGAACACTTCCTATTGCTGAATCTTACATGTGTTCTTGAGAACAAGTGCTGAAATATCCAGGTCTATAGACTGGTGCTGCGATACCTTGTCACCGTTTCAAGATTGGAACAAAAAGTGAATACCAAGTTATTTGCTTACTTAGGAGAAACTTCAACGAAAACTGAAATGCGGAAAAAGTTTATGGGGTCAATTGCCTTTCCCGTTTTCGTGCTTTTGAATGACATAAAATGTTTTTAGTTGGCACGGCGTACATCTTCCTCCTTTTTAAATCTTCCGTTATTGTTTGGTGAATAGTTTCCTTATTCACCTCCAGGAGGTCTGATATTATCCTGAGACTTGCTTTTCGGTCATTCAAAATGACATTCCGAACTTTCTAATAATCATTTCAGATTTTCCGACAGACCTGGCCGCTCGTCATCTTCCACAGACTCCCTGCCAACAATGAAAAAATTCAAAGCAAAAAGATCAGGTTCATTTCCAAATTGCCACATTGTGTATGTATGCAATAAATAATGAATATAAAGTTCTTTTCTTACTTATCCAGGTTCTGTACTTGATCGGTACCAGATCCTCTCAATGTGTAAAGACGTCCGTCTCCAGACATAAAACCTGCCTGTGCTCTGGCATCGGGTAGGCTTGATGTTTTCCCTTCGCCTTGTATCCATTCAACACCTTGATCAGCATATAAAATTTCTACATACGAATCCTCCCCATTCGTTGAGATCACCACTTGAAAATTATTCACCTACGAAACATGAAATTAGGTATTATACAGATTTAAAACTGAAATTTGCAATATATGTTATTCTTTATAGCTGACAAACGTGGAAACTGAACGGTAATATAATTTTGATCAAATAACAGTTACTATAGGAAAGGTGCCGAATATCTGATACTGTCTGAAAAAAAAAAACGAATAAAATCTTTACCAACAGATATTTCATTGATATAGCCCTTTCTAAATATTCCGTTATCTTTGTTGATTATAATTTGAAAGTTTCGAAGCAATAGAAATATAAAAAGTGGCATTTGTCTCAGTTCGAAAAAAGGTTGCTCAATATCGGATAGTAAGGGGTCTTAATATCGGACGGAAATTAAATGAGAAGAATGTAAGGAAAACTACAATTGGAGAAGACTGTGCATTATGTTAATTATATTACATGGTGTAAACATAGGCTATACAAAACGTAAAGTTATAAAACATTTAGATTTAAGTAAACGTTGTTCTACAAAATAGGCTACTTTCTAAATATATTCATATGCAAATCTATCTTTACTAAACATTGTTTGACAAAGTCGTAAACGTTTTCAACATGTAGATTTACTTTTAACTAAACATTGTTCAACAAAAAAGACTACTTTCTAATAAGGTAACTAAACATTGTTCTACTCATCTGTAATAGGATCTACCAAGAACTTAAATTACTGGCAAAAATCACAAAGGATTTCCACGTTTATGGGTCAGTGCCTGTGCATAGCTCGTGTGACCACTTAAGACATTGGATACATCGTATCCACATCGTTCACCACCTTTGTCAAGTTTATATGGCTTTGAAAAAAAAACACACACACACATTCGTCATCCGCACTATCTTCCGCATCGGTTGAGAAAAGAAAACTTAATGAATCGTCTAAAGAAGATGTTTCATCTATGATTTTTTTTTGGGGGGGGGTGAGGACGCTTGCTCATAGGATGTGCGTTGTAGCAACAAACTGGAGCACAGCCTCAAGATCCCACTTCTTCCCTTTGAGCGATTTCTGTCATCTGTAATAATCGAAGAATGACATCAGCAATAGCGTTTCCTAGTATCTGACATCCGATATTTGAAACCTCTGTACTATCTAATATTTGGTAACGTGGGTCGTGTGGCAACTTTTAACTATATACGTCACGTAAACAGAAAAGAACCATCAAAACATCATGTAATTTAAAATTACTCTTCTTAGCCTACATTATAATTATAGTATGAATATGATTAGGTTACCTTTATCAATTGTAGTACAGTGAAAACTCTGAATAACGGACACCAATAGGACATGAATTTTTGTCCGTTATTGAGAGGTGTCCGTTACAGAGAGGTTACAGAAATTTAATTTCTCACAATGTTAGTTATATGCAGTAATATACAGTAAATACATTATGTATGAGTGTAAATACGTACAAGTCAATATGAAAATACTCTATTTAGTACGTATTTGAATTATTGGGAGGGATGAAGGAGAAATTCATTTCTGTTAAATAATATTATTACTGGGGGATGTGTTAATATATTCGTTCTTTGGCGAAATGGATGAAAAGACAAGTTATTGGGAGTGCATATGTTTATTGATCCAGTGAAGCCGGGAAAACGCCAACCCAGACTTGTTCCAGTATCATAAGTAAAATAAATATGTTGCTTTAAAAAAAAAAATCGTTGAAAATGTTATTGTAAAACAAACAATGTTTTGTTATCTATGAAATTGTCGGGAAAGATGCAAGGCCCAGAGGAGAAAGGACTAAATTTGTTAGGGGCGGGAAGATCTTTCGTAAGGAATTCTTGATCATACGACTGACCCTGCACGAGTGTTATTGCTTATTGAAGGTTTTCTAGGATTTCCACCAGAAAGCAGTTTATTGCGGGCAGAGAAAAGAAGAATTTCAAGTTCAGTTTGAAGCTGTTCTGTTTGATGGTTCACCAGGTCTACTGTAGACTCATGATACGGACTACCCTTGTGGGGAAAAGACTTTTCTGTCTACCGTAATTTATCGCAGAATCGAGAATAATTCTTGTCCGTTATGAAGAGGTTATTGAAACGTTTGGGGAAAAAAGGACTGTCCGCGTCCGTATCTGAGAGTGTCCGTAAAAGGGAGGGTTTTGTTCCGTAAGAGAACATATATTTTTTCCGGGACAAAAGGAATCTATCCGTATTATAGAGGTGTCCGTTATTGAGAGGTGTCCGTTAAGGGAGGTTTCACTGTATTAGAAATATTTCACAAGGCCAAATCACAAAACATTTCACCACATAAATAAGCATGTTGCGAGAGATATCGTAACTCAGGCACCTAATAGCCCACCGATTGGTGTGCAGTTACGATAACGGCCGCTAGGCTCCAGCACCTTACACGGAATATTTCTCAGTATCCGATATTGGGAAGCCATCCGATATTCGGCATCTTGACCCTATTATTATTATTATTATTATTATTATTATTATTATTATTATTATTATTATTATTATTATTATTATTATTATTATTTACTTGCTTCCCAACAAGTGACGTCGTAAATATACTTTAGGAAGTTGTAAGGATCGTTCATTACGGTTAATTTTGTTCTAGCTTTATCACTCGACGTGCGCACCCCTATAGGAATAGGCGAGACAAAGATATCCTCTTTTGTTAAATGATATTCGTATTTATTTAGAATGGCTATGACCTCATACCTAGTAAGAGTGGGATTCAGATCTATTTGATACTTCGTCGAAGTACTTTCACTGTGTAGCTTGGATGATGAAAGCTACTAATCTCTTTTGCGGAATTATCACCCAGCTAAAGTAAAAAATAATATAGTAATAAAGTCACTGATATTTGATAAACAAATTAACGAAATGAAATTTTGTTTTATGCACTTTTGGTAACATGTAAAGTTGCATGTTTCTTTATCTGAGGATGGAGTAAATCTACTTTCTTTTTAAGTTTAACATTTCACGATTTTGGATCGAAGCTAAGATAAACGGTGGTGATAAGATGGATGATGATAGTGGAATGACGAAATTGGGAGGAAGCGGGTGAACTCCGACAAAAAACATACACAAGGCGTCTGTCCACCACCAGGCCTATTTAAAACTAGCAACCCACACAGTCCCGCGCAAGCGCGAGAAAATATGTTCATTTGTTTAATTTGCTCTAATTACAGTAGTTACTAATTAGCTAGCTTATCTGATTATTTTTAAAAAGTAATCCTCTCCCACCCCACCCAAGGGTGAGGATGAACTTGAACATCATGAAAATTGATACCATTAAACTCAGCGACTTCGAAAACTATGAATTCAACACTAATATATGTGTCGTTTTCAATTACTTTTAAAATCTCGCCCCTTTTCTGGGGAGTAGAGTATGAAGTTGAAATGAATTAAAACTGTCACTATTCGTCTCAGCGACCCTAAAAACTGTGAATTCAACTCTAATATTGGTTGTTTTCAGGGGATTGCAAATTTTGTGCGGGGAGCGGCAAATTATTTAGAGCACAGGGGGGGGGGTACAATAGATAAATACGGGCCTGTCCACCACAAAGCACTTGGTAGAAGGCAGGACGCCATTATGGATCTGATCTGATAAGGACGTGATTAATGGTACGAGGAAAAGTCTACATTTTTTTAAACTGGTCTACAAAAACTGGAGCGCCGTGCCAGAAAGTGTATTGAACTTCGGAGGGAATATGTAGAATGACTATAAAATTTCATCATTCCACGTGCACTATTTTTCGATTGGACTACAAACTTTTCAGCAGTTCCTCGTATGGCGTAACTTTCTTTATCTGTTCCACGCACCTTTGCATCACACTGTATTCTGTAAATGCATTCAAAACTTGAGGTCACTTGGCTCACTATTTAATGCTATACAATTGAGCTAATTTTTCTCATTGGCTACATTGGTCTGATATGGAACCATTTCAGAGGGTGAGACTAAAAACAACTCTGAAATCTAAAAATAAGGACCACCCTATAGTATATAAATAATCTGACTTTCCGTGAATAGTTATTTATTAAAATACTTATAAATGTTTCATATTTTTTCTATACTGTCATGCAATAAGTTCGTAACACCCGTAATAACCAGTGCGCCATTACGGTATATTACTCTAAAGTGAAAAAAAAAAAAAAAATTCCTCATCATGAACTCTATTTGCCTCATATATTATACAAGAAAAGAAGTACATTAATTAATCACGTGTAACACTATAAGCTTTTAAAAGCTTATTTACCCGATGTATTTCAGTTCATAAAGGCACAAGAAACATAGAAATTAAATCTATAATCACCTGCAGACGTGAAAATGAAAACAATATATTAAACTAAAAAAAAATCTTGTTAAATGAACTTACTGTAGCCCAAAGAATTTCTAGAAGATAAATTACACAAGCAAGTAGAGCAAATATAAAATAGGTAACCTTAACAATGTAACTGTGGGTAAGTCTGTAAAACCACCTAAACAGCATATAAGTCTATGTAAATTTACTTAATCTGAACTGAACCATTCAGCACCAGATGTTTCGTATATGGAGTAAATGCACATATTATAAAATTCAAGCATAGCTGGAATAGTAATCAGGTCCGTAGCAACCTGCACTCGAAGCCATATTTTTGTCGTTAAACTTTCCAATAATCCCATGCATACTTCCATCATATTTCAGAGTGACAAATCAAGAATATTGAGAAAATCAGTGATATATGGATAGTGCATCGTAGTTATAGCGGTATTGAAAATTTTAAACAATGTGCACACAAAGTCAATATCGTATAAAACCATTATAAAAATAAAGGGTACGGGCCATCGTACTAAACTTTCTCGCTCTCACTTTTAAATTAAATCATATTGCGCTGTAGTTATTACAGAACTGTTAATTTACTAAATATGAGTTAAATTATAATAGATGCTTTCGAAAACTGTATCGAAGAACACCCCTGAGAGCAAACTGCAATTGTGTTTTTTTTTTTTCATAATAAATTATTCATGTCATATTGTAGGGTTATTTGACAAATATTTATTTCATGAAACATGAACAAAATTATCTAGGTCTTCTCGAGAAAATTATCCGTAAAGAATACTCACAAGAGTAAACTACCACTTGTGGACTTCTTCATGCAAAATGATTTATGTATACAATAATATAGGGTTAATAATGAAATATTGATTTATGGAGAATGAACAAAATTGTTGGAGTCGTTTTCGAGAACTCTATATGTTTTCGAACACATTTTTACACTTCAGTAAACTATCCTTATTTTGGGAGTAGGAAGAATATTCGCAAAATCCCTTGGAGAATCGTATAAAAACCTGAAGTTTGAAATTTGGTCTCGATACATTGAATGGTATGACCTCTAGACGAGTACATTAGGACGAACAGATGGACAGACATCGAACAATTACTTTTTCGGAATGTAGGAGCTATGAAACGTGTAAATCCGTTGAAATCTTGAATAAGATTTTTCCATGATCCAATATCAGTCAAATTAAAAGTTTAGGTACGTTGCATATAGTTGAATGTTCATTTTTCTTGTCCTGAACAATTCATGTCAGCTGAATTTTGAAAATGTTAGTGACAATTTTCTTTCTTTCTTTTTCTTTTCTCTTTTGACAGAACTGAGTTGTACCGTGTTAAACTACATGAAATGTAGGATTATTTACTCAATTATATCCCATATATTTAAGTTGCATTGCGCTGTTTACCAATATGTAACTTTCTCAAGTGACTGAAATGGAAAGCAATTCATATGTAGGATTATTATTGATATCATCATAAATCGAGATTGTTATCTAATTTTGGTTTTAAAATAAGAAGTTATGGTTTTGTGAAATGGAAAACAGAGAATTTCTAATTTAAGGTCAAATACATTCAGGCTCATATTTATATATTGTGCGCCCTTGTGCAGTAAATAATTTGGCGCCTCCCGCACAAACTTATATCTTAAACAAGGAAACAAGCCGTGATTTGGCAAATATACTAGCTCTTGTTGAGTAATAGTTACAAGAGCTAGTATATTACAAGTTACAAAAGTTAAAACGTAATTTTAAATGGCCTAATTCTCTCAATCATGATTATGATGTGGTGTTCTGCCCGAAGGTAGGTGACCATTGGTGGACGTCACTGTGAAACACCAATAGCTATTGGTGATAGCTGTCAAGAAAAGTAATTGTTTACGTTATTCACTGTCAGTAATGGTTTTCAGCATTTATATTAACGCAATAAGCTATCTATCTGTCTGTAGCGCTTTTCAACTCGAGAGCCATAATAGATAGAAACATGAAATTTTAATATGTTCAAAGCTCTCAGAGAAATGATCCAAATGACCTATTTCAAGTATCTAGGTCACACATGAGCTGAGATATGGAGGTGCAAAGTCCTCATAAGAATAACATGGGGGCATTTTAAAAATAACCGAAAACGACCAATATTAGAGTTGAATTCATAGTTATTGGGATTTCTGAGATGAATAGTGACAGTTTTAATCCAATTCAATTTCAAGGTCATACTCCATTCTCCAGGAAGGTGAGCGAGATTTTAAAAGAAATCGAAAACGACAGATATTAGTGTTGAATTCATAGTCTTCGAGGTCGCTGAGTTTAACGGTATCAGTTTTCATGATGTTCAAGTTCATCCTCATCCCTTGGCAGTGGCGGGTCCAAAAATTATTTTTGCGGGGGGCTGGAACAAAATAATTTAGAAAAACAGTGGAACTCATTTTTGCTGCTGAAATTTGATAATAATATATAATACACTTTCATATAGTTGAAAACAGTGGCGTTACCTGATATTCTACCTTATCTATTTGAAAGGTTTATTTTATTAATATTGTTACGTTGTTCAATGTATCTTATTGTAATATTCTTTCTGTATTGTTAATGAGCTAAAATAAAAAAAATAGCATGAAATATTTCGTAACAAAGAATACATATCACAAACTTCACGATAAAACAGAACTGAAAAAATACAAAATTTATATATCTATGCTTCAATCATACAGAAATTGCAGTCTTCTGGAATGTTTCTGGGCAAAGAGATCCACTTACGTCAGACACATTAATTAGAATATCTTTGTGAATATTCATTAGGGCTAAGTCTGTCTTGACCCATCGTTGTTCTCAGATAGGATTTTACCAATTTTAAAGTAGAAAAACTTTCTGCAGAACATGTTACTGGCAATACAGATAGAAGATGTAGCAGTTGTTTTACATTTGAAAAAAAAAAATCACAAGATGGATCTTGATAAGCATCCACGGCATTCTTAGGCACACTTAATTTCGCATTCCAATGTTCCCGACACAAAATCACTTTCACTTTTGAGTTCAATTTCACTTCCACATAGAGTTTCACGGTAAATTTGTGAGATTTTACAACGCCTTCTTCATGCAATTGTGCCGTAAATGCTGGAATCAAACTGAACAAACGCATCACTTTTGAGTTTGTTAAAGCAAATCTTGAGGTCAATTCACTTGTGACGCGATCCAAAAAAGGAATATACACATTTATGTTGAAATATTGATGTGGGGTATGTGCTTCTACATTTGAGCGGTGAGTTTGGCTACAGTCCTGGGAAATGTGATATCGACATCATGGGAAATAGCAACCTCTTCGGCCTTATTAAAGATTTTGCTGTAATGATCACTGCTAACACAATACTGATTGAGTAACTGTATTACATTGTCAACCATGGTATAACATTAATGAAGCTCCTCCACGGTAGGATTTTGAAGTTGACGAGACAAAGTAACAGTCAGTCCAACAATTGTACTTACGATATGGAGAGTAATGATAAAGTCAAACTCTAAAACAGCAAAAAGAAGAGCAGCAGATTTTGGTGATGGAAATTCTTCATCAACAGACTTCATGGGAGTTTCCGATATCAGGATATGGGCATGCCTAGTACAGAACGAAAGCCCGCAGAATCACCCGGTGTTCTTCGAGAGAGTACAAAATTTCTTCAGTTAGCATCACCAAACAAAAGTTCTCCACTGTTACTCTGTGGGTGTCTGTGTACAACTTAGTTCGCGATTTGGCTGTTAAGGCCATTGGCACTCGTAATTGAAAAGACCAGCAGTTAATACTTAAAGCCAAACAGAAGAGGAAGATCATCCATTTCCATAATTCCGATGAAAACGTATTTATCACTTCAGCAAAATGCTGAGCATTTTTAGTATGACTGACCTCAAATCCCTCTTGCTCTGATTTTTTTTGGGGGGGCTTCAGTCCCAAAGCCCCCTTTAAATCCGCTACTGCCTCTTGGGATGGATTGGGAGAGAATGAATTTTTAAAAATAATCAGATAAGCTAGCTAATTAGTAACTACTGTAATTAGAGCGAATGAAACACATTAATATATTTTCTCGCGCTTGCGCAGGACTCTGCGGGTTGCTAGTTTTAAATATTATTTTATTGTGAATCTTAAAAAAAAAATTGCCCCTAAATTCCGCTCCCCTGTGCTCGAGCACAGAATAGCACTTACCTAAATACGGGCCTGAATATAGTCAGTGACGAAGCGTACTATGAGGCTCTGAGGCCGGCCCTACCCTGTTTTCTACTGTATATCTGCTTTATCCTTAGTTTCTTATAAAATAAAATCAATACTTCAACATTTCGTTTTTTTCGGTCTCAAAACAGTAGATTGGAAACACTTGGATACCCTTCCATCTGAACCTCACCAGATCGCTAGACAGTCTTGCGCTCTATGCTGCTCAGGAAGCGAAGCTGTTATCGCTGGGGATTGCACGTATTGTTGGGAAGATGCGAAGGCTCGCCTCTGGGAGTTTAGTTTCAGCATTGAAAGCATCTTTCAATGCTAATATGTTATAAAATTATTTCCATAATACAGAGTAAGAAGTTTATGTGTAAAATCATGTACTTCTATTAGTGATATTTTGTTTAATTTAGGTATACACTCTCAGGAGTTATTCAGTAGCTGTTTTTTTTTTTTTTTTTTTTTTTTTACATGGGGCCTGGACCATAATAGCTTGTAGAAAATAAGTCTGATACATTAAACATATATATAAATTTATCAAACACTATCCTACAGGATAAAATAATTATATTTGTGTGTAATTTTAGTGGAGCTTTCCATTTCATAGAATCAGTGGGGTATTTACGATTTTGTTTCGAAGGGCTTTGCTGTTTTCGGGAGAGGCTTTGCTAATTTTATTCCCGAAAATATGAAAATTCTGCAATATATATAAAACAATAAATAGTTTCGGTGAGTGCTTAAGCCCGGAAGCCACCCCTTAAATATGTCTCTGCATAGGATACAATAATTAATATCTTGATTCAAATGGAGTTCCTTTTGAGAATTAACATTTCTAGTGAAGTCATTATCGCGTGAAGTCTTAATTAAATGGAGTATTGTACTTACTTTAAAGTGAGAGATGCAAGTAACAAACGCTTATCCAAGAAATTTGACAACAAACTATAAGAATGTACTTTCTTCTTCTCTCCCTCAATTTTCAAATATGCAGGAAATGAAAATAATAAATAAGGAGGAAATTCCCCTCATCCCCCTGCAATCCCAGATGGAAGAAAATTTGAACTGCACTTCAAAATATTTGTAGTAGTGGAGCTAAATAGGAATATTCCATTAATACATATTGCGTGTTTCTCTCATGTAAATATTTATATAATAATAATAATAATAATAATAATAATAATAATAATAATAATAATAATAATAATAATAATAATAATAATAATAATAATAATAATAATAATAATAGACTACTTTCCGTCTACTTTTGCATATATAAACATTTTTCTTTCTTGTTAAATTAAAAAAAAAAACTACTGTGTACACATGCACATAAATTTAACTCTAAACAATGTTAGAAATACAGCTAAGAATAAATAGATTTCGTAGTTTTTTTTGGGGGGGGGGGTTAACTCAATAAGAGAAATTGAATTCAGACTGTAATTTTAAATATTTTATGATACATTAAATGTTATTGGTGTTATTAGTTTTCGGGCCTACCCTACTTGTGGGATTACGCTTCGCCACTGGATATAGTTTACATGTATTTTCAAAATGTTTTTTCTAATATTAATAAATTCCACAGCTGTTAACTTTTAACGATGTTTAACCCACAAAACAGTCTTAAAAAATGTCGAGAAATCTGAATAATGTGAGAAAGTCGGAACAGGGGATAGGCCAATCACAGAGGACTTACTGACGTCGAAGGCCGTATAAGACAATGTGTAACATTTTCATAACAATCAAATGGCCATATTTAAAGAAGAAACTCATTCAACGTACACTAACATCACAGGAACACAAAAGCTATTATAACGGTAACCAAAATATTAACTTACAAAAGAAAAGCAGAAATAAAATTTATTTATTAGCCATTTTAGTGGGAAACTTGATCTTTCATATCTTCTGAACCAGTCTCTCAATGTTTGGAAGTACATTGAATGTCCCAACACGAAGGCTACTTTAAGTGGATATCACTTATTCAGAAAAAAAAATCCCATTCAGTTTACGATATTGCGTAAGAAATACATTTTTAATAAGAGACCAAACGGATCGGATGAAAGGATTCGGTATGCCGATATCGACTGTTGCACATAGCTGTTCTAAACAAAATTACATGTAAAGTGTAAGCCTTACGTTTTATTAGTTAAAATTGGGCGCCAAACTCCACACAGAGAACTGAGAGGTTGAAACATGGTTACATATGAAGATTAAATTAATTTTTAATAGTTTAAATTATATATATTAATTTTTCTTTCCCTCTTACTAAAAGAAATTTTGCGAAGTCACTACATACATAAATTTTTCAACAAAATTTACCTTGTCTGTACCTTGATTATAATAGCCTACATCTTCCCACGTGACTATAAATAGGCTTGTGGCTTCAAATGAAGCACCCAGCGAAAACGAATTTTGAATGGTTTGAGTTGCCCGTTGTAACAAGGCTTCATCTTGGGTCTCCCTATCAAAAGAAAAGAAAAAAATATATTATTCAGTTACCTTTAATTATAAATTGCTGTAACTATTTAATTTAAATATAAACAAAGCTGTTAAAAAGAAAGGTATTGAAATATCAGTGTAATTATTTGTAAAACATTTTTGATAAAGATGGAATTTGCAGAACTCCAAAGTAACAACTTCAAATACTATATTCTGTCTATAGGGAGGATATATATATATATATATATATATATATATATATATATATATATATATATATATATATATATATATATATATATATATATATTTAAAAAAAGACCTAGTTGCAATTATATGCTTCTTCAAAATTCACGTAAATATAAATAAGGATATCGTCATTCAGAAGCAGCATGTAGACCAATGGTCAAGAGAGAATATTAAGTATGGAAGAGGCACATTACGTATCATACACTCAAATCATCCAATATATGATAAGAACAAGGAACAAGATGGGACTAGAGAGCTCACCTCTGATACTAAGGGTCTTTGATTCAATCCCAATCCACATAAGCTTTTGGTGGAAAGAAGTATTGCAAACATTTACAAGTATGTTTCACATTATTATTTTATGACTTCTTTTAATCTATTTTTACAAAAGGGACGAGAATGGGTCTCGGGCGATATAGTTCTTTTCAAACAAGCCACGAAAATGTCCCAATGAATTGACTTTGGTCTTAAGCAAGGCACTAATTCAAACTTAAACCTACGAGGTTGAGATAAAATCGAGAAACTTAACCCAGAGTAACCAGCACATGAGATTTAACTGAGAACTCAGATTTTTCCACGACGCGACGCCTGAAGTAAGAACATCGACCTACTTAACAATCGTAATGTGCAGTTAATGTGAGTAAAGGTAAAGTTATATCCTTCATTCGGCAGGCTATGAAGCTCTCGGGTAGTATGGAAGTAAAGATTCACTCTTACTCATCTTCGGTGTTCACATCAGCACCATGTCCGCACAATGCTGCGGCTGTGATGTAATCAGCACCATGTTTCGACCATGATATAATCAGCACCATGCTTCGGCCATGATGTAATCAGCATCATGTTTCGGTCATAAGGTAATCAGTAGCATGCTTCGGCCGTGAGGTAATCAGCACCATGTTTCAGCTGTGATATAATCCGCACATGTTTCGACCATGATGTAATGCGCACCATACTTCGGCCACCAGTACCCACTAGGAATCAGCACCATGGTTCAGCCACTAATATCCACTAGGATTCATCAGATATCCGTTTTATAGAGGCTGTGTGAACCCCTGAGCTGCACTTGAATAAGGATAGAACAATAAATAATCGCACTCCCATAGGTTGGTAGGTAGACATATTTCCCGATTATGACATTGCGATTCTAGGTAATGCGATTATATGAATTTAAATTTAAAACAAATAGTTGAATTGACGTTTCAGATTTATAAACAAGTTACGTGAAAAGTATAAACCATTTCATACATAAATTAGTAATAATATAATTGAATATTTTGAGGTGCACAGTTCCGGAAAAGCAGTTAAATCTATTAAAGAATTGCTTTAGTTTAGTGTCCTTGAACAGTTTTGCTTATTAAGTACAGGACCGAAAGGAGAGTATTCAGGGAGTATTTGACCATGCAATACAATTGTATTGTATTTATAGATTCCATTTTTGTCCGAATACTTTATTACCTGAATTTAAAAGCCGATCGAACGCTGTGAACAATGCAAATTTAAGGTTACAGGGGATTCAGAAAATGTGTATATTTCTGTAAGGCAGGATGAAAGATCATTAAAATTTACCAACGAAAAAAAGAGAAAGAAACAACAAGATTAGGAGCAATTCCAGGGAAACGGATATAACACAGGATTGTAAAGAGTGGCTCACTAAGCACTGCATTAATCTAAAATAGCATAATCAGAGTCTTGGGCAGCTTGCTTGAGGCTTTGGTCTTGATTCCTACGAGGGTTTTTTTTTTTTTTTTTTTTTTGTCGACTCATGCTAATCTGGATTGATAAAATGAACGATTATAATGAAGCAATATCCAAAACAAGAAATCACGGAACAATAAAACAGTCGTGAAATACGAACGAATGAAGCAAAGAACCATGCCTCTTTCACCAGTATTCCCAGAAAACTGTTTTACAACTTTCAGTTATTGTTTCAGACCATAAATATCAATTTTTTTATCCCTTTAATTGATAAGCATTGATAAATGATCATAAAAATATTTTAGTTTATGGTTGAAACACGTCTTCTTGACAATGATTTCGTAATTTTCAGTGTATTTTTGTGTTTTGGATACAAATTACAGGATGTTTATTTCCAAGCAATATTGCTTTAAAATAACTGATCATTTGTTTGTAGTGGCTAATTGCTCGTAGTAGATAAATTATTCTACGTATATTGAGGTCTATTTCTCAGAAGGAGTAATTAGCAGCAGTTTCGTTGAAATATCTTCTTATAAACTAAGAAAGCACAAATAGAACAAACTTCCGCGGAACTTGGAGATAAAGCTTCTTCAGTACTGAATTTGACTGTTTCCTGTTGTCGAAGATTACAGATAGTGTAAGTTGATAGATAATAGTCATACTTCGTAGGAGAGTCTCCTTTCATAGTTTGACACAGATATTACAGGTGGCAGTAGTAACGCTATATCTGAGTACATGTTCACGTGCGGAAAAGGCTGCCTGCTTTGCTAGCAGTTCTGGTAAGTAGTGTTGGAGTAGCTATAGTATAAAGGGCAAACGGTAAATTTCTAGGGACTTTAGAAGAGAAGAGGTTCCAGACATAATTTGTGTTCAGTACTTGTTTCCCATCTTCGTAATTCTTGTCGTTACCAAGAGGTAGAATTGTTGCCCAGAGTGATGTACGTGAACTCACGTGTGCACAGTCTGCCGTTAAATGTGTATGTGATTTTCGTTCCCCCTATGATGATCACAGCGGATAGTTCATATGATAGTCAGGGTGATCATCATGGGGCGGCGTTTTTAAATGTGTTTTTAAATGTTAATGACGAACACCCCAATGCATTTCAAGAATTAGGGTCGATCTGTAGTTCAACCATGAAAATAAACGAAAGCACATGCTATGTTACTAAACAACAGTAGTCCCAATTACAGTTTCAAGTAAATAGCAGTAATCCCAAATAGATGTTCCCTCCACTAATACGGACAGCGTTCAACAAAGAACTCCACAAAGCGGTGATTATTCTAATTGTATTACTCGTACCACTAGTAAGAAATTTCCTAACAGAAAAAAAATAAAGTTGTCATAAGATGATTTTGGTTGCTGCGTGTGTTGCGGAAAGAATTATTCCGAGAAAGGCGTTATGGATACAGTTGATTTGAATTCAATGTGTTTTGTGTACGATATGGGCACATCAAACATGTAGCCTATATACAGTCGTATGGTGTTCTAACTGAAACAAAATTTATTTTCACCAAATGTTTTGATATGGGATCAGGCCCGTAGCCAGCCCAAAAATTTTGGGGGGCCCGGCTGAAGTTAAGGGGGGCCAATCTAACCATATTACCATATTATAGTTCATTTGCAAGCCTACCGTGAAAATTGTAGGGGGCCAGCCAAAATTTAGGGGGGGGCGGCCCCCTAGACCCCCCTCGATACGGGCCTGTGTGGGATAGGTTATAGACCGTCGTATTAAAAGTTCAGTAGCATGAAAATAATATATGTGCAATGTAGATTTTTTTTATGTGTGTGTTCAACACAAATAATCTTTAAACTGTAGACTAGTAATAGGAGAAAGATCATCTATGGTATAGGTATACGAACACTAGAACTCTTAACGTTACAGTTTAACTAAAGAAAAGCTTTTTAACGTTTTCATTATGATTCTCATGAAAGTCTTCACTTATGCATTTCTAACAGCACTTAGTGTTGCCTACAAGACGAGACGAGATGAGAAATAAGATAAAAATCGAGACGAGAATTGTCATGTTTCTTGTCTCATCTCGAATTTAGAGATGAAATTATCGTCTCGTTTTCGAGCAGAGATGAGAAATTTCTCGTCCCATGGGCAACTCTAACAGAACTGGTTTCCTGATTGTGGCTAAACAGTTTAACATTTTCTTTACATGTAGCTTACTAACATAGTTCGAAATATCCTAAATATCACTGTATTACTAATACATTAAATATGATGGACTGTTGCCTAACTACTTAACATTCTTTTAAAGCAAATTGCATTCTCCTTTTAATGGCCATCTTGAGCAACGAGTGTGGATATCATTACGTATAGGTTTCCTATGATAGTCACTTTGAACATTAACTCATTTCCGTCATGTTCTTCACAAGTAATAAAAAACAGTACATGATTCAACAATGATAAGGGAATGGGTCAGTGTTTAAACGCACATCACATGATTTTTTTTTTATATATTTTGAAGGAATAAGCAAAAGTTGTTAGGGGCGGCCACTATAGCTAAACTAATACTGTAGCTAAACATATGATCTGCAAATAAAACGAATCATGTCAATTTAAACGATAACTGAAATTATCATTCATCCATAATAGAAAGCGATATTGGTTTTTAGCAACGCCAAAGGTCAATTTGACTACCGCACAGAATGCTCAAAAATGAAGAAGGGTAGTTGGCAAGGCTGTGCTAGCATGATCTACAGAGTATTCATGAATTCCACTTCACCATCATTGTAAAATAGAAGGTCTGTAGAAGCTAACGCTGAATTAATGTTTGTCAATGTATATAAAAAGAAAATTAATGCTAAAAACTAGTATTAATGGTAATAATAACAACAACAATAACAACAACAACAAAATATTCCCATAAGTTCTAACCCTGAATATTCTTTGATATGTCGAATTATTATTTATGGAAGCTACTTATTCCTAAATATAGTATATTAATTTTTAATACTTACTGATAATAGACAGTTCCCGTTCCTCTGGTATCAACATCTGTATATAATGGCGCAATTACTGGGTACTCAAGTGGAAACTGAATGTTGAAGAAATTTGGTATCTCCGTAAGAAAGGATAATAGACCATTAGAATTTACCTACGAAAAGACAAAGGAATAAAATAAGATTATGAACAATTTCTGGAAAACGAATATAACACAGAATGGTAAATAATGACTCACCAAACATTTAATTCACCTAAAGTAATATAGCCTACTGAGAATCTTGGGCTGTTTGTTTCAGGCCTCAGTTTTGATTCCTAGCGAATAGGAATATCTTTTCTCATGTTGACCTAGAATCGTGATGCAATTAGTCACCTACTTAAATTGAGAGATAGTGAGCTACGATCTAGATAGCCCATACGTTATTTGTCATTTCAAATTTCACTGAAAGGAAAAGCAAAACTTCCTGTGAGTATTATGCACAGTATGTCTTTTTTCTTATTTAATTTGATTTATTTACTTAACTTTCAGCCAGTGGCGGCTCCAGAGTTTATAAGAAGGAAGTCATATCTGCAGTGACAACGAATCCGGCCTTGCCTCCCCCAATACATATCCATCAGATTTGAGGCCACTCGTAATTTCTCACGTTGAAAGCATTCTGATGTCAAACACAAATATTACGGAAAATAACAACGAATTTGCTATTGCATAAAGTATCAGTTTTTGTGTCACATACACAATTATTATTCTTTAATTTTAAACACTTTGCTCAACACAAAGAATCCAAGGCATTTAAGAAGTGGTAGTAAAATACTGCTCAAGTTATTCTTCAATTTGAATTTCTCAGTCGAGTCTGTAACAATTACTTGGTTCCTACATACCCCTTAACATGCATATTTATTGAAAGTGTAACTTGAACCGGATACTAAAACTAAGTAATGCCAAAAATTAAGTAGCTTCACTTCTCGCATGTTTATACTATCTATTAATCTGTGTAATAGAGATAGATTTTCGTGATACATCAAAATTCAAGTATGCATTCGATTTCGATCGTTTCTAAAGCAAATAAGTAATCCATTCGAGCTTTTGCTTTCATCACTAACAAGGGAAGAAAGGGAGATTATATATCGAAGTGGAAGATGGTTTATACACCAATAGAAAACACCAATGACACCTATTACGAAACTATAATAAAAATTTTCCGAATGCATATACTGTGCAAGTTATATGAATATACAGGGTGTCCAGAAAATCCGTTTCCACTCCTAAAATTGCAAACGGTGAGGCAGATGCCAAAACAGGAAAACACGTGTTTGATTATTTTAAAAGTACAACGTATCAAAGCAAAAAGTTTTGTCCCAGGGCCACCCGCAGGGTCCCAGGCGGGGTCCAACTCAAAAATTGCAAATTTTAAGGGGGTCAAGTAACATATCATTGGAAACTTGTTGGGAAATGAAACAAGACGGAAGAAGTCTCGATTCTCTAAAATTACCCTTTGCAAAATGGCAACCGGGCAAAATGTCAGCAAAAACGACATTGTAAAGTCTATGACACCCCCATAAATCTGATACAGTGAGACAGGTGTCAAAACAGGAAAACACGTGTGTCATCATTTCAAAAGTACAACGATTGAAAATAAAAATATTTGTCCCAAAGTCCTCCACAGAGTTCCAGACGCGATCATACTCAAATTTGTCAAATGGGAAGAAAGGTTAAGTAGCATATCGTTCGAAAGCTGTTGCGAAATGAAATAAGACGGAACAAATCTCGACTCTAAAATTACCCTGTGCAAAATGGCGGCGGTCAAAGTGTGCATCCTCATTTCGATTCTCCGAGCGCATTCGCTTTCCATATTGTAATCGGCACTTGTTCTCATTATGAAACATTTGCACGTATTCGCTGTTCCTAGGGCAAGAAAGTTTTTTTGTTTGAATCATTTTATACTTGATAATCCAGACAACGAACATAAGTGCCATTATTGCACACTATATGTTAAGTAGTCATTTCTATACTCAAAGATGTCAAATGTTTTTTCTTTTCTTTTCTTTATTTCTTAATTTTCTTTTATTTTATTATATTTCTTTGTTTGTTTATTTATTTAGACATTACTGGGCCCAAAGAACAGAATCTCACAGTAGGGGCATTTCCTTTCTTGCCGTTGATTGCAAGAATTAAGGTGAAAACAAATTAAATCCCGACTACAGATATAAGAACTAAAACGCAAGATGTTTGCACAGTTTTATCGTAGAGCGTCCAGACTTGTTCCATCTGCTTTCATTTAACAACACTTTTCAAACGATATGCTACTTGATCCTCCTTGCCGTTTGAAAAATTTGAGTACAACTTCGTCTGGGACCCTGTGGAGGACCCTGGGACGAACATTTTTACTTTCAATCATTGTACTTCTGAAATGATTACACAAGTGTTTTCCTGTTTTGACATCTGTCTTACCGTTTCAGTTTTTTTTTGGGGGGGGGGAGGGCTAGCCATAAACTTTACAATGACATTTTGTCCGGCCGCCATTTTGCACAAATTTCAGAGAGTCGAGACTTCTGTCTTTTTTCATTTCCCAACAGGTTTCCAACGATATGTTACTTGACCCCCTTAAAATTTGCAATTTTTGAGTTGGACCCCGCCTGGGACCCTGCGGGTGGCCCTGGGACAAAACTTTTTGCTTTGATACGTTGTACTTTTAAAATAATCAAACACGTGTTTTCCTGTTTTGGCATCTGCCTCACCGTTTGCAATTCTAGGAGTGGAAACGTATTTTCTGGACACCCTGTATATTCATATAACCCGCGCAGTATAAGCATTCGGAAAATTTTTATTATAGTTTCGTAATAGGCGTCATTAGTGCTTTCGATTGGCGTATAAACCATCTTCCACTTCGATATATAATCTCCCACTCTTTCTTCGTAAGACGTATAGGGTCTATATACCTACTGTTTAACATAGAATCTGAATCATATGTATTCCTGCCGGGAATCAAACCTTGGTATTCCATACAAAAGATGCGTTTGGTAGTAATATATCCACGAGAAAGCTCCAAAACACGAAGTTCTACAAGTCTAGCGAGAACTGAATTCACTAACCCCTCTTGAACGTTCTCCGCTCTAAACCTACCTTAAATGACTTTTTTTTTTTTTTTTTTTTTAGTTCAAGCACAACGCAACAGGCTCTAGGCCCAATTATTTATTGTCTTTGACAACGAAATACATAATAATACAAAACAGTGAGATATACAAATAATTAAAAGAAATACACATTACAAAATAGACAACTTAAAAATACACATTCATGTTGTCTTTAGCACATGTGCTCTTTATATGCCGTTTCCAAAACATGCCTGTTTAATTGTTCTTTTTACACAATTGCCGCGATAATTCTGACCTTCAGGCTGGTAAAAATAACATTAATTCATGTTTATTTACGTGTTTATTTGTAAAATTTGAAATTTTATATTTCAGTATTTTGTTATTATTTACTTACTGGTGTTTACAGTATAATTATTTATATAAGTTCCAAGTGTAACATTTACGTACTTGTTTGTGGCTACCCATGCATACTTTCACAGTAGCATTTCAGAGGTAAATCAATTTAATATGTAGTTTAAGAATGTTTTCATTTTCCAAATGCTTACAAAAAAAAAAAAAAAAAAAAAAAGGTTGCGTAAACATACATAAGGTGTTAGTAAGTTCGAAAATTTAAGTACATTAAGAAAGTATTTTGGTTTTCTTTGTTCTTCATAATAATTTATATATGAGCATCGCAAAGCAAACACAATACTTCGAAAATCTATTGTGGAGTTCTCTTGCCCTTAAAAACAATATGAGTCAGTGTTCTTCCTGTAAGAAGCAGAACAAATGCGTTTCACTTTCATCGTGGGTTGTGCACATCACCAGCACCAAGCTTAAAGGCTCTATCCTAATTCTTCCCCCGTTCGCAGCAGGAATATCGACAACTGAAGTTTTCAGTTACGGTGAGAGTGTGATTATATTTTGCGTAAGCAGGCGATTAAAAGATCATTCTGTGATAATAGGCGAATGCTTAAAAAAAAAAAAAAAAAAGAACAGATGTGAACATCTAGAATCAAGATTTTCATAGAGCAAATAGCATCGGTTTGACGTCCACATTAAACTCAACCAATCAATCAATCAAGTGACTTCTGCTGTTTCCAAATCTTTTATAGACAAATCAGGGTTAGACACTCCATTAAAAAAAATAACAAATTTGTGTTCGTTCGTTCCTCAATCATATACAAAAATAATTGGAAAGGCACGTGACTTTGTGACTACACTATAGAGTGTCCCTGTTTAGAGCTTTCCAATATTAATCAATTGCACTTAAATCTGTTGATTTGTATGTTGACGCTATCAAATTTCAAATGCTAAAAGCATGATTTTTATAGAAAAACATAGTAAAAAGTGTATATACGATTTATTGTAATATGATCTATTTTAATGTAAATTTAAAATTTGTGTCCCATTACAATTCATTTCTATTTATTTATTTATTTATCTTCAATAGAATACAAGCCCTAATTACAGGATACGTGTACAATATCATGCAATATTGCGAAAATGAAAAAGAAAAAACAAAAATAATATGCAAATTTAAAAAAAAATATTATATGCACATTATTTACAGAAATGTAACTTCTAAATAATTACATTTTTCATTTTGAGAAAAAAGTAAAAAAAATAATCTCACAAAATAATGAACAGAAGCCTCATATATTAATTTACATATTAAACACTTTATCGAATCAATTATACAATATTTTACATTTTATAGACCTCTTTTAATTTCTTATATTGAATAATAATTTCACTAAAATCTGAATCTGTCTTCACTTGTTTTCGTATTTTCATTAGACTTCGAACATAGTATTTAGTGACAAATTTCTAAGATAGATAACTCCCCGCCCCCTAGGGATCTTTTGCCACTATATTAGAAGTGTTCCATAGGGTCCTTAGAATCAAAAAATAGTTGTTGGTCAACATATAAGTGCAGCACCTGGGTCCTGGGGCCCTTAACCCTTTAGCACTCGTGTATATTTACAAACATCGATGGGAACTCTTTAAATGACCGTAGATCTGACCGTTAGTGCAACACTGGAACAAGTTATACCTCGATCAATTTGTAAAATTGCAGGCTTTCGGTTTACTTAATGAACGGAACATTTCTGTGTACAAAGGAAAAGTAATTTAGGGATATTAAAAAAAAAATCCCTTAAAAACTCCCTTTTCGCGATTCTTTTAGTTATTACGTGGCAACACTGCAAACTAGTTAAATAATAAAATGTATTTATGTGTCCTATTTTATGTTCAACTTAAACTAAAAATTTCATCTTGATCCATCAAATAGCAGCAGAGGAAATAATTTTTTTATAGTTTTCACAGAGTTCATAATAATATATTTTCTTGGAAGTACGAGTATGACTTTGTGTCAATGTACAGCTATTACGTGGCAACACTGCAAACTAGGTGAATAATAAAATGTATTTAAATGTCTTGTTTTATGTTCAACTTAAACTGAAAATTTCGTTTTGCTCCATCAAATAGCAGCGGAGGAAATATGTATTTTATAGTCTTCACAGGGCTCATAATAATTTTCATGGAAGTACTAGTATGACTTCGTGTTAATGTTCCGTTTTATTTTTCTATAGCAAACAAGTGATACAAATTATTCTACTTGATTTTCTCATTCGTTATATTATGACAAATTCCCAGTACCGAGAAATCCCCCTGGAAGGTTTTATGGTTTGTTGGTCCATGGTATAATAGAAAATCTTTCAAAGCAATAATTTTACTGTTGTGGGGTTCCATTTATGTTCCTTTGAAAATATTTGTTTTGGTATTCTACAATGAATACACTTCCAAAGATGTCTGCTTTTATGTGAAGTTATCAAACAACTCTTGAAGTTATTGCGTAGGGCATGTATTCTTATTACATGTGCACACAGATAACCGCACTTAATATACAGCAGGGTGAGTCAAAAGTCCTTGGATACCTACATAAGTTTGAAAATCGATGGGAAAAGTAAAAGGTGATGATGAGAACAGAGGTTTGATGAGGGGCCGCAACTTTTGGACTGTATGTCATTCATGGCCGCCATCTTGAAATTCGCCATTTTGGATTCAAGTCATTTTTTTAAAATGGGAAGTGGGGTGTATGACACATCAAATAACACTAGCTTTAGCTCAGGAATTTAGTGGTGTAATTTGTTTTTTTTTTTCTCTATCTTGTACAGTTTAGAAGTTATTAATGTTCAAAGGTGGGAAATTACCTTGATACTGAATGCTGCAACACGTGTTTTACGTATTGTCTATCCCGTGCAATGCACAACTATAGTCGCCGCAACCACTATGACTGCACACGGAAGAGAATGTCTCCTGAAATTTGATATAGTTCTATGCATGGTGGATCGTCAGTGATGTACAGTTTGGAATATTGAGTTAAGTTTCGATAAGCCCCGCCGATCCAAACCTATGTAGAATACTAAGTGAAAGAACCCAAATCAAACCTAACATGAACTAACATATTTATCACTAATTATTGCCATGTTAAGAAGGTGGAGGGGCTTAACGGAATAAATGCTAAAATATTCCTGCTTTGAATTGTACCAAACTATATCTAAACTCAGGGGTGGACTGGCTATGTAAAAAGGGCGCGGTCACATACTCTGGGAGGGTGCCGTCCATGTGAGGCTTTCGCTTGTATGGAATACCCCCTCCTAATAAAAGAAAGTGCCGGGGGCATCCCTCGGAAAATTAGTACACAAAAAACAACAAAAGATTAAGTAGCTATTGCAGTTAATCACGATAGAATTATACAAATTCAATATTTTCATAAACAAACAAAGAGACTTTCAGTACTAAATACGAGGCGTGTTTTTTAAGTAAGGTCCGTTTTGTTGTAGACACTAGTAGTTCGCGCGCATACCGCAACTAGCGTGTGCGTCGTGTACCGGCATGCCTCGGGAACAACTGTGCTCAGTTTCAACTCTGTAGCTGACCTGTACGGCTGTGTTCTGTGCTTTCACAATGTTTAAGACTATCAAGTTTCCCGCCGCGTGTGAGGTTCGCTCAGTGATACGGTTTTTGTCAGCAAGTAACCTGTCTGCTGCAGAAATTCATCGACAGATTTGCGAAGTGTACGGTGATACTGTTTTATGAGTGCAAGCAAAGTGCGTAAGTGGGTACGAGAATTCAAAAATGACCGTGACAACGTCCATGATGAGGACTGCTCCGGTCGCCCTTCTTCGATTACAGACTATTTGGTGGCTTCAGTTGAAGCGAGGGTTCGTGAGAACAGGCGCTTCACAATAACAGGTCTCTCAAATGAATTTCCTGACGTGTCGAGATCAGTGCTTTACAAAATTATTTCTGAACACCTAGCGTTTAGGAAACTGTTCTCCCGTTGGGTCCCGAAACTCCTAAAGAGGACCACAAAAACCAAAGATTTGAGTGTGCCATGAATTCTTGACTCGTTATCACGAAGAAGGTAAAGGCTTCTTGAGTCAGATCGTAACTGGAGACGAAACATAGGTTTCGCATATCACGCCCAAATCGAAGCAACAGAGCATGGAATGGAGACACACACACTCGACTGTAAAGGTGAAGGCCAAACAGACTCTGTCCCAGCGCAAAATCATGGCGTCGGTGTTTTGGAATAGGCATGGTGTTTTGTTGGTCGACTTCATACAACGAGGAACCACTATCAATGCAGAAGCATACTGCCAAACCCTGAAAAAACTACGCAGAGCGATTCAAAACAAACGACGCGGAAAGTTGACAAAGAGCATTGTTCTTCTCCATGACAATGCAAGACCTCACACTGCATATCAGACCCGCGATTTTTGGACAGTTTTGGCTGGGACGTTTTAGACCACCCACCGTACAGTCCTGATCTTGCGCCGAGCGATTACCATGTGTTCCTCCACCTCAAACAATACCTCATTGGCAACCGTTACAATGATGACGACGATGTGAAAACGGCAGTGAACTCTTGGTTATCGGAGCAGGCGGCAAGTTTTTATTAAGAGGGTATTTTGAAATTGGTTGAGAGGTATGATAAGTGTTTGAACAAACTTGGCACCTATGTCGAAAAATAAAGTAAAGTATGTACTTTCTGAAAATACATTTAGTTTTTTGAAATAACCTTTCGTTGTGTACTTATGTTCAAACGGCCTTACTTAAAAAACACACCTCGTATATTAGGCCTATATAAATCTGCACACTTTAACTGAGACTACAAAAATCACACCAGTTGTTTAAATTCTTCGGCTACATTTGTTAACAGCCTAATTATAACTGAAGATTTGAGTTAAGTTTGGGGCTTATGCTATTTTTCATACTTCTGTCCTTTTACAGCTACGTTCATCATAACATTAACTTATTTTTCATCTATTTTTAAAACCGTCAATCAACATGCACGGCAGTGCATGGCAGCCAAGTTCCGGGAAGCAAATGAAAACTGGCCTGCACTGCCATAAGCATATTATACACGTACAAGAGTTTTGGGTAAAATCGAAAATTTCGAGGCTTTGTAAAAACGATTGTATTAAGGGTAGAAACATGAAATTTAGAATGTAAGGAGAAATCCCACAGATGTACTCATATGCCAAATCTCACATTCCTATCTTCAACCATATTCGAGTACTGGCCCCCCCAAATATGCAGTTTTCAGACTCACTGACTCACTCATCAAATTGATTAGGTACTTCCCAATTAGATAGAAACGTGAAACTTTGCATAAAGGTACCCAATAACAATTTGAGTATGGAAAAAGTCCAAAATCTGAGGAATGTCCTATGGAAAATCTTTTATGGGCCAGAAACTGTCCTTAGCCAGGAAAGAAATCCTTTCACTCACTCACTCATCAAATTGATTAGGTACTTCCCAATGAGATAGAAACGTGAAACTTTGCATAAAGGTACCCTATAACGACGTGAGTATGGAAAAAGTCCGAAATCTGAGAAATGTGCTATGGGAAATTTTTATAGCCAAAAAGCTGTCCTTAGCCAGGAAAAAAATCGTTTCACTCACTTACTCATCAAATTGATTAGGTACTTCCCAATGAGATAGAAACATGAAATTTTGCATAAAGGTACCCTATAACAACCTGAGTATGGAAAAGATCCGAAATCTGAGGAATGTGCTATGGGAAATTTTTTATAGGCAAAAAACTGTCCTTAGCCAGGAAAAAATCGTTTCACTCACTCACTCACCAAATTGATTAGGTACTTCCCAATGAGATAGAAACATGAAACTTTGCATAAAGGTACCCTATAACGACATGAGTATGAAAAAAGTCCGAAATCTGAGAAATGTGCTATGGGAAATTTTTATAGCCAAAAAGCTGTCCTTAGCCAGGAAAAAAATCGTTTCACTCACTCATTCATCAAATTAATTAAGTACTTCCCAATGAGATAGAAACTTGAGACTTTGCATAAAGGTACCCCACAAAACTTGAGTATGGGAAAAGTCCGAAATCTGAGGAATGTGCTATGGGAAATCTTTTATGGTCATAAAACTGTTCTTAGCCATGAAAAAAAATCGTTTCACTCACTCACTCATCAAAATGATTAGGTACTTTCGAATGGGATAGAGACGTGAAACTGCGTAAAGGTACCTTATAATGACTTGAGTATGAAAAAAGCCCGAAATTTAAGGAATGTGTAATGGGAAAGTTTTTATAGGCAAAAAAACTTTCCTTAGCCAAGCAAGAAATCGTTTCACTCACTCACATATCAAGTTAATTAGGTACTTCCCAATGGGATAGAGACGTGAAACTCTGCGTAAAGGTACATTATAATGACTTGAATATGGAAAAAGTCGAAATGTGAGAAATGTGCTATGGGAGTTATTTATGGGCGAGAAACTGTCCTTAGTCAAACACAAATCTGTTCATTCTCTCCCTCATCAATAGATACTTCCCAATGAGATAGAAACGTGAAACTTTGCATCGAGTTACCCTATGACTTGAGCATAGAAAAATTCCGAAATGTGTGGTATGTGTTATAAGAAATTTCTTATTGGCAAAAATCTGTTCTTAGAAAAGTATAAATCGTTTCATTCTCTCAATCATCAAATTGATTATGTAATTCCCAATGAGGTATAGACGTGAAACTTTGCACAGAAGCACCCTATAATGACTAGAGTACAGAAAAAGTACGAAATGTGATTAATGTGCTATGGGATGTTTTTTATGGGCGAGAAACTGTCCTTAGCCAAACATAAATATGTTCGTCTTCTCACTCATCAAACTTATTAGGTACTTTCCAATGAGATAGAGACGTGAAACTCTGCATAAAGGTACAGTACCTTATAATGGCTTAAGTGTGAAAAAATTCCGAAATGTGAGGAATGTGCTATTGGAAATTTTTCATGGGCGAAAAACTGTCCTTAGCAAAGCACGGTTCATTCAGTCACTCATCACATTGATTTGTTAGTTTCCAATGATAATGACGTGAAGCTGTGCATAAAGGTACCTTATAATGACTTGAGTGTGAAAAAATCTTAAATGTGAGGAATGTGCAATGGGAATTTTTTTATGGGTGAAAAACTATTTTTAGCCAAGCAGATATCGGTTTATTCATTCACTCGTCACATTGATTAAGTACTTGTTTATGAAATATTGACGTAAAAGTCTGTATATTGGTACCTTATAATGACTTGAGTATGGAAAAGGTTTGAAATTTAAGTAATGTACTAAAGGAAATTTTTATGGGTGAAAACTGTCCGTAGCCAAGCAGAAATCCGTTTACTCAATGATTGACTCATTCATAGCATTAATTAGGTACTTCCTAATGAGATAGAAGGATGAATCTCTGCATAAAGGTACCTTATAATGATTTGAGTATGGAAAATGTCCGAAATTTAAGGAAGTGCTATGGAAAAATTTTATGGGTGAAAACTGTCCTTAGTCAAGCAGAAATCGGTTCACTCACTCACTCATCACATTCATTTTGTAATTTCAATGAGATAAGTCCTGAAACTCTGCATAAAGGTATCTTATAATGACGTGAGTATGGAAACTGTCCTTAGCCAGGAAAAAGAAATCGTTTCACTCACTCACTCATCAAATTGATTAGGTACTTCCCAATGAGATAGAAACTTGAGACTTTGCATAAAGGTACCCTACAAAACTTGAGTATGGAAAAAGTCCGAAATCTGACGAATGTGCTATGGGAAATTTTTTATAGACGAAAAATTGTCCGTAGCCATTAGGTACTTCCCAATGATATGAAGATGTGAATGTCTACACGAAGGTAGCTTGTAATGGCTTGAATATGAAAAATATCCGAAATTTAAGGAATGTGCTATGGAATTTTCTATGGGTGAAAAATTGTCCTTACTCAAACAGAGATCGGTTCATTCACTCACTCATCATTGATTAGGTGCTTCCAAATGAGATAGAGATTTGAAAATTTGCATAATGGTACCTACCTTATGTAATGACCTGTGTAAATAAAGGTTCCAAATTTAAGGAATGTACTATGGGAATTTTTATGGGCGAAAAACTGTCCATAGCCTTTAGGTATTTCTTAATGCGATAAAGATGCGAAACTCTCCATAAAGGTACACTATAACGGCTTGAAAATGAAATTTGAGGAATTTGCTGCGGAAATTTTTTCTTTAGCAAAAAGAACTGTCCTTACAATCAGAAATCGTGAACGATTCCGTTATTGAACACATCATGTGCATAGTGATAATGTTGTCAATCGTCTGAGTGGTCGAGTTGGTGCCCTCCTCGCTGATGTATTGGCTATACTTAACACGTTATCCATATGTTACATACGCACTGCCCTCTTTCCCGCTTAGATGTTACACAATGTCGTTGCAGGATGTCTGATATCTAACAATCTTCCGCACATTACGTACGTCAGCTATAAGTTACATACGGCCATCTGTATGTGAGATCCTGACCGCCTACATACAGTCTTTTCGTTCGTGTAGAAAGTACGTTTATTCGGAACACTTATACGGAAAGTACGTTCAAATATACTTTTTCAGTTATACGTTTAGTATACGTTAAGTCCAACAACTACAGGATTCAGACATGTAACAAACGTTTTTACGTACGCCACATACAGTTTTTCTCAGTGTGCGAGTAAAATAAGTGAAAGCTAGTAATAAGTAGTTAAGCAAGTTAATGAGGCACGTTCTGTGAATTAGTTAACACTAGAAGGACCGGATGGGTCAAAATGACCCATCACCATATTTTAATATTCCACTGTAAACGTACTTGAAATATTAAGTAAATAATATTTTATGAATTTGTTAAGGCCAATAGCATTACCAAATTCATAAAATATTATTCACTTAGTATTTCAAGTACGTTTACAGTGGAATATTAAAATATAGTGATGGGTCATTTTGACCCATCCGGTCCTTCTAGCGTTAACTTTTAAAACCGTGGGCTAAGACACGTACATACTACTGTAAATTTCGTGGTTGGTAACCCACACAAGGAAAGCCAAAATTTTGTATTTTTTCGGTGAATATTTTTCCTTTATTGCAGTCATTGGTATTAAATAGATATTGAAATTAATTTGATAAGTAAGATAATGTAGAGGTGAGAATGTTTAAAATTAATGAAGTTTTTGAAGAAATGAGAAATCCAATTTTTCGAATTTATGAGACTAGCAACAAAATGTAACCGATTTCGTAAATATATTGGTACCAGAGTTATATTATAGTTACCACAGTCGTTATGTAAAAATGTTCTTGATTCTTCGTGTCTCTATCTGTGAACAGTGTGAGAATCTCTTACGTATCAGCCTTTTCATCAACAGTGAATTTCGTGCCTTTTGCTCTTCATATTTTCTGAATTTGCCCTTCGGGGGTTCGCCCCCCACACCCTCGCCTTTGCTCGTCCTACTTCCTCACACCTCTTAAGCTTACAATTCTCGAATTTCAAGTTTCTTTTCCTATTTCAACTATCTAAAAGATAAGATTTTGTATTCCAGGAAAACACCTATTTAAGTAACATGGTGATTTCTTCATCTCCCCTTTAGACTCCCTAAAAATTAAAAATATTCATTTTTGGCAATTTTTCTGTCGGTTAGTTCCCAAAAACTACAATCACGTCAAATTTAATCATTGTAGCCCTACAGGAAGTGCCGTATAATTTTGGGGTGTAAAAGGCGTCCCATATAAATACATACCATGGGAAAGATTTTTCAGTTCCCCAGAAAACCACTCTAAAGTTGGAATTGTTTATTTTTACTGATTTACTTAGGTAATACTAATGAAAACGTACAAGCATACCAAATTTCATTTTTTTTTATTCCAATTCCAAGTTCCTAAAACATGAAATTATATGTCAAAAAAAAAAAAATAAATAAATAAATAAATAACATGGGAAAATTCTTCATCCCCCTTCATCATTTCAATTTTCCACGTCAACCGGAAGCACCCCTTTAATTTATGCCAGTTCATGTAGCTTTATATACAGTTACGATATGTTGGTGGCAAATATTATTAACTTTACAAGCTATTTGAAAGGTGTATATCATTGGAAGGAAAACCCGAGGCAGTATGAAACTGCGCAACATGCGCGTCATGTAATGAACTCCGAACTCCGTAATTTCGCAATGTGAAAAGGTAGAGAACAACTAGGTATATTGAAACACCAGCTATGTCTAGTGATGTAGCAGCGAGGATTCAGCATCAAGGGTTTTGGGCCCTGTTGATACTCTTCGTATTTAGGCAATGAAAAATGAGATGTTAGCGATCGTGATTTTATAGTTCGGGTAAATGAATTGGAATCTCGTTTGGACATAACGCTCTGACAGATATTTGATAGAATAAATCCTCCATGCTGTTCTAGTGGCTAGCATGTGAGCCTATCTTGTACAGGTCTTGGGTTCGATTCCCGGTGGGAGAACCCTTGGCAACTAATGTTGTATGTGACACATTATGACTCCTTTAAAAATGTACAATTTTAAATTTAAATCCAGCAATATGCCACAATTGAGAATTCCAATATACGATATTGACATGGTGAACTACAAAAAGAAGTGAAATATGAACAAAAACACCAGAGGTGCAAAAAGTGCAGCCAAGTTCGTCAGCCTCAAAAAGTGTTGAGATGAGGATGGATGAGCCAAGTTCCTTGGCCACTGCATCTGAAAGGGACACTGGAACTTGGCGCGGTGTCAAGGAAAATGATGTTAAGGAAACTTAGGGATAGTGGTGGCGGGCGTGGTGGGTTTGGGACCACCATCAACCTTAGGAATATCAACTTTGCTAATGAGCTAAGGCACATATACAGAATACTGCAGTAAGATTGGTGGTTCGAAACCCAGACAGGGAAAACTTATATTCCTCCACGAAGTGTCAAAGTAAATGCTGTTAACGAGCCTTAGGTGTGCTGTTTGTGAGCGTGGTGGATTTGGGGGTCACCACTAGCCTTAGGACTGAACTGTCCCGGCCGTGAAACTAGGAACAGACATCTTAATGTATTCGAATATGTTAGACACCTCGCGCCAAGTTCCAGTGTCCCTTTCAGATGCAGTGGCCAAGGAACTTGGCTCATCCATCCTCATCTCAACACTTTTTGAGGCTGACGAACTTGGCTGCACTTTTTGCACCTCTGGTGTTTTTGTTCATATAAAAAGTATACATGAAACATTTACTACAAATTAACAAAAGTAAATTTAGAATTATATACCTACATAGCGAAAAAAGAAATTCAAAAACAAAACTGGAAAATGAAAGTAAAGTCACTGCGAGCCTTCACATCTCCTTGCTTTTTTCACACATTTTGTCAATAATAAGATTGTTGTCTATTTTGGTCAGAATATCTCTTTCTGAGTTCATCAAGAACAATGACTCCAGATGTTCATCTGTAAGTCTTGAATGGAGTCTTGTTTTTATGTAACACCACTAGCGCCTCTAACGGCGGGAGTGGGAGGGAGAGACATGTAAAAATGATCCAAAATGACCGAGATTAGAGTCAAATCAATATATTTCGAAGTCGCTGAGATCATTAATGGTACCACCAAAGCCTAAAACAGAAAGGGCAAGGCCGTAGGCCGAGTAAAGACGGGATCTGGTAGCGGAGAAGTGGGGGTGGGAGGGTTGATATATAAAAAATTATCCAAAATGACCGATATTAAAGTCAAATCTATATATTTAGGGGTAAATCTAATATCATTAATAGCATTCCCACGCCGAAAACAGAAAGAGCGAGGCCGCAGGCGGGGAAAATACCGGGGTCTGGAGTGGAGCCCTAGCTGGCCAAAGGCTAGCAAATTTATAAAATAATTATGTAGCTTTGTTTTTTTAATGTGTTCAGAGAGGAAACTGTGCTCCTTCCCAAGGCTAAGACGGGTCTTAGCCCCTCCCGAGGAGGGCGCAAAGGCACTGATGTGAGGAGGGCGCAGCGGCCATCGGGCCGGTACTTGATTATGGCCAGTCCACCCCTGTCTAAACTTATTTTGCATTCAGACGCCGGCTTTGTAGTATTGATAATATACAGAAAGTTCGACAATGAAGGACCAAAATGTTTCGTGAATTGTTGTTTCATTTATACTGTATATACAACTCGAAATAAATCATAGTTATTGACTTGAACACACACATACACACACACACACACACACACACACACACACACACACATATATATATATATATATATATATATATATATATATATATATATATATATATATATATATATATATACGGTGTTTCAAAAAAACACCGACAACGTTTGGGAGGTGATTCCTGACACCAAGATAAGACAAAATGTATAGACCAACCTGGGTGCATAAATGCTTCCTTTTGGAGTTATAGGCTGCCGAAAACAAAAAATGAACTTTAAAGGTTCATACCTACAAAACTATGGGACCTACCGTAGTCGTGTCAAGACTTCATTTAGGAACTGGTATGTACCCTATCCAAATATCCAAGCTTCATAATCCTGAGGTACTTCCGCAACAATTTTAATAAAGGTAGTTTGTGAGTACTTCAAATTATATGCCAGTAGCGAAACTATCTGTATAAAAGTTGTTACGTGAGTACCTTATTCACACCCTGTATATATAATATTCGCAAAAACAGCACTAGAGTTTCGTTACTAGACCTAGAAATAGACAATTTTAACAACCGGTTCAGGAAAATCGGCATAATGATACCACTGCTTATAACACGGTACCAGGGGCGTTCCGAAGGCTCATAAGGTGGGGGGGGGGTGTAGTGCGTTAATGTGCCGAATGGATAAGTATGATGTACCGAATAACGAGAGGCACTCATTAGTTTATCTTGCAGTAGAAAGATCCCCAGAACCACTTTTCTGGAGTATTATCTGTTTGCCATATGGTTACGTAAAGAGTCTTGTACAGTCACGAACATTAATAAATGGAAGTAGAAGCCATTATTTCTTATGACTCCAACCTCCATTTATTAATGTTTGTGGCTAGGGATGCGCACGAGTCGAGTGGAGTCGAGATTTAACCCTGTCTCGACTCGTCTCGAGAAAATGTTGTCTCGACTCGTGTCTCGACTCGAAAATATGTTGCTGTCTCGACTCGTGTCTCGACTCGACTCGAATTCGAGTCGAGACGTCTCGAAATTCGAGTCGAGACAAAATATACGAGTTGAAATATACACTCACATCAGCCAGGCTATTATGAATACCTACCTAATTGTTAGTATGTCCACCTTTTGGCACGAATAACAACGGCAACGCGTCTTGGCATGGTTGCAATGTTCCTCGGTGGGTCGCTGGAGAGAGTTGGCACCACATATGCACACACAGGTCATCTAATTCCCTTAAATTCCGGGGAGGGGGTGATGTGCCCTCACGTCACGTTCAATCACATCCCTGATCGATTGTGTTCAGATACGGAGAGATTGGGGGCCAGCACATCACTTGGAATTCGCTTCTGTGTTCTTTGAACCACTCCATCATACTCATGGCCTTGTGACATGATGCATTATCTTGTCGAAAAATACCATTACAGATGGGAAACATGGCCGTCATGAAGGGGTGTACGTAGTCTGCAAGCACCGTGCAACGCCCCGGCCGTCATGGTGCTTTGCTCGAGCTCCACTAGACACATGGATGCTCACCTGAATGTTCCCCAGATAATAATTAAGCCGCAGCCAGTTTGTCTCCGTCCCGCAGTACAGATGTCAAGAAGCTGTTCCCTTGGAACACGACGGATTCGCACCCTCACATCGTCATGATGAAGAAGGTATCGGGATTCATCAGACAATGCAACGCTCTACCATTGTGCGAAGGTCTAGTGGCGATGGTCACGTGTTCCTTTCAGTTGTAGTTGACGATGTCGTGGTGTTAACATTCGCCATCGTTAGGAGTGTTCGGTGCAATGTGTGTTCAGACTAGTGTTGTGAAGGCCTGTGAAAAAAAAACACAAATTTTGGCTAAAGAAACAGTTCTTTTACGGGTTTCCCGAGCTGGGGGAAAAAACGGAAAATTTGGGTATTATCAGAATCATCATTTTAGTTAGTCACAGAATCATTTTAGTTAATATGTTAAATCAAACATATATTTCGTAGAGATACCTTCATAGTTCTATGTAAAATTCCGGAAATGTTGAAACCATTAGAAAAAATAATTTGTTCGGAAATATTGGCAAAAACAAGAAAATATAGTTTAAAAACTATTTATTGGCCTGATGCTAGTAATCTTACTTGCTGTAATATGTCTGCAACATACACAGTGGGAAGTCGAAAATCCGAACTAATTTGGACCACAGGTAGTTCGGATTTTCAAATTGTTCGGATTTTCGATAATGACCAAGAAAATGCCATTTAGGCTTACATATACTGTACGGTATGTTCTTCTATCGATACAGTGGTTACAGTTCTTCTATCGAACATACAGTAATTACAATACAGGTACGTAAGGCTACTTACCTTTAATGTTTCTGAAGAACCTGCTTGTACTCAAAATAACACTGTTGTTGTAAGTCACACCTAAAACTTATAGGACTAAGAAAAAAATAAAAATAAAAATACATGACAAACAATTACATATAAATGAACTTTTGTAAAAACACTGACTTCACATAACGTCGAACGACACGCAATTGTTTGTTTATCGCTAGCGTTAAGACAAAATGTAAAAAGCTTCTAGGGACCGCGTTCGGATTTTTGACGTTAAGATTATCGACGTCCTACTGTATATACAATGTAATTTGCTAACGGAAAAATACTTAAAGCAACATATTTTAATTCTACTTTTCACACATATACCACACAAGTGAGTACATTTGAGCAGCGAGAAATACATTAAGTGAAACTTCCGTTAGTTATTATTACAGACTAGCAGAATACCCGTTCTTCGCACGGGGAAAATAGTATCATTTTTGACACAAAGGGCACCAAAACTGTCACCAATGAACTTGTGGAGCCCCAAAACTATGAATTTGCCATTAATATTGATAATTTTCAATTATCTTTGCATGTCACCATCCCCCTTAGAGTACTAATGAGGCTGAATTTGTGGATTTAAACGGTATCTTCTGTTTATCACAGCGAGTATGGATTCGAGGTCATTTTCGATCATATATATATCTATATCTATCTATCTACCTACCTATATATATATATACAGAGGCTATAGCATCCCCCCTTCACACTCAAGTATACACTGCATAAAATGGGTTTCAATCCTGCTTTACACTGGATAAAACTGCAAACTATAGTTTAGCCCTCCCATGATCATATCCTGGATCCGCCACTATATACATACATACATACACACACACACACACACACACACACACACACACATATATATATATATATATATATATATAATGCTCAAAAAATTAGGAGTTCAGCTGAAATATCACACAAGACCTTAAGATAAGGTATGAATAAGCTTGTGTTTGACTCATATATATCATACAAGAAGGAATGCTTTAAGATACACTAGAAAAATGGGACACATTCTGGTGTTGGGCACGGAAAACCTTGTTCACGTGACTCATGACACAAGACGGTTATGTGTGCACCTCTCGAACTGCTCAGAAACAGGCAAGGCAACAACACTGACGATTTTTTTATTATCAGCAACAATTTTAAGGAAAGAGTACGGTAGTTTTTTTCTAGTACGGTAGTTCACTTTTTTTTTTTTTTTTTTTTTTTTTGTTCGTGTCTGGTGAACATTTTAATAGAAAGAGCAGATATTTTTAAGTCATTACTAGTACAGTTACTCTTATGAAGACTCTGGCCTCGCTGCTGAAAAGGGACGTTAAGCTCAAAATCAACTCAACTCTTATGAAGACTCTACATATTTAAGGAAATAAAATATAAGTTTGCATATAATGTTAAGGAGCAGGCAAATACTATGAAGAAGCGAAAGCCAGGGAGTAGAAACTAGTGTAAATTACGGATCAGACGTTTTAGAAGAGTGCTTACGAAAGATAAGAAACAAACAAATGACACAGAGGGAAGCTGCTTTACACTACAAGATTACATGAAGCACGATTATTAAGAACGAATTAAAAATAATTTAATATTAAGAAACCTGAGCGTCCGTCTGTTTTTAGTGATGATAAAGAGCATTGTTTTGTTGGAGACATTATCAAGCTCTCAGAATGTAACTTCCTGGTTGACGAATTTGATTTGCGATGCTGTGTAAGCTCATACTTATCAAAAACAAGTCGGATAGTACCACAATTTAAGAATATATTTTCCAGGATATGAATTTGCGAAATCCTTTCTTCAGTGACATCCCGAGCTAACCCGTAGAGGATCATCAACCATTAAAGTAGCACGAGCAGGAATAACCACTGAAATTATTGTACGATATTTGTACAACTAGGGGGTAGTTTTAGATAATATACCTCCGGAAAACACTTGGAACTACGACGGAACCAGGGGCGGATCCAGGACAAACTTCTAAGGGGGGCGGTGGGTTGTAATACTGCTACTTAGAGCTACTTTTAAGAGCTCCAAACTCTGCGATGGGTATTATTTATATATAAAATAAGAAATTTTCCTCTTCTGAAAGGGAATCGCCCCGATCGCCCCCCCCCCCATGATCCGCCACCTGGATGGAACAAATTTCAGTGACAATCTAGTACAGAAACGTATAACACTGGTATACAAAATTTTGCTTATTATTATTTCTTGATGAATTTTTATGTATTTTGACCCCCTGAACACGAATCTGGCACTTATTTTTATGTAGTGTCAATATTTTCAATGATATAAGCATGTTTTATTTTTCTCCTATACTGATTTATGCAGAGTAATTTGCGTCCTTTTATTTCGATACTCGCTAGGTGGTATCGCATTTGTTATTAAAGATAATTGTTCGGAGTACGAAACAGAGAATATAGATTCTAAAGATACATAGCAGAATTGTAAATTGGTTAAATAGAGTTATTCAAGTGTGAAGCTGATTTTGGAGAATATAAGGAACATCAATGGGACGTGTGTGGGGATTTCAAAATTATTGGTTTTCTTCTTGGGTTGCAAAGTGGTTATACTAAATATTCCTGCTTTCTATGTCTGTGGGACAGTTGGACAACTAACCAGCATTATGATCAAACCACGTGGCCTGAAAGAACGGAGCTTATTCCAGGAACACATAATGTGATAAATGAAGCATTAGTGCCCAGGGAGAAGATTCTCATGCCAACATTACATATTAACCTGGGATTGGCAAAACAATTTGTGAAAGCTCTGGGTCGCAATTCACCTGCCCTACAATGTATCAAACAAATATTTCCAGCTTTATCAGAGGCAAAAGTTCTGGCTGGCATTTTCACAGGGCCTCAGATTCATGTCATGCTTAATAGTGCTCCACTTAAACAAAAAATGACGGAGTTGGAAAGGAACGCTTGGGGGGGCCTTTCATAAATTGGTGACGGGATTTCTTGTGCAGAACCGAAGTGAAGCGTTTAAACACCAAGTTAAGACACTCATTGATCAATATCGAGCATTGGGTTCAGCGGGTGCAAATCATTAAGAAACTAATGAAAAATTACATATGCTACATTCGTACTTGGATTTCTTTAGGGAGAATTAAGGAGATGTTAGCGAAGAGCAGGGGAACGTTTCCATAAGGGCATTGAGGTAATGGAAAGCAGATACCAAGAAAGGTGGGACTGTGCAATGATGGGTGATTATATTTGGGGGTTAGTCCATGACGAAGTAAACGTTTCCCACAAAAGAAAAAGAACCACTAACTTTCACTTTTGATTACGGAATTCCAGTACTTGATGAACACTTTCCTCCAATCTCAGTACTTTTGTATATAATTTTTATAAGAAATGTAATATTCATATATTTTAGTATTTATGTATTGTTATGTAAATTTTTGTTACCCAGAAAGTTGATGTCCAAAATGTGTTATGTTTGTAATTCCATGTTCCTATAAGACACAATTGTATAGCATTACAAATTTTGACATTACGAGAAAGTAACTGTCATACTCGTGTTCAGCGGGTGCAAATCATTAAGAAACCAATGAAAAATCAACAGAAGCACGACTACAATATTTGTGTTATGCTTGTAGTTCAATGTTCTCGTAATATACAAATTGTATAATATGTTACTGTTTTAATAAAATCTGATATGCTTATATTATCACAAATTTTGACATTACGGGAAAATAACTGCCATACTCGTGTTCAGCGGGTGCAAATCATTAAGAAACCGACGAAAGACCAATATAAGCACAACCTTGATCAAAATTTGTATACCAGTGATAATTTGTAAATGAGAATGACTGAACGAATTTGTAACTCCGCAAAAGTTCCGTACCCGTGATGTTTCGTGGAAACGCTTCCGGGAAAATTCTTTCTCCTTATGTTCATAAGCAGAAAATTTATGGTCAAATTGGACAGAGAATTATCTTCCAGGAGCACGATACAATCGTTCGAAGAATGGATGGTTTGAAAATTCGAGTTTTAAAGACTGGTTTATAACGATAGGTTTACCAAATTTAAAAAGGCTTAATGTAAGAAAAATTCTCATTGGTGACCTTTCATCCCATATCAGTATTAAAGTACTGAAACTTTGTGAAGAAAATAATACTACCTTTACATCTTTGCCGCCGAACTCTACTCACTTTACTCAACCTTTAGATGTGGCTTTCTTTGCTCCGATGAAGAGGATCTGGCGACAGCTGCTTGGAGAATGGAGAGAAACTGATATCGGTCACAAGTGGGCAACTCTTTCGAAAGAAGTATTCCCTGCATTACTTCGAAAATTAATGGAGAAAGTTGCATTGAATGGCTCTGAAAATCTACAATCAGGATTCCAGAAATGTGAAATAGTTCCTTGGAGCAAGCATGAAGTTCTCAATAAGCTTCCCGATTCGTCACTCTCTAACACACAAGTTGTGATGGTAGGTGAAGCTTTCCTTGATCCTCTCAGTAAAAAGAGGGGTACTAGCAACCCATCTTCCAATAAAAATACTAACATTCGTAAAAGAAGAAACAAATTAATGATAACACCAGGTAAAAGTATCTCTTATGATGACGCAGTAAAGAGTACCGTTACTGATACACGTATGGGAAGGTAGTCATCCGAAAAGATTTAAAAAAAAAAAAAAAACAGAAAGTGTTCAAAGGAATTAGGATTTGATAGTACTTCGTCTGACATCAGTGAGCCATTTAGTATGCATGATTCAACGAGTGTAAATTTTTCAGATCTGGAATTCGTAAACGGTGATCAAGATCTTCATGAATTTGAAAATGTGGATACGGATGATTTACATGTTGAAGACTACGTTGTTATACAATATGATAATCAGTACACTGTATAATCCAGGTGTGATTACTATAATGTCTTCCTCGAATGCCATTGATGATGGACCTACAGTAAGGAGAAAGGAATTAAATGTTGGAAATAGCCCAATATTAAAGATCAAATGGTGTACAATTGGTGCGATGTAATAAGGAAGAATAACTTTACTAGCTTCTAAACGAGAATATCATACAGTGCTTGAATTATATTTACTTCCTAAAACTGAGCAGTATGGTACCAGTGAAGTACTCTACCGCAATGAAGAATATGGTGCTCTTATTTTTGGATGTTAAATATTCATCCACTTACTCCTATGTTTGTAATACCGGTATTTTAAGTTTTCAGAAATTTGTAGCGTTCTTTTATAGATGTTTCGATTTATCCAAGTAGAATACAAATATTTTTATTTAACGATATTTCTCGTTCGATTGAAATTAAGTAGAAACATTGATAATGTCACCAATGTGTTTGCAATACCGTGTTCTTCTCTTCTGTTTCTTAAATACAATGTTACATTAATACTTTCGTGTATTAATTTGTTATTGTGACAAATGGGCTAAAGTTACCCCCAAAATGAAAAATCTTGCATGGCATCAAAAAATTGAAACTATAATAATTATTCTTAATCACACTGATTATTTACTGCTTTCAAAAGAAAGCCAAATGTTTGCATTTCAAAGGGAAAATGTCTTTAAATTACATTCCTAATCTTAGGAGATATTAGAATGGAAATTTTGAAAATTAAAAAAATAACGGACCAACTTGCATAGTAAGTCGAAATCTTTCACCATCTCAGGCTTGATCTAGATCAACTACGTTCGCATGATATATAGTGTCTTTGTGAATGATTAAAAAAAAAAAAAAATCAAACGAAGGATGTAAATGTTTAAGAAAAATAAAACATAGAGTTGTTAGCAAAAAATGGTACCCATTTTCTTTATGTTTGCCTGTCAATAACTTCTGAGCTATTGGTTTCATAATTAGAATACATGAAGACTACGTTGTTGACGGTATGTTGTTTAACGTAGAAAGAATGTCATTCGATGTCACAGGAAACTATATTCAAAACAGTCTATCAGTTCCCAAGTTATGGGCAAAACAAAGTGTTGTGGTGGGAAAGTATTTTGGCTCACCACTGTGTATTGTTGGTAAACACTGGATAGTTTATTTTTGTATCAAAATACATAGCATACGTAGACTACATTGGAAAACGGGTTTGATTCAAATCTCTAGCTCTGGAATGAAAACACGGATTCTATGTTGATGATGTCAGATGTTATCGTAGAAGAATGTATCTCAAAAAAAGTTTTATCAATGACCTCTGGTCTCAGGAGTTGCAAAGGCACAAGAGGAAGATTCAAACACTGTTATCTTTTGTTTGACTACAAACAAAGCGTGCTCGGCTGCTGGAAGACAACACGTATACATACTACCATGAACCGAAAAGAAGGAAGTACGTAATTTATGTGTTCAGTTATAGACATGCAACTTATGGACTTTATTCATGTCAAGTCAACATACACTTTTTGAAAATGAGTTGAATCCTAAGTTGAATTATTGTTTATACAAAGAGGAAGAGATTCCGATTAACTATAAGAACAAGATTTAAATATAGATGTTCCATTATAAATAGACGAAAAAAAAGTGAAGGAAATCTTTATTGTGTTATACCTAGGTATAACAGAGCAGGGGTTGAAAGATCTACATAAATGGTTTGCTACTCAGACAAAATAAGACAAGTTTTATGAAAATGAAGAGTACAAGTGAAACGATTGCAGAAAGAACCCGAGTCACACTTTTTACCTTCAAACTTGGTTTATGAACTTTTTTCGATTCTCTAGGGGTATACGCAACTTGTCTGTAGAAAGACCAGGTGTCGAAGGTGTTACAGAGATGTAATTAAACTGAAATAGTGATTGTCATTTTCTCTCCCTTGCCATGGAGATCGCTACATAAAAAAAAAATCAAACTAACTAAACCTGCGCTCTCTCACAGCGTATCATTCACATATAAGCATGAATCTCCTTGTCATTCCTCACATCTGTACATGTCCATTTACAGACATAAGTGAAAGACGTCTTCATAAAAATCGGGAAGGGGTATCATAAAGGGGTAATTTTTTCGATTATTTTTTTCAATATCTCGCACCGTTTGCAAGATTTGAACCTACTTTTGGTTGGAGTTTCTAATTCATCTATGACCAGTGTTTTCTTACTTCTTGCATGCAGTATGTAATAAGCAAATGCATTACATATACAATTAATTATAATGTCAGTTATATATGGTATTCATTGGGCAAAACACTCAAAAAATAAAGATTTATGTTAGACTCGAGAAATGGTTATCCTTCCTTTTTTATTATTATTTGGCCATGAAACAAACGCCTGAGACATATACAACCCCAATATACAACAATGTGGTGTTGGAAGGTATAACGCATAGGATATGATGCTTTAGTTGTTTTTTTTTAAATTTTAACGCTTCCAGTGTACCCTAAAAATGTAATAAAGAAATAATGGCCATGTTTTTTTTTTTAAATATTCAATTAGAACTGGACAATCTACGCAAAATTTCTAATCGATCAGTGAAAATGTCATCTTTCTAGAGCCTGTAGTTTCCGAGATCTCATTGTCGAAAGGGTTGACCACAAACATATAAACGTCTTCAACATATAGTTTAAAAGTACTCGGAAGATGGAAGCACAATTCACATGCGTTGATTTTAGAGAAGGCTTATTAAAATACAAAGGCTTTGAACAATAATTTTATATCATAAACTTTATGGAAAAGATATAGTTAACTAATTTAGACTATTTAAAGTACAAATACTTAAAATGTTTGTTTCTGTTAAACGTGAAATTACACATAACCGTAAATGAAAGATTTGAAATGTAAAGTTATAGGTTCGAGCTCAGGCGCTTTTAATCCATCATCATCGAACCCGACTCAGAATTCAGGATCGTATCGATTCACAGGTCTGGGAATGATTGTTAACGCTCTGCGAGCATTTACTAGCATTTTTGTTCATTTAGGAAGGATTGTTCTGTTACAGACAATCGACATCCCCTTGCAGTCCGTATTGTTGTCTCAAGTGGGAGCCCGTGGCCATTATCACATAATCGTCTTCTCACCTGTTTTTTGTGGAGGTCCATCTCCGCGAGGACGTATTGCTGCCTCAAGTGAGAGCCACAGTGGGCTTCCTCTCCGCATCTATTTGGTACGATTGCCTCGAAAAGCAAAGTTCTCTCAACCTAATACACGGGCAATACTCCTTGAGTGCCTCGTTTTTGCTATTGAAACTGTTTTCTCTTGTTTCCACCATGCATAAACTACCAGAAGTCTGTCGACCACCTTCTTCAAAACCTGAACCCAAAGAAAAACCTCATTTCACCGACCTCTCCGGCAAAATACGAACCTTATCAGGATCTTCCGACAAACCAACAAGTTCCGAAAAACGAGCACGCTCAAGGTCTCCAGTTTACACTTATCAGGTGCCAAACCAATCTTCTACTGCAGACCAACTAACTGATATGGACGTGGAACATGCTCCTAATGAACCATCCGGATCTGCTTCTCCCAAACCTACCATCCATAATTTCCTGCTCAGGAATTATGATACTAAATTTAGAACACCAAAACTTGTCTATTTTCAACTTCAAAAATATATGCCGAGAGCAGATATTGCTGACATAATATTCACCCGCAATGGGATTATTCTGAAATCTCCGGACGTCAACTTCGCTACAAAACTTCGAAATAAGGCCTCTTATGAAATCTTTGGCCCACAGGCTACTATGCAACGCCTTTCACCTTCCTCTAAAAACAACCACCTATTCCTCGGCGACCTCCACAACTATCAGTCGTCATTCGAGATGTACCTCCAGACTACAATGACGCAGAAATCGAAGACGAACTGCGCTATGCTGGACATGAAATCACAAAGTATTCGCATCATCGGACAAAATGGACCTACCTATATGGTACGAGTGCTCACCAACTCTAAGGATACCATCGATGACCTACTTCTTTCCGGTGCTTCCATCTATTGTAAAAGTCATCGTGTAGAACCTAAAACTCCAGCTCCTTTATTAGTACGCTGTGCACGTTGCCAAGAATACAATCAACATACCACTGCTCAATGCACCAAAAATCCTCTCTGTGGATACTGCACTGGTAATCACAATACCAAATCCTGCCCCAATCTACAAGCCGCTCCCAAACGCAATACCTGCTCCGAAACTCATGCTACCTATTCCTACAAATGTAAGGCTAAACTTCAACCCCTACCAGATAAACCAAATCTAACTGTATCTATCCGTACAAACGATGAATCAACTCCTACCAGTAACTCCATCAGAGACCCAACCACCATAGAAGACATGATACGATTTACTACTATCGTTCTTCAAAATTTTCATCCATTTCGTAGAGACCATATCCTACTACAAATCACAAACACTGCCAAATCTCTCTTTAAAGTCCAGCTTCAAGCCACCTACTCAGGACTTCACGTACACTTCACTGCGATTTTCAAGCGATCAGCAGGTAATGGATGCTGTGATTCAGTTCTTTGACTCCAAGAAGAAATCATTTTATGTTGAAGACATTGAGTCATTCGGAACAAAATGGAAACGATGTGTAGAACTGGAAGATGAATACATTGAAAAAATAATAACGTTTTTTTTCTCAGCTGATTGGTTTTCTTATTAGCCCGCCATAGACATAACTTTCCAAACACTCCTCGTAGATACGTGAACCGAAATGCGTATTGTTAAGTCTATTATAAATAAGAACAATGGCTGCAAAATTAATCAAAATTATAGAATATTTTAAAGATGAGAAAAATTATGAGGAGAAGTACAGACTAAGTATATAGACGCCACTATTGAGACAATTTATGAGTAAAATCTAGTAATTTACAAAGAGAGAGTGACATATAAGGAACTTTTTCTACAAGCGCCATATTTCTAACAAAAAAGTGATAAGGTAGAAATCACATAATTAATACATTTCCATGTGTCATCGTAAGGAGAAGCAATTATACCGGTACACAATATCAACTGTCTAATATGCAGATTGACGAGCTATCAGCACAAAGAAAATAGTGTAAATATATATTTTTTAAAAAAATAATCGCTAATTCTAATGGCATATTTACACTTGTTACACCACGCTTTACAATTTGAGAACACAATTATAATGCTACATTTAAAAATAATAAATAAATTAAAATTATAGCCAAATGTGTTGGAAATACTCAATGTGAAACGATTTCTAACTGATGGACATGAATTGGATCTATCCTTTAATTCCCTAGTAACTTTCAAAAATATTTACGGCCTATACTAGCAGTATAAGAAAACATCCAACTATGAGTGGTTTAACATAGATTTTAAACAACGGTTAAACAGTAACTATATTTACGTTTGTAATATTTAATATGATACCGATAGTGCCAAATCAAAATTTTCCAGTATTATTGAAATTTAATATCTGACAATGAACAAGACTTAATGTGAGAGAGAACTCAAAATGTAGACATCACAGAGAACATTTCATTGCGTATGTAAGCTCGCTGATTTCGCTTAAAATGATTTCATTATTTTTTCAAAATACTTTTCTATCTATGTTTAGCTTCCTGCTTCAGATTTTTTTTTTAAGTGTAAGTAGGCTATTTGTTTTACTCTAATGTTTACAACCCGGAAATTAACACATTATTATTTTTGCTTTGCATTTAGGTTCTTAACCCGTGTTGTTTGAAAAATAAAGCGCCAATCATCATGACAGCGAGAAGGATTTGACATCGCACTATTTCAGTTCATTACCGTACAGGTTGAGAACAGAAAGATCCGGATTAGGTCCCTTTTGCACTCAATAGTAATCTGTCTGTAGTCAGTTGCTTCCCGCGCTGCGCTCAATCTCACGCCGAGATCACCAACACTATAAGTCCTGTGTGGTATTGTGTGTTGTCTTTTTAATAAACTGATATGGTGAATTTTGGATGTAACAGAGAGAATGGAATAAGTTGACAATCGTGACAATCAAACTCAAAACAAGTGTAACAGAGGAGTAACAAATACTGAATATAAGTAATGAAATTTGGTTTACTGAAGTGAAAGGACAGCAACACACGAACTATGTTGGAAAAAATGTCCAGGCTAAAGCGGATGGACCGGTATGAAAATGTTCACCAAACTGTTTTTCAAGTATCACTGTAAGTGATCAGTTAGTTGTACTGTCTAGCATACATTCTTAAACATCTTCCCAAAAATTGGGCTCGCGCTTACTCGGGATCATGCTCACTATTCTTTATCAGTTGATCTACATTTGCAGGGAATTGACTTAAGCCGGATCTTGTTCTAGCACATCCTAGGCGTCCTCAGTTGAGTTTCAATCTGAGGGATTTCAGGGTCACGACTGCGTTAATAATTCATTCTCGTGTTTTCCATTCCGTAGTGATCCCAGCCCGATGGTAATCGCACTGTCTTGTTAGAAAATGATAGTATAGTCATCCTCCTAGAGATACTAACTAATGCCAATATATAGCTACCAGATTTCTCTGACATTCACCATTCAGTGAGTATTGTATTATGACCAACGTATAAACACTCCTCATACCATGACACTGCCACTTGTGATTGAATCCCAATAACACAAAAGGCGCGGCCTGATAGTGTTTACGTCAGATGTGATTTACACGGTTGGATCGAAACCGAAACTTATCACACCAAACGACCGACTTCCATGTATCCGTGGTCTACTGACATCTGTCCTTGGTTTATGTCACCATTTCTCTGTGTGTGAGATGTGCCGCTACATGTGGAACGGACTTAATACAGAACACATACACCCTTTATTGAACTTTGCACATCAGTTACATACGTTAATGAGTGTTATGCATTTGTCACCATACGTTACAACAACTTCGATAGATTTCGGGTGGTTTCTGTCCTTTTATCCATCGAAACCTGATCAGCATGATCACAATCTGTCCTGAACGTCTCGAGCTGATGTGCCATTTTGAAACAACTACCATTAAGCGTACCCAAAGTACAGACATCTGTCATCTCGTAAAAGATGAGATAATATACTGTATATACTTCTAAATGATAATAAGTTATTGAGAATACATTTCTGTTTCGCTGTGAAAAATTTAGTCAATTACTTTTTTAAAATTTTTCTCTCCCATTCATTTTTTTTTTTTTTTTTTTTTTTTTTTTACAAAATTTTGATCTTGCGAAAAGGCAATTTGACAGAAGTTTTATGGATCCTACAAAAGAATCATTTCATTTTTCCCTATTAAAATGCTAGGTTTATATGTTTGTGGTCAAGAAAAGTTTATATTTTTGTGGACATTTATAGGTTAATGGACGTTTATGTTTGTGGACGTTTATATGTTTGTGACCAATTGTTTTGACAATAATATCTCGGAAACCATGAGCTCTAGAAAGATGCCGTTTTCACTGAACGATTGCAAATTTTGTGTAGATTGTTCAGTTCTAATTGAATATTTAAAAGAAATGGCCGTTATTTCTTTACTGCATTTTTTAAAGATACACTGGATTGAAATTTTAAAAAGTAAAGCGCTCACTTAAATTGTTATCCTACGAGTTATACATTGCAACACCACATATTTGTATACAGGGTTAGTATATCTCTCTGGCGTTTGTTTCATGGCCAAATTATAATGAAAAACGAAGGATAACAATTTCTCCAGTCTAAGATGAATCTTTATTGTTGGGAGTGTTTTGCCCAATGAACATCATACATCACTGACATTATAATTAATTGTGTGTGTAATGTATTTGCTTGTTACATACTGTATGCGAGAAAACAAACACTAATCATACATGAATTGGGAACTCCAACCGGAAGTAGGCTTAAATTTTGCAAATGGTGTGATATTGAAATAATAATAATAATAATAATAATAATAATAATAATAATAATAATAATAATAATAATAATAATAATAATAATAATAATAATAATAATAATAATATAACTTTATGATAGCCCTTTCAGATTTTTATTAAGACGTCCTTCACTTGTATCTGTAAAGGGACATCTACAGATGTTGTGAAGAATGACAAGAAGATTCTTGCTCATATGTGAACGATGCGCTGTGTAGAGAGCGCAGGTACAGCTAATAGTAAATAATTTTGCCATAAGAAATTAAATTTATAATGGAAGTATGATAACAATGTATGCAAACATAGAAGTTACTGTAAAGATTTTAATATTATTTACACCTCATTAACTCGAATATACTAAAGCTAGATTAAACCAGTAAGCGCATGGCGTGCGAAGGATGGCTCAGTGTAGAGCGCTTACTTCTGGTGCGATGTCCCTGCTTCGGTCCCAGGCCAAGTAAGCTTGTGGTGAATAATAACATGTCCATGTATTTTCTCACAGTTCGCGCGTTTTTTCCCACATTCTCATTCCATCAATTCCTTTAACAATCATTCAATTTCATTTTTTCCTACTCCTTTAGCGTTTAGAGTATAGCTTTGGGACGCAAAACTGAAAATATTATTATTATACGTAATGAAGGTGAAAAATTCGCCTTACTATATTATTGGACTGATGTTATTACATTTACTATGGAATTAGTAATTGTACCTTTGCCATATGATACACATCGACATCATATTTAACAGCAGGAGGAAACGATGCCTCTTTGGTCCGGTTGGCACGCCCCTGTCTTCTTTCTTAAGACACTACTATGCTACATGAAACAAATACTTATTCCCTACGTAGAGCAATTATTTCCCAGAGACTTAGGAATTTGAAATGCACACATTACGTGGCATTCAGCATAAAACCTATAGGGGATAAAAGCCCTTGATAATGTGAAAGGTCTACATCCTCCTCATTAATTTCGTGAAGTTTCCCAGCCCTCCATTTCATAGAAATGATTTTAAGAAAATTGTCCCTTAATGAAAGGTTTGCGTTTACGGTGTATTCAAGAGTGAACTTGATAAATAAGTGATGGTTATAAATATACATTAGTTTATATAAAGAAAAGAGAAAAACCCTGCTGAGAAATGCTGTGTCGCTGGAATTTGATAAATTGCTGCAGAATTATTCAAAGGGATGAATAATTGATGAAGTAAATCTTGTAATAATATTCAATGTGATAAACTATTGAATATGGAAGAACACGAAGAGTTCGGCAAACAAGACAATAGTGAAATTATCCACCGGACAGTTTATTTTACATATATTTCTAAAATATTGTTAGTATCAAAACCATTTTTTAAATATAGATTTAAGAAAAACTATTTTGATGACGGATCTGGACTGATAAAGTCTCTAATAATTTCTAGTTTCAGAATTAGAATTTAATTTTTTTGGCTTTCGGCATCTATGGCCATATTAGCCCGTCTGGGAATTGGAGAAAAAAGGAATGGGGAAGGAAGGAAGCTGTTTGGAATCATTATATTAGGTATTATGCCGTCATTTGCCTGGTGTGAATGAGAACAACTCAGAAAACCTCACTCAGGATGATTGATCTGAAAAAGCTTTTCTACACTTATTTGACCTGACTGAGTTTCAAATATGATGTTATTAAATAAATGTTTCCAATTAAAATTTTGTTTTATCTTATCAATATTTAGTTCCTACAAGCAAATATAAGGATTAAATTTTACTTTGAACTTATTAAAAAAAGTTATGTTCTACTTGAAATACATTGCGCATATTCCCTTTTAACAATGACCGTTTCAATTGTAGAATAAAATACTCATAATCTGTTTCAATAGTAGGATTGGAAATATACATAAAGCAAACTCACTTTATCAAACATACCGACAAATTCTGAGAATGAAAGTTTTAGACAATTCTTACAAGCATTTGAAGTAGGGTTACCATATGGCATACTTGGGAAAAAACATTTTTAGATTTCATAAAATGATTTATATTACTCAGCAAATCTCTTAATGGCTTGGCGAGAAAATATAATTTATTGAGCTGAGCGAAGCGAAGCTCTTATACTCGGGTTAGCCGTTTGGTTGTCCGCGAACTCCTCCTAGACCGTTTGGCCGATCTCAACCAAACTTAGCACGCTGATAGAGTATGTCGTGCTGAGTGACAACATAGGTCGAAATAAAAAATCCGATGTACCATCGAGGAATAATGACCGAAAAACGCTTCCTCCTAGACCGTTTGGCCGATCTCAAGAAAACTTAGCACGCTGATAGAGTATGTCGTGTTGAGTGACAACGTAGGTCGAAATCAAAAATCCGATGTACCATCGAGGAATAATCACCGAAAAACGCTTGCATAGACTTAACATGGGGAAAAAGTTTTCACGCGATTTTTTTGTCAACAATTAAAAATGGCATTTATTATTGCATAATGGCCAGGAATGATTACGTAGTTTAAGCTCGCTCAGCTCATTTCATTGCAATCGGGTACATCCATTGCATTCCTAGTTGAGCTGAGCGAAGCGAAGCTCTTATACTCGGGTTAGCCGTTTGGTTGTCCGCGAACTCCTCCTAGACCGTTTGGCCGATCTCAACCAAACTTAGCACGCTGATAGAGTATGTCGTGCTGAGTGACAACATAGGTCGAAATAAAAAATCCGATGTACCATCGAGGAATAATGACCGAAAAACGCTTCCTCCTAGACCGTTTGGCCGATCTCAAGAAAACTTAGCACGCTGATAGAGTATGTCGTGTTGAGTGACAACGTAGGTCGAAATCAAAAATCCGATGTACCATCAAGGAATAATAACCGAAAAACGCTTTCTCCTAGACCGTTTGGCCGATCTCAACCAAACTTAGCACGCTGATAGAGTATGTCGTGCTGAGTGACAACATAGGTTGAAATAAAAAATCCGATGTACCATCGAGGAATAATGACCGAAAAACGCTTCCTCCTAGACCGTTTGGCCGATCTCAAGAAAACTTAGCACGCTGATAGAGTATGTCGTGTTGAGTGACAACGTAGGTCGAAATCAAAAATCCGATGTACCATCGAGAAATAATCACCGAAAAACGCTTGCATAGATTTAACATGGGGAAAAAGTTTTCACGCGATTTTTTTGTCAACAATTAAAAATGGCATTTATTATTGCATAATGGCCAGGAATGATTACGTAGTTTAAGCTCGCTCAGCCCATTTCATTGCAATCGGGTACATCCATTGCATTCCTAGTATAACTAAACTTTTAGATTTCATGAAATGATTTATATACTCAGGAAATTTCTTAACGGTTTAGCAAGAAAATATAATTGACACAGTTCAACGTTTTCAATACTCATATTGTACTCTACGCAATTACAATATTAAGATTCTTTCCTTGGCACTTACAGATGGGTGCTGAATTTCCTTGGAATCCTAATATTAACAGTTATTTGTATATACAACGAATCTTGAAGTTGAAGCAGTTATCAGCACCCAAAAAAGAAGACACTTCCCCATTTTGCTAAAAGCCGCCCCGATTACTTTTAGGGCCCGCCAAAAAGGATCTGTCCAACTTAAAGAGGACCTTTAGTAACTTTAATCTAAAGACATTATCATAATCAAAGAATTGTATTAACACTATAAGTTGTTTTTCATTATAGTCAAAAGACAAATGAATACACATTTCCCCCTAAAATTTAAAAAAAAAATGTCTTTAAAATTTCCAAATGTCTTCGATTTTATCTTTTTTATTTGATTTCTTTTTCATTTGAATTTTACATGGTATATATATATATATATATATATATATATATATATATATATATATATATATATATATATATATATATATATATATATATATATGCGTATATACGCAGAGAGTACTTTGTTTTCGGGTCTCTTCTTTTTAACTATTGTTTGTTTATGTACCCGTGAAAAGAAGATGAAGAAATTTTAATAGTATTTCTTTTATCTGTCTTTTTGAAGTTTGATGCTCAAAAGAGAAAGATCTTAAGGTTTTGTAATGTCTTTTAAATGAAATTTCTTTATTAATCTGTTTTGTGGGTCTTGAATAAAGCATCAAGTAAAAGATTAACCAAATGTTCTGTAAAATGAAATCTTTAACGTCCCACAATTATGTTCTTGAGGCTAAATGATACGGATGATTTATGAGAGTGACTTTTCATGAAATTATTAGTGGAATTAGAACGTGGGAGGAAACGTCCACACAAGTTCACGTGAACTGCGATCGAACCAGAGACCTCTACCACCACAGGTGTGCCTCTAGCAGTGAGCTTTCTACCAATGGCTACTGTTACTTAGCGCAACTTCCAATCAGTATTGCCAATGCATATAAATTAAAAATACATTGATGTGCAAAACATAAGGACAAAAGTAAGTTTCGCAAGCTATATCACTTCCAAGTGACAAAGATTGATGAAACTTGCACCATGAGTAGAAAATAATCCTGCATTATGATATAGGAAACAATGGAAAGAAACACGTGATAAAAACAACAAAAATGACATTTACATGCACAGTCTATAACTTATACTGAAATCACTGCGACTCATGATGCCCTCTGACATTACAGAAAGAGTGAAATAATCTTTATAAGGGTATGTGATTACCATGGACAGCGACGTGTTCCCACGCTGTTCACAAAGTTAGTAATGAGTTGTTGTGGTATGGAATTCCATTAGTACACCATTGCTGTTGCCAACTGCTAGATAGTCCTTGATACATTTGGACGTGCTGTAAAATGTCTCCCCATACCATCACGAACGTCTTCGATGGGATTGAAGTAAGGAGACAAGGCAGTCCAGCCCATTCGTCGATTATTCTCTCATTCTAAGAGCTACGCCACCTTGCAATGTTCGACGCACTCGCGCATATCATCCATAAATAAGTTGGGGCCGACTACATCTCTGAAAAGAGGTACTGTACATGGAGAAGGAGTATAGTACCACAATAATGTTGATCGGTAAGTGTGCTGCGTTCAAAAATTTTGAGGTCGGTATGGTCATACAACATTGTCTTCTTACAAGATCACCGGACTACAAAAATGATTATGTCCGACAGTGTTCCTGGGTTCATTGCGTGTTTCCACCTCTGGAATCACTACTCAGAGTGAATCTGCTCTCATTGGAGAAGAGATTGCGACCCCAATTCTCCTTGATGTTTTAATACAACTGCGAATGGTGCCGCCGATGTTCAGCGTCAATGGAGTACAATATCATGGCTGTACGGCAAAGAGACCATCCCCCTACAGTCGAATTCCTGGCTCACACTCGTCTCAGATCGTCCTTTCTCCAGTTTCCCGACGATTCTTCCCTATGCGAAGTTGCCCAAACGTTATCTCCAGTACGTGTTGTAACACCACTACAATGCACCTTAACAGTTCTCTGACTTATACATACTGACTGGTTCCTTAACTACTTCGTGTTGGGGTAGCAAACCTATTTAGTGCCGTGGTCACGCCGACATCAAGCTATGTAACATCTTGTTTCTTGTACACGTGTAGGAGACCGTTGGGCAATGTGCTGCCAGGCTTTCATTCATTTTTGCCGACCACGTAATATTTTGTTACTTTATCTATCTTGGGCATAAGTTTCGCACACCAGTGTAGTTAGATTGCAGATTTATACACTTGGAATATGACTTGTAACGTAAGTTAACAAGAGTAAAGGTTTCAGTCACAAAAGTAAAAAGTAAAAATATCATTACAAGCTAAAGAAAGATAGTTTACCGTACCTAACGTAGTAATTTTTCCATACAGCTTTCTGTAACTATATGAAATTTTCTTCTCGTAGCGAAAAAAAGAAGAAAAAATTACCGATGTGACTACTCTCAAGAGCCGCTACTAATTAAAAATTAAAGCTGTGAATGCATACGTAATTTCGTGATCAGTATTAAAATGCAAGATTATTTATTAGAAATATAGCTAAGAAATGCAAATATATGTATTTATTATTGTATCACTAAAAATTTTAGGTTTAAGGGAAACCAATAGGGTATGGGGAGAAACAAAATACATTAATATTCGATGGAATGTGGAGTATTATTTAAAAAACAATCTTTCTTTAGATTCACTTTTATCAACATTGAGCAGAAATTTTCTGATTCTCATGCATTGAAATAATTTATTACAGTTATTTGAGCTTATTTCAAAGTACCAGGTGAAAAGTCATACAAATTGATCTTGAATATCATCTCCCTCTTTTATTGTAACTAAGATTCGGAACTGCAGTAGTTAAAACAGGAGATAAGCTATAATGGTTAATAAAAAAAATAATGGAATTAATATTTATATTCTAAATATGCTTTTAAACTACTACAAATTTAATTTGCCTTAGTAGCCTACTTGTAGCATGTTATACATTATTAATCTCTTCTAAGTGTAAACCAAATAAACAGTTATGTATCGCCATACAGCTCAAAAAAATAACACGCGCTCCAACCACTGATGCTCAAACTGATGTTCTAGCTAATCGCTAACAGAACTTCTGGGGTCATATAGCAACAGCGCCATTTCAGGTTTTGCCAAAAGAGAGGGAAGATAGTCCACTGACATAAGACATTCATATTTTTTTTATTAGTATACAATTTATTAAAAATCAGGTATATCTCAAACTCATGAAGGTAATTGCTCCCTTTCCTCCCCAAATGAGGCCCCCTGTCCTATAAAGGTAAGAAAATAACTCGAAACCCTTGGTATATGCCGTGGTAGTACGAAATGTATCACGAAATAAGCAATGCTATAAATTTACGAACATTTAGTAATGTTTCCAATCACAAGTCACACCGTAAAAATGAAAGTGATTATGTTCGTGATCGGGATCACAGAAAATCGGCATCTGAAAAGAATTATTGAATGTAGTTAGTTCCTACCTCGAACTCCGGCCTTTATCACGTCACTTTGACTAATATGTGTATCCTAAGGGAAGAAGGAGTTTAAATTTTGTGCGGAAAAATAGAATATATCAAGAGCTCCTTATATTTGGAACTGGAACTCGGCATATAAATTTCTCATTAAAAGTAATTGAAGCGGCTTATAAATGTTTCCAAAAATTCTCCTTCTGAGGTAGGAAAGACGGTAATTATTACTTTTGTTCTGATTAATCGATGTTGTCTGTCTCATCATCACGGAAAAAACGGTTAAACCATCTGAAACGAATTCTTGAACAAAGTTAGAAATTGGGTCGAGCCAAATTTTCTTTATCATATTACTTTCATTAAAATGTGTATCCTAAGGGGAGGAGAGGTTTAAAATGTATGCCAGAAATAATGTATCGCATGAACCCCTCATGTTGATAATATAAAACTTGGTTTATAAATTTCTTATTAAAAGTAAATTAATATGTGTCTAAGCCTTTTAGAAAATTTCACTTATAAGGGCGGAGAGGAGAGATTTTTGTAATATTTTGTCAAAATCAGATTGTCTAAAAAAGTATTGAGCATTGGAGGTCAATATTGAGAATGTATTAATTGTAAGGTTGAAATAACATTACGAAATCACATATACACCATCTTGTTCGCTGATCTGCCATATTCCCGACAACTCCAGAATCTTGTTACTATACAGCTTCCGTGGTTTTTCGTCAAAACCTTCTGACACGTGCTTTTCGCAGACCTCTTTTGAAACTAACTTAACACCATTCAGGGAGTCCTGCAGAGATCGAAACAAATTATAGTCTTACGGTGCCAGGTCTGGGCTATACGATGGATGAATTAAAACCACCCAGCAAGTTCTCTCAATTCTGACGGGTCGTTCAAATGTATGCGTTCTGACGTTGTCAGTTTGGTATACGACACCCTTTCTGTTGACCAGTTCCGGACGTTTCCTTTGAATTCCTAGGTGCAATAACAGTAATTGTCAATAGTACGGTTCTAGACTATCGTTCTACCCAACGACAGCAGCTCGTGATATAAAATCCACTTCCAATCTCACCAGACACACAGCACAAGCTTCTTGGAAGTCTCTGTGGACTTTGCCATATGCGTCTCTGGCTTGTTAAAATTGGGGGGGACGGGGACGACTAGAATGCTAGTAGACCCCATCTAAAGTTATGTCAAAATTATGAGTAAACTGGAATCTACTTTACTAATGGCATCCGCTCTTTCTACCTTTAGCAACACAATTCATCATAATTTTCTTTCATTACATGTAGAGTGCTTGAAGAAATAAATTAAGTTTATACATAATATGATTCTTAGGTAATTTCTTCACCTTGACATTCCTACCGGTGAAATCCTGCTCAGTGTTCTTAAACGCATTTGTAGCAGTGTAGTTTTATACTCCTCATGTATTTCGATTTTTCAGCTAACAAAATCTTAAGAGTCTTCATCCTCGCGAAATTAAAATACCGCTAATTTTACAGTAATTATGTGATATCTTCAACTAGATAAAAGATAATTGAAATATGGAACAAGAGCGCCCTAGACAATATTATTTTGCGTGAGGTATCGTTATCACAAGTCACCTAACGGCTTTCCGTTTTCAGCTGTTTAGAAATGCGAAAATAAATGCCGATTTTCAAAATGGCTCGAAATCGAAAGCAGATAAGTGAGTCGTGATAACGGTTTCTCATATAAAATGATATTGTCTAGGGCGCTCTTGTTCCACATTTCAATTATCTTTTATCTATTTGAAGATATCACATAATTACTGTAAAATTTGCGGTATTTTAATTTCCCCAGGATGAAGACTCAACTCTCTGAAAGAAGTCTTACGATACACTTGATTTGATTGCGAATTTCGAATTTTTGATTTTCATTCTTCTTTTGTAGGCCTATTCTTAATAAACTCAAAAGGTATATTATCTACATTGTTGTTCTTCATTTCGCTGTATGTTTTTGAACTTGTCCAACGAACCATACTCGTTTACTTCGTTTTCCGTTTTAATGTCTAAAATGTACAGTTTATTCTTGCTGTCATCCATCTTCCTCAAACTCAATTCGCTCTTTAAACGCTCATTTCTATCTTTAGTTTCTATATCGTCATAGTAGTTGTCCCTTGTGCCCTTCTACAATATTCACATGAAATTTACTCTCATATATACTGTAATATTCAAATTTCTCTATCTATTTAAATTCTTCTTGTTACCTTCGCTTCTATTGTATATTTCCCTGTCTTTGTAGATTTCTCTTCTTAATTCGCAGATAAACATTCTATTATCCTTTCCTTCCCTTATCCCTTCGCCAATTGTTGCTGGTTAAGCAATGAAAAAATTGTGTGCCTGCAGCCGAGACTACTTTGACTAACCAAGAAACGTAACTTAAAAAAAAAAAAAAAAAAAAAAAATCTTTGAAAGACACACGTCAGGCGGACATTCCAATCACATTACTATAATGTTTAAGAAAAGATATAACTTTAATTTGTTCTGCCTATTATTTTATTTCTTCCATATAAATCTAAATACTTTTAGCATTGATTCATTTACCTCGTACTCAAAATATTTGGGGGGACGCGTCTCCCCTGTCCCCCTCGCCAGAGACGCCCGTGGACTTTGCTACATACTGTGGATGTCTCCTCGCTTTGACTACGATGTTTCTCGCACAGTGTTGTCATAGGTTATTTATTTTTCATCGCTCGTGACCAATTACTTCAGAAATGCTCGAGTTTGTTACGTTTCAGTACAGATTCGTAAAATAGATATTCGGTCGAGTACCGGTAAATGTTTTTGAATCAGATCAGGTAGCACCAAATGTCTACTTTCTTTTTGTAGCCAGTTTTTTTTTTTTTTTCAAATGATTTAAAACTGTTTGGATGGATGTTGAACTCATTGAAAATGTCATGCCTGCTTACATGCTGGATTTACTCAACGTTTGCCAGAATATTTATCATTTCAATTTAATGTGGTTTGTCCCCACTGCAAGGAGCATCTTGAACATCGAAATCTCCAGAACGAAAGCAACTGAATCATTTTTCAGCTGTTGCTTTGGATAACATATTTTGCACATAAATACCACTAAATTTCTTTAGGGTCCATGACATTTGGGCGCGGCCGTTTGGGCGCAAAACCTTTTATCCAAATAGGTTTACCTATCTATATATGTGATAGTTATTTTATAACTAGAGCCCGAATGTTTAACACTTCCACAAATAATTTTGCAAAAACTAAAAAAAATATCTTGAACACAGTAAAGTTTCTGCACATCATGCAGAAGTTGTCTCTACCAGTTGAAAAGAAATAGGAAGGAATTTCAGCAGACTCTCGACTATCCGTGTCGTGATATCCTTACTTCGTATTATATGGCTTAGTTTTAAATGAATATTTCTTTCTAATAAAATAAGACATGTAATAAAGAAATACAATTTGTGTAAAAAAAAGAAAAAACAATTTTTCGTTAATGTTTTGTTATTTTAAAGATGTGACTATATATTCATACTGCACTGTATACTTGATTTTTTTGAATCAGACATTATAGGATCTATCTTCAAACGTGTGCAATACTATACATATTTTCATTTTTGCACTTTCTTTTTCTATAATAAATTATTAAAACGCATGGTACAAGAAGAACAGCATTATTTCTCATAAGGATGTGGAATCTGTATGACAGAGTTCGCAATGAACATAGTGAAGAAAGAACATCACGCTGAACCTACTCATCGTGGACAACAGTCGGAACTTCAAATGGACCATCCGTTGATTTGGCGCTTTATTGATTCACTTCAGAGGACACACACGCACACACACACAAAAAGCGGGACTTAATGTACAAGGCAATGCTTCTTCGTGGAGAAGAGTCGCCCAAGAAAAGAAGAAAATATATTCAGGCAGATGAAAGAATTCGTCGTATTATACAGAATTGTGAAACTATTGAAGTTGTAGAACACTTGCGGGGTTTGGCTCATAATTCCGTCACGGAGTTGTTTCCTTTCCAATTGTCTCTGTTGCAAACATAGTAATAAGCAGTAATACAATGTTATAAATAGCTATGAAGTTATGAATATAAAAATGCTTATTCTTTTACGTTAGAGATTATATAAAGGTATCTTCACAGAAGTTTATTTTGGGGTGTCATAGGATATCTACAGCAAATTTTATTTAAGTCCAATACAGATTGATGCTGAAAAAAGAATTCTGCAGGTCATAGTCTCCGATTTTCCTGAAATTAGGATATATCATTCTAGAAACAAAATAATTAGACCCCTATATTTTTTCTTTCTGTGTTATGCAAAAATTTATGAGAACTAAACCAAGCATTTAATGCAACTGAGACTTTCAGTGACCGTTTACCATAGGATATACTACAACGTAACAAAAATTTAGAGTATCTGAAGACAGCTTTTTTTATGAAGAAAATTGGGATCAAATTTCACCTTCCTGAATTTTTAAAGTTTAAGTTGTGCAGTTATCTGTTTGTTTGTGATATTAGTGCCTCTTTTCAAGGGTTTTAGTACGTAGACATTCGGGTTCTAGTTATGAAATACATTATAACCCACTTAAGTAGATTAATCTATTCAGATATACGGCTTTTGCGCCCAAACGGCCTTGTACTCAAACGTCCTGCTCCGTTTCTTTACGGGCCTGTGATCTTTTGCGACTGTACCAAAATAAAACTGTTAAATGTAGCGCAGTCTTGCCGAAAGTTCACTTATTTTCATGTCACAATACATTCCGTCTGATTTTAAAAATTCTAATACTTTTTTTTTGCATATATACTAAATTCAGCTGTCAGTTATCAAATGATGTTACGCTTGACTCGTTGCGGATTATATAGGCCTACCCTAAATTTTGGAAGTCTAACGACATCTCGCGCTCAATAACCTCAATACTGTTTAGACTCCTGATAAATAAAAATAAATCAATAGCTTTGAAATATTTTTCATAAGCCTATCTTCTCGTGGGAAGAACAAACATTTCAACTCGTTCTTGATAAAGGTATATCGGTAGTTTTAAATGACCTAGAATGCATTTTGATTTCCAAGTCAAATCCTCAGAAAGAATGCGATCAATATCAATTACTCCTGCTTATATGAGAGAGAGAGAGAGAGAGAGAGAGAGGACACGAACTCATTCTTTAAATGACTTTTCAGAAGCAGAGGATGGATCTATGTCGTTTTTCCTCTCTGTCTCTTTCTTCCTTATATAATGTCTATCATCATCATTGGCCTTTCCCTCCCCCTTGCGGTGCTGAATTACTGTGCGTCCTACGCAATCAGTGAATTGAGGGGACTTAATACAATTGTGACAGCTCTGGGTCGCAGATGCAAAATCGTTTTGTCATTCGTGACCTATGACTGCGATCATGACGGATTCATAGTCAGATTTTTTAAAGTGTTATATTATGCATTCATATGCATTTACATACACATCTAGAAAACGGAGAGGAGGGTACGGCGACTTAGTGAGAGGGTGCTCACCTCTAGTACGAAGGGTAGGCCTATTTGGTTATATTCTTGGTCATGTGATTTTGTTGTGGACAACACCATGTCCATAGGTTTTCTCGAGGTTTTCCTATTTTCTGCCACATTTTTATTCCACAAATTCTTTCATGATTATTCATTTTCAATAATCATCCATTTGTTTTAGCTTAAAGAACATAATCGTTGGATGTATCAAACGACTTTATACATTGAGATGAATAGTCTACAGTATAAGAGAGGTGAGGAATCAATATGAAATCATATGTTTCAACTTTTGAATAGAACTAAGTTTAAAGATCCCTCACGAACTTCTCCTCAATTTTAACAATTATAAAATTGTGTAAAATTTATCAGAATATAATATGAGTTTTATTACCAATAAATACTCATTTAACTATGTTTGCACGTTACACGTTCTGAAATTAAATTGCAATGAAAAAGTTATCAAGTCATGTTTCTCTAGGACTCGAAGACACATTTGTTGGAAACTGAATATACTAAATATTATTAGGAAATGTATTAGCCGTTGAGCTTCATGGGTTCAATTCATCTCCTAGATTCTAGACTTATTAAGCACAAACGAGCACATGTTTCCGTTACTCGAAACCACGATTCAGCAAATAAATAAAATTACATATCGAAATTTTGCTTATTATTTCAGTGGAATTGACATCATCATATACATACTGTAATGTAGTGTAATTCTGTAAAGTTAGTACGGATTTCTGCACCAGCGTTTTATATATATAGTTTAAAGTTACAAAAACAAACCCTTAGAAAATCATGTTTAAAATGTAGAATATATTCAATACGTATATTTTCACTGATCTCACTAACTTAATTTTTAGTTTTTCGAAACATTGTATAGTATTTTGGTAAAATGTTATATGAAAAAATATAAATTAAAGATTTGGGGTGGAGAGAGGGTTAAACTGAGTTAGATAATGGATAACATGTTCAAACTATAAAGGAACTGAATAATTATGATTACTACACAAGTAGTCACTTGTGTACGTCTAATAATATTCTTCCGATAAAAATAGATACTCTGAGTTCTTATAATACATATTTAAAAAAAGGCAGATCCTCAACATTGTTGTCAAGTAGTTTTTGTCATTTGTGGAATCGGTGGATATTTTGGACTAATCCCGGAGATATTATTAGGCTTAATGTTAAATGCTTTTAATGGTGTTCTCTATTTAGTAGACTTTATGTAATTATCTTTATTTTGCATTTCTTTGCTTCACATTTAAATCTAGGTATTGACATATTATTCACATCTGTGAGAGTTTATCTTGCAAGATGTTCTATGCTCCCGCCAGCTGTATCAAAATCAAGCCCCAGTCGTGGTTCAGAGCTTACGGCTACGTTAATAGTATAAGATAAAAGAGAGGAAATGCACACTACAAAAAATAAATTAGTGTTTGGAGATTTCCAAAATATCACTTTTGATCATTGTTTCACATGTCCAAAAGTGTCCTAAAGAGCTTTATTAGTATTATATATAAGCCTAGAATACATTCTAATAGGTGCTCTAAAAGTGTTCAAAATGAACCTGGACTTCTGATGTATCTAACGAGTATACGGGCAGAAACGACTCATCTGTGTGTAACTGGTATGTGTAAAGTGTCCCAACACTGTTCAAAAAAGTCGTTTCTGCCCGTATATCACTGGATACATCAGAAGTTCAGATACATTTTAAACAATTTTATGGCATTAACATTTTAACATATATTTGTCGACTTTTTGTCCACTTACATAACACTTTAGGGTATTTCTGAATATGTTAAATAATGCTTAAAAATAGTTGCTAAAAGAAATGTCCTAAGCATGTTCAAACACTGTTTTATTTTGTGTAGTATGTTTCAAACATATTATGTTCTTTAATTTGTGTTTGAATTGGATCACATTTGAACACATAAAACACGCGAAAGTAATATTTACAGTGTTATGACAAAAAATTTCTCTGGATCACGGATGTCTATCTCCCAAAGTTTATAACATGGCCCCAATATTTTCCTGACGTGTTTACCCCAAGAGCAATATTTACTTTTAAACTTACTCCGTGAAATACTCTTTTCCCTGGGTAGGTATTAATAACACATTGTTCTCGTAAAAATATGTATTTTTAATTTAAAAAATGATTGATTTTAGTATTTGATTAATTTTCTGGACATTCCTCAATTAATTTAATGACGTAATTTACGCTGTGCCTCTTCCATTGTGGGCACTCTTGCTCTTGAAATGACATTAAAACTTAAATTTAACGTCCCATGATTATGTCCTTTAGGCTAAAGAAGACAGATGATTAACGAAAGTGAATGACTGCGAAAGAATTGGTAGAATAAGAATGGGGGAGAAAACAGGAGAACTCTGAGAAAACACAGACAACACGATATTCTCCACTGGAAACTCACGTAGCCTGAATCGAACGTGGATAGTGATGCGCACGAGACAAGATTTGTGGCTGTCTCGTCTCGAAAATGTGCTGTAAAAGTGATGTCTCGACTCGAAAAATGTATATTTCTCTATTGGAAGAGCCGTGTCTCGACTCGAATTTTGTCAGGAAAATCCTGTCTCGACTCGTCTCGTGCGCATCCCTAAACGTGGAGCCCTTTGCACCAGAAGTCTCTCTAGCACAAAGTCATTGTTCACCTTGATTTGGATTACGGTATTCTGTGAATCCTAAGGATGTAAATACGCCATATTAAGGGTGTTGGATTTTTTTTATGGCCTTAATTTTCATGAAACACAAAAAAGAAGACATGTGTGTTGCAGAGTTGCCTTTTCCGCGTGTAGAAAAAAAAATGTGGCAATGATGTCACTCGATTCTGTTTTGTACCCAAGGTAAAAGAAAAAAAGTGTTACAAAGTGGCGTGTTTACCAACACAGTGCAGGTAATTACGTCAAGTCTAGGATACTACTAGAAACCTGTAATAAATCTTGCAACTGCTTACATCGTCTGTATTAGTACGAACTCAAATATTACTACACAACATGACTGAAGCAGAAAATAGAATAATCAAAGTGCAAGATGAAGATAAAAAGATAAAATGTAAAAACGATAACCTCCAAAATTGAAATGAAGTTCCAAACTGAAAAGTTTTAGTCCATGAGAAAAAGAGTCACTCTACTGTGACTTAAAAAAAAGTACACCGATATTACATGGAACATGTGGGGCAAATGAAAACATCTTTGTCTTCTGCAGTCAGTCGTAACAAGCCCTGGCGTATTCCACTGCACCATATTTGGTATTGATTTAGTAGCCATGGAATCACAAATACTGAAATGATACTTGCAAAACAAAGTGTTCCTAGACGGACACGAAATAAGGCGTACATTGCTGTAAACAATCGGCAATGTTCTGAGTTGGTTAGGTACAAATAACGGATTTTTACCTCTACTAAAATAATAACGTCCTTCCACGAAACCTTCCCTAAGCAAACAACACTGCACGGCGTGGCGGTCTCAGTGCTGTCTTCCGGAGTATTCGTCAAATCGGACTTGTCCAGGATCATGGCACATATTGGAGGCACATTCTAGCGGATTTCGTCGGAAACGTCCCAGGCAGGGGCGGTTCCAGGGGAAGGGGCGATTGCCCCCCAGAAGAGGAAACTTTCTTATTTTATATATATAAATAAAACCCATCCTAAAGTTTAGAGCCCTTAAAAGTAGCAGTATGACAACCCCCGCCCCCCCAGAAGTCGGTCCTGGATCCGCCCCTGGTCCCAGTACTGAACACTTGGCGTATTTAGCTGCATTGGCGTATATACCTGCAGTTACCTTACGAAAGATTCATCAGAATCAATGAAGTTGTTTCCAGATAATCGAGGGATATTGTCCCATAATTGCAAAACTTTAGGGGATTTTTTTTTTAATTAAGGAGGCTAAGTGATAGAGAGGTCATCTCTGTTGCTAAGTATCCCTGATTCGTCTACAGTCATTTCAGTTTGTGGTTGAGAACATCGTATCAATAGGTTTTCTGGAGTTCTCCCATTTTCTTCGTACATTCTCATTTCATAATCTTTTATTTACATTAATCAGTTTAAAGTCTATAAGCGTGGGATAATGAATTAAAGATTTACTTTCTAAAGCCTATTTTTATAAATCTGAACAGTACCAAATGATAAATGCACAAATAACGTTCATACGTTATATGCTGTGATGTTTTAGGTTTGTTTAGTGAAAAAAGCACATGAGGAAATATGGAGACGATATTCTATCGAAACTACAACTAGGGATGCATTCGAGTCGAGTCGAGTCGAGATTTAAGCCTGTCTCGACTCGACTCGAGAAAATGTTGTCTCGACTCGAAAATATGTTGCTGTCTCGACTCGTGTCTCGACTCGACAGTCTCTGTCTCGACTCGACTCGAATTCGAGTCGAGACGTCTCGAAATTCGAGTCGAGACAAAATATACGAGTTAAAATATACACACACATCACCCAGACCATTATGACTACCTACCTAATTGTTAGTATGTCCACCTTTTGGCACGAATAACAACGGCAACGCGTCTTGGCGTGGTCGCAATGTTCCTCGGTGGGTCGCTGGAGAGAGTTGGCACCACATATGCACACACAGGTCAACTATTTCCCGTAAATTCCGGGGAGGGGGTGATGCGCCCTCAGGTCACGTTCAATCACATCCCAGATGTGATCGATTGGGTTCAGCTCCGGAGAGTTTGGGGACCAGCACATCACTTGGAACTCGCTCCTGTGTTCCTCGAAGCACTCCATCACACTCCTGGACTTGTGACATGGTGCATTATCTTGTCGAAAAATGCCACTACCGATGAGAAACATGGCCGTCATGAAGGGATGTACGTAGTCTGCAAGAAGCGTGTGACGCCTCGGCCGTCATGGTGCCTTCCTCGAGCTCCAATAGACACATGGATGCTCACCTGAATGTTCCCCAGATAATAATTAAACCGCAGCCAGTTTGTCTCCGCCCCCCAGTACAGTTGTCAAGGAGCTGTTCCCTTGGAACACGACGGATTCGCACCCTCACATCGTCATGATGAAGATGATATCGGGATTCATCAGATAATGCAACGCTCTGCCATTGTGCCAAGCTCTAGTGGCGATGGTAACGTATTCATTTCAGTTGTAGTTGCCGATGTCGAGGTGTTAACATTCGCCATCGGTAGGAGTGTTCGGTGCACTGTGTGTTCAGACTAGTGTTGTGAAGGTCTGTGAAAAAAAGTTTTTTTACGGTTTTCCCGAGCTGGGGAAAAAACGGAAAATTTGGGTATTATCAGAATCATCACTTTTGCTAATCACAGAATCATTTTAGTTAATATGTTAAATCAAACATATTTTATACAGATATCTTCATTGTTCTATGTAAAATTCCGGAAATTTTGAAACCATTAGAAAAAAAAATTGTTCGGAAATATTGGCAAAAACAGGAAAATATAGTTTAAAAACTATTTGTTGGCCTGATACTAGTAATCTTACTTGCTGTAACATGTCTGCAACATATACAGTGGGAAGTCGAAAATTCGAACTAATTGGGACCACAGGTAGTTCAGATTTTCAAAAATTGTTCGGATTTTCGATAATGACGAAGAAAATGACATTTAGGCTTACATATACTGTACGGTATGTTCTTCTATCGATACAGTGGTTATTCAGTACATACAGTAATTACAATACCGTACGTAAGGCTACTTACATTTAGTGTTTCTGAAGAACCTGCTTGTACTCTAAATAACACTGTTCTTGTAAGTCACACTTAAAATTTATAGGCCTAAGAAAAAATAAAAATAAAAATACATGACGAACAATTACATATAAATGAACTTTTGTAAAAACACTGACTTCACATAACGTCGATGGACACGCTATTGTTTGTTTCTCGCTAGCGTTAAGACAAAATGTAAAAAGCTTCTAGGGACCGCGTTCGAATTTTTGACGTTAGGATTATCGACGTCCTACTATATATGCAATGTATTTCGCTAACGGAAACATACTTAAAGCAACAGGTTTTAATTCTACTTTACACACATATACCGCACAAGTGAGTAAATTTGAGCAGCGAGAAATATATTAAGTGAAACTTCCGTTAGTTATTATTACAGACTAGCAGAATATCCGTTCTTCGCACGGGGAGAATACGTTTCATTTTGGACGCAAAGGGCACCAAAACTGTCCCCAATGAAGTTGTGGAGCCCCAAAACTATGAATTTGACATTAATACCAATAATTTTCAATTATCTTTACATGTCACCATCCCCCTTAGAGTACTAATGGGGCTGAATTTCTGGATTTAAACGGCATCTTCTGCTCATCTCAGCGAGTATGGATTCGAGGCCATTTTCGATCATATATATATATATATATATATATATATATATATATATATATATATATATATATATATATATATATACAGAGGCGGATCCAAGGGGGCTATCACCCCCCCCTCTCTTCACACTCAAGTATACACTGCATAAAATGGGCTTCAATCCTGCTTTACACTGGATAAAACTGCAAACTATGGTTTAGCCCCTCCCTTGATCATATCCTGGATACGGCACTATACTGTATATAATGCTCAAAAAAATTAGGGGTTCAGCTGAAACATCACACAAGACCTTAAGATAGTGTATGAATAAGCTTGTGTTTGACTCATATATATCATACAAGAAGGAATGCTTTAAGATACACTAGAAAAATGGGGCACATACTGGTGTTGGGGCACGGAAAACCTTGTTCACATGGCTCATGACACAAGTCGGTTATGTGTGTACCTCTCGAACTGCCCACAAACAGGCAAGGCAACAACACTGATTGTTCCTTAATATGTCATATGATCACTTCGAATAGCCAACAGAGCCTCGCACCTGCGTGGCATGGATTCAATCAGATTATCGATGAGTTCTTGGGGAATGTTGTGTCACTCATCCAGAAGAGCGACTTCCAGCTCTGGAATGGTTAATGGATTTACTGGCCTAGCGGCAATTCGTCTGCCATGCATATCCCAGACATGCTCAATTGGAATGAGATCCGGAGAGCATGCTGGCCACTTCATCCGAGCGATACCCTCAGCATCCAGCATCTCATCCACTAACCGAGCTCTGTGAGGACGAGTATTGTCATCCATGAAAAGGAACGAATCACCAATGGCACTAGCATAGGGAAGAACAAGAGTTTTCATGATCTCATCCCTATATCTGAGAGCCGTCAAAGAGCCATTTCGGATGATGTGGAGCTCAGTACGCTCACCAATGCTGATTCCTGCCCACACCATCAGTCCACCACCATGATACTGGAATCTTTCTCGCACAAACATGGGATTCTGTCGTGTTCCACAATCTCTCCAGATGAAAACACGTCGATTATCAAGATCCACACTGAATCGAGACTCGTCAGAGAACAAAACATTGCCCCATTCATTGCGTCCCAACCCACGATGTTCCTCTGCCTTCGCTCTTCGATCAAAACGGTGTCGTGCAGTTAATGGGACACACACCATAGGCCTACGTGCGTAGAGACCACCTTCTCGAAGGCGATTGCGGACCGTTTGAGTGGATATTGTGCGTCCTGTTGTTGTTCGGAAGGCTTGCGGGAGCAGAGTTGTATTCTGACGCCGGTTTCGACGGGCTGTTACAAGAGATAACGATCGTCTCTGGCTTTGGTTGCTAGTGGACGGCTCTGTCCTTGTCTTCTTCGAACACTTCAAGTTGTTTGTAATCGATTCCACAATCGGGAAATCACACTTTGTGCCACTCCTATGGCATGTGACACCTCCCGCTGTAACTGACCAGCTTCCAACCTGCCGACAGCTCGCCATGTCAACGATTCTGGCAAATCACGTTGTTGCGCAATTTCACTACGTAGATTTGTGACGCACTAAACACAATGAGAACAAAGGTATCCTGGAGCTGGAATGTGTTGGCAGCGCCACACTACAAAATGATATCTGTTAGCGCCACGTCACTGATCACGTGCACAGATGTTTCAAACGGTTCGTTTGCACGTTGGGCCTTCAGGATTTTAATCTGAACTGGACAAGATACAGTGTTATCACATTATTCGTAAGAAGTTTTACATGTGTTTTCATCTGATTCCCTAATTTTTTTGATCAATATATATTAGATAAATAGATAAATATACCCATTCTTCGCATGGAAGTCAAGGCCTGTGGAAGTATTACCCTCATTTCCGCGACCGCGAAAACTATGGATCTGAGACTAAATCGATCATCTTGGATTACTTTTACATCTCTCGGTATATCCCCCCCCCCGCTGATTTTCGGCTCGCATACAATGGTATCTGAATTTGCAAATCATCGCTAATGGAAGTGTCACCATTGTTCTCAGCGATCACGAAAACTATGGATTTGACACTAATATTGGTCATTTTGTATTACTTTTACTTGTCTCGGTTCCCCCCCCTCCCCGCTGACTCCCGGCCCACATGCGATTGTAGCTGAATTTGCAAATCATCGCTAATGGAAGTGTCACTATTGATCTCAGAGACCGCGAAAACTATGGATTTGACACTAATATCGGTCATTGTGGATTACTTTTATATGTCTCGATATCTCAACTCCCCCTTCCCGTTGACCCCCGACCCGGTGCCGCATAGCATGAATTTGGAAGTTAATGTGATCGGAGTTTCACCATTCATTTCAGCGACCGCGAAAACTATGAATTCAACACTAATATCTGTTATTTTATACTACTTTTACATGTCCCGGTAAACAACCCCTGAGACCCCCCTGGTTCGAATTTTGACAAAATCGTTTAACTCTGGTCTGGAGCCTGGACCAAGGTATTCGTGACTAAAATTTGGTAACTCTCGGTCAATTTGTCTGGTTCCCAAGCCGGTTCCCGTAAACGCCTCCCCATGAGACTCCCCTGGTTCGAAATTTGAAAACAACTTTTCGTCTTGATCTCGGGCCTAGGCCAAGGTACCCCTGACCAAAATTTGGTAACTCTCGGTCCACTCGTCTGGTCCCCAGGCCGCATACAGACAGACAAACACACAAACAAACTGTTTATTTTATTTATATTAGATTAGATAGATTCTTGGAAATTATACCAGATTTTCATGTTATCTTTCCGAACTAATTTTAAAGACCCGCTCCTACATATCTTTATATGTATACAGTATATCTATATTTATATCTATATATGTATATAACAAACGCAGGAATTACGTCATAAATAACGCTCCTGGAGAACCCCTTTCTCAAAGAAATTGCTGGGGAAACACTTGTACAAACTTCAGTTTTCGTACCGGATGATTACCGAGACCTGGTGGAAAAAAAAAACTGCTTTTGCGTTCGAATTTAAAAAAAAATAGTTCTCCTCAGGTTAGTATTCACTGATAATATTTTTATAAAATTTAAATTTGATGGGTAAATCAGTGGACTTTGAATACATCCACATCGTATCCACTGAGTTGCAAAACTGTGTACCTCCAGACATGGACGGCCGAAGAAAATTTTCTAGGAGAACATCTTCAATGTTTGCTATATTAGTCTGGCATTTAATGTGCATGGTTTGTTATATTACGTATACATTTTCGTGAGCCAGGGAAGTTCATTCTTGTCAAACACGGAGATTATGAAGGAGCAGATCTACTGTACAAAATATAATAAAAACATCTCTTTCGGATTTCTATCATCCCGCAGTCCAACCCCGAGACGGAAACATAAGAGATAGGCAGTTTTTAAACAAGATAACGTGTCTAGCGAATGCTTTACATTGTGAAGATTATATTAGTGAAAATTAAACGAATATAATTTTACAACTTAATATACATATTACTAAATGTTTAGCTCCCCGTTGCTATGTTGTTAGCGATGCGCCTTTCTCGAACGAGATTTGATTCATGGTAGGAGCTCATGTGTTTCAAATCCGACATTAAACTGTACGTTCACGTCTTGTAGAGCTTTGCTCCTAAAAACGACGCTAAACCATAATCTAATTTAATATTATTAATATTTAAAAAATAATGACTTATCAATGTTACGTCAATTTGGCAGTCATCAAATCCATTTTATACTTTCACTTAATCCAGTGGATATTAATATAACAATTACGAGACACACGCGCATATAAATACTCAGAAACAAGCACATACACACGTACACATACACAAATATGAACACTTCAAATCTATTTACATGTGTTGGACTGCACTGCATCAAGTATCTTCTCATGTATCTGCATTTTCTGATTCATCCACAGATTTGTTATTTGTACGCATCAATCATTTTAGCATTTTCGGGAAGGTTCAGGGTTCGTTCTTCATTTAAAGAGTCGGTTCTCTGTATTGGAAACAGAATGAGGGGAGGGTGGGGGAATTTATACTTTATGAATGGATAACATTTTAAGAAATATATACAAAACATGCCGCTTCCGACGCAGCACTAAAGCATTTCTTTTAGCGGTGTACTACTAGTGGTACCCTGATGATAATACCCCCTCCCCTCTCAAATTGTAAAGTGAGAAGGGACAGAAACATCCCAGACACTCAGGGTTCAGTTGACAATAATAAAACTATGGGTATATATATATAAAAAAAAAAACAGTAAACATCTTGTGCAGAGTCACGTTTTGCTTATTTTTGAACATTTCTGTGAAATCAACAATACAACAGCGGAAATACTAACTGGTTTTATTACTCCAACCATCGCTTCAACAAGGGATAATTCCCAACGGTCAGTGTTCTCTTTCTCTTTTTCTGTCCTCGTTCTTATTCTCCACATCTTTAATGAAGTAGCGGGCGCCCAACCCCTCGACATTTGGACGTCTTTTCCTCTTGGTTTCGCCACTTGTTGAAGACAATCACCACAGCACTCTTCGAACACCTGACAAGTCCTGCAGTTTCCGAAATTCTCGTGCCGAGTGTTTCTGAGCGAGTACTTTCTTCAAAATAATATTAAAAATTATAGAAAGATTTTCGAGACATTCGAGTCGAGTCGAGATTTTTACCAGCTGTCTCGACTCGACTCGAGTCTCGACTCGAAAATTCGAGTCGAGAAATACGTTTGTCTCGACTCGTCTCGAATTTTACAAAGAGTGTCTCGACTCGAATCTCGACTCGAATTCGAGTCGAGTCGAGTCGAGATTCGAGACATGTCTCGACTCGAGCGCATCCCTAACTACAACACTGAAACTACAACAAATGGCATAAGCGTGGGACGTTAAACTGAAAAATTTAATTTCATTTCATTAGTGTTGCCTACGAGACTGGAGAAATTAATTGTCTCGTCTCGAAAAGAAGACGAGAAGTGCGTTTTTAAATTGTGAAACATGGCAATTCCCGTCTCGTTTTCTACACGAGACGAGAAATCTCACAAGACCCAAGTCTTACACGTCAAACACTGTTTTAGTGTTACATGATTCATATATTTTTTCTTTAAAAAAAGAACTATGCATTAATAAAATTATTGTAGAAACAAAACAAAAAAAAAACATTTATAAACATTTAAGAGAAAGATACGCAAAGCATTACACAATAATAAAGATGGTTTGAGTGTTGTTATGTAATGACCTTGTTGAAACGAAAACAGATTTCCGAGAATCGGGACGAAAGGAGAGCTCGAGAAAAAATTACGAGACGAGACGAGACGAGAACCTCTTATTACTCGTCTCGTCTCGCGTGTAACCACTATCCAATATATTATGACAATCATCTGCTGCGTATAGTAACCCGTGTGAACAGGCAGTTGAGCGAGTGACTTCATTTGTGTTGTGACATTCGAATAATTTCAATGTCAATGTCACAGTAATCAGAAATATATCCGAGATATGAATAAACAGAGAGAACACATTAGATAATATTTGATTGCAGGTCAAACGATGTCAAAAAATATCCAAACATTTAGTATATCATCTCATTTATATTTTATACAAAGACCAATCTTCACATTAGAAAGTGATCAAATGTAAAATAAAGACGATAACAAGATTGCTTTTCTTAAGCAAATGTTATTTCACTTCGATAATGTTATCGCTTAGGATTTGATAAGAAATATATATGAGGATTTAAAGTAAAATTTAGAAAGATGAAAAACTATAGGAGCATTGTCTATGATGTCTACTCTTAGTTACATAAAAACATTTTAAAATTGATTTAATGTAAACTTATAATATCTTAACATGTCATTCACATGGGAAATATATTGATCTATTTTAATTGGGAAGACGGTAGAGGAGTTCCTTGGGTAGACTATGAAGTGGTGTAATTGGAGTTTAGCGTCCCTTTTAGTATTGAGGCTATATCAAATGTGGACCTACGGCTTAATGTACAATCAGAAACACATGAGCTCTCGCCTGGAATCGAACTCAGGTCTCCCATACCAAAAGCGTGTTTGTTAATCATATAGCCACGATGGAGCTTGCAGACTATGAAGCTGAGACGATTATATAAATGAGGTTTTTGCAGAGGACAATAACGTCAGTTGTGGTCTGAAATTACTTGGCACAGCACAGGACTTAATGTTAAGTTATTTTTCTGTGGCTATGAACATTCAGGTTTTCATAGAATTGTTTGAGTGATACTTTAATATCTTCCACGTTCTAAAACGACAGCCATCTATGGCCTACAAGAAGTTAATTTTAGAAGGTTGCAATCTTTATATACAGTAGTTTTCACTATGCAGTAGTAATTACTATATAATACGATAAGCCACGTATTAGTACAGAGTCTGCCATTGAGCAGTAAAACAATGATCACTTCTGAAGCATAGGTAGTAGTGTTTTCCACTAAAAGAGACGAGACAGAATTTTCCTGACGAAGTTTCAGACAAGACTTTCCGATACCAAGACGAAACATCTTTTACGACACCTTCTCGACATGAAGCTGCAACCATAATCGTTAGTTAGTCATCGGTTGTATATGTCTGTATTTCACTTAAGGGACAAAACTAAATAAATAGATCAATTAACTTGCATTCTAGTGAAGGTAATTGGATTGTGATCTTAGTGATCGAGCTTCAAAATACATTATACTTTTCAATTTACTTGCTTTCTAAAACTTGGCGATATTAAAAAAAAAAAAAAAAAAAAAAAAACATAGTTTTGTTCATTGATAGTTCTGTTTCAACCAAAAGATTGTTTTTGTGTGTCTCTGTTAGGCTGTCGTTATATGCTTCCTTATGATTTAAGTATTGCACTTACGTCCGTGAGTAAAGTGTAATTAGTTTTCTCTTTCTCTCTCTCTTTTTCTTAGCATACCTGCATATACAGTAACCATAATTTCAACAGCTAAAAGTGAGACATCAATAATAATAATAATAATAATAATAATAATAATAATAATAATAATAATAATAATAATAATAATAATAATAATAATAATAATAATAATAATCGCGGCGAAACCTTATTTTACAATAAATTAATTATTTCATAGCAAAAAGTTCAAAGTTGAGAAAATGTGAAACAAAATAGTGTTTATTATGCAGTTGGAAACATAATGAAGCAATGTTATATAATGAACATGTAACTATATTTAAAAAAAAAAAAACTTAATTATGACGTTCTATAGTGAAAAAAAACTTAAAAATATTATTTTAAAATAATCGGAACAATATTTTGTACTCTCAGAACGGGACAATCTCGATGATTCGGGACGTAGGATCACGCTATTATGCACAAAGCTTTCTACATATTATTATTATTATTATTATTATTATTATTATTATTATATATACAATTAGGGGGCACGGTGGCTCAGTGGTAGAGCGCTTATCTCTGGTGCATGGTGTCCCTATTTCGATCCCCGGCCAAGTAAGTTTGTGGTGGACAATATCGTGTCCGTGGGTTATCTCGGGGTGCTCCTATTTCCTCCCACTTTCTCATTCCACCAATTCTTCCATCATTATTCACTTGCTTTCATCATCGTCTTTAGCCTGTTGATCATAATCGTGGGACGTTAAACCGAAAAATTTCATTTCATGTTTACAGATACAATTATTCTTTAAGTTATTTTCAACATGAGAAAGTAAGTTACTAGATGCTAAAGTAAAAAAATAAATAAATAAACAAATAAAGTGGACAGTTAATTGTGAGATTGTGGAGTCAACTAACCTCTTTTTTTATTTCATGTATGGTATTCATAAAGAAAATATTGAAGATACCAAGTAAAATATATTAGTACAATCCAAGGTCAGTTTTATACTTACATAAATAGTATAGAACTTCTGATCGTAGAAAATAATCGGCACTTGTAGCGTTATCTCTGGACTAGATGCCTCATCAATGTCCGTTGGAAGATGAATTTCACCAGTCGGATAAAAATCATCCCTTGGGTAAGCTACTACCACTTCTGTTAACAAGAATAAAACACCACTTAAACAAACGCACCACCACTGCTGTACAGCCGCCATCTTCTTCACAGACTGAAATGAAGGCAGCTAGGGTACTATGATGAGAACGAATGGAGAGGAACAAAGCTATAATCATTCTAGCGCCCTTTCCACGTGACCCTGCCCCCTGTCTCACAGAGTACAAGTTAAGAATGACCTCCGGTAATCTATCTCTACGGCCTATCGGCGCCGGTCACTCTTTTTAATTGACTCGAGGGTTGTTCAGCAATGAAAAAAGAAAGAAAAAGGTCTCTATAATCAGGTCATTCGCCTTAGATAAATACTAAATTTTAAGTTCAAGAATGTGCTTTCTAAGTTAAAACATTTTAATGAATAGTTTGTTTCATATCAATGATTTTTTTTTTTTTTGTAAAAAAAAGAGATCAATTCACAGAAATAGTAGTAGTGATCATGCATAGTGCACAATAACGTAAAATAAGAAATACTATCGTGATTGATCTATTATTATTATTATTATTATTATTATTATTATTATTATTATTATTATTATTATTATTATTATTATTATTAATAGTAGTAGTAGTAGTAGTAGTAGTAGTAGTAGTAGTAGTAGTAGTAATTATTGTTGAATTTACACCTTTATGAGATATGCTCATTTATTCTCGTAATTAGTACACTGTAGCTCCTATTTCAAGGAATTAATGCAGACAACAGAATCGTGAAGAAAGATGCAATTATATTTTCACCACAATTTGTTGAAATAAAGCACTCAGTTAGCACACATGCAAAGACAAACTAAGAACTTGAAAAACCAAGATCATGATTAAATTATGGCATCAAAAGTATTAGGTACCAATGTAGGCCTATTAAGATTTGGAACACCTTACCCGGAGTATCAGAGAACTACAAACTTTTGGCAACTTAAAGAAAAAAAAGAAAAAAAACTAAGAGTACTTGAAAATTGAGACAATACCATGTTCGTGTATCATTATTATTATTATGAACTTATTAAGTATTTATAGCCTTATGTAATTTTGTGTTGTCAACATGTATTAAGTATTTACCCGCCATCTCATAATATGTAAATAATTTCTGAAAGGGAGAACCACAAACAGCAGAAACTCGGCCTTTCCGTGAATCGTTTATAAACGTCGTTAAGTAACTATTTTGTACTCATATACATATTAATAAATTCTAATTCAACAGAATAGTGGAGAACTCTCTACGGGAGACTTGGGTTCGGTTACGGTGAGAACTCATGTGGTTCGGATTCCACATTGAGGCTCACCACTAAGCTCAACCCCAATGTTCTTTAATTTTAGTGAATAACATAATGGAGAATATAAAAAGTGTAGGAAGTAAGCTGGGTAGTATCAAAAAAAAAAAAAAAAAATGACATTATATGAACAAATAATTGTTTTCGACACCCTCCATATAACGTATAAATTTGGATGCCCAACAATTGTCACGTCATACACTGTGAAACCTGATTTTTTCTGGTCTATAAGAAAAGGTTGGTTTGGGGTTGGTTGTTAGTTTATTTAATAATATTTTATAGGTAGTACCTGGCTCACTTTCTACATTTTTGGTACTCTTCATTATCTTTGAGTTTTGCATTAAAATTCAAAAAAGTGGGGTTGAGCTTTGGGAAGAGCCCTTAGCTGTAGGCAGTGGCGTAACTTCTGTGTTGACAGGGTGGACAAAGGCCCCGAGCTCCGTCAGACGGTGAGGGGTCCTCAGGTAGGCAGATATTACTATTAAAATAAACGACTGGATCGCTTCTAACCTACAACTACCTACTAAATTTCACAGTGAGACCAAATTTGTACAGACCATTTTCAGTAGGCTGTTATTCAACCGTGGGCCTTTATAAGTAAAAATGTTATAGCGGCACTTTCTGCTATTTCATACATTGTATATGTTATTCCTGGATTTTCTATACTGTGTTCGTATCCACGAGTGTTTGAAATGAGTTTATCCTATATTGTGTAGTGAATTAGATTACGGCCGGCGGGAGTGTATTTATAGGAGGCGGGAAAGTTGTAATTTCTTTATATTGTTTCAATATAATTTTCATATTAAAGACTGATGACATACTGAGGTAAGAAATGTAATTAAGAGGAATTAGTGATAAACTGTTAAAGTAAGTGTATTACAACGGAGTGTTTGCTTTACATATATTTGTCAGGAAATCCATTCACGAGTCAGGAGGGAACTGACTCTCCAGAATTGAGTCTTATTAATATGTTGAAGAAATTGACCGAAACACCAAAAATTGACAAAAGTACCGAAATTGACAACCCTTATTTCTCCACTTACACAAACTACAGGTAGCTCTGAAGTTGAATATGATCAAGATCAAGAAGGCGTAGTCAACAATGATGAACAATATACTAATGTCTCAAGACTTTAAGATTTTGCTCATCAAATTGAAGTTGAAATGGGCAAGTGTAGTCAATATAACAGAGCTGAAGAAAGTGTGGCTGCATCGAAACAACAGGGAAGTCGTGCTGCCAGCAGCAAAAGTGATGAAGATACAAGTATGGGTGTTGGAGACGCTAGTGAATCCCAGTTGGTTTTGTTTGATATTCATCGCAAATATCGAACTGATAGAGGATAATATCCGGCTACAATTATAAGCAACGAACTAAAACACTTCATAATTGAACATGGTACGTGCCAACCCACTGGTTCAATTAAATTACAAAAACAGAATAGGTCCATTTTCTCAACAAAACATTATTCCAGCGCAACAGCACATTGATTACAAATTCACAGGAAGTAGATGTGCTATTCTCATCGACTGAAAGCTCCATACTGCGAGGTATGTTGGCTTTTTGGTAATCTATCATCACTTGATATGCGTTGGGACTGGATTAACGGAGTATCCTATCAAACATCTATCTTTAAAGATTCGTCGGCATGAGACGCCTGTCTTTCGTCGACAATCGTTGGAAATATTTGATTCTTCGTGGAACAAAGGAAACATCATCGACAAGCAACAGGAACTGTAATTCCGTAAAAAGAGAAACTTCTGAAAGAAAGTATTACAGAGAATCGTTGCAATCATTCTCACTCTTGCTGTACTTGGTTGCCATTTTGTGGTCATGAAGAAAGTGTTAGTTTAGGATTTTGTGAAGGTGGAAATTTTCTTAGCATTGTGCATCTTGTACCTCAATGTTACAAAAATTATTGAATCGTTCTGCGCATAAAGTATCTCAGTGTCAGGGTTCAAAATGAAGTTATTACATTGATAGGCGATGCTACTCGGTCTCATATCCTGGAAGCCATCGGAAGTGCTCACTATTTTGCTGTGATTTTAGACGAAACCAGTGATATTACAGGGCGCAATCAAGTAAGTATTGTAATTAGGTGGATTAACATAAATTTTAAAAGAGAAATTTGGAATATTACTGAAACCTTTTTCAGATACATTTATATTGAGACAGCAAATGCTGAAAATTTGCTTAATGTTCTATGAACTACCGTTAAAAAAATAAATGGAAACTTAACATACAAAAATGTAGAAGGCAGAGTTACGATGGAACATCTGTTATGAGTGGGGCATACACCGGTGTACAGAAGCGATTAAAAGATTTTATCTCTGCTCCTGTACCTTACGTACATTGTGCGTCTTATAATTTTAACCACGTGATTAGTGATGCTGTTAACACAGTAGTAGAAGCTACACTCTTTTCTGATATTGTGAGGGAAATTTATAACTTCTTCAGGAATAGTTTGCCCTGTTGGGCAGAAATAGCTTTCGGTTCTGAAAATAGTTTTCAGAAACTTACATTTAAAAAATTGTGCCCAACCTGATGGTCCTCACGTATTGAGGATGTTAAGGCTTTCAAAAGTCGTTATAAAGATGTTTTACAAGTTCTAAGCAAAATAATGCTTACTTCTAAGAAATCTAAGGAGCGAAGTGATGCCAAATCTCTGAATTTGAAATTAGAAAGTTTTGAATTCATAGTTCTGTTGGTGGTTTGGGAGGAAATTATTTCTCGTTTAAATAAAATTTCCAAAGAACTACAGTCCATTTCAGAAGATTCAAGTGTAGGAGTGTATTTGTTAAGTACGGCAGAAAACAGCCTTGTACGACTTCGAAACAGTTGGAACGACAGTTGGAAACAGTTGGAACGACAGCCTACAGCAAAAGCTCTTGCTGATAGTTGGGTAGTATCCCACACATTTCAAGACAAAAGGAATCGAAAAATCAAGTATTTTTGAGGAATTGTCTTGCATTGAACCTATAGGAAATGCAGAAGATAAATTTTTGGTGACTGTTTTTAACAGAATAGTGGGTACTGCAATAGGACAATTGGAACACATATTTACAGGATTTAAGTTTGTGGCAAGGCCGTTCAAATTTGTTTCCTTAAAAATGTCAGAATGTTAAAAATGTCAGAATTAGAGTTGAAAGATTCAACCAAAAATTTGTGTACAATATACATAAGACATAAGTAACGATTTGATGAATGATATAAGCTCTTTTAGAAATGAATTTAAAGGAAGTCTGGAAAATTTGACTACAGCAAGTGTGAAGTGTCTGATTTACTTGTAACATCTAGAATGGTAAGATCTTTACCAGAGGTAACTACTGCGTACCTCTTGTTCCTGACATTACCTGTGACAGTTGCCTCTGCTGAAAGATCATTTTCAAAGTTAAAAATAATCAAGTCCTTTTTACGGTCTACTATGTTTCAAGAAAGACTTGATAACTTGGATATTATTTCAATAGAAAATGACTGCAATACAGTTGGATAAAGAAAAGTTAGTTGACAACTTTACGGCAATGAAAGCTCGTAAGTGTTCATTTTAATTCCCACTGTGTACACATACACAGCAGAACGCATGAGAGAGCAGGAGTAAACTTGAAAACCACAGAGAAAAACACATAAGACATGGAGTTAGTGACTAACGTCTTGTTCTTGTTTCAAACTCTTTCAAGGCTATGCAATGTCTTTTTTTTTATGTTTTTCAAACGTACTCTGGCGCGCAAATTAAGGGTTTGTGGCAACATGAGCTATCTATTTCAATGAACTTCCATTGCTTGACGGTTAGCTTTATTGCTATCCGTATCGCTTGCACTTCATCGCTGACAAAGAAACAACCACATCACGGTTTAGTTTATATTGAAGAGTTTGACAGAGAAAACATGTTGTGTAAGATTGTTTTGTAGTTACAATTTGCCATCCCGGACATGGTCGTGGTGAGATATTGGGTTAAAAGTGTGGTGTTATTTATTTTTAAAAATTGTTATATAACCGTGTTGACCAGAAAACATGTCGCGTAAATGTGTTAACAATGTGCACAGTTTTTGTTACGTTTGCGGCGAAGTAACATTTGTCAATCACAAACGAAATTTCACGCCTATCATATAGAAAGCCTACCACTTGTAGTTTGGCTGTAAAGTGGGAGAGTGGGCACCACATACAGTATATGTTGTAATAATTGTTCTATAAATTTGCGGGGTTGGATACCGTTTGCAGTTCCAATGATATGGAAAGAGCCGACAGATCATACTTCAAACTGCTATTTTTGCATGGTTCCTTCAATTGAAGGTGTCTCCAGAAAGAAAAAGAAAACTATTAGATACTTATCCCAATATCCCTTCAGCTATTCGTCCTGTGCTACATTCTGAAGACCTAAAGGTTCCACAACCTCCCGTATCTTACTCCAGTGATTCATCCGACGAAGAGCAAGGGGCGGACAAAATCGACCCAAGTATGTCAAATCCTGGTGTAGATTCCTCGCCATTCACCGATCCTGACTTCACAACCAACATATCATCATCTATTCGCCATATGATCACTCAACATGAATTAAATAACATTGTAAGGGACCTGGGGTTGTCAGAAAGTGGCACAGGCATCCAGATTCAAGCAGTGGGGAGCTCTTTCTGAAGGGGTTAAAATGTCCAGGATTGGATATGTCAGAAGCCCCTGGAAGAGTATTTTTCAGTGAAAAGTGACATAGTGTATTGTAAAAAATATAACTGGTCTTATGTGTAAACTGAACATAGAACATAATCCCGATGAATCGTGACTGTTCATAGACACATAAAACTAAGTCTGAAAGCTGTGATAGTGAAGAATAGAAATGTGTTGCCATCAATCCCAATCGGTTATGCAGTGCACTGGAAGGAAACATATGCTAACATGGAAAAATATAATTGGAATATAATTGGAATATATGTGGCGACTTCAAAGTCCTAACCATACTTCTTGGTTTGCAACTCGGGTACATGAAATATGGCTGCATTTTATGAGAATAGGAGAGCTGTGATAAGGCTTCCCACTAAATAAAAACTAAGACTACCCACTCGTAAATCTTTGAAGCCAAGAGCAAAGAACATTCATATATATTCCTTTGATACAACCCAGCAAAGTTTTACTTCCTCCATTACATATTAAATTAGATTCAAGATATATTATATTTCGGTACCTGTGGCCGGGGCCGCACCAGGGACGCTACATTTAATTAAAAGGATTTTTTGAACGGAAAATTCCCAATTTTACCTCAAATTTTCCTTCTCTTGTAGATCATATACATATGAGCATAGTACCATTTGCAAGGTTGGTTTATTCTGAAGCGAATAACATATAAAACATAATATTCGGGTGAAAAACAACTGAAACAGTAGCTACTTAAGTGAAAATCAACATAGAAAATGCTAGAATCTAAAAGTGTTAACACTACATAATACATATGTCTGTTGATTACACTTAAACTATAACCAATTCAGCATTTCTATTGTCATTTTCGTATTCAGCATCCTCATTTGCATAAAAAATGTACTTTTCTTTTCCGAAGCATGAAAAAAGTTAAAATTCGTTCTCCAGTGTTATCGTTACCATCAACTTTTGTGTGTTTTTCTTAAAAATGTAAATTTTATTAAGAAGGATGTCAATTCCTTATAGTTCGAGTATCCCTAGGTTTTCAGCTATTTTCTAACAAAGGGATAAATAAAACTACGTGTACTAAATAAGCAAGTCGAGTTCAATAGCTATTTAACAGAAATATTCCATTATTATAGTGTTTATCTCAAAATCATTATTTGTTAAATACAACTCTTAAAACTGAGTCCTGATACCACTATGATTCCTTGTACTTTTCAAGCTAAGGGCCCACCACCTTCATTGTCCACGGGCCTCACGGGTCTCACCGCCACTGGCTGTAGCTTCAGTATTTGAAACCGGACGCTAGACTCCCAACAACAATAATTAACGTCCTATTAAAACACTGAATAACTTTACTAACGACTGGTCGATTTTCAGTGAAACAAGTTTTCCAAACAACAGAGAAATTGCATCAAATGTTAACATGTCACCACTAATTTCTGTCATTCTCAGCGAACAAACTAGATCGGTTCGTATATTAATTAGTACCCACCAAGCACGTTTCTCCAGTTTCTCCTGTTCATTTCCAGCTTGGTACGGTAAACCTTTTCTTCTCTCAACCTCACAAGAATAAATTGCACGGTATAAAATCAGTGCTCCTTGCTGGCTGCATATTTGGACAACAACGATAAAACCAACGTTCTGGAAATCCATAGCTAACACGCTCAAGGATACACCAAATATCCAAAACTTAAGCATAAAGCAAGAAGTTGCATGTAAAGTTCGGGAAGGGCATCGCGAGCACAGGAATTGTGGTAAATGGCGTGTATTGCTTGCGAGGAGCATTGAACTGGTTATGACAAACGTCCGCCTGACCCTTTATGGGAAGAAATCGAATACTAGTGCTTGGACTAGAAATAGGCGATTTCTGTGTGTGTAGTGAGCGGTGTGTTGTAGTTAGCGGAGGGTACTGCTCAGTTAAATGCGGCAATAGATTAATGGAATATAACACAAAGACGTCATTTGGATGCGTTTACCAAAGACTGGATCATCGGGCGCTTGGAAAAAGGTGGCACACACGACAGCAATAGCACGAGCCATCAATGTGCCACAAAGTGTCGTGTTTAGGTTGTGCAAACAGTTTATCGACACCGGAGACATCAGCCGTTGACTCGGTGGAAGACGTCCACATGTAACAACTCTACAACAGGACAGATACTTATCCATAACTGCGCGTCGGAACTGGACCATGCCTGCAAGACAACTGTCAGCGGAGCTTGCAGCTGTCTCAGGGATGAGAGTTCACGCCAAAATGTGTAACGGAGACTGAGAGCAAGTGGTCTGTACGCCCGACGACAAGCAGCATGAGTTCCACTGACAAGCACACAAAAGGGCCCGTTTACAGTGGTGTCGAGAACATCACCAGTGGATCCCCCACGAATGGGGCCACGTGCTGGTCACGGATGAATCCCGAAACAGTTCCAAGAGCGATTCCCATCGCACTCTGATCTGGCGCGAACAGATAAGTCGCTTACATCCCACGAACATTGTGGAAAGGAATCAGTATGGTGGTAGTGACGTACTGGTTTCTGCAGGTATTATGATGAATGATTGTACTGACCTGCACATCTTCGATGCTGGGTCCATCAATGGACAGAGGTACAGAGACGAGGTTCTGCATGCCCATGTGCGGGCTTTTCAGGGGCGCAGTTGGTCCACAGTTTCTGCTCATGGATGACAATGTCCATCCCGATCGAGCCAAACTGGTGGATGAATACCTAGAGACGGAAGACATTGTACGTATCGAGTGGCCAGCGCGATCTTCAAAACTTAACTCGATTGAACATGCTTGGGACGCATTAGGAAGACATGTTGGAACCTGCCAGCCGCCCCCAGGGTACGCCAGGAGCTCTGTACTGCTCTTCGTGAGGAGTGGAATCAGCTACCTCAAGAGCTTTTCAACAACCTGATTTTGAGCTTTTAACGTCGTTGCAGTGATACAAATACGCTAGTTGTCGCCCGGGGCAAGAACTCGCCTTAGCATCCTCCTGACCAACCAAACCAAAACGCTTCCCCAAATATTTGCCCAATTTGGAGTCCGGGGAACAAGCCCCGTTTGCCCCCATAGTTACGTCACTGCGTCGTTGCCAGACATGTATGGCTGTTCGGGGCGACCATATTCCATATTAACCCGTTTTCGATGGCGCCAGTTCGTCTCACAAAGCTTTTGAGGTATGTGTATTTTGGTACCAAGTTTTGAGTTTGTGTTGTGTGACCCCTTCTACCATGTTTTCTTTCAAATTTGGCCTGTTCCGTGTTAGTGTGGCTTTTACATGTGATGTGTTGGTATGGTGGTTTCGTTTGGTGTGACTTCTTTACGTTCTTCGTGCCCTATGTACTCGGACAGTCATTATGCTTAAGTTTGGGACACTTGTGTAGATTTTTAAACAAAGAAGGGCAACATCTTGAAAACAGATCAGACTCTCAATATTGTCCCATGAGGACGCAATAAACGAAAATTGTTTCAACATGCGTCCATAAAAAAGGACTATTCTATAATCTTGTTGAATGCCACGCCACACTACACTATTGTATGTTGGTCCAGAAGTTACAAAGTCTGAAGGGTTACATGACGGATCAATTTTAGCCACGATGTAGAGGAGGCGTATTGAATTCAGTGTCAAGTGAATCGAATAGTCAACAGGATAATATACAATAGTGCTGGCTGCAAAGGAATAAGGGTCATTTTCTTACTATTAAATATGTATTTAAAAAGAGAGTAAATACGTACATAAAGTCTTTAGTTCTTTAAAAAATAGCATAAACACAACGAAATCATTGTAGGGATGGATGCCTATTGTTTCTTTCCCAATATCTGACATCTTTCTTCTAGCTTTGGGATGTCTGGAAACACTCTGCTAGCGCAAGCTATTTTCAGAACAGAGGTCAGATAATTGTCTGTTAACGTAGATATTACTACTAGTAGGGAAATGAGAAAGGTAGTTCGAACTGATACAAATACAAACGAGTCACGTACGATTCAAATTTTGCAGGTTTCTGGGAATCGCGCAGGTAAATATTTGTAAAATTCGGGGTGATATCCACTTCACTGAATTTTTGCTTTAGAGTTGAGCAGCACTGAATTTCTATTAATCCCATTTGTAAATGGGCTGGCACTTTCTCCATGTCGGTTGAAATAGCGGGAGAACGCAGTAAGAGCTCATCTTCGAAAGACCTAAAATCACGGAATCTTTAATCACAGTCAGTTTTCAAACTCTGAAGTTTCTCAGCAAACGTTATGTATAAAACTGGCTCTCTTGAATTTGTTGTGTTCTCGGCATAAATTGGAAAGCGTTTTTAAGCTAGTTTTTTGTTTTTCATTCTTCAGAGCAGTAACTGGAATTCGGATCTTTTTATCTGAGCATTCATATTCGTAATTACTAAATATTTTCTTTGCAGTTTCGAATTGTAATCTGAGAATTCCTAATATCAACAGTAACAGAAAGATCTCGTAACCACAAAGGGTTCGCCAGTAAGATAGCGTTTGTTATTTAATTTCGAAAAACTAGCGAAGTTCTAAAACCTTTATAGGATAGTCAGCACACCAGTGTAATAGGGAAACGAATAATATATACTTTGTAAATATCCCAAGAAAGCAGAAAATTGTCGCTGGTTTTAAATCACGTGATCTTATGAAATATCTTTATTATTATTATTATTCTGTGAGTGAACCGAGGAAGCTTGTTGGTAGAGCACTTACCTCTGGTGCGTGCGGTCCCTGGTTTGATCCCAGTTTGCGCCAACTGGGCCTTGTGGTAGAGTTTTCTTCTCCCATTTCCTCCCACTTTCTTCATTCCACTAATTCGCTCATTATCATCACCTCCCTTAGCCTCCAAGTAGAGGTCTGTACGGGTTCGGGCCTACAAAACATATATCATTTCGGGCTCGGGCCGTGAATTTTTAAATATACAACCATATTTCTCGGGCTTTTCGGCTCTAACTTTGTAAATATACTGTACAACGATATATATTACACCATTCTTTCTGGAGAACTTTTAAAGCACAACTGCAAAATTAAACCTGTAATTGCTGTAAACAAAAATACAATTTTGCATTAATTATTACGTTTCTGTAATTCGGGCTTATTTCGGGCTCATTTGATTATCACCCGAGCTCGGGCCTAAATGCTAGAACATATTTCGGACTCGGGTCGGGCCCCACATTGTAAATTCACGGACCAGGCCTGGCCCAGGCTAAAAATTCCGGCCCGTGCACACCTCAACCGCCAAGACAATTGTGGTCGTAAAACTGAAAGATTTCATTCCATTTTCTCTTCGTCATGAGACATTTGCAGAACTACGTGAATTAAGAAGTAGAGAACTCAGGTCCTTAAAGTCAGAAATGACACCAGACGCACTGGCTGCGCATCACCACGTTGAATGTGCTACATCTAGGTAGCCATACCTCTTCATAGATTGTAGCGGCAGTGAGTTGAATACTTCTTTCTACCTGTTAATTATTTCGTCAGTACTTCAAATCCAAATTCAACTCACTTCTGTGTACTGAAATAAAATATTTAACGTGGTATCGCAAGATTATATGAAAATGTGTCCAGTCATGCGGCGAATGTTTCAGCCTGTGACGCATTGTCAGTGCATTGGTTTTGTATGCGCTTCTTTGATATGGCAGTTTATAAGTCCTATGATGTTTTTCTGGTTCCATCACTGCTATAGATGTATTAAATTAATGTTTTTTAATATTATTTGATATTCTTATTATATAGTATTCGATATTCTTTGTTAGGGTTGCTATAATTTTTTTCATCCAAAATACGGACAAGCCTTAAACTGACGATCCATCAAAGGTACGCTACCCAAACTCAGAACAAATATTTTGAAATTCCTTACCTAAAAATCAGCTTTTTAGGTTATCACTCAATTGTTTATTGTAATACTTAAAACACTATTGGAAACTAACATGTTTTATAAATTTTTCATTAACACAAATATAATAAATCATGCTATTAAATTACATATATTAAATCTAACCAAAAGGATCCTGGAATGGAAAAATGACACTTTTTGAAAACGTAAGTTATTTTATTAATGGTAACTAAAATATAAGTTACATGATGAAAACATATTTCTTTTTCACCCGAGATTTTAGCGATTCCCGACTCGGAAATTTTTGGGCAGCTCCAAAAACTGTGAAATACGGACATTTTCCTATTTCATGCTTTGTACGATACGGACACAGACACGCATCCAAAAATACAAACTGTCCGTACAAATACGGACATATGGCAACCCCACTTTAAAAGTTTATTTTCATATTTTCATATGGGAAATTTAAGTTTGAGCCATCAACATGCTTTAGTGTTTTATCCCATATTAAATAGTTCTACGTACCGGTATTCAGCGTACAATGACTTATCATAAAGTGTGTACACGACTGATTCCATCTAATTTGATTTTGTTCAGGATATCGTTTTCATTTTCTTGAAAAACTACATATCAAATATACCTCAAGTAAAACCAATACTCTGCTGTGCGGTTGACATTAAATAGAGTCCGGATTTTTATGTAATATCAACCCCCTAAATATGTACATAAATATGTAACAAAAATCGCTTAAAAATGTAAGAAATACGTAATATTATATAAGAATATGTAATATTATATATGTTACATATTTATGAAAACGTAATATTAACACGCGTATGAGTATGCAATATTTAAACGAATTATGAAAATAAAAAGGAAAATTTACTACACTTTATCCTGCTTAATGCAAGTCCCCCAATGAAGTGAAATTCTTGAACAGCTGAGACAGCCATACGTCACTGACGTTGACTGATTGCAGGATAATACAAATCAGACACGAATGAAGGAAGATGTGAATCGGCTAGAGAGAAACAGGAAAACCCCGAGAAAAGCCATGCATACGGCATTTGTACGTCAGATATCTCATGTGGTGTGGTGTGGTCCCGTTTCAAATCTAGAACCTTTTACACTAAATGAGCATCCGTCACCACGGCCCAATCTTGAAATGAATTATATGCAATATACAAAATTTAAATACTAAAAGCAACTTAAGACGAAATGTATTGTTTTATATATATTTATTTCATGCAAGGAAAAGCAGTCCTATATCTTTTAAACAATACCAGCTGAACTAAGATTGAAGAATATTTCCACTAATGAACATTTTTAATTTGAAATAAAGCACATGCAAAAGATGTGCCTGCAGTTCAACTGTGTGTTGTTGCACAATGGGTTACAAGGTACATTTCCAAATGATCAGAAGTAAAATTTTGTCGGCGATCGGATAAAATATTCTTGTATGCAGAGAATGATCTCTCCACATCACATGAGGTAACAGGAGCGTATTTCAACAGGAGGATGTAGTTGGGGGAAATATCTTCAGGGGGGTTCTTGTTTCACTACTGAGAATCTCACACACTGCCAATAGGCTGTCGTAACCCGGGTTTCTTTCCAGCACTGCATTTAGTTTCTTTCGAACTTTTTCTCCTACATCTCCACACACACCTTGCAGCAGTCTCTTTACATCCTCTATGATTTCCATGGATTCCGGAAGAGACCGCCCAACAGTTTCTAGCTTTTTAATGCTTGTAGGTAGCCAACCAAAATTGCTATCTATGTATGCGATATCACACGCTACTTTTGTTTCTGAGCAATGCCAACTGACACAGCAGACTCCGATGTAAATGAATGAACAACAGGCTTATTTTTTGAAAATGTTCATTGTAGAAATGTACTGCCTGTATTCAAGTGCCCGATCGCGTTAGCACAGGCTCCGGAGGAAGTGGCACGTCTGGCAGTTAATCTATGTAAACTTGAACACGTTGTAGCACCTTAACAAACATTTTTTTCGTAGAAGAAACTAGTTAATTTACTTCGCAAAAGTTGTCTCTCACCTCTTCAGCAACACGCTGAAGAGCATTAGCCATACAGGTGAAATGAATTAAGTGAGGGTAAAAAACTGTAAGTGCTCTAGCCGTTATTAACATGTACGTTGCACTATCTGTATAGAGAACAAGGACTTTTTCTTCCTGAACTCCTCCCGGCCACAACACTTTAAGACCATCGTTTACAAAGCAAGCAATCGTCGAATAATTCATGCGTTCCAGCAATTTACTCGCAATAAGATAGGATTTAGATGGAGTATCTTCACTTAAACACATCATCGATACTTGTTTTTTTTTTTTCAGTTCCCAAATTTTCATTTCTTGCATGGAGTGCCCTTCGTACATGTTGTTCTAACTGTGATTTCATTGAACATCCAACTTTTTTATCACACACTTGGCACAACACCACTTTACCGTACGTAGTAAACACATCATCGATAGTTACCCACGACCGCAATTTCGCAGATAAAGTTGAGGCAACCGGAGCCATTTCTAACTTCGACGGTCAATACAAAACACGTGCGTTTTGCAACTGCAATACCAGAGTACTGTCCTCCTGTCATTCAGTTGAACAAGCGAAGTTCTTTGAAAAGTTAGGTTACCTACTATGATATTGCCATTGTCGCCAGATTCTCGGAACGAACTCTTGCAGTAAATTCCTGAAAGCACACTAGCATACAGTTTTAACTTGAATTGCAGGATTTACTTTCATCTTTTTACCCGTCCGACCTCCCATAACAATCAAAGATACTTCATTTTAGGAATTTCCTGGCCAGTCAGCTGTCAGGCACGTGATCTGTCTTCCTCCAGAGTTGAGAATAAAGGGCGCTGCTAATGTACCCCGGAGGGAGGATTTTTACTTGTTTCTTCTTATATTTGTTTTGTTATCTGCGAAAATTCTGCGAAACATGGTTTGACAAATAAAAAAGAGAAAGATTTCTCTTTCGGTAAAGAAACGAAAAGATAGAAATGACAAAATTGAATCTAGATGCAAGCCTTGCACAGTTGGAGAGTTTATTTTTTTATTTTAAATTAAAATTTCAGTAAAAGCAAAATTTTAAGACAGTTTCATATAAAAAAAATATGTAGAAACCAGAGAAATATGTAATATTGGTCAAAACATGTAAAAATATGTAATATGAAACTTGAGTTGAAGCACCCTACATGTGTGAATCACAAACATTTAAGGATTTGACGAACCTACATATGAAGGAAAAATGTGTAATTACATACAAATCCGGACATTAGACATTACTTGTAAACAAAGGAATTAGTTCCCAACTTTGCCGCACGCACAGATAAATCAAACGAGGTATACCTAAATATTTCTGACACAATGTTATGGTCTGCCATCTAGTGGTAAAGATGTGTAATTCTAAACACTCAAAATAGAATAAGCAATAAATAAATTTACTTTTATTCATAGTGATTCCAAAACTGAATGTTCGCCCCTAAGGAAAAGAAAAGCCATCACGGAGATGCTTCGTTCTTTAAAATTTAATTCCAGCCCGGATAATACGCACCAAAGTTGGTTACCCGACCAAGGAGGGAATGGTTTACATTGTTTACAAAGACAAACGCTAAGTTAACAAAAAAAAAAAAAAAAAAAAAAAAGTAATGATATCGGATTTCATAACAAGAAACTGCACAATTTATACTGTTCGCCAAACATTGTTAGGGTCATCAAGTCTAGGAGGCTCTGGGGGTAGGTCATATAGCCAGAATGGAAGAAAGTAGGAACGCTTTCAAAGTTTTAACTGGAAATCCAATCGGAAAACGACCATTAGAAAGACCTAGGCGCAGATGGCAGGACAATATTAAAGTGGATCTCACAGAAATAGGAATACAAAGTAGAAACTAGATCCAGTTGGCTAAAGGCAGAAATCAATGGAGAGCTTTTGTGAACGCGGCATTGAACCTCCAAGTTCCATAGTCCATAGAAATCTTTAAATCTTTAAGTTTTACGTCCCACTGTTATGCAGGCTAGGCTAAAGGAGACGGTGAGTATGAGAAATGAATGAAATGGTGGAATGAAGAAAAGGAAGAAAGGGAGGAAATGGGAGAACCCCAAGAAAACCCACGCACACGGTGTTTGTCTACCACAAAGTTCACTTGGCGGGAGCTGGAATCAAACCCGAGACCCCACGCACCAGAGGTGAACGCTCTACCACTGAGCCACCGCGGCCCTATCCATAATCCATAGAGTTTAGTTACGTTAGTTATGCTATAGGATAAACTTATGGAGGAGTTTATATAGGGCTACGCAGAGAAACTATTTGAACTTCTCTTTCATTGATCTTAATTATAAATAACTCGAAAATAAATTTCAAAGGCTTCTGCTATAAGTTGATAATATCCCTGAGAGGAATTTCAAAAGGAAATATTTAGACAAGAATTCGAGAAAATTCAACTTCTAAAGCACATGACAAGTAGATCCGAATTCACGTCCATTTACAATCCTATTTCAGTAAATTAGACTATTATTATATCAAAATGTCCGTATCTAGAAACCTCTGAAGGTTAGAGGCATAAAATTTTGCATTTGGACTTCTCATTTAAAATAATTAGACACATGTTTCAGCTTTTTTTTTTTTTCATATTTAATCTTGGAAAGAAGAGAAGAGGATGGAAAGAAAGAGGGGTGGGATATTAATTTATTATAATAAGAGTCTATAACTTGGAATCCCTTAAGATCAGAGACATAAAATTTGATATTTGGATTTCTCATTTAAAATAATTAGACACATGCTTCAGCATATTTTGATATTTGACCTCGAAGGAAAGAAAATGGAGTGAGGAGGAATTAAAGGGCTGGTATTACAATTAATATAAGACGGCCATATCTCGAAATTTCTCAAGATTAGAGACATGAAATTCCATATATGGACTTCTCATTTAAAATAATTAGACACATGTTTCAGGTTTTTTAATATTTGTCCTTAGGAGGGAAGAAAATTTATGAGAAGATAGTAGAATGGGGTTCGCAATTTGTATATGTCCTTATTTTGGAAGATCTTAAGGTCAGAGATATAAAATTTGGTGTTTGTACTTCTCATCTAAAATAGTAAAACATGTGTTTCGGCATTTTCAGATCTTTGATTTAGAATGAAAGGGGGAAAAAAAATGCGAGACTTCAAGTTTAGACGAATACTATATGAAAGATGCAACGCAAACGAAGAGCGTAAAGGAAGAATGCAAAATATTGCCCACAATCGCACGTGGCAACATTTGCCAGTTTTACGATAAGGTATATTAGGGCTTTCTGTTTTGCTTGCAGGTAACGAATTTATCAACGTGTTCTTAAATCAGAAAGTTGTGAAACATTTAGTAATCAGGGCCTCAAGTCGTAAGTTTGAAAACTTGAATGATATACTCTCACTCATGAGAAACGTACACAAGTTGATTCATTTATATTGAGCTGAAGTCAATGTGCAACTGTACCACGCATGAGCAACTCAGTGCCGTGAGGTTGCCATGAGGTGAGCAAGAGTATTAGTACACAGTAGAGCATTGTGGTCGAGCGTAGTCTGATGCCGCCGGAACTGAACAGATTCTGGGAAGGATTTTGTGTTGCTCTTTCCAAAGCTAAGTTCACAGCGTAGCTCATCGAAAAAATATAAAGTGCGCAATTTTCGTGTAGGTTGTGCCACTGTGAATCGTATTATATAGAAATATGCGACAGAGAGTCCTGGGCCCACCACACCTACCCGAGCAACTAGAAACCGACCTCCCATTAAGAGAACCTCACTGCTATTGCGTGTGGTTCGGCGTATGGCGACCTCCGTAAATTCCCACACACATCGTGCGACAGCCAACAAATGCTGCAGATCGCAAGCGACAATCAACTGCGCCATTCACAGATATTTACGCCTCATGATCGTTTGCAAGAGCAGTGTGTATGCTCTGAAGCAATGTGGCTGAGCGGAAAGGGAATTGCAGGAACCTCTATGAATGTTTTCTCGTGATTGATCGGTGGAAATTCGTTGTTATCTTTGACGAGGAGTGGATTTATTTCTCAAGCTGTGGTGAAGTTCATTTCAATTACATACAGGACTGTTAACGTCAACGGCTGAAGCACATTCTTCACCAGTGCGCAGAGAGTTTTTCAAAAAGGTTCATTATTGTGTCCGGTTTCTCGTTCAGATGCAAACTGCGTCTCCGAAAGATAGAGCGAAACGTCAAAATCAATGGTCCACACTACCAGAATCATATCCTGACTGAAATGTACCGACATGAAATCCAAGCATTGTACATGAAAGACGTGAACCAGATTGAACTGCACCGAAACAAGACATTCAACCACACGGCGAAAATTTCACGGGAATACTATCGCCGTATGGAACAGGATACTGGAATTTCGGCAATACCCCTCTGATATTCCTGTCAAGAACTCGGATTTATTATTATGTTTTAGTGTACTCCTTAAGCGCTGCCATAGTCGAGTCCGCATCGTCTCCAGCCTATGGAAAATCATGGAAACTCCGATGCCGGGCAATAGTCAGTGGAGGAGGTCTGCAGATCGATCAAAATTGGTGATGGAAACACGGCATTATCTAAGTAAATAGCGCATTCAAATTCGGCTTGTTATAAATGAATCAACTTCTGTAACTGGCAAGAAGTAGGAAGGCGTATGGCGCAAGTTGGATCTTTTCCCCGTTTGGTGGGTTTATGAGCGAATCCATATGAATAACATTTTACACTGGTATCAGTTACCTATAAATGAGACTTATTAATAATCCTGAAAATACATACATTTTGATGTATATGTTTGATAAGCAGACTATGGAAGTTTACGTTAAAACCTTTTAATGATTTTACTGAATAAAGGTTGTATCTTCATCATGCCTAATTATGACCAAAAATGACAGAATTTTTACCAAAAGGACCTAGATCTTAGTTTGACGCTTTTGTCACGTATTTTAATCCAGTTTGCCACAAAAATAAATGAAAGTAAAATTTTTTAAAAAAATCACTTGATATTAACAAGATCCTCATGTACACATTTAGATAATAAACATTTTATGTATTCAATTACAAATCTTTTTTTAATTCCATCTTATAATTCAAAATATTTTCACTAAAAGCTAAATCTACTTCTTTACTTGTCATCATTATTCCATTATTAGAACGCATTCTTACAAATGACGAGTTTCTATGTTTCTGTTCTGGTTTCTTTGCAATAAAATAATTCTCTATTCTTTAATGATTTTGTTTTACATAAAATTAATCCCATCTAAGAAGGAACTGCTCTGTATTATTCCGTTTATGACTTTATAAAGTAATAATTATTCAAAATATTCTCTCATGTTAGTTACCGATATAAAGCCAAACCCCTTCAATAGTACAACAGAAGTTATTTTCATAGGCAGACATGTTGTACTTTTTAAAATATAACTATCTTAAAAAACTCATTTTGAATTTGTTCGGATTTTCCCTGGAGAGATTTCTGATATGGATTCCATTATAAGAGTGCAATGCATTCTAATTTTGATATTACGTTGTGTTGTAGATCACGAATAATCGTAGTAGATATGCTCAGCATCGAATGATTTAAACTTGTTTTAAACATTTAGTTTTGTTTAAATCAAATTTTGTATACGTTTTAAACATTTTGTTTTAAACATGTGTATTTTTTTAAGACTTTTTAAAAACATGTTTATTTTATTTTATTTTTGTAAAAAAATCTTCCAGAGAAAGAAAATTGTCAATAGTTCTCCACATTCAGAAGACTATTTTCTTCCTATGTGAATGTTATGATTTCTCGTGGCTACAGCAGTCAATGTGGTGATCTACAATTTATTTTGTCTCTTCTCCCCCCTTATTTTTAACGTATATTGTATTGTTTAAATGCTTCTCATTTAATTTGCGAGAAAGTGTCGTAGTCGAAGGTTGAACTACTTGTAGAACTGATATTAAAAAATAAATAAAATAATTATCATGGAAACAAATTTTCGTGATATATTCAGGAAGCAAACAAAAGGTTATTTGCTAAATTGCAGTTCTGAATTTAAAATATCGTAGGCATTCGTTGATACAGTATATGTTGCTTCTCAATCTCCGTACAACTTGGAATCATTTAACATGAGTTTTACGGGAAATTTATTAAAGTAACTTAATCTCTATCAGATAAGAAAATGACCATACCAGCTCGTTTGTAAAACGTGTAAGAAAGAAATGGTTGGTGTTTAGTTCAAAGAATGAAGAATCATTATGAAAAATGCAATGCTATGAAAAAACTGGAAACCCAAACAAATGGTAAAAGTGTTGAGTCGAAAATTGCTTCTGATGATTCTAACGTTAGTAAGAATTAATTTTGTATCAACAATATCTTTTTCATTATATTATGAAAATTTTATTTCGTCTATCTTCCCCACCTCAGTTCTAAATTTTCATAAAAATTTTACGCTTTGGCGTAGCTTGTAACCTTGTATGAAGGGACCAGGCTAGAAAGCGCAAGATATAGCAGTCGCCCGCGTAACTAACCGCGTGATACTTGTTGTAACATCAGTGCCAAACAACAGTGCCTGGGACAATTTGTTCACAATTTGTTCGTCTGTATATATGTATGCACCACGCTACAGGGCTCAATTTTCGGTCTTCTAACACTAAATTTTGAGGGTAGAGGCACTAGACGTCAGAATTTGCTGTATAGATTTTGACTGCGATCCAACGTAAAATTTCAAAATTAGTAGTTCGGATCCCACTTTAAAGAAAAAGCTCTGTCTCATATAGCCTTACTATTGATGCAAGACTGTAATCAAACTAAACAAACTAATTTTATGCGTTTCAAACAAACTTGCGTTGCAGGATAAATTTTGCTCCAACTGTTTTCATAAAATATATTTAGATATGGGGCGTTCGAAGCACAAGGAATCCAAGGAAGCACAAGGAATTTTCAGAAAGGTTCACTTTTGCTCAGCAAACATATTATCTTCATAGCCAAGGGTACGAAATAAATTAAACAAAAACCACGTAAAAGGATGTGGACTAAAGTTTCATAGGACAACCGCTAGACAAGGGCGTTGATAGAATGGGAGAGAAGGGCTAATTTCTCTTCCTTGCTCATAAATTTAAGATATTAACATTATATTGTTTATGCTCAGCATGGGTATGATTAACAAGCCAAGCTCCGAATGCCATAATCAATGATTCATAATTACGTTAAATAAATGCAGGGTATGTCCGAAAGAAAATACCGACGAGAAACGTCATATTTTCACAACCACGCATCCGAGATGAAAGAAAGAAAAACTACATGACAAGATGCAATCCATAATTTTATATAATTGCCGCTAGAGAGGGGCATTCGTTTAGAGGCCGTCGTCGCCCCTTACCCTGAATTTCAGATTTTGGGGGCAGTAATGCAGATTTAGAAACCTTTTGCTGAGCAAAGTCCAACATAAAAAAATTTGAAGTCCTTACTCCGAATATATACGGATTTTGATCAGTTATATACCATTTCCATTGGCCGTAAGGAACTATAGACCTATATACCTTTTGCTCTCTTGTATTTTTTTTTTTTTTTTTTTTTTTTTGGGCCCAAGGATTCCAAAGGTGGCTCTACTTTTGAGTTTCAGGCCTGCTTAAAATTCTGGAAATTGAGTCTAAGCAACTTTCCAGTTTTAATCATCTGTATGTTCTCCGTATTTACTCGGTGTAAGGACCTCAAGCTTATTCTGTTGGACTTTGCTTATCAAAAGGTTTCTAAAACTCCCTTAATGCCCCAAAATCTGAAATCCAGAGTGGAAATGGGGACGGTTGCTCTCCTCTCTCACTGACGCCCCTGTCTAGCGGCTGTCATATGAAACTATCCCACACCCTTTTGCATGGTTTTAGTTACATTTGTTTTGGACTATTGACTGTGGAGATATTACGTTTTGAAATAGAACTTCGTTGCTGAGCAAAACTGAACTTCATTGAAAATGGATTTGCATCCATTGTGATCTGAACGTCCCAAATATTATCTTTTTTCAGTAAATTATTGACTTATAAAACAACCAATTACATAGGCTTGCAGAAAATATTCTAAAGTTAGCACAACATAAAGTGTGGTTCAAACATTACTTTTCGAAAATTTATTATTTTAAAATAATTTTACTAGCATCAGTGTTCTGAAATAATAATAAAATTTTCAACTAAAATCTCACCCGTCTCCACGAAACGCGAGCTTAGTCTCTAACGGCATAACTAGAAAACTTTCAGAGGCAGTAATTCCGAAATGACTTGCTTTAGGGCTAAAATAACCATATTTCTGGTAAAATTCTAGCCTTAAAACACGCAATATGACTCCCTTTGCATTCGAAATTTCGAATACCAATCAAAGATGTCCGCCATGATGCTTCATAGCTTCATCTGATGTGTCAGACCACTTTCAAGTTTCATCATTCTCCCTCAAGCCGTCCTCAATACACACGGATAGTTAGTACTTTTGTTTTGCCATGCATATTGATAGATTGTGTGAAATTTCTATAGTAGGTAGATATTAAAATCTACCTGAAAAGCTTATTACAACCAAGAAATATTTACGAATCACTGGGAACGGGGTGTAATAAAAGGGGGTCGTGATATGAAGTAAGTTGGAAATGCTAATCTATACTGAAATATTCTGTACTCAACAAAGTGTAGTCTTAATGAAAATGAAATAAATGGAAAGATCGGTTGCTAAAGCAAAAAAGGTCTTAATAAACACGTTATTACACGATTTTGAAATATGTTAAAACATGAAAAAGGTGTTCAAAATGTTTTAAACATGTTTTATGTGTGTGTGTGTGTGTGTGTGTGTTTTAAAACACGTTTTAAACATTTTGAACACCTTTTTCATGTTTTAAACACATGTTTGGTACTTTTTTTTAAAAAAAAAAAACTGTATTTTTTTCCAACCCTGTCTTTCATGATCTGTTTTACTTACATACCTTAAATAGTAATATTTCCTTAAATTCAGTGGAAGGTCATTACCTACATTCCAATTGTATATAGCAGTTATGCACGTACCTTGTAGCAGCAATGTATCTTTATAACTATTAATATTTTTATATATATTTTGATATTATAAGTATGTAGCAGATATTTTGAACTTTTAGTTTTAGTTGGTAGGTCTTTATAAACAACAAGGAAAACGACAATCCCAAATTGTTATTACATAAGTAGCAAAATGTAGCCCCAAATTGGACGAGATCCAGTGGCGGTTTGAAAAATATATAAACGCTAAAATACACAATAAAGAGTAAATACTTTTTCTACTATTTATATTAATGATAGATAATTATTTAACAAATAGCATCAACCATTACTGTAAAAGCAATTTCCTACTCTCGTTAATAAATCAAATGTGTATATGTATCCATAAACGAGGGAGCGGGCCTACCCAAAATTAAAAACCTATAGAAGCCCCTGACGAGATCTTGCATACTAGAAAGTGGAACACTCTACATTACGAGAATATCTTATAGTCCCGTACCATATTTGTATCGCCATAAAAATAGTTGCTCGCAATCATGTTACATTGTAGTACAATGAAAATTATGTTTTGTAGAATCTAAAAAGATTTTGTTTATATACATCAGAAGTATGAAGATTTTCTCTAACAATATTCAGATAATAAATTATAGTTTACAACTATTCAGAAAGGTAACGAAACCGGTGCTTGACTTGACAAGTACCAGACTGATTTTGCAGATACTAGCATTACGATGTAACGCATATTTATGAATTTAGTATACTTCAACTAACTCGGCAAGTGATGTTAGCCATTTGATTAAAACAAAATTAGGCAGTCATCGGTACTGTATTGCTAGAGATTTTCTTCATACACAAAAGTTTATCAAGAAAGAAAAAAAAATGATAAATTGGCAAAATTGAGCCTCTGTTCAGTTAAGGTGAGCCCTTCATGGCTAAGCGGTTAACGTACGCACCTTTAGCGTGAGAGACCCGGGTTACATTAGTTGTGGTTAATTTATATATAGATTAGGATTTTTTCACCATCAAAATTTTGGAGTAAATTATTAAAATTATGATGGATAAATCAACTAACTGACTAGTTGTTATGGAGTCGTTTTAGTAACACGCCATCGGTGTTAATTTGTGTACAGCTGCCAAACTACTACAGAAAAGGTGTAGAAAAAGATTTTCTTCCTTATAAAACAGAAACGACTATTATGAGGGATAATAAAGTATGACATAAATTGTTTATAATAAGTGGTTGCGAGGAACGAAATATAGTCTGTAAGGGAGAGGAACATAGTGCACCCTTAATTTTGCAATGTAGCAACCACTTTTCTTGATTGAAAGAAGAGTATCGGGAAAATGACCAGCAAAGTAATCAAATGAGATGTCAAATATTCTTGGCTTTAGCCTGAGTTTTTATAGGTCGAAGTACATCGAGAGTAAGTGTAAGAACATCGGCAACAGATGGCAGCACTTCTGCTAATGTAATTGTCAGTAAATTCGCATGATCACGTGAAGGATTACTAGAAATATAATACATTGTTCTTGGTATAAATGTATAATGTACCGCGTAAGTCTTTGCTCACTGTCATAGAAGAAAAGAAAAATTAATACTTCTCAATATCAATTACTTGGATATACATGACACCCCCGGTAACCGAGTAACGACTCCGACTCCAAACTTAGAATTGCAGTCTAGCTGCATCTACTTGACAGAATTTTGAGGCAGCTCTGATACCTTTACTAAGTTATTGTTTTTAACGAATGAAACGTTTACCTATCACTGACGATAATACAGTTATCAATACCAGCACCTAAATGGCTTTCGTTCAACGTAAGAGCTGGAGTGTTACAACACAGGCTATGTATTAAAAGAACACATTGACGCTCTATTCTAGTCGAGCTGAAACTCGACTCGACTCGAATTTGACTCGAGTTTCGAGTCGAGACAAAGGCAATTTTCTTGAGTCGAGTCACTTGTTTGAGGTCGAGTTTCGAGTCAAGTCGAGTTTGATAAATAGCTCTCTCGTTCAGCTCGTTTTAACTCGTTATGAAATCATGTCCCCATTTACACTGGAAACCGAAGGCCATGAGAATTGTAAGCAGTAATGTAGAATACGTTTAGTGTTGCTCACGACAGGGGTGCATCTCGTCTCGAATTTTTGTGCATCTTGTGGGGTACTTTTAATATATCTCGTCTTGTCTCGATAACGAGACAACCTCAAATGTCTTTAGCACGAAAGTATATACCAATATAAGTATGTAGTTCTCACTATCATGGCTGAGACTTGCACGGTCGAATTTTTGAGCCCAAGCAGAAGTCCAACCCGGGTAGTGACGTCAACCGACTCGTCTCGGTTTAGCTGAGCGAACTGCTCGAGCCGGCTAGATTGGGATGAGCCACCGTGGTGACACCTGGCATGTGTTAACCGCAACACCGAGCCCTTGGTATTCAAAATATCACGCTAAAGTGATAGTAATGCTGGGATCATTTGTCTGTGTTAAAAATTGGGTTTATTAGACGAGAATACTATGTAAATAATAAAATGTTCGTTAGATCCGCTCCGTTCACAAACGAAAGAAAAGTGCTTTCGCAAAAGTGTTTTAAACTATATCAAGCTTTAACACATTCTTTTGGAGACACACTGGAGAATGAGGAAACCTACTTATATACAGAATCAGCATATTAATCAAAACATTAAAAAACATCAACAAAAACAAATCGCCCAGCGTGGGGCTCGAACCCACGACCCTGAGATTAAGAGTCTCATGCTCTACCGACTGAGCTAGCCGGGCACTTGCTTTGAGTAAGCAACATATTTCTTTTCTGTTTTAATATAGACCTATAACCACAACGCAATTGAACACGATGGAGTGAGCATTTTAAGCGGAAAGAAATTAGCTGTAGGGCAGAGTCCTTTCAAGGGTCAAGGTTGTTTTATTGGTGAAAGAAACGAAAATAAATGAATAAATACATCCAATATCTTACAGTATTCTGTGCATATTGCAGTCTCAGTGAGTTAAAATTGATGATCTATTTTTCAAAACTTTCTTAAAAGCACTACTCAACTTTAAAATCTTATCTTGAAAGCTTTCCTATTTGTCCATTGCTTATTATTGTATAATTTTTCAGAATTTATTTAGATCAGCGGTTCCCAAACTTGTTTATCTGGTAAACATGGCAGACTTCGCTTTACTCTCTTCCTGCCCACGATAAAGACAAAATGTTATACACGTATCGTCTATATAACGGCTAAATTAGCTTAATTGCTAAAGCTAAATTGTAAATAATCATTGTAACTGGTGGTTTATTCATATCTAGCTGAAATGCACATCCTTCGCACTGGGAAAAAAGGTTTATGAAAAAAAAACTTTATTTTCCCCTTTCCATACACACATTTCTATGCAAGTTTAATAACAATAATAATAATAATAATAAAAACTCATTGATACTTTATTTCAAGAATAAATTTTGAAGCCTTCTATTCCCTTAGGATGCACCCTTTGCTTAAAGTAACATGATTTAAAAATTAATACTTGAAGTAGGTCTATGTTCCAAAATTCATTACAAACGGTTCAGATTCTTCTTCTCTGATGCAATCACAATGAAAAGTACGGGTCACCGCACTAAACCTTCTCGGCCCCATTTCTTAAACTAAATCATGTTGTGGTGCAGTCATTAATGAAACATTTTTTTTTCTGAAGTACGAACCTAATTTATAAGAGGTTTTCTAAAAACTTAGCCCAAAGAAAACATATCCCTAAAGTAAATTACCTCTTGTATGTATTCTATGGAAGTGATATACGCACCGGTATAGGAATAAGTAATAAAAAAAAAAAACACTTATGAAATATGAACAGAATCACCAGAGTCGTTTTTAAGAAAGTGGTCTGAAAAGGAATTCACTCCAGCAGTAAACTACTCTTGTGATTTTTCCGTGAGAATAATTTACACAACTGTAGAGAGTTAGAAATTAAATATTTATTTATGCAATATGAACAAAATTCCTTGAGTCAATTTCGAGAAAATCATCCGAAAAAAAAATCACCCTCGAGAATAAACTACCCCTTGTTGATTATTTCAGGACAAATGAGTTATGCCATATTATCAGGTTCGTAATTAAATATTTATTCATGAAATATGAACAAATTCTCCTGAAATGTTTCAGAAAATCGTCCAAAAAACTTACTCTAACAATAAATTACCCCTCGTAAATATTTTCAGGACAATTGAATTATACCATATTGTCAAGTTATTAATGAAACATTTATTATGAACAAAATCGCCTCCAAGTTTTTCCTTTCCAGTACAAAATTGACAGAACTTGTGCCCAGCGAGCACAATCACGGAATATCCCTCGCAGAATTTATTAGTCTTAGTTTCGTTGTGTTATCTTTCCTTATACAAAATATATTTCTCATTTCCGATGTGCAATATTATTCTATTTGACATTTAGAACGAAAGACTAAGGATTTGGGATAAATATAATATTTTAGCTTAATGGTAGTTAATGGAGCTTTTGTAATGAAAAATCAGTTAATTAATGCCAAAAACTATTTGATACAATGTGGTATCGCATTAGATTTTGTGTGATCGTGGTATATTTTTTATACTACGAGCGCACATAACCACTTGTTTACGCGGTCCCTGTCTATTAGATGCCAAACTTGTATGTTCAATCGCCATGGTGACCTGGTACCCTGGATTTTTCTAATAATAATAATAATAATAATAATAATAATAATAATAATAATAATAATAATAATAATAATAATAATATAAAGTAAAACAAGGATCACTCTTTGGGATTCAATGAAAGCTCAATGATTGTATATGGAGGGTCCACACTTTCTTGACTTATTCACTTATGGAGGCACCATGCTCCCGTCCTTTTACGTTCCCAGGTTTCCTCAGGTGACTTAGTCAATTATGGTGGCACCATGCTCCGGTCCCTTTACGTCTCCAGGTTTCCCCAGGTGACTTATTCACTCATGAACTCACATGCTCTGGTCCTTTTATGAACCTAGGTTTCCCCAGGTGACTTAGTACCGGTAGTCACTTATGGAGGAGATATGATCCGATCCCTTTATGTTCCCAAGTTTAATCAGGTGTCCATTTTAATTTGCGGGGTTGGAAGAGGTAGAACGAAAATTACACGACCCAATAGAGACTCAAACTTGGGCCATCCAGTTGACAAGCAGACACCTTATCGACTGCAATCCCTGCGATTCTGAATAGTATACTCTTAAAAATTTCATTGCTCAGAATTGAGAAAAATGCATGTTCTAAACTAAATAAGTAATTTTTACTCATATTTGAGGGAAAATGTCTCATTATTTTCAAACGTGTTTTCATTTGTGAGCTCAAGGCAAATTTTTGAAGTTCCCATTTATGAGATTTTCCCATTTCTTAAAAATGAGAATGGAATATTGCGTGATTTGCAATATCATAGAACAGTGATTCTCAAACTTGCGAATAACGTGGACCCCCTATTCATTCGGGAAGTGATCTGCGGACTCCCTGTTCATTCGGGAAGTGATCTGCGGACCTCTGTACATTTGGGAAGTGATCTGCGGACCCGCTGTTCATTCGGGAAACGATCTGCGGACCCCCTTGCAATGCTATCTGAAATTTTATATGCTATTAAAAAATATACTAATTAGAATTATCACTGACAAGAAAAAGCTCAAGAAAAATAATGCAATAATTAATTTCTTCTGAAGATACATAATTGTTTCCTAGTGAACGAAATTTCTATTGATAATACAGTAACTTTCAAGACTTTTTTTTTTTTTAAAAAAAAAAGGAAATTCACTTTATAAACAATGTTCTCAAATGTGGGGTCACTAATGCGAGGAATGAAATTCTTTGTGTTCTTCCATAATTGCATTGAATCTGGAATAATTTCTGTCACCATCAATCTTAGGTCCGATTCCACATTAAGATAATTTCGCTTTAAAGTTTTAATACAACGAAGAGCAGAAAAGTCTGCTCACATAAGTAAGTGGTAGGGAAATGCACCAAAGATTGCAATGTCTTTTTAGACAACTCTTCGTACTCACATTGCACATGCGAACTAATTTGAGTCAAGGATTACTCGCAGTGGCAGATCTAGAACATATTTTGGGAGGGGTTTCTCATCTTTTTTTTTTTTTTAAGAAATCTCAGAATTGGAGGGGGAGGCTTGATGTTCATCAGCACAGGAATGACTAATTACTTTTTTTTTTTTTAAATCTGAATTGGATATAATGGTGGGAGCTTTCCGGCACTTGAAGATCACTTGAAGATGAAATCCATGAAATTCCGAGGCGTCGTACAACTGTTTTTGAAAAAGTGCCCTTACAAAGAAGAAACTTCTCTCACTTGAAGTAGTCCTATATAACGGTTAACCAACTTCAGGGCAGAAATTTAGTAAAGTAGGAAAACATTTAAATTTACAAACGTGGGTATAATTTCTAATTGCTCTCTGTTTAGTAAGTGAAAAAAAAAACTTCTTGCGTAACAGCTGTGAGTTCAATTTTATTGCAACACATTTCAGTTTTAGGCGTCGCGTACCCCCTGGTTAAGTCCCATGAACCCCCAGGAGTTCACTGATCCCACTTTGAGAACTACTGTCATAGATTATTACAAAAAATAACGGTAACTATCTTACCAAAATAATACTATGTTTTACTAGGATGTAATATTCCTAGAGCTTAATTACTATTCAGGAAACGAGATAAAGGATTTCAGTTGTAGCAGAGTGCGAATGGATATGAGTACGCAGTACGGTGATGAGGCTGAGGTGGGGTATGGATACACACAGGCCCGTGCTGGCCCACCGGGACACCGGGACGTGTCCCGGTGCGCCCTCCGAAATATCACAGTATAAATAGAGGTACAAGTTTTTAGTAATAAATTCTTACAGTTTTATTGGTAAAGAACCCGTGAAAGGTACAGTGCGCCCTTTGCATAAAGCGCCCTACGAAACATCACATTATAGATAAGTGGTTTTAGTTATCCTGTATACCAGCTTTGTATAATAAATTCAAATACTGGCTGGTAGTACAGAACCTGTGAAGAATACAAGGCGCCCTTTACATAAGATGCCCTGCGAAATATAACATTATATATATATATATATATATATATATATATATATATATATATATATATATATATATATATATATATATATATATATATATATATATATATATATTAATTTTATTCTTCTGTATTTCAGTTTTGTATTATAAATTCATACAGTTGCTATTAGCAGAGAACAGGTAAAGAGTATAATCACTTATTATAAAGTTATGTAGCTATAAAACGAAACAATGTGATACATCAAGAATAGTTCGGATAGTCAAACGTACGATGCATTTATGTAATACTACACTGACACTAGTCTCTAATTTACGATTTTTACGGCATTGAAACTTTCACAGTCTTAATACGCATCCATATATCCGAGCATATTGATTGTTCCTGTGTGTTTTAAAGCAGTGTTCGGATAATCAGTACCTATTGCATTTCTGAAATATAGCTATATTAATTTCCGTAAAATGTGGTCTTCCTGTCACCACGGCATGTCGTGTCCTCAGGTTGTGGATCGAGGAGATGGCCTCTGGGATATAGAGATTAGCTGCGAATATACTGAATAAGCAGTTGCGGAGAGACAAGGGTGATTCTCCACCTTGGGGATTTGGTGTGGGGCTAACAACCTCATCCTGTAAAAAAAAAAAAAAAAAAAAAAAAAATGTTCAGATAAGTTCGCAGAATCCCCAGATCAGAACTGATAACTTGGCACGAACTTAGCAAAGTAAAATCGACATGAGATTTGGAACATGGAATATAAGAAGTCTCTAGAAAAATAAAGGCCAGGCGCGTTGAAATTTGTGAAGAATGAGTTTAGAAATAGAGGATGGACCTAGTGGGATATCAGGAAGTTAGATGAGAGGAAATGGAGGAGTCAAGTAGGGAAATTTTACGTTCTTTGACGGGGAACGGATTAAAAACAGGAACAGGGATTTCCAACTAGGAACAGAGCTTTTCGTTCACAAACGAATACGTAATATCAGCAATTACATGGGTTGAATCTCTTAATGATACATTTTCATTTACTTCTCTTAAGAGTCGGTGGTGTAATATTATTGTTTTAAATGCACATGCCCAACAGAAAATAAGGATGGCGATAAAAAAAATACAGTTTTTACGAAAGAATAGAACGGGTATTTGATCATCTCCTGCATTACCATATGAAAATTCTGTTAGGCGGTTTCAATGCGAAGGTAGGACAAGAGGGTATTTTCAAACCGATTATAGGGAATAAATGTTTGCATAAGGAAGGTTGTGGCAACGGCTTTCGACTCGTGAACTGTGCAACGTCCAGAAACCTTATCGTGAAGATTACAAAATTCCAACATCGCGACATTCATAAATATACTTGGACTTCATCAGATGGAAAAACACATAATCAAACTGATCATGTTTTAGTAGATAGAAGAAAACAGTCTAGCACAACTGATGTTCGGTCGTTCAGAGGAATTGATTGTGATAGTAAGAGACAGACTATCGTTGAATAAAGGAAATATTCAATATCTGAAAACGGAGCGGTTTAATGTTTTAAAAAATAGAGGAGAGTCAGGTGAGAGGGGAACCAGGTTGAAGTGTCGAATAGATTCTCGGTTTTAGAAGGTTTGGAGTGCAATAGTGTTCAGGATACTTGATTGAAATTAGAGATAACATTAAAATTTCAGCAAAACAAATATTGGGGCACGCAGAAATACGTAGGAACAAACATGGTTCAACCAGGAATACACTAAAGTAGCAGAGAAGAGAAAACAGAAAAAATAGCCTTGGCTACAAAATCCGAACGAAATAACTTCATAAAATTTCGTTGTCATCTGGCAGAAAACTTCCAAAACTTTTAGAACATAGAAACGCGACGTTTGAAAGTTAAAATTAATTAACTTGAAGATAATAGTGAAAACAAAAACATTCGGGACATGTATAAATGCATCAACGAACTTAAAGGAGCAGTTCGAGTTAAAAACAAGTTTGGTGCAATAGAAAGAGTAACAAAAAATAAGAAACCCGTATTTTTTATATCTTGATAGGCCGTCTTGTTCAGCTTCTACAAACATTTGTTTTTGATGAAACGTAAATGGTGACGTCACTGGTGGGATACGCGAGAAACTCAATGTGAGTCAGCAACCACTCCCTTGTACGCAGCTGATAAACCTTTAATAGTGCATTGGATTTAATAGACATGTTGTGTTTTGGATTTGTTAGCAGTCTTGCTCTGTATTGAATTCTTGAGGAAGTTTTTGTTAGTTGTTTTTCCTATAGCATTAGTATAAAAAAGAGTAGAGAGAGAACAGTAATTACGTTTGTTGTGCGAAACAGTGTTTCTTCCAGACATGTTTTTAGGGTGGCACTGTCTCCCGGAGCTCTGAGAGATTCCCCTGGAGGAGACCAAAATATTACGTCTATATTGTAATAAATATAATAGTACTGTGTAAAAGTAATGTGCCTCTCCGAATACTAAGTGTCCCTTTGCCCTCCCCCGGATTTTTTTCTGAAAGAAACACTAGTGTGAAGTAGAAAACACGTGTTAGTACAGCGCGTGCTGTGTCTGTGAAGTGAAGTAGAAATGCCTAACACCTGCTGTGTTTTCTTTTGTAATTATTGTGCAATTGAAGCTGAGGACGTAAAGGATCTTTTCTTACGTTTCTAAGCCGTGAGAAATCACCAGATCGACATAAATTATGGCTCAAGAAAATCAATGGGAAAAAATGTATCAAATAAAATCACTCGTATTCCAAACATCTTGAAGAACCTGCCTTCGAGAAGTCAAGTTTACTGAAAGAAAAGTTAATGCCAGTGGCGGATCTAGGATGGGGCCCGGAGCCTAGGCTCCCCAGTTTTTGAGGGATAAAATTGATTTAAGCTATTATTTAGATATTTTTGAAAGTTTTTAGTAAACATGATATACATATCATAGTCTGGGTTCTGACTCTCCCCCCCCCCTGAGTTTTTACAGTCTAGATCCACTTCTGGCTAATGCCAGGAGAATTATTTACACACAAACTGAGAAAGAATGCTGTTCCAAGTATATTATTGAAAGGTTTAAAATCCGAGCCATTGAACAAGCACCGATCTATGTCCAGTTACCAACGTACAAATATCGTACAAGACGCAATTGACGGTTGTAGTCAAGATGAGGCATTAGAGGGTAATAGAGACGATGTCACTCATGATTCTGAAGATACTGCTTTAGAAATAAGCTATACAATGTGAATTAGGGAGTGAAATATACCGGCTTGTAGAAGGAATCAGTGACGATGATTGTTCCTCAAAACATTGATTCATCATTTAATTTCTCTGTATCATATGACAATGATGATGAAACGGGTGATGAGAGTTGTTCCGCGGACAGCAATGAGAATAAAAGAAATTTAACCGGTGAAGTGTTTTTCGTATTCTGGCAAACTTTACAGATGTTATTTCATTTTTGCCTCATATGTTGCGTTCCTATACATACCTTGAAGCACAAAATTATAGGGTCAGCGTTAAAAATTGCAACAAAACGTGAAAATGAACATACTTATGTTTGGGAATCGGAAGAATGCTTAAAGAAAAGGTACTTAGGTGTTGCAGCAATCTCGTCCGCCATCTATTTACATATTGGTTTCGATTTTTTTTTTTGAAACGCTGAACTCATGCTTTATAGGATACATTTTATAATATTATAAAAACGTTTGTACAGCCCACCATGAGATATCATTTTCTACATGCAGATGATATTGTAAGTCTTTGCAATCAGTTCTGGAAAAGGAAACCGCACTTAGAACGTGCCACCGCACCTTTCACAAACTAAATGCTTGGCACTGTGTAGTGTGTAAGCTTCCTCTCGCTTCTTGCCCACCTATGACGTCATCACAAAATCTTTCTTCCTCTGTTACTCGCTAACGACTGAACGTATCGCGATCAAACAAACACCATTCCTTTTAGAATTTTCAACTCTACAAATGGAAATAAATTGTAGAAAATGCATTTCTAAGTCGAACTGCTCCTTTAAGAAAGGCCATCAACCTCGTGCTTATATATTAAATAAAGCTACTAATAGTTCTCACTGATCAGGATAGCATCTTAAATAGATGGAAAGATTTCTCTGACGATTTTCTTAACACATAGCCAAAACCTAATGCGCATGGAGAAAGTGAAATGCATACAGCATACCCGTATATTCCAGAACTTAACCAGACAGAAATAGAAATCGCTATTCAAAAAAATTAAAGAAACACACATCTCCGGGTGCAGACGAAATTCTGGTTGACTTAATTTTAGCTGGAGGGGAAAATGTAGAGCATGATACACAAACTCATTCTCCTTATCTGGAACAAGGAGGAATCACCACAAGAGTGAAAAGAATCAATCATTGTTCCAGTTCAGAAGAAAAGCAGCAAAACAGATTTAATACTTATTGAGGCATTTCTCTTCTGTCAACATCCAATAAATTCTCCTAAACATTCTATTAGCATGATTTACTCCATACGCAGATGAAATTATTGGAGATTATCAGAGCGGATGTAGGTAAAATCGATCAACTATCGACCAGATATTTAGCATTCGACTAATACTTGAAAAGAAATGAGAATACAATATCCTGGCACATCAATTATTGACTTTAGACACGTGTAGGAGGGAAACATTGTACAACATGCTTACAGAATTTGCAACACCGAAAAAGGTAGATCAATTAAGATATGTTTAAATGAATCAAAAAGTAAGGTTCAAGGAGAGAAATTCTTGTTCACGAGCTTTCACGTTGAGAATGGCCTGAAACAAGGAGATGCGTTGTCGCCATTGTTCTGGAGAACTTTGTTCAGGAGAACACTATAAGGAAAATCAAAGACGGCAATCATGTGCTAGAGCTGAATTGTATTTGCCAGGTTATGGTGTATGCTGATTATGTAAATTTAATAGGGGATGATAAAACAATAGAAAGGAATGCAGAAATCTTAATTAACGCTTGCAGGGATATAGGCTTAAAAGTAAATGCAGAGAAAACTAAATAAATGGAAGTTTGTCGGGATCGTAACACTGCATTTTATGGATGCGTTAAAATACCAAATAATATTTACTTTCGACAAAGTGGATACATTCAAATATCTAGTATCATTATTAACAGACCAAAACCATAATCACTGCCTGTTGTGCTGTATGGTTGCGAGACATGGTCACTGACTCTGAGGGAAAATCATAGATTGAAAGTATTTGAAAACAAGATTCTTAAACCAATATTCGAACTCCAAGAGGAACGGGAATGGGGAAAGGCGGAAACTTCATAAGGAGGAACTGCATAATTTTATACCGTTTACCAAACATTGTTATGGTCGTCAAGTCTAGGAGGCTCAAATGGACAGGTTATGTAGCCAGAATGGAAGAAATTAGAAACGCTTTAAAAGTTGTAATTGGAAATCCAAATAGGAAAACGACAATTAGGATGACTGAGGCGCAGATAGGAGGACAATATTAAAATGGTTCTCGCAGAGATTGGAATATAAAGTAGAAACTGGGTCCAGTTGGCTAAGGACAGAAATCAATGTAGAGCTTTTGTAAATGTGGCACTGAACCTCCTGCGTCCATAGGCCATAGAGCTATATTATGTTGTTGATACATTTAGCTTCTTTTTATTTGAAAGAAATTTTATTACAGGAACTAAAAAGTTTTTCTTTAGTAAAGAGGATTTCGATTCGAGGTTAGCTATTTACGTTAATACTAAAACTAATTTGGTGATGATTTTGATATAAAATGGCACCCATACTTTCTTTCAAAGTCTCTCTCTCTCTCTCTACACACACACACACACACACACACACACATATATATATATATATATATATATATATATATATATATATATATATATATATATATATATATATATATATTCCCGTTTGTATGGGCGCCCTTTTAGTAGACTTGTCCACCGCCCTCATTAGTATCCCAGCACGGCCCTGGATACACATCATGTGACAGCGGCGAGGAGCAGCATATATATCAGCTTTCGAGCGTAAATTTGGGAGAATTATAAACTTACTACCATAGAATACAATACTATAATACATTCGTTAGAGTGTAGAACGCTGATCTCCCTCATATAGGTTATGTAGGTTATAGTAATTAAGTTGGCTCCTTATGCACCGAAGTTGATACTCGATTCACATAATAACGAGTGCAGCAATAACAAGTGAAGGCAAGTTAGAGCCTCGTAGGACATGCTGTTTTCTATATTACAATAGAATGGGGAGGCATGTCAATGTTTTACAGCCTTCCCCATTCGTTATAAGGTGCAAAATAGTTTATGTACGGAAACTAAGAACACATAAGTCATCTGTGTAGTTAGAAACAGCGTTAAAAAAGTGATTTATTATTATGGAATTGTAATGCAGAGGACTTTGTACTGATCACCCAGCATAGATTGACCCCTCCTTTTTTCATCACCGTAATCGTTTTAATGACACACGTTTACAGGTTATTTATGGCATAGCACTGTACGCATTTGTTCTTAATTTAACGTAGGGGCTGCGGTAACTCTTTGGTAGAGCGTTCATCTCTGGCGTGTGAGGCCCTTGGTTGGATCCCAGCTAGTGGCAAGTAGGCTTTGGTGGGTAAACACAGTGTGCGTGGTTTTTCTCTGGGTTCTCCCATTTCTTCCTATTTTCTTCATTCCACTATCTCATTCTCATAATCATCGTCTCCTTTAGCCTACCCGACACAAATGTGGGACGTAAAACTCGAATTTTTTTTTTTTTTTTTAATTTAACGTCCCAAGATTGTGCTTTAAGGCTAAGGGATACAGTGATAGAGATGGATAATAATGGTGTAATGAAAATGTGGACGTACGTTTCTTGGTAGTTTTTGCATGAATACGGGTTTGTAACCTTGTTTTCTTTCTTAATTGTGTCCTTAACAATAAAGTTTCAGCTTATTTATGAGGAGCAAAAACTATCGCATGCCCCTATCGTAATGAAGAAGGTGGAAGGTGAGTCATGTGTCTCCGAACCTCCCCGAAATCGCTACTTTCAGGGACGTGTAGTGCACATTACCGCTGTTACCGGCGGTAACGGTAAAAATATTACAGTTTTTCGTTGTTTTCATATATCTTCAATTTTCATTATCGACATGGGAAGATGTTTACATTTTCCTTTTTCTTTTCTTTCTTTTTTTTTTAAAAAAAAGTTTGGATGGCCTATGCTTCATTTACATTGTGAACGAATGCAACATGCCAACACCAAATAGGAGCATACTGTTGTTGATACCGCAGATTTCAGAGGTAACGCGAACCCCGATAGCGTTCGTTCACTCCAGAAGCACCTTTTAGCGTGCCAGCTAGAAGCATCCTGCGAGCTCGTATTTGGACTTTCGGAATAGCCCTTATGTTACCGTTCGGCTGAGTGGAACAGGAAAAAATAGGAACGTTCCCTGTCAAAACAAGGAGAATCTAGAATATCATCAACATGTATATTCTACTCACCGCCCGCTTAGGAGTCTATTCGCTCTCCTCTCGCTCTGTAGAGGATCGAGCGGGCGGTAACTCTACTATACTGTTTCGTTTGCTTCCCCATTCTAAGGATAGAAACTTGGCTGTAATTTCAGTATTCATAAGGTTATTTCACTGTCAGCATACAATTTCGGACAAATATAAGTAGCAGGTTTTTCATACTAATAGCATTTAACACGTGCTACTGTGAGACTGATGTTCCAGTGCATTATTTATAGGCCTATGTTAATCTATCATTTTTACACGACTTTCGTATGTTAATACATTATCTTTAAATTTGAATAATACAGCAACAGTGAACAAGAAGAATATATTTCATAGGATATTCTAACAAAAATTTAATATAGGTTTACTTTGGTTCAAAATAAAGTTTCTCATTGAATGTTAATTTGAGCTTACGGACATTATTTTTTTAAAATAATTGAGATTTTATTTCTGTTTAAACGGTATATATAAATTTAGATGGTTATCTCATGCCTGAAGGAGCAAAGATATTTGTCAGTCCCTGAAGTGTCATTAAATGTATAGAAATGCCTATCGAAGAAACACATTGTGCTATATGGGAACTGTTTCAAGAGCAAGGGGGAATAGTAATAATTAGAGCGAAGCAGAGATGTTGCCCGCGCTCCTTCCAATTCGAGTAATTATTATTATTTATGATTTATGCTAATTAAGTTGAAAATATTTTGTTTTTAATTTAGTATAAAAAACTTTCGATGCAACAAATTTCCAACTCTAGCCGCTAGCCTACTAGTTGAATTTGCACTTTGATGCAGTTTGATTTGTTGAAAAAGAACTGTGCAATCTTCATCGTGCCGCAGTTTGACTGTCTGACTAATTTTCAATACGGAAAACTTGTTGCTCAAACATACGATGAAACTCCAGTTATGGTTGGTGAGGTAGGGAACTGCAGCCTCTTGTTAATTATATTTTCATTCTTATGCCCATAGACATGATTTAGTTTTAGAAAAGTCCGTTGATTATACAAAAGGGCACAGGCGTAAATAGCACCCCCGCAACCCTCGTGGCGGAGGGGGAGCGCACGAGCTCCAGGGTCGAAAAATATAACGAAACTAGGGGCGCATAACTAGGTTGCGGGGGCACTGAAGCTTCAAGTTACGCTACTCGAAAAGGGTATAAGTTGTTTTTTAAAATTGTGTTGGGACTTGCTTCTTCTTCCTCGAAGTCTTCAAAAAGAACAAATGCTCTGGATTATTTAGTCAACAAAAGTATCCCAACAGTCTCAAACACAGGGTATGGAACTATAGAAGTAGGGTAAATGATGTGCTGTACGTCTTTAAAGATGAACTGTTACTGGGAGTCTTTAAATCCATGATGGATAAAACGGACGAATAGGATTCTCAAACCAGAGTTTGTGTAGCAAAATTCTATCAAACATTTCAAAGTTTTGACTTCAATTTTTTAATTGAACTGTTTTCTGTTATAGCAATAAGATAAGAAATCTTGTTCAATATCTTACAAAAGAAAGTTCATGATGTAGGTTACTGCAGAAAGAAAACAGTTGAGTTTGAAGAATGTCTAAGATCATTGAGAGACAGTTTCAATAATATTTAGTAAAAAAAAAACGAAAGAACCTGAAGAGTCACATTGTTCAAAAAGGTCAAGAGTAAATGAAGTGGGATTTGACCCCTTTGCCAATGCCTATAATTTGAAATGGTTGATACTCTGAAAGAAAAAGTGAGTACTAGATTTTCTGTTATTGAGAAAGAAGAGTTACTTGTAGTATCAGCAACCGGTAACAATCGTCACAGTGTCACGCCACGTCACTGGCTACTTTTATGTAAATTTTATCTATTTTTAGGAACAACTTTACAAATGTTAATACAATTTGTCCTCTTATTGAACTTGGACACCCTCCGAAATAAATTCCTCCTTATGTCACTTGTAGGAGGAAACTGGAGAATCCTGGAAAAGCCCAAACACACGGTGTTTTCTCATGTAGGCAACTTGTTTATGGCAAATAAGTAGGCATATTGGACCGCAATGACTCAGTAGTTGAACTCGCCTCAGATGCATGGGGTCCCTGGTTTGATTTCAGCTCTGCCAAGTGGTCTGTGTGAATAAACACCGTTCTGTATGTGTGTTTTCTCGGGATTCCCTCACTTTCTTCATTACACCATTTTCACTCATTACCACCATAACGTCTCCCTAAACTTCGTAGCATAATCGTGGGACGTTACACTCCAGTAGAAATTGTTCCCGTTAGGCGGAAGTAAATGGATAATTCTTGAATCTGAATTATCAAGAAGTTGGTATAATGTTGGAGGAAATGGAAGAATCTTGAGTAAACTCACGTCAATGAAAAAGAAAAGTCTTGAGAAAGTGGATGGGGATAAAAAGGAAGATGTTCAACTGTCTGATGCAGGTAGGAGTAAGTAACGCATTTAAAACACAAGTCTTCGTGGAATGTTCTTGCATTGAAATGAAAGTTTAAACGTGTTATATTTTAAACAATATAACTGTAGATTTTAATATAAATTCTGTATGCACTAATAGTTTTGATTTTTTTTTCATGTTTATATTTTGTTTATGTCCTTTCCCTTCTCCTTCTCGTATTTGAGAACCTCGTTTCTGTGCACTTCTTCTCTCTTTTGAGAAAGACATTTCTCAAAATTTTTTGAGAAATATATTTCTCAAAATTGGGGTTATATGTCTCATTTTCTCAAATGTTACTTTCTCAATTTTAAGAAAAATGCATTTTTTTTCGCAAATTTGAGAAAGCACTTATACCCTCAGAAATGAGACATAGTTCCTCACATTTGAGTTATTATTTCTCAAAATAATTTGAGAAAATCAAAATCTTACTTTTAAGAATACATTACTCGGTGCACAGATAAGAAACGGGTGTTCTCAAATACCAGGAATTTTTTCTCGAATTTAAGAAACCATTTTTAACAGTGTAGTAGTACTCCATCTTAATAACTAGAGAAATACTACCCTTTTTGTTATTAGAGCGACTTTTTCATACGAACTACATTTGTTTAAAACTTAAATTGTTTTACATATTACGCGTTGAGTCAACAAACAGACCTAGTTTAAATATACAAGCAGATAATACACCGTTACTCATTGCGTAATATTGGAACAGGAAAACTTAGGTGTGCTGAAAAAGAAGAGCAGCGCAGTAATAAAGAGACAGCGGATCTTCCGTAAATTAAGAAGAAAAAAAAACAAGAAAAGAAAAAAATACTCATTGTGCAATAGGGTGGAGCGAAAAATTTTTTTTTCGAAATGCGAATTTGGATAGGGGGCAAAAGTTGCATCATATCATAATACTTTACCATAGAAAATTTCAGCTCTCTGAAATAATTTTTAGCCGGGGCGCAAGGAGCCTTAAGTTTGAGGTTTTGTAAATCAATTTCCATTTACTACGTAACTATTTGGCAGATCTTCGCTGGAAGCAGACTGTAAGTTTTAGTGTAGATAGAGTGCAAAAGATGCATCCTGTATCAGTACATAACAACAAGAACTTTTAATTCACTAAAATTATTTTCAGCCGGGGCGCAATGGCCCTGAAATTTGGGAATAATTAGACGAAAAGTGATCAACTATAAGCAATTCGCTAGTTTGCCATAAAGAAGTTTGTTTGCTATTTAGTAACAGTATTTTTCTGGTATAATGAACTTGTTAGCTGTATTAAGTCACTAGTATAATAATTTGGTGAGTGGAGATAAGAGGGTACAAAACGAAATCAGGGCGCGAGCTCGCGCAGCTGCTAAAGTATTGTGCAATTGTTTGGCAGCTTGATGATTGTTATTAGTGCGTTGTACCTGTGCTCGGGATACGTGTCTGGTTAGCGGCCGTGTTGCTACGTTAGTGATTTGATTAGATTTGCGCTTTTGTAGTTACTGTTGGGTTTATTATCTACCACTGTATTACAGCCTAGTATCTGGTGTTTTTGTTTTGGGCTATAAAGAAGAAAGGTGGCAAAATCAACCAGGTAGAATATGTCAAAAGCACAAGAGATGTTTCGTAGTGCCAAAAGTCGCGACTGGAGAACGCTTCCAACTTAAGACGTTATGGCATGTTATTTATTTACGTGTCAGCAGCTGAAGGGGGCGGAAGTAAAGAACCAGCTGAGAATTTGGTTTCCACGAAGGTAGCAGAAAAGGTGGAAGACATTTGGTAACGTGTTTCAATTCCTGTTGTTTCGCTCGGCCGTGTATCAATAGTGATCAACAGTTACCACAGGAAACTGAAAATATTTTTAAAATTGGCAGTAAGAGGGAGAATGAAAGAAGAAATAAATTACAAGAATTGAAGAAGAAGGACAATAAATCATTTGATGTAGTAGCTTGCAAGTGTTTAGATTTCACGGTGTGTCGTTGTACAGAACACTCAAAATGCCTGAATCGGAGAGAGTGTTTTATAGACCCTTACTTGGACAAAGATGTTACTTGGACAAAGAAAAGAGAAGAAAGGAAAGCCAAAAAGCAACTTGTGGTCAAACTTTCAACCAAAACAGTACCAGTTACATTATTGAATCTTTAGACTCCTCGTCATCTTTGGAAACAAGAAACGAAGGCAATAAAGAACGCGCCAAAGCTGGAGAAGATCCTGATTTTAGTTCGAAGTATCCTTTAAAGACAAGAAAGCAATCACAGATTAGATGCACGGAAATGAGAAAATTACTCTCAACATTAGTAAAAGTGAAGGAGAAAACCGGCATGACTAGAAGAAAAATTACAGCTATTGCTACTGAAGTTTTGGAAGATTTTTAATATTGTGAGTCCAAAGCAGCTGCAAAACATAATTGATAGAAGTAAAATACAAAGAGAGGTTGCGAAAAATCGTAAAAGTGTAAGAACTAAAGTGACTGTTAATAAAGAGAAACCTCGTACCATCTATTTTGATGAGAAGAAAGACAAAACACTCATAATGTCCAGCTCAGGAAGTCATAGAGATGTGAAGAAGAAAGAACATTATTGTGTGCTTGAAGAACCGGGTAATAAATTTCTCAGCCATGCTTCTTTGATCGTTTCAACATTAGCAAAGAATACTGCTAATTCCATCTGCCGGGAATTACAAGAAAATAATGTGAACCTATGAGATATGGTAGCTATCGGCTGCGATGGTACTAATACTAATGCTGGATCAAAAGGATGATGATTAGAGTGCTCGGAAACCATTTAGAGAGGTCCTTGCAGTGATGCATACGTTTATTGCACATCATTGAACTACTACTTCGTCATTTACTGAAAGAATTCGATTATGTATTTACTGGTACTTTGTCTGGTCCTATTGGTAGATCATTGGTGAATTGAGAGACGAATCCAGTGTGCAGCGTCGGAAAGATTTCTTCAGAACTCCCTACATACCTAAACGTGCGTCATCTCAGTTATGATCAAAGATATTTGTATGAAATATGTCAATCTGTCATAAGAGGAGGCTGTGATAAAAACATAGCAGATAAGAAACCCAGGAAACTTGCGCATACTCGCTGGTTAACAATGGCTTGCAGACTTTTGCGTCTATGTATATATACGCCAAATTCTTGGGAGAAGCTCTAAACTCTCGTAAAGTTCGTAGTAAAAGTATATGCACCAGTGTGGTTCAGCATAAAACTGAAACCTCTTCCAAATACGGAGCTAAATATTTGTTCTTGACCATAAGACTTTCGAGATGTTTGCAAGAACCATACAAGACTTTTGTCAATAAAGTAATTTCCAGAAATGCATTCTATGCGAATTCTGAAAATATTCTTATTACCATGATTGGTGACTACAGATCAGCTACGCGAATCCTTGCTGCCGATAAAATCCTCAAATCCAGAAAACAATGTAAACATTGTGAAACTCGTTCCTTCCAAGTGCCAGTGTTAAACTTCGAAGCTAGTAATTACACAGAAATGATAAACTAAAATGGGTGTTTATACATTTTTATATAAAAAATATAAAAATGGGTGTTTATATAAAAAAAAATACAACCGCCAATACTGTCTCATATTACAGATGATACATTGCGAGAAATTTGTTCTTGAGAAAGTACAAGTGTTGATATCCCTCTGAGTTTCCATGTTATACGCAAGCAGTGAAAAGATTAGTGAAAATACTTAGTGAAGGTTCTTCGTCAGTATGTGAGCCACGAGAGATTTCTTTATTTGTTCCAAATTTGACCTAAGAAAATACATGACTACTTTTCAGATCAAGTCGCAGTATTTTGCTTGAAGACGTGAATGAAATTTATGAAACATTCAATCTAATACTGATGTAGCCTGTAACATAAAATATGAACTTCGATAGCTTTAGAAATCCACCTGGACACGACAACGAATCTTAACACCTTCAAATTATAGTCTCCTTCAAGTGAAGAGCTGCCTAATAATTACACAAATGAATAATAAACGTGCATTTATTTACAGAACCTATCAAACTTCAGGTCCATTGCACCCCTGCTAAAGAATATTTTAGAGAATTGAAATTTCCGTTGGTAAAGTACTACAATATGATGCAACTTTTGCCCTATATCCGAATTCGAATTTTAGAAAAATTAAAATTTGGGCTCTTTTCACTCATTTATAAAATCTGTCAAACTTAAGACCCATTGCGCTCCGGCTAAAAATTATTTTAGAGAATTGAAATTTTGCATGGTAAAGTACTACGATATGATGCAACTTTTGCCCCCTATCCAAAATCGAATTTCGAAAAAAAAAAAAATTTGGCCTCTTTTCACTCCACCCTATTGTGCAATGTGTAGTATATTTTATGTTTCTAGGATACTTCAAGGAAAAAGAACAATTCTGGGTCGAAGAAAACATCACAACGACATAAGACAAAACTAGTTTTGTTGTATTCAAGATAAACATATTTGAAATGTCGAAATCGGATCATTTTTAATAAAAGAAGTGGAGGAAACCACGTCAATAATAATAATAATAATAATAATAATAATAATAATAATAATAATAATAATAATAATAATAATAATAATAATAATAATAACAATAATAATAATAATAAAAAACTATTCAGAGATCCTTGTAGAAATAATAAAATAATGACATTAAAAAGCTTAATTCGTTGAATAGCGTATATATATATATATATATATATATATATATATATATATATATATATATATATATATATATATACTGTATATTAGCAAAAAATCTGTAATTAAGGAAACTACGAACAAAGAAAGAAGAATTAAAGAAAAATCTGTAAATTAAGAAAAATCTATTTTATTTCTAATTATTAAAATAACTTAAAAACTCTATTTTACTTTATTTCAAACAACGAGACATTTTTGTGTCTTGATTTAAAACTAAAATGTGTTGAGACAAATGATTAAAGTAAAAGGCCATGATTTTCCTTTTTTTTTTTTTTTTTTTTTGTTGCAATCCAAATAATCATTTTATTGCAGTAGATTTTTTAAGTTTAACGTCCCACTTTATGTCATTTACTCTAAAGCAAGGTATTTCAACCATTTCCATCGGCGTATCATCAAAGCATACCATTAATCAATACCACATTGTCGCACGTACCATCAGCAATAACTCGCGTACCATAGGTTGAGAACCTTTGGTCTAAAGCAGCGTTTCCCAACCTTTTTCAACTTGCGACACACTACGGGTGTAACTTGAATTCTCGCGGCACACACATATATTATTATTATTATTATTATTATTATTATTATTATTATTATTATTATTATTATTATTATTATTATTATTATTATTATTATTATTATTATTATTATATTTGTAAATATAAAATACAGTGGTATTTCTTTCTGTGATTGTTGATCTTCTCACAGGGAAGATAGCTCATTCGCTGATTCCCCCTCCCCCCGTGGTAAATCATTATGCCTATTTTTCATTTTAATTTAAAAATAGAGAACAATTGCACTGAAATATAGGACTCAGGTTTTTAAAAATACACTTTCTTTTTCGAAAAATGTATCCAACCTTTCACTAAGAAGGAAGATCTCTAAATAACGAACGAACAAACTAATCTCTTGTACTTGAATAACACAAATATAGGTTACTAGCAGCGTTCACCCCGCTTCGCTGCGGTCACCCCGGAACGCAATAAACTTTGTTACTTAGATAATTTTTACTTTTTCGCTTTCAAATTGCAGTAAATGTTAACATTATAGCGCCTGTCATTTATGTTAACCCGCCGAGTGACACGGTCATGCGGGTTGCATATAAATACGTTTATTTTTACCTATGATGAACTAATAACAAAGGATTTGTACGTATGGACACTTGAATGGTCAATTATCTCAAGACACTGGTAATTAAAAATTAAAGTGATATGATAAAAACCATCTAGGGTCCAAATCCTAATAACCCCCCAAAAATAAAAGAAATTGGTTCAGCCGTATTAGCGTGATGAGCTAACAAAGGATTTGTGCGTTCTCTTTTATAATAGACTAGCAGCGTTCACCCCGCTTCGCTGCGGTCACCCCGGAACGCAATAAACTTTGTTACTTAGATAATTTTTACTTTTTCGCTTTCAAGTGATATGATAAAAACCATAGAAGATTGCAGTAAATGTTAACATTATATCGCCTGTCATTTATGTTAACCCGCCCCGCTTCGCTGCGGTCACCCCCGAACGCAATAAACTTTGTTACTTAGATAATTTTTACTTTTTCGCTTTCAAGTGATATGATAAAAACCATTATAACGCCTGTCATGTATGTTAACCCGCCGAGTGACACGGTCATGCGGGTTGCATATAAATACGTTTATTTTTATACCTATGATGAACTAACAAAGGATTTGTACGTAATGGACACCTGAATGGTCAATTATCTCAAGACACTGGTAATTGAAAATTAAAGTGATATGATAAAAACCATCTAGGGTCCAAATCCTAATAACCCCCCAAAAATAAAAGAAATTGGTTCAGCCGTATTAGCGTGATGAGCGGACAAAGGATTTGTACGTTCTCTTTTATATATATAGATAGATTTGTATCCGTGTTTGCTTTACCGAAAGGAATGAATGATATTTTGATATTTCAAGTTACAAAATATTCTGCAACAATAAAGAAGCAATAATGGTCATAAAAATGATAACAAATACTTTTTTTTCAACGTAAAAAATGTACAGAAAAGTAACACAGTATGAAACTTATAATTTATTAACATCGTTGATGTGCGTTCCAATTTTTAAATATTTTATGAAGGTTAGAATTGTTCAATAATATTAGTAATGTAACATTATTTCAATACAGTAAACCCTCGTTAACACGAATTCCAAGGGACTGAAAAATCAGAAGTTCGTGTTAAAAAAAATTCGTGTTAACCGGGGACCCAAATTTTATTATTCGAATACATTTTCTCCATAATACGCACTACAGTATGCAGACTATACATACCACTACAATATATTATGTATGTCATAGAAAACACTAGAGATGGTATCGAGACGAGACTGAGTAGTCTCGGTTCCGAATTCGAGGCGAGACCAAGACTCTTCTCCTTCTTAATACCATCCACAGAATTGTATCGAGACGAGGCTGAGAGTTTCGGTCTCGTCTCGATTTCGAAAAGCATAGCTCGGTCTCAAATTCGAGTTAAGATCGAGATTGAGACTAGTTTCGGTCTTGGTACCGTCCTCTGAAAAGTGAAAACACTACAGTAAACTTATTATCCTATCTTCGAAGATTAAAAAAAAAAATCCAAGCAGAAAATTCAGGTCAAGTTATAAAATTGATAACTCCGCTAGCAGATTGGGTATCGCTAGTAACGGAGAGGTATTTATGTCTGCTGTCACTAGTTTGGAGTTACAGGGGAGAGAAGATGTTTTGTGTCGAGCTGTCGCCATCAGCTCGTCTGCCAAGCTCCTGCATGTTCAGCGCTTGACGGAGGACAGAATCAACACCTCATAAGAGAGGAAAGATACATGTTTCTGGTTTTTCTCTTATTTACAAGGCAATTTTCGTCTGTATAAATACTGTATGACAAAAACTGATCTGGAGTGAAATCTGAAATAAGAAAAATGATCTAAAAATAATAATAATAATAATAAAAAAAAAAGATTGAAAGTTCGAGTTAAATGAAAACCTTTACCGACTCAAGGGACTAAAAATTAGTTCGTAATTCGTGCTAACCGAAATTCGTGTTAACCGATAAAACTTCCTATAAGATAACGTACAGCGATGCCGGGACCGAAATTTTGTTCGTCCTAACCGAGTGTTCGGCTTAAGCGAGTTCGTGTTAACGAGGTCATACTGTAATATCTATTGAAGGTTGAAAATTGTTTAATAATAATAATCTATGAAGGTTAAAATTTTTCAAAAATAAGTGAAACAAGTTGCTGCACGAAGCAAAATGAATGTGCAACTTGAGCTTGATGTTCTTTCATAATCTTCATCAATTGTGGACTGACAGTTGTTAAACACACCCTCATGTCGTGTTCCGGAGTGACCTGTTCTTACATTTGATTGTGTTCATTGCAGAAAATCCTGTTTTACTTAAGTAGGATGTAGATAAAGGGAATATGGACTTTGTAGAAATAGCTGGATATTCTCTCCGGAGAGAAATCCAGAATGATGCTTTGTTTTCTTTTGAGTGCTGGAGCTTCAAACCTCGGTCATTCATCACATCGACCAATTCACTTTTTTCCTGAACATTTAATTCTGCTGACTATGGGACAGAAGGCGCAAAGGAGTCCCTCATCCATTCAAATGAATTAAACTGAAACGTAGGGAAATACTTCGAAACATTGGTACACAACAAAGACAATGTGTCTCAAATGAGTAAAGATCTACGCGGATGCGGATACCCGCGGATATCCGCATCAAAACGGGTATCTGCGGATATGTATTTCGTTTCTGTGCGGATAGCAAGTAAAGTTGCGGATATGGTTTCCTACTTCTTTTCCCTACCTAAAAAGACGCTATGAAATTTGTAATGATAGTGGAAAGAGCACTAAGAAACGTTTGTTTTGAATTAGAAGTTTAAAAACAGGTTGAAAAATAATTAAAATCAAAATAAGTGTGTTTGAAGCTTCTGACTCAGTGACAGCAAAAGGACAAGAAATGACACAGGAGAATTGTCCTTTTATTGCTCTTTTCGATAGCTATTTAAAATGTGTTTTAAAAATATTTTCGGAATCATGACTATTATAGAATATGCAAGTTGAACGCTGGTCTAAAGGATACGAATGGTTAATGAAATTGAATAATTGTGAAATTAAAGTTTTTGTGCTCTCCTACTAGGAAACAAACCCGGGACCACGTGATCCAAACACGCATACGTTAGCCACTAGATAAAAGTTAAGGGCTACGATAGAAACATAAATTTCAACAATCAAAATTATTATTTGATTTGTTCTAGCGATAGTAGAGCTCATTGTGACTAAGCGGCTAGCCTGTGCGACTTTGACGTAGAAAAGCCGGATTGGATTCCCGGCGGAAGCTCGTATGGTTCAGATCTCAATTAAGATGTAGGTCCACGTCTCATATAGCCTCACTGCTGAAAGAGGCACTAAACTAAAGACCAAATCAAAATTTTTAGTGATAGTTGTGGTCTTTGAATATTTACTTTATTAGGGGCGAAAATGCCAAATCGAATTTCTTTTAACATTGCAGTAGTCTTTACTGGAAAAATAAAACTAATTATTCTTTGTAATTTTTCTTTTATTAAAATGTATCTTTTAAGCAATCTTCTTTGCAGCTGATTCAAAATGAAACTTCATTAAAATTTATTCAAAAACGTTGAAACAACGGTGTCCAAATATAAGCTTATTTTTTGATCATTCTGTCTGTTCATGTGTCCGTCCGGAAGACAAAATCTCAAGAATTAGACCCTACTCGATAGAGCATAATCACTTTTACCCACGAGGTAGAGGGTTGAAAATTAGACTCGAGAGGAGGTAATCCAAGATATAGACAATGAAAAATCAGTTTTATTTTTATAGTATTTCTATAGATCAATTATGATTTATCCTTACTTTTAAGTTTAGCGGGTTTGTATAATGCTCAGGATGTAAAAGAAACCAATCTGTCCTTGGAATACAACGCTAAAATGAAATTAAATGACTTTCTCCTTGAGAAACCTAGCAACTTATTTTTTTCCTTCCTATTTTCAAATATTTATCCATGTTACTAAGTTTTTCAGTAGGGAATGGAATTGAGGGCAGGGGGAATGAAAAACTGTATACACCGTGGAAAACCAAACTCTTTCATGTGATGTTTACTCTGACATTACTACTTGATTATTTTGAAACTTTGTATATCGGAGAGCTCCTCCGTGGCTAAGCGGTTAGCGTACGCGCCTTTGGCGCGGGAGACCCGGGTTCGATTCCCAGCGGGAGCTAATGTGGTTCGGATTCCACGTTAATCAGTAGGTCCACGTCTCACATAGCCTCGCTGCTGAAAGGGACGCTAAACTGAAATTCAACTCAACTCATTGTATATCGGAGTGAAGGGTGCATACACTTTTCGCCCTCTAAGAGGAGGCAAAATATTAAATTCGGCCCTGCGTTTATGAGGCGTGGACCTACAATTTAATGTGGAATCGCGAACCACCGTAATGTGTTCAAATTTCGAGGCTCTCCTTACAGAAATCGAACCCAGGACGCGGAGCACCAAAAGCACGTACGCTAGACCCTTTTGTTATTTACTTTTGTCCCATTTTTTATTCATTATATGGATGGTAAATGCTTTACTTCCGATTTTCAACTGTATATGTATTTTATGTTGTAATTGTTAATATAGTATATATAGTTGCATAGTCATTTTCAAAATATTACGGTTGTCTATGAGACATAAGGCTGTCTCGTCTCGAAAACGTCGTGAAAGTTATATCTTGTCTCGGAAAGTGCATGTATTTTTATTGAAAGAACTCTGTCTTGCCATGAAATTTCTATCTCGCCTCGTCTCGTAACTTATCTTAATTTTATTGAATACCACAGACAAGGATTGTCTCATGTAGCCTATCTCTTCCCTGGTATTAAATGGTGAGGTCTTTGATGTGAAAATCCCTGATTCGATTTTTAGTGAGGAGATATGAATTTTGGAATCCACGTTAAACTGTAAGTCTTAATATAACGTTGGTCGGTGACGTACACAACTGCGGGTTTCCGAATTTGGATTTCTCCTGGAGCAAGAAATTATGGAGAAATAAACATTTACTATATTAAGATATGTATACGAACAGCTGAAATGATACGAAATTAGAAGCTTGAACTCCGCCCCCCCCATCCCCTTGACGAAATTATGCGAAGACTATTGATTTTACAATTCCAAAGAAACCTTAAACCCAAATTGATCAACCAATTTTATCTTTTACCTAAACTATAAGCAACAATTATGCTGTTAAATTCTAGAAGCAAATAATCAAATATGATTAAAAACAGTAAGAAATATAATTTATCTCCCCCCTCCCAAATAGTCTACTTTACTAACATACACGGTCTAAAATTGAAATGCTACTGAAAATTAAAAATTTTAATGTGAGAAAATAACAGAACAAGTGGTGTCCAAGGGGGTTTCGTCCATGGAGTTGTAGAAGCGTCACTATCGGTGAGTACTGAATAATGCATTTAGTAATTATAAATGACTCAATAATGATTTAACAAAAATTCACAATAGAATATTGAGAATAATGAATTGAATATACAGAATATAGCATTCAAAATAACAGCTTCTCCTGGAAAGGAGATGGAAAGGAGAAGTCACGCTACGCCAATGAATAAATCTTGCATTGAAGACATTGGTTTTGGAAGTAGAGGTCCATGGGTAGAAGCCTATAAGTAGAGGCTGCAGCCTGTTAATTACTTGTGTTAATTACGAACTGTGTGTCTGGTATCAAATTCTTTTAAATGGTACCGTAAAACGGGCTACTTTGACATTTAGGGTTACTTTGACATAGAGTGGGGCTACTTTGACAGATGAGCAATTCGTGCTTCCTGTGAGAATTGTTGTATATACTTTCATAGATAGAGGCTGATATCGTGTCCACGGTGCGAATTGCCGGAGGGGATGAGGGATTTCTCCCATTGTATTTCTACCCCCTCTCAATATCCTTCCTGTTCCCCAATATATAATATAAGGACTTCTAAATCCGCCACTGTTTATTCCCCCCAAAAATGAATAATGTAATTCGCACTCTGACGATATAGAGAGTGGATTCAATGTGTCCTGTGCAAAAAATGGGTGTATGGGTTTTGTAATGGTGGATCAAAAAATCCTCAACATGCTTGTTACGACTGTGATGTTGACGACTAAGGTTTTTATTTCGATTGTTACATGTAAAGATAACATACCGATACATATGTAATTATGTTAAAAGTAAAGTAAAGTAAAAAAAAATAGAGTAAGAAAATAAAGTAACAATGTAAGGTAAAGCACCGTGTATGTTCAAAGTAAAAGATGTTAAAAGTAAAGCTTTAGAAAAACTTTTATAGTGGTGTATAATGATGTACTACAAGAAAATAAAGATTTCGTGCTTATCAAGTATACAGCATACCGTACTTTACACATGACTAAAACAGTGTTTTATACACTTTACATAAATTCCATGTCAAAATAACTCCATACGTTGAGTAACTTTGACCTTATGTAGCAAATACATAAAATGTCAAAGTAGCCCCACCCCCGGGGCTACTTTGACCGGTATTTCTTAATTTCTTCCCGCCAAAACTTACTTGTAGAAACTTAGGTTTAGTAGTGGATGTGATAGCCTAGATACCTATTGTTATGATGAGAATAGTATCATTCATTGGTTGCAGAAAGTGTCCCGTGTACACATCTAAACTAGTCCAAAACCTGTCAAAGTAGCCCCGTTTTACGGTATATCTCTGATTGATTACAAGTAAATAGTATTAGCATCACTGTTGATGGCTATGTGTCCTACTTTTCATGCAACAATAGATAAAATCTGCAGCTTAATGGGGCAGACTATTACATATTTTTCAAAAGCTATTTTTCTTTTTCCAGTTTTTCGTAAGTAAAAAGAGATAATGAAATGTAACTTACCTCAGTAATAGATAATGTTATTCTACACTCGAAAATACGAATCGGAAGATTTTTCAGTGTTTTCCATCCATAGAAATTTCAGTATGACCAGAATTGAATTACCCAAAAATCTAGGTTATGGCAGCGACTAGAGAAATGAACTCAACGGCAAATGATGACTTATTATGCTGTCTGTGGTCCTTGTTAACTACTTTTTAAATAATATTTATATTTATTTTGTAATAAAGAGTACAAAATAAATAAATTTTAATTATCAGTTGAATTAAAATACAAATATTATTTAAAAAGTAATTAACAAGGAACACAGAGAGCATGATAAGTCATCAATTGCCGTTGAGTCCATTTTTCTAGTAGCTGCCATAACCTAGATTTTTTGGGTAATTCAAATTCTGGTCACACTGTAATTTCTATGGATGACAACACTGAAAATTCTTCCGATTCGTATTTTCTGGTGTAGAATAACATTATCTATTACTGAGGTAAGTTACATTTCATTATCTCTTTTCACTTACGAAAAACTGGCAAAAGAAAAATTGTTAGGTTTTGAAAAATATTTAGGAGTCTGCCCCCTTAACAATGTATTTTTTAACATATACCGGGTACAGTACATAAATAAATAAATAAATAATATGTTCCAGCAAAATAGATTGTATTTTTAATTGGCAACGAACGACGTAATTGTTTTACGCATCAAAAGTTCGCTTTCATCGATTTTCACGAAAACTACGCATGAGAATTTCCCCTCAAGCGTCTCGTTTTGTTCAGCTTAATGTTATCTATCGATCGGTGTACATCTTATCTTTGGACAATATTATAATTAAACAATAATTAAAAGGATTAGGATTAGATTGTTGAGCTTTCAGCATCCATGGCCATATTAGTCCATTATGTAGGTCTATGAGGGGTGACGTCCCTCGGCGATCCCACTATCAGAGGAAAGGGAAGGAAGGAAGCTGACTGGGACCTATACGTTAAGTACCATACCATTCCGGCTTTTACCTGGTGTGAATAAGGAAAACTCAGGAAAACCTCACTCAGGTTGGCTGGCCTGAAAAAAGCTTTTGCAGTTTTCGACCAAGTGTCGCCACCAGGAATCGAATCCGGAACCGATCGCACCCAAGACGAGAGCGTTATGGCTACGCTGCGTGGGTCCACTAAACAATAATACTAATCATAATTTTGGTTTAGCTCTCATTAACCGTAATATGTACTGTCGTCTTGTTAATAGCCTATATTGAAAAACTTGCTGAAGGTATACTTGGTGGTATGGTTATCATACAGCATCATTTTTTAGATTTACGAAGAAAATAGTTTTTTTTTTTTCAATTTTCTTGTAAATTAAGCATGTGGATTTACACTCACCTATGCCATTATGTTAATTTCAATGTGATCTATCTACAAGTACACATCTCAACTTCGAAAAAAAGAAATTCCGTTAATCGCTAAATACTGTCAAAATATTCTAAATCAAACAACATTTCAAAGAAATTCTTTTTTCATATTGAAAGTTATATCAGTTTTTCAAATTAATTCCTAGACAATTCGTTAACTTTTAAAACATACTTGAAACATCGTATTGCTTTGTTTTGTTTTGATTAAGTACTTCATTATTTATCGTAACTAGAAGCTTTATCCCAAGCATAACTCTGTATTGAAAATATAATTAAAGTACTTTATGTTATTTGCATTCAAAATATTACTATGATCAGTTTTTTTTTTTTTTTTTTTTAAATATTTGTTAGTACAGTAATAAGCTAGATCAGAAATTATACATCTTCCGAGAACGATTTTATCCTTGGGTAAGAAAGCAGTGCAAGGAACGCTGAAATATTCACTTTATATATATAAAAAAAGCGCATAAGCAAGTTTTCCCTCAGCTGTTAACCGTTCGTCGTCTTATGATTTGGTCTTGACCTTGCAGAGAAAGGTAACTTTTTTCAAAATAGGTTTTGGCAGTAAGATAAAAAAAAAAAAAAAAAATTAAGAAAATGATCTGAAGAGAAATAGTGTGTTTGTTTTGGGAACCGTTGCAGATCGCGGAAGGCATATTGTTGTCTGAGGTGAACGAACTGTCAGACCAAGTAGCGTGCTTACCTGCTGGCCATTCACATGATCTTCCCTACTCTTACCAGCTGCTGGATCCGACTGAAGAAGGCGGGGCAATCCGAGATACGAATACTTCCTTCAAGATCGGCACATAAAGAAGCGATCACGTTTCCAGGCTGAAGAAGTTACTATCTGTTCTTGGACGAGTCGCCTTCTGCACAGTTAGGCCATACACAGAGTTCAGGAAGTCGGAAAGCGCTATCCCAGCATGTGGACATCTCATATTTGTAAGTAAAGATATTTAGTTATGTAGCAAATTTATCAGTGAGATGCCTATCAATTTTACTTACTAACAAATTTAGCAGTGACATGTCTATCAATTTTACTTATGTAGCAAATTTGTCAGTGACATGTCTATCAATGTCAAGAATTTTATTCAGTGGATCTCTACGCGCCCCTACGCAACAAGTAGACTGATTTGGCTGGTACTTCATATAAGCTTATAACAATATTTATGAAACATAATGTTCATTCCTCTGTTACATAAATCTTAAGAGGGAATGGTAATGCAAAACGCTACTTGATTTACTACCCGGTTGCTACTTGATCGACGCAATTGTTTACATACAAGGCTGCAGGATGTCATGTCAATTCTTAGCAATGACAACCAGAAATATTCTGAGCAAAAGGAGTATATTAACGTAAATCAACAGGAAACTGGAGACATGATAAATTCATAGAAATGAAATGAAAATTTTTCAGCTTAACGTCCCACGATTATGCTCTTTACGCTAATCGAGACGGATGATTAATGCTAATGAACGATGACGGAAAAATCGGTGGTATGAAAATTGGAAGGAAACGGGAGTATCCTGAGAAAATCCACGGGCACGATGTTGTCCACCATAAGCTTACTTGGCCGGGTATCGAATCAGGGACACACGCACCAAAGGTTAATGCTATACCACTGAGGCACAGTATTTCCCTATGTCTTCATAACTAAAGAGCAAAGAGAAAAACATTGAAATTTATTACTTTATGATCTGAGTGCAATGGCGAGAATGAATGAACGGATCTGACCGTTTCTTTTAAGAGCAGTGGCACCATTTTCTGTATAATTTGAGGGGGATCATTTAGGATTGTCAGATATAATCTAACAAGACATCTATGAGGAATGTAATACAAATACGTTGGCCTAAAGGAACTTCAGTATTGCCTGGGCCCCCTCGCTTTACCCCCTATGATCGGCACCTATGCTGAAGAGGATTCATTTACTAATATTGATTAATAGTAACTTCTGAGTTTTGAATGTTTCTGTATCAAATTATTTTGATGTAACACACAGATAAAGTATAAACCAACAACTTTTATAAATAGAAAAAAGAAAAAGAGTATAGTGTATTTGAGTTTGAGTTTCCAAAAGAGTACATCCTAGGGTACGCAAAGGAAGATTTCCGGATTTTAATTCCCTCCTCCCGCATTCGTGCATTTGAGCACGATATGGAAGAATAAGCATTTGCTATATATATATCCAAAAATCATGTGTGTCCTAAAGGATATTAGATTGAGTACTTGAACATCTGCCCGTGATTAAATTCTGCGTACGCCACTGATTTCTAGGGCGTAGTGACTTATTCACTCTTTATTTCTATTACCTTTCTGATTTCGCAATTGATTTCATGAGTCGGACTAGTATACCTTTTTCAAACACTAGAAAAAGAAAATTCAATCAATAAATGAAAAGGAATTTTCATTAAATATCTTTTTCTCACCATTTGTTTTTCTAATTCAGTTCATTCACGACACCAAACTTAGTGGTATCCTATTTACTCCATAATAATACCAACAGCTCACTCGACTTTGATTGTGAGCTTCTTCGTGGCTAAGCAGTTAGCATACACGCCTTTGGCGTGAGAGACCCGGGTTCGATTCCCGGCGGGAGCTCATGTGGTTTGTATTCCACGTTAATCAGTAGGTCTCGTCTCATATAGCCTCGCTGCTGAAAGAGACGTTAAACTCAATCCACTGAACTCAATAGACTTTGATTGTGGCTTAAATGAATTGAGCCATGAACCGAAGCCCTACCAATAGCTTTTTGTAGATAAACTCAGTTTAGCTGAGACACAGGAGTTGGTAGCTGACCACTAGCAGTCAGTTTTCAACTAGTAGAGGCATACCTGGAAAACAACACAATACCGAAGTGGAGCCTTCATTTCATGAGTTTATACCGGTATATATCCCGTTTCTCACTTTCTATTGAACTTTGAACTTTCATGTACCGTAAGGTTATTCTTTCTCAAGAGTGTACAATATGTAGTCAAATGATTTGCCGTAGCTCGATTCCCAACTAAAATGAATTGAGTTGAACGAATGGGGCTCGAGCGACACAAAGTTAGTCACTATTCCTTAATCTTCGAGTGAGTTGAGGTAAATCAACACTTCTGATATTCATATTGCAGTGTAGTACACTTTAACTTCTAAGTATCTTCAAAAGCGATATGTAGTCTGTCATTCAGAGCTGCAAATAGAATGGTGGATACTTTTGTAGTGGTAGAAAATCTTTTAGTTTAACGTCCCACGATTATGCCGGTTAGGCTAAAGGAGATGATGATAATGAGAAATGAGTGAAATGGTGGAATGATGAAAGTGGGAGGAAACGGGAGAACCCCGAGAAAACCCACGAGCACGGTGTTTGTCCACCACAAAGTCCACACGGCGCGAACTGGGATCGAACCAGGGACCGCAAGCACCGGAGGTGAACGCGTTTTGTAGTGGTAGAGTATATATTCATATATATATATATATATATATATATATATATATATATATATATATATATATACTATCATGAAAAAATACAATAACAGGAACACTAGATTGGGACATACGAGTCTTCACTATTCGCCCACCACCGTCACTTTTCTTTCTTTCTTTTATAAATAATCCAGTGATCAACAAAGAACATGAGAATTTTAGCCTGCCTGCTTATGTAGTGGCTAGCGTTCGCACTTTTGGTGTTCAGATGGGAAAGCCTTAGAATTTTAACGCATTAGGTGGTTCGGATTCCACCTAAATTGTAGATCCATGTCTCGTATAACCACAGTGCTTAAAAGGGATGATACGAATTCAAAACAGCATGACAGTTTCGAAAAGTAATGACCATTGTTGATTTCAAAACCGTCATCTGCAGAAATGTGTATGTCCTAGAATTATTACGTCATAAAGTGAGTACTTTCATTTATAGTCTCTAAGAAAGAACCTGAAGCAGTTGTTTTTTTATTTAACAATATTTTTTAGATGGTAAATGGCTTAAATTCTTTATTTTATATAACGTATTTTTTTTATATATATTTGGCAGTATACAAAACCTTTAAATAATGACCTTTAAATAATGACAAAAGACGAACTGTTTCTATTTGTTAGTTGTTAGAACAAAAAAGGAATAACTAAAATATAAACGACTTTACTAATGTGCAGGAAATAAACCCTATATAACAAGCGAATCACGTCTGTAAAGTTATCCTTCCTACAGTTAATTTCATAATTTTTCACATAAGCATTAGTCTTTCGTAAGTTAACGTTACTATTGCTAAAAGTATCTTTAGTTTTGCTAAAATACACTTTTTATTCGAGAAATAATTTTGCCCGCGAATTATGAAGTTAGCCCGCTTATAAACTTTTTTTTTTTTTTTAAATCTACGTCGTGTCGTTAATTTAATGTTATTTTACGTTAGTTTTGCTAAAAGTATCATTAATTTCCCAAAAATGTTCTTTTTATTGAAGCAATCAAGACGCCCGCCAAGTTTTAAATTAATCCGTTGTATAAAATTTTTCATACGGTATGTTGTTAGATTATCGTTAGTTTGTAAAACTTGATGCGAACCTTTATTTCAAGAATATAACGTGTACTTTTTGTAAAACTAATGATAGTTTTAACAAAATTATCACAAACTGACGATAAACTAAAGACATAAGGTGGAAAATTATGACAATTGTTTGTGGGCGGGCTAACTTCACACTTGGCAAGGAACTTTATTTCTTGAATAAAACGTATACTTTTGCGAAACTAACGTAAACTAACGATATAAGTTGAAGAATGTCGAAATTCGATTGTGGGTGAGGAACCCTGAAGTTGGCCTACCCATTCAATTTTCCAATAAAATGTGTATTTTTGCAAAACTAACGATAGTTTTAGCAAAACTAACGTAAATTAATGGACATGAGGTGGAAAAATATGAAAAGCGTTTATAAGCGGGCTAACTCTCACTTGACGGGAAAGTTATTTCTTGAATATAACGTTCACTTTTGAGAAAATATCGGAAGTTTTCGCAAAACTAACATAAACTAACGAACAATATGAGGTAGAAAATTATGAAAATTGTTTATGGGCGGGCTAACTTCACACTCGGCAGAAAACTTCATGCATCATAAAAAGCGAAACTAACGCAAACTAACGATATGAAGTGGAGGTGTAGTTTTGCAAAACTAATAAACTAAGTATTATATATATATGATAAACTCTTTCTTACACGGTTGTTTTTTTACTGGACCTGACAAGGACTGTAGAACGAGAACGTAACCATTGATTGCCATAAAATGGTTTTATTATGTACTTACCGAAAACTACGAAGAAAAAGAAAATAATGTAGTTACTGTAATAGCAGATAAAAAAAATATGTATATCATTAAATGTATAAAGATTTTGGATTAGAAAGTTGATAAAGATGGCAATAAAAGTTAATAAAGAAATGTAGTTCATAAATTTTGACTGTTTATTCACTAAGAATAAAAGCCTAAGGAAAGTAATTAAAGAAGCAGATCAAACCAATACAAACATAGAAACATCGATAACAGTTAAGAATAGACATATTCTTGAGAGGGACTTGTACATCCGCGGTGAGTTTAAGTTCACAATAGTCAACCTAATGTCACAGACCGCTACACCGCGACCGCAGCGGCACTACTGAACCACTGCGTCCCCTCTTTTCTGCCAAAATACGATAACAATGTAAGAAATTGATGTAGAGAGAAAGCAAATTGAATACTACCTAAATGCAAAGATTTCGTATCGAAATAACTGTATATACTATTGTATCGATGAGACTTGAGAGTGCAGTACAGAATTTTTAAAAATTGAAAACATATAAACTTTTAAAAATTTTATATTTTTATTTTTAAAAGAATGTTTTTGAATAAAATGGAAAAATGTTAAATGTGAACTGATAAAAGAAAAATGCGAAAACTTAAAAACTTCAGCAAAGTGGGCCGTAGTTTCCATTGAGATTTTGCAGACAGGTCATTATACTATTTCTTAATCCACAGAGCTACAGAAATACTACTGCTACACTTAAAAAAAAAAAAAAAAAAAAAAAAAAAATCAGCAGGCGATGATAATGTTTATTGCTTTCATGTCTATTGTCTATATGAAGTAAGAAAAAATGTTGCCATTATGCCCTCTGATACATTGCAAAATATTTGTTAATTCAATTTAGATGGATTGATTAAGGTATGGGACCTTTGGTTTCGTCATGTGTTCTAATTCTTTTCCTTCTGGAAGATTTGCAGCATATTTTACAAATTACGATCGGATTCAGCTTGCAAAGTAGTAAAAAATGAAGAAAAATAAGATAACATGATAAATATGTTTCTTTTGTTTCGCTGCTTGCTGATCAGCACATATTAACAGCTGTTTCAAAATGCACTACAGGGTTACTTTTTGTATTTCACTGCTCACTTTAACATTTCCTGTAACTAACGACCTTTACTGGACCTACTGTCACGTGTCACATGTGAAAGAGAGAATAAATAATGCAACATATCGTTTAGTAGCTAATTAGCATGCAGAAATTTGATTTAAAACACAGTGTAAGAATGACAAACTGAAAATAATCTTGACATTTATTACGTGCATATGGTGCTTTTATATTGTATAATGATATTTACTATATGTTGTTTATGAAATGCAAACTAATATGTGAATAATAATTACTTATAGTTTTAGAAACGCCTATACCATAGTTTCTATTTCAAAATACATTTATTATTTTTTAACTTGGTCAGCGTCTAAGCTGGCCATTTTTCAATAGACTGATTTCACGGTACAGTACATATACCTGTACGTAAGCAATTCATTCACATATAATTGCTCAGGGTCAGAGTAGCAGGTTTGATCCCAAATTCTAACGCCTGGTGGACAACATTGTAACTGAACAACTTTTAAGGTTCCTTGTTTTTGGATCAAAAGATCCAATATATTTCAATCAAAAATTTTCTTGTACGCCTTATATCTGGAGAACTATTATTGTGTAGCCAAACACAAACTATCAGTTAACCCAGTATGATGTGCTTATTAAGTAGAAAATACGAAAACTCGATTTAGGGGACGTTCAAAAATTTTGTTGCTCCTGATCCAAAAACTAATTATTGGCCAAGGTCGCAATCTTTTAATGCATTTTTTTGATCGTTCCTAAAATTCTTGTTGTGTTAATCCTTTAATCGTGACTTACTTATACTCGTATTTATATGGCCGTTAAACAGATTCCTTTTCATTATGCACTTTTGTTGGCAGTTGTGACAAATGACAATCTCTGTTTTCTCTAGCATAGTTATAATACTAGATATGGACACTCTTCCGTATTTAAGATATCATACCAGCGTTTGTGGTACATAACGAAAAAAAAATGAAAACTTTAATTGTGATTAACGATAGCACAGGAAGTACAGTTTCGACAAGTCGCACTTTTAGCTTCTTCCTCTTCCTGGAACCGTAAATTAGTGAGAGTACTACGCAATATGTGATAACAAATTACTACATAACGTTTTGTAAAAGATAGAACTAACCAAAGAAAGAAACAACAATGTAGTAGTGCTGCTGTCATTAGCAAAATTAAGGGGAACTTGATGTTGTTACCTACATGGCTTTCATGAGTATCTTGCAAATGCCGTTAACTGTTCATCTCGTAGTAAAACTGGGTGTTGCTGATGTAGAAAGAAAATAAGAAGAGGAAAGAAGGAAAGAAAGACTATGTGTAAAAGAAAATAAAAAAAACTACTAATGCCGTTAACCGTTTTCTCTCTCTCTTTCTTTGTTTTTTCCAAACTGATGAAGAGTCCAAATAATAATAATAATAATAAAAAATCCTGCTAAATTCTTCTACAAGTTTGTTTCTGCTCCATTACATCTTGAAATGTCAGTCACTTACCCTGGGTTGATTGAACGGTGACCGTAAGGAAGGACGGTGATAGATGCTACTTACTTTTTTTCAATAGAAAGAATTTAAAGCTAGTACACAATTATTACTAACGCAGTTCACTTAGTGAAGTTCGATACACAAAAATAAACTTACTATTATTAAACAAAATCAGTGGTAACAACTCATTTCTTTGTAATGTAATGTTAACACATGTCTTGGTTACGCCTTAGGTAGTTATTTTCCAGGTAAATATACGTATTTTTAGGTGCAAAATTAAAGTATACCAAAGGTATCACTTTAAGTCATTTTGTTTAAAAATAGACACGATATAAAGCCTTTTTAAAAAATCTTACTTGAGTGAAATGTTACCGATGTCGCAAACTCCGAGGACCTGCGTTCGAATCCCGAGGTCAGCCATCTATAGGGCTACTGAGTATTTTTCAAGGTTTCCTCACTTCTATAAGATGAATGCCAGAATCGTATCTTAAAATTACAGTGACACATTGGAATCCGCCATTCTAGAATCCTGTTTCAGTGTCAAGGCAATCTCTCCCCTTTAAAAAATAATTGAAACTGGATTTATGTCCATTCATAGGTTCCACAAACTAGAACTTTCAAGATGATTTTAATAGTAAATACTGTATTTTAAGAGAAAATATTGTTTTAACAAATAATATTTGAATAAATAGGTAAATTAGTAGAATTAAAAACATAAAACAATGTATTTACCTTAAATAGAAATGATTAGCGTATATGGAAGCTGGAGAAGGAAGAGAGAAATTATTGCTTTGAAGGTGAGTCAAATCCATAATTACTGTACTATGATAATATATCCTTACTCTATGCAATTGTATGCGTTATTGCTGACACAGTCCCACCGTTCATACATTTCTTTCATTCAAAATCCCACAGATTTACATGTGTTCATGGATTATTAAGCATGCTTAGTACTGACGTGTCTATCATTTTCTAGTAGCATATAAGACATTGCCAAAAGTTGAAGACTTATAAAATATAATCATGATGTTATAGGCTTTTTAGCATTACAATGCTGTAAGGCGCTTTTAAGAAAAGGAAGACATAGAAATTAGATTTAAATGAAAATGAAATGAAATTTTTGAGTTTTACGTCCCACGGTTATGCCGGTTAGGCTAAAGGAGACGGTGATTATGAGAAATGAATGAAATGGTGGAATGAAGAAAGTGGGAGGAAACGGGAGAACCCAGAGGAAACCCACGCACACGGTGTTTGTCCACCACAAAGTTCACTTGGCGGAAGCAGGGTTTGAACCAGCGACCCCATGCACCAGAGGTGAACGCTCTACCACTGAGCCACTGCGGCCCCGAATTAGATTTAATAAGTCAATCTGTTAACAGAAAACCTAAGTCAAAGCTTCATTCAACTGCTAACATATGGTAATGGAAGGTATAATAGTAAAGGAAACATCTGTTTGATCTCGAATTGCGTTAATTTCTGAAGAAAGAAGAAAGAAAGAAAAAAAAAAAAAAAAGGAAAATGTAATTACTCTACTGTAACTCGAACTTGTTACAATGGATGTCATTCCTCTAAATTGAATATTGTAATGGCGTAACTGTTACGAGTATCTATGAGTTTACAATATCTCACCACATTACATCTTGGAGTAGTTTGACCTTGCACTTGTCCAAGATGTAATACAAGATATTGCAAGACTTACGACTCACCTTGCATATAATATGTTTCACAACTTTCTAAACTTTAGCGCATAATCAAACTTGTTCTCGAATCTGAAAGAAAAAATATAAAGTAATTTCTGTATGCAGCTGATTCACCTTATGTCTCAATAACTGATGCATTACAATTGATCTTTAACTATGAGCCTAAAATATAATATTTTTTTAATCTTCTAACCAGGGCCTTGCCGTGGAAAATCAGCACCCGGGGCGAGAGTATACGACGGCGCCCCCATACATATATTCCAAGCAATTTTCCTATCTTTTCTCCTTTTTTCTCTCGAACTTTTTCTGCCCTGTTACTTCGGCGCCCGGGACCGTCGTCCCGCTCGCCCCCCACGGCACGGCCCTGCTTCTATCATCATCATTATAGGTATTCTGCCGTTATTGACAAGTCACTTGCTGCAATTGACAAGGGAACCTTCCGAAAATGATAGTTGCAATGAAAGATGTGACCTATGCTAATTGAAAGAGCTGTAACAGAGATGAGCATTCCCAAAAAATTAGCTGCCCATAGCAATAGGTTCAAGAAATATAAGGAGTGGAAGTTCGGGAAACAGCAAGGTTGGACAAGGGGCAAAAAGTGCAAATTCCGCAAAAAAGAGGGGCACGGCAAAATACAATGCTGACAAGTGATGTATAGAAAGAGACTTGCCACAATAGGGAACAAATGAAGGCCACCAGTGAGGTTAACAGTGTTGCCAACTTCAATGAAAAGTACATGTTTTGTAAAGAGCACTATATGAAGTGAGTGCAATATTCAGTGTCAACCTGTCATGTAGAACATAAGATATGACGTGTATAATCAGTGGTACAATCTAACAAAAGGAAATAGAAAAACAGAAGTACGAAAAATACGGAAAAGATGGAGTTGGCCATAATGCACCACATTTGATCTCGAGCTGTACATATTAGAATGAACAAAACAAGAAAGCACCAACTATGCAGGAAACCGACGTACCTAGAATCGAAAAGAAAAACGAGTTCCAAGTTGGCAACACTGGTCATGAAAATCCAGACAATTGTAATATAGTTAGGCCACTCGCTTCACAAAAAGAAAATTCCGACAACAGGCATCACTCGGAATGCATCAATGCTGGAGTAGTTGAGGCAATGTCAAGTCGGGGAACATGAAATGGTTGGGTTGAGCCAACAACCGATAATAGAAGTAGTGAACATTATGTCATGGTTGGCTCGTGTGTGGGAATATACAGGGTGTCCCACCAAACTTTGTGACCTGAAAGATTTGCAAAACGAACAAAAATGTGACGGATCCAGTTGTGCAGGGATGTACCAATGTCAGGGGGTGATAAAAGTCTGTAAGAAGCAAGTGCCCGCAGGACCCCCATTTTAGGGCCCCAGGAGCCAACTTCAAACTTTCAAATGGCAACAGGGACCGAGTGGTACCTCTTTCAATAGATCATGGAATGTGCAACAATACCTATAGGAAACATTTGCTATATGAAGCATGGTTTTAAAATGGCCACCACAAATATATATTGTGTCTTAACATGGCATCGAACATTGTGATCTCAAATTGCTGTGAAGCGAAAAGAGATGTTGCAAATCCAATTGCACAGGAATGTACTCATGTCGAGGGCCAAGAAAACTTTGTAAGAAGCAAGTCCCCCAGGGCCCCCATCATAAAGCTCGAGGGGTCAAACGCAACATTTCAAATGGGAACATGGGGAGGATATTTCTTTGGATAGATGCAACACCGCCTATAAGAATCATTTGCTATATGAAGCACGGGTTTCCAAATGGATGCCAAAAATGCACGATGTTCTTGTCACCGAGCAGATATTTTTGGCGGCCATTTTAACTTTTTGTAAACTCTTCCGAATATTAAGGCCTTCCCAAATACAACCGCAAACATGCGGAAGAGTGATTTAAGCGTGTTTTATGCCAACTTGTTTTGGCCAAGTTTGGCAGAAAGAAACCTAACTGATGTTGTACTACTTGTTGATTCTTGGACAGCGAACAAAGACACCAACTTGCTCTACGAGCATGTACCATCCGGAGTGAATTTCAAAGTTGATCTGATCCCTCCTGGTTGTACGGGTCTGATACAACCACTTGATATTTATGTTTTTAGACCATACAAGAACTTTGTGCGCTACGTTAAAGAGCTTGTATTATCAGATACTCACTTTAACATTTGATCCCGCGAGAATTTTCTGAAACTTCAAGCCTTAACCCATTACCAGTTTACGGCATGTTTATTCAAGCCTTTGATTATGTTTGCTTTCTGCAGGTGTGGATATGTGATAGAAAGACCATCAAAGGTTCCGACACTTCTTTGGACATTCACAGGCGATCATTGTACCATGTGTGACGGATTGGCAGCATTCCGGTGTGCTCAATGCAAATGTATCTTCTGTTTGGATCATTGTCTCATCGAACAATTGCACGTACAATGTTGACGAGCATGCACAAATGATGCGAAGACCAATGCCTGTTGCCGGAATTTTCTTTTTGTGCAGCGAGTGGCCTAACTATATTACAATTGTCTGGATTTTCATGACCAGTGTTGCCAACTTTGGAACTCGTTTATCTTTTTGATTCTATTTACGTCGGTTTCCTGCATAGTTGGTGCTTTCTTGTTTTGTTCATTCTAATATGCACAGCTAGTGATCAAATGTGGTGCGTTATGGCCAACTCCGTCTTTTCCGTATTTTTCGTACTTCTGTTTTTCTATTTCCTTTTGTTAGATTGTACCACTAATTATACACAACATATCTTATGTTCTACATGACAGGTTGACACTGAATATTAACTCACTTCATATAGTGCTCTTTACAAAACATGTACTTTTCATTGCAGTTAGCAACACTGTTAACCCCACTGGTGACCTTCATTTGTTCCCTATTGTGGCAAGTCTCTTTCTATATATCACTTGTCAGCATTGTATTTTGCCGTGCCCCTCTTTTTTTGCGGAATTTGCACTTTTCGCCACTTGTCCAACCTTGCTGTTTCCCGAACTTCCACTCCTTATATTTCTTGAACCTATTGCTATGGGCAGCTAATTTTTTGGGAATGCTCATCTCTGTTACAGCTCTTTCAATTGGTATAGGTCACATCTTTCACTGCAACTATCATTTTCGGAAGGTTCCCTTGTGAGAAGCTTCCATGCTCGAAGGTCTTTAGCTAACCTCTTTGTCTTCATGACGATATTTCTGTTTTAATATCGACCATAAATTCTAATCTCCATCCTCCTCTTCCTCTCTTTCCTACCACCATACCCTACATCACGTTCCTCATGATACAGTTCCTTCTTAGCGAATGTCCCAATTAGTTTCTCTTCCTCTTCTCGAACTCCCTCGTGGCCAAGCGGTTAGCGTACACCCTTTTAATGTGGGTTCGATTCCAGACGGGAGCTCATGGTTCAAATCCCATGTTAAGCTGTAGGTCCACGTCTCACATAGCCTTACTGCTGAAAGGGATGCTAAACTCAAAATCTAACCACAAATCAAAGCAAATACTCCTCTTCTCAATCATATCTAAAATTGTTTTTCTCCCCTACCACTTCTAACAACCTCTCATTCGCTTTCCGCTCGACTCAGCCAATTCTCTCCATTATTTTCCATCTTTACATTTCGAAAGCTTCCAGTTGTTTTCCTTTTTTTTTTTTTTTTTTTTTTCGTAATGCCCATGTTTCTGCCTCGTACAGTATAATACTCCACACGAAGCATTTTATGACTCTTTCTATCAACTCTTTATTCAAGATTCCACAAAATAACTTTTCCTCCTCCTAAAGGCTTCTTTCACCATTCCTATCCTTGCTTTTGTTTCACGTTCGCACTTTATATCATTACTAATAGTACCTAGGTATCGAAAACTAGTCACCTGTTCTATTTTCTCCCCTCCTACTTCTATATTTGTCACCGACCTCTTCGTTCCAATCACCATAACTTTTGTCTTTTTAACATTTATTTTCATCTCATATTCTTCACAGCCTTTCCTCAAGCTTTTTAACACCTTATTGATTTTCTTTTCAGATTCCGCGACAAGCGCCATATCCTATGCAAACCATATACACCTAATCATTCCGCCTTCTACTGAAATGCTGTCTTGATTATGCATCCTCTTTATCACCTTCGCTTCTAGATAGATATCAAATAACGTTGGCGAGAGACAGCATTCCTGTCGAATTCCCCTTCTAATTGCACTCTCCTCTGTCATTTCCTTTCCTGTTCTAACACTTACTTGTTGGTTCATAAATAAGTTTCTCATGAGTCTTCGATCTTTCTATTCCAACCCAATCTTCTTTAGAACTCCAAACATGAATTCCCAATTCTCTTGGTCAAAAGCATTTTTAGATCAATAAATAGAACATACATCTCGTTCCCTTTTTCCATAAACCTTTTATTGATTATCCATAATAATCGAATTGGATCTCTTGTGACTTTACTTCTCCTCAAAATGTTCCTCCTCAACTTTTTCATTTCTTCTTTCATTACAATCTTCTGTTCAGTGTTCGAAGCAAAATTTTTACTGCTTGCGATATGATATTAATAGTTCTACAATCTTCACATCGCTCTGGGTTCGATTTCTTACTCATCAGTATCATGATCATCTTCACGAAGTCTTTTGACGACTCTCCTTTTTCATATATGAGTCGGAAATTTTCTTTCTTGCCCTTGTCTGCCATATTCTTAATGAATTCAATTGGTATATTATTTACCCTGTTGTCTTTCCATTCCTACGTTGTTTTTATATACATCAAATGAGTGTTTTATTTTGTTTTAAGTCTTATTTCTTCACCATTTCGAAAGCGTAATCGTGATCAAGTTGACCGTTACAAAGCACTGCCGACACAAAAGATAACCTCGAGTAGCATATAACGGTATGTATCTTCAGCAAAAGACTTGCATAGCATGAAAATGAATTCTCACAAGAAAACCCAAACTGAATTTTTTGACGCGGCTTCTTCTGGCAATTGTTCGTGAGTACAAGTTGCTAAGTTTCTCGCATTTTGTATTAGAAAATTAGGTTCAGTCTTCAATTAAAGTATATAGATATGATTAGTACAGATACAAAAAAGCGGCTTCTTTTTTGGAGGGGGGAGAAGGTTTTGGGATAGAATGAATGGCATACATTTTAGCGCCATAACAACAGTTTTTTTTTCTGATATTTTCAAAAAACTACTCATGAGAGTTTAAGACTTTATTTTATTTATCTCGTTGTGATCTTTTGACTGATATATGTCTCGTCTTTGGACAATATTATAATTGTGTGATATAATTCATTAATCATACGGTATACTGTTATCTTGCAAGTAGAAAATACGATTAGGATTAGGAATTAGATTTCTGGGTTTTCGGTGTCTATGATCATTTTAGCCCGTAACATATGAGGCGATCAAACTACTCAGAGAAATAGGGAAGGAAGAAAGGAATGGGGAATAAGTAGCCTGGGATATTCGTGTTCGGTCCTATCCCAGCATTTGCCTTGTGCGAATGGGGAAAACCCAAGAAAAAACTCATTCAGGATGGCTGGGCTGAAAAGACTTTTATACCTTTCCGACCGAGTGTCTCTGCACAGGGTATCGGACCCGGGACCTGTCACATCAAAGGCTAGAGGATTAGCAGCTATGCTTCACGAGGTTACTGCTATCTTGCTAGTATCACAATGAAGAGTAAGTGTCATGGTCATCATAGAGAGTTTACAAAATAAATTAGCTTTATGGATTTTATCGTAACCTGTACGTCAAAAGCTTTCCTTTATTGATATGACTTAGTTCCACTCGATGAAGTTCACCAATTGGAGTTTTAATATTGTCAAATATACACTTAGATAAGAAACAATATTTACTTTTTGCTTTTATCTTCTTTACAGTGATTTTTCTTGTTGTTTTGGCAACTGTCAAATCCTCTCCTAAAATACAACTAAGGGAATTGGCTGATCCACGGAAATTTGTAGGAGAAGGTACCAACGAATTGGCTACCGCTATATTACAGGTGAGTTTAAGGTCATTACAAGAACAAATATGAAAAATACATCCATTTACACACACACACACACACATACACACACACACACACACATATATATATATATATATATATATATATATATATATATATATATATATATATATATATATATATATATATATAAATTCAAAAGATTTTTTATGGTTAGTGATTTGAATATTTACTTTATATCAAAATTTCACCTCTTGATTTTGTTGAGTATAACCGTAAAAACATTTCCTTTCATTTGCTTCCAAAATATTATTTACAAACGGATCAAGGTCATATCATGCATGCTAATTGTTAAGAAGAAAGACAAATGTGGTATTGGTTATGGACTGATACACCCAAAAGATTATGCTTATATAATAAAATGTGCCCTTACAGTGAAAATTTCTTTTCAGATTATATCAAAAATATACCATTAATAAGTTTCTAAATGAATACACGAAGTTCAGAAAATATTAAATGTAGTAAAGTTGAAAAATTATCAAATAATCGAAAATTACTTAAAGAGCATCAGGAACACGCTTGGTGCTCTAAGCACGTTCTTATTTTGCTTACTGGCTAATATTTAATGGTTTTAATTATACCTAGCTGTACCTAGGTACAGGGTTGGCTGGTTTAAACCAAGGTGGTTTAAACCATGGTTTAAACCAAGGTTTAAACCAGCTGTTTTTTTCAAAAAAACCAACTGGTTTAAACCAAAAAACAAAAAAATGTTCGTAAAAGTGTAAGTGTTTGTAAAATCTTGATGAACACAAATTTGTGGGTTATCGCGTTTCACTCCCGTGTATTATTCGTATTATATTCAGACCTAAATTTCCCATTCATTACTCAAAAAGATTATACTACAAAAGCAAAAGTTTATAAATGTTTATTTTGTGATTTTTTTGTAGTTGTTATTATTGTTATGTAATTGCAATCGAAGAAAAATTCTAAATATTGTTTCGTTTCAATGTTTACTATTGATAAAATACATCGAAAATGCCGTGCTTTTTGTGTGTGGGGGGGGGTCATACAGACCCCATGAGAGGCATTTAGTGAAATAAGTATCTTTGGTATCTATTTATGTATAAATGAGTCTGAGCCAAAGTGGACTCAAAAAATTCGTATCTTTATTCACTTTTCTTATTGATATGCAGATTAAGTCGTTGTATTTCTTTAATTTGGACCAATAAAAGTCGTTGTTAACTAACTTGAACTAAATTAGTTCTTCTGTACTCCGTAGTACTTTGAAATTGTTCATATGTAATTCTGTATAATGGTTTCACTTGTGCAACTGTTTATCTTTTTGTCCTTCTGAAATTAGTCTTGACAGTTATATTAAGAAGCATGTAAAGATCAGTACAACGTATTTTTTTTTTTATCAGGATTCCTTCGTGAGTGAGTCGGCAGACGTATCGCATTTGTGGCCAATTAGTCCTGGTTCCGAGTTCAAATGGAGGACAATTTCTCTCGGATGTAACTCGAGAAGCGGTTTTTATTCCGCTTTAAGCTTATGTGACCCCTTCCAGCATAACCCGGTTGTTGCATAACATCAAGGCGAAACAAACTTATTTCTGTCCATATATGATATGAATATATAGAGCAAATTATTTAAACCATAAAAACCTGGTTTAAACCAAAAAAACCTGGTTTAAACCAAAAAACCGGTTTTTTTGGTTTTTTAAATAAAAACCATGGTTTTTGCCAACCCTGCCTAGGTATATATGAGTTTGTACCTCTTTTTTCACAACTGCTATAATAACTATAATAGCTAATACCTATTCACTTGTATAACAACATTTTGTAAATTCAAATGATTATTAAATGAGTATCGTTAAGAGGGAGCAGGAGTGGGTACAGCTTGTCGATGGATTAAGATCTTCAGTTTAACATGAATCACTAACACTTTTCGTTATGTTATATATATATATATATCTCCGATTCCTGAAGTTTTCTTTAATGGTAGTAGTTGAATATAAAAGACATACGTTAATGTACCGATGGAAACTTCGTAGGAATATTAAATAATAGTTGGAGACTTTAGATCCAAGAAGAAAACCAAGTATTAATGTAATAAATTACAACTTTCATATGCCTATGAAGTGTCCATTAATACAACTGTATTAAGTTATATGCCATTTTTATTGAACCATTGTGTCATTAACAAAATAATTTCATACACGCGCTATATAGGCATAATCTTTTGGGTGTATCAGTCCAAAACCAATACCATATTTGTCTTTCTTCTTAACAATTAGCGTACATGATATGACCTTGATCCGTTTGTAAATATTATTTTTGAAGCAAATGAAAGGAAATGGTTTTACTGTTATACTCAACAAAATCAAGAGGTGAAATTTTGATGTAAAGTAAATATTCAAATCAATAACCGTAAAAAATCTTTTGAATTTCTCTCTCTCTCTCTCTCTCTCTCTCTCTCTCTCTCTATATATATATATATATATATATATATATATATATATATATATATATATATATATATATATATATATATATAGGGCCTATATATATTAGATTTACAAAAAATCCTTCATAAATGTCTACTGAAATATTACTTCAGGGTAATTACTGGTTTTACTGTACTATAAATCTGTCATTAAATTAGCTATTTGATCGTTTTCAATTGAATAATGTGATATAGTATTTACCATTTCATAAAGCGTCGACACGATGTGGATAATATGAGCTTCATACATGATCACGCCTCTCACACATTTTGTGTTGTTATAACAAGAAACTAGATCACATATTTCGAGGCTGCGTTATTGGATGTCGTAGAAATGTTAAGTGGTCACCACAAAGCCCAGACTTGACCCATTAAATTTCTTCCTCTGGAGAGTACTTGAAAGAGAAATTAATAGCAGAAAACCACATGAATTGGATACTCTGGAAGCAGATATTAGGAAGGAGTAGCCTCGGTGCCCAGCAATATATTGCAACGGTCTATCGCGAAAGCTGGACTTCGCCTGCAACAGCGTGATACTAACGCTGGCTTTCACGTTGAAATATGAAATGGTAAGGACTGTAGTACATTACACAATTGAAAGCAACCATGTAACTTCAGATCTATAATGTACTGAAAATAGACATAATAGTGGATCACACTGCGAATTTTTCTATACGGAAAATTTATCGAAAATGCTAAGTTTAACATTAATAACATGCTGTTGAAAAGAACATAACTATTATAGAATTTATTACTTTCGATGAATTTTATTGTGAAATTAATATCTGTTGTTTATGAGTAAAATTATGTTCTTGAGAATTGGCAACTTTGATGAGAGAAATTCATTGTCAACCACTAAACAAACAAACAAACAAACAAACAAACAAAAAAAAAACAGACATAAAAGAAATATTTATTGTAAGTTGTTTATGACCTGTTATCCCAATCGCTAATGAATTTTCTCAACAAAATAGGAATCATCTATGGCTCTGGTAAACACAAAAACCTACTTTAGCAACATCATAGTAACTCTGTAACATCAAGACAATTGCTTTTCTTCATATTTATTTTGCGTATTAAGGTTTTTAAAATATATTTTTTGTAGATATTGACAAATGCGTCGTGTCTTTATTATTAGCAACTTTTTTTTTTGTTATAAATTACATTGAAAAAGTCAGGGAGCGGTGCACTCTTGACCTGTTTGGAAATTAAGGCGTTCTACAAGTCATATAAGAGGATGTTTGATTAGTACTGTTCTAATTCATTTCAAAGTTAAATAATGACAAGAACTAAATTAGCAAGACATCACATTGTTACCAAAAGGATAAACTGCTGACCTTACAGTGAATGTTCAACTTCTGTTGATCAGCATAAGATTGACTTGGATTTAATGTTTTAATGAAATCTTTTTTATTATTAGTCCCACAACTATGCCGTTTAAGCTAAAAGGACGCATGATTAATAAAAGTGAATGAATATGAAAGTAGTGGCATGTAAATGTGGGAGGAAACAGAACCTCGAGAGAATTCACAGAGACGATGTTGTCCACCTCTAGGTCACATGGCCTGATATTGATCATGCAACTCTTCGCACCAGAAGTAAGTCCTCTATTACTGAGACACCTTGTCTTCTCCTTCTCAAGCAAAACGATTACAAGACTGCAAACAATCAAATATCAGACATTTCTTTTAACACTTATTATAGTATATTAACTCATGTATATTAATTAGCGTCTTTTCTTGATTCTTAGGGTTATGAAGATAAGGATTGCAATGTAGCCTTTTCTCCTTTGGGCTACTCCACAATCTTGGCTTTACTGGCAGAAGGTGCTAAAGGCCAAACACGACAGCAGTTAGCAAACGTTCTTCGGCTACCTGAAGATGTAGACCTAGTGCGGACTAGCTATAATTCTGTACTCACACGTCTTGGGGTAAGTAATATAAAATAACATATGTAGATATTGGTTATTCTTAACATGAAACATGAATCTAATGAATCTAGTCTATCCAATGTTGTGAAATTACTTGGGCATTAAATATGTAAATATAATGCATTGGAATTAACCGTTGATTACTTTTCTTTTTTAATGTGATACCACGAGTTATTTTGATCTAAAACACTACGTATACAGGCGATTAAAATTGTTCTTGATTATAGACATTTAGGGCATTATGCAGAGTCGTTTTAACGTGAGATTAGTGACATGCTAAAGAGTTCGACTAACATATGTTTCCTGCAGTAGCCAGACTTTTAGTATGACTCTAATCATATGTCAAAACGACTCTTCATAAGGCGGTTAGTGTTTAGTAAATATGTCCCCACTTTACGAAAGTTACACAAACTTTGAAAGGCCAAAATGTGAATCGATTTTTCAAAAAGAAAGACTTACATGGGAGGGGATACATTTGTCCCAGACCTATCGTGATCAAACACGGTGAGGATAGAGCTTGGCCCCAAACTTTATAATCCGTTGAATCTTTTTGCAACTTTTGCCTGGGGCCAGAGTTACAGAATTTTTGAAATTTTAAGTATATAGGTAAATAAGGGATCTTATATATATATATATATATATATATATATATATATATATATATATATATATATATATGTATCAAATTTGATAACTCATATGTCCTTATAGTATTCACGATATAAACGTGAAACGACAAAATGTCTTAAGTCTGGGAACTATGTACAAACAAAAATATCTCTGGTTTTGATGCTTGTGTATTCAAAATCGTGAATGTATTTTGAATTGCTATTGCAATTGTCTACTTACAGTTGATTTTTGATTATTCTGGGGACAATGGTTCTTAAGATACATAATTTTATAGGTATTGTAGAATATTGTGTTTTTATGCTCTAACTACTGACCTTCTCGATTTATATCTACAAACTATAACTCATTCTATTTAGTTCAACGTTTTGCGTAGTTTGATATATAATACTAAAAATCAGTAATCAATACGTATGTAAGTTTCAAACTATTTCGTATTTGAGAAACATGTTTTATTTCACGTTATACTGCTATGTGTCGAATGACATATAATTGTTATATTCCACAGAATTCATTCAAATGACAAAGATTGACATGTTCAGTTATACAAATCCGTGTAGTTATTTACATCTGCATGGTAATGAAAATCACTATACAAATGTTTAAATCAAAGGTTTTTCTTTTACCAGCCACAAGATGATGAATTGTGGTGTTTCACACAACGCACAGTCGTCAGTAGTCAAGTTGAAACAGAATTGCTTCGATGTTCAGAATTTACAATCCGCGCAAACATCGTACCCAGCTTTATTCCAGGCGAATCGAGTAAATAGTTTTGATGAATGAAGATACAGGTCGAAAGTGTCAGTACTTACAGCGTAAAAAACCAATATTCTATAATACCTTTCAAATTCTGTATTTTAAGAACCACTGGCTCCACGGTCACCACAAATCATCTGTAGGTAGACAATTGCAATAGTTCTTAAATGTATTTGAGATTTTACAAGCACCAACACTTTATATATATACACTTTGCTTTGCGCCTATATCGTGAGTGCTATAGGATCATATGGAGTATCAAATTAAAGTGCTTACTGAGTACTATCTACTAATTTATAGGAAGATCTGTTATTTCCCTTTGAGCGTACATAAAACAAAATACCAAAAATTTCAAAAATCATATAACTCCGGTCGCAGGCGAAAGTAGCGAAGCATTTCAACGGACTATAGTGTTTGGGGTCAAGGTCTACCGACTCACCGAGTTTGATCGCTATAGGTCTGGGACAATTGTGTCCCCTCCCTTGTTAAATACAGAAATCAGATCTAGATAAGTCAATCTGTTGACAGAAAATGTAAGACAAAGCTTTATTCAACTGAAAAAAAAATGGCAGTTGAAGATGTAGAGATAAAGGAAACAGCGTTTTGTTCCCCAATTTATTACAATATCTTTTGTGTTACTTTCTGGAAAATAAAGAAAATGTGACTTATGTCATTGTAGCTTTAATCCTTTCATTTGTTTCAATATGATATCTAACCACAAAAAGAAAACTCTATCTGGTCCAGCTTGATTCATGTTGTGAATAAAATAGTTGATATGACATCCTCTTTTATCTTGTTGTAGGGTACGTTTGATTTACAATATATCTTTCAAATTATTATTGAACTCATTAATTACTATTACTATTTTGCAGCATAATTATCTAATATATTGTACAAAATATTGTTTAAAAGATTCACGTGATTCAAACATTTCTGATTGTGGGAAATGATACATTATGACGTCACAGATTGAGGGGCAAACTCAATAATACAGAACTTTTTTTTTTTTTTTTAAATATTGTACTTCTCAGAAAGTTTATGTAGAAAAATTATAATTTTTCCTTTGGTTTCTTTTTCTCTTTTTATGTGTATAGGATTTGTGAGATTCGTTCGTGCTACTTTTTACGTGTTTATAATTTAATAGCCATGGTATGTTGTACAAATCCAAGTTTACTTTTTACACATTTTCAAATTGTAACTATTATTTTCTCATGTATTGTGTAACCCTTGTTTATACGATGCATTTTATTGTTTATCTGTTTGTATAAATCTTGTACCAGCTATGCTATTGATCACATTTTAACAGATCTAAATTACTTTAAACTATCATACGTATTTAGCTAAAGTTTCATGAGTATTATAATAATTTTATTATTTACAGGAAAAGAATGTTAAAAATGCTCCAGAGTTCCGCAATTGGTTCTACGTTTACAGAAACTTCTCTGTTGAACAGGAATACAAAGATATTTTGTTGCAATATTATTTGACTGAAGTGAAAAATGTGAGACGTCCTGAAGACCCGTATTATGAAGAAGAACCAGAACAGGTAGACGACAGCAACGACATGACAACACCTAGTGATGAACCATCAGAAGAAGAACAAGAAAAGGAAGAAGAGAAAGAAGAACAAGAACAAGAAAAGGAAGAAGAGAAAGAAGAACAAGAAATGGAAAAAGATAAAGGAGAACAAGAACAAGAAAAGGAAGATGAGAAAGAACAGGAAAAAGAAGAAGATGATGATGGACAAGAAGTGTACACTGAACAAGAACCGGGAGAAATCTTGATCGCAGATGATTCTGAGATGAAAGAACAAGTTTCTGAAACAACTTCTGGTGCAATGATGTCTGATACCACTGACAGCTCACAAGAAGATTCTCAGAACGATAGTAAAGAAGAAGTTGTGGAAGTAGAAAAGGCAGAAGAAGAAATACAAAACCAAGAACAGCAAGAGCTGAGACAAAAGGAGGAAGAAAATATCGAGGATGAAATTATGGAAGCTGTAGCGAGAAAAGCTCGTTTCCACGATTTCATGGAAATGGGTCGAAGTTTGTTTAGTGGCGATGTCTCTTCAGGAATGTCTGGAAACAGTATTGCCAGGAAATCTGATAAAGGTAATTAAAATTATTTATTTCAGCTTTGCTACCCCTTTTTTTCATTGAGTAGCCTCAAAACGAACAAAAATTGAACTAGTTAAACTTGAATAACCGCATCTTAGGTAATACATGAAGAAAGACTCAATTCAAAAGCAACAATTTATCTTCAAGTATTTTAACAAATGAGTGAACATTTCGTACTGAATAAAACTCATTAAACTATGACAAGATATTTCTTAATTAATCGTCCATGAATTTCAAGTTTTTTTAAGGTGACTTTTTTGTTTAATCTTGAGAAGGTGGATTTTCTTGTTTCATTTCTGCCATTTCGTTTAAAATAAAATTAATTTTAGGTTTCTCAATAATTGTCTTCGTAATTATCTCAATGAAAAATCTTCAGCAGCAAAAAAATGATCATACTTGCAGATGTAACAATTACAGAAGGAAATGACGAAATAAAGATGAAAATTGTTTCTCAATGGAGACATGCTTCTCGATCATTCCTCATATAGGCCTATTCAGATTGATCAAATCTGAATATTAAATTCTAATAATTCTGTTTTGCGTTTGAGCTAAAATACTTATTGATGACGAACTCCATATTAAAACTACTGAACTTCCACTAGTAGGGCTATTTCCTGCCATCTGAACTGAATTTTAAGTTATTCGTGTTTGAATGTAGATAAGCAAATTCTTTGCTATACATCGTCTGTAATTTGTTACGTTGAACTACCAGGGCGCAAAATTTCAAAGTCAGACGCACTCGCCAATCCAAAAATGATGATCGCCGCGTATCTCTCACATACAAATTATAAGAGATCCCTTCCTCCCCCCTCCCCCGGCCTTGGGTTTGACAAAGAAAGACTTCACATTCCATGTCTTACCTGACTCAGTCACAATTATTTTCGTGCGAAACAGAAACTGCACAGCCCTGTGAGTTTATCCAGGAACCATTCCTACTGAACAGTGGTCGCCAGCTCTAAATTTCTAGTCGCCAATGGCGACCGGAAAAGTTGTGCCCTGGAACTACAGTGTGCTGAGAGTTGAGATGACGTTTTATCAGATAAGGTCATTACTTGTAAAATTAGAACATTTTACCGATTAAGAAAAGTTATATCTAACATTTTACGCAAATTTGAAATTTAATGTCATTGTTCAAGTTGTCTTGTAAATATTCTTCTTTAATGCTACTTGTAATTACATAGAGTCTTCATTTCCATACAATGTGCTCTTTTTACTGTTAATTATTCTAAGGTTTATTTGTCATTCTTATATTCATGTATTAATCGTGATTTTGAGTTAATCATGAACGCCACCCGCAGTTATTACCGCGGTGTACTTTCGGGACACTGCAGAATTTTTACAGTTCTTATATTATATTACTGTAGAGCAAGAAAATCGATTTACCGAACATAATATTCCCTTTAGAGTTTTTTTTTTAAAGAAATACAATATATTAATTTGATAGATATATTGAATTGAATATCTAACTTGTCACAGAATCTAAAACAGTGGTTTGCAACCTTGTTTACCTAATACCCGTTCGTGAACCTTGCATACTTCACCTCCCCCTCCATGTTACTCATTGGTCTGACTTCTTTTGCTACTTCAAATGCAGCATTCAATTATTGAATAATAATAATAATAATAATAATAATAATAATAATAATAATAATAATAATAATAATAATAATAATAATAATAATAATAATAATAATTTAGGCTTATATTTATTTCCAGTAAAACTTCTGCTTACCATAGTAGTGCGGAACTTCTGCTTACCAATTTTGTTCTTAATGGAATAACATTTCTTATTCAATAGTTATTTTGTCTTTTTACGGTATTTATCTAACGCTGTCTTGTTACAGCATTCGTAATATTTGTATTTATGAATGTTGCCTATTTATCAGTAGCTTGCGCCTGTTCTAAGAAATGGCCATAATTCTATTCCTTGAGTTACCATGGCTTGAACGACCTTTTTAGTAATACGAATCTATTTCTTTTTAAGTATTTGCAATACTATAATCAATTTTACAGTATTAAATTATTTTCAACCAAATTATATATTATTTTCAGCGTTCTTCATATGAAGTGATTTGATATAAAATCTTTTTCAGGATCCGATGCTTTGATGATCGTGTTCAATGGCATGTATTTCAAAGGAGACTGGGTTACGCCATTTAACCCCCAACACACGAGCGCAGAAACTTTCTACATTTCCGAGACGAAGAAGGCTTCTGTTTCAATGATGAGGACACAAGGGAAGTTCAGAACAGGAACAATACCTGACTTGGACAGTGATGTCATTGAGTTGCCATACGAGGTATAAAGGACATATGAGTAAACTGTTTTTGGACCTTGTGTATTGATTCATAATCTTTATTATATTAACATAGCCCAATTGAGATTTGGAAAACCTAGATAGGACATGTGTCGACCTACTTTTTTAACAAGAAAAAAACAGATTATCAAGACGTGTATATCATATTCATTTTGACAGATACTGCCAATTATAAATAATAACAGGAATGAGATAGGCACATAACTCATTTAAGTATGAGTTACCACATACTAGCTGATTTACCTGAATAGTACTATGGTAGCTTGTATTCTTGAAACTATATGCTTATATTTTCTCGCTTCCGAAAGTCCCGAATATAAGAGCGGATACGAATCCGAGAAGTATTATGAGCTCCCGGAAGTCTTATGTTCACATAGTGAAAATTGCATTTTAAAATAATTCTAAGTTTCTATCTAATGAAAGTATGTGATATTAATATTAAGATAAGTCCTTTCTAATATCTATTCTATAAAGCCTGAACAAATACTATACAATCAATATATGTTTATTGAAACAAGTAAGCTGTCATGCTCACATGTAGTAATTTGTGGCAGTGAAGGCTTATACTTGCAGCACACTTGATTATAAGATGGACTCAAGAAAGCCGATTGTTTTTACAAAAGTCGTTTTTCAGTATTTATCACAAACCGTAGGAAGATATATAAACTTGTGCAAATATACTGCAACGTGGTTTCAGTTTTAGTTTTCAGTGTGGACCATGATAAACTCATCATCATCATCATCATCATAGACATTCTGCCATTATTGAGAGGTCATTTGCCGGACCAGAAAATTCCATGCTCCACGTCCTCAGATAACCTCTTTATCTTCATATAGGAATTTTCTGTGTTAATATCTTCCATCAATTTTTACCGTTCGACTTTTTACATTCGCAACAGTTTCAACCTTTTACATTAGCAATCGCAATTTCATTTCTTTTATATGTAAGTACTACGTTGGCAAATGCTCGTCAAAGCGAACAATTACAACGTAGAGCTAACGTTGTTAATTGACTAGCCTACCATTTTCCACTATTGGTCCCAATATTTGCGTCACTAAAGTACTTACCCCGAACATATTCCTCTGTCAATAACTTCAGAATTTGAGTTTAATTGTTGATGACGTTTCGAAAAATTCATCTCCAAGTAAATATACCGTCTGACAACTAAGTAATGAGACTGATTTTATTGTGACGAAACAGTGTGCGCAATCCGTAAACCATATATGGGTTCGAATCAGTAATCCCCCCTCTATAGTATAGCAACATTGCATTGTCGTACAGGAAGCATGACGGGAAATACGTCGCAATTACCAGCAGACACTGAAAGGCCCTCGGCTCACTAGTAGCACGGAGCAGAGAGCGAATATCAAATTCTGTATTAAACTGGGTAAAAGTGCGACAGAGACTGTTGATTTCATGCGGAGAGTGTATGGGGATACGCCTACGTGTATGTGGATATGGAAATGCGGAGAAATTTGGACTTCAGAGGTCAAAAGTAAAGACAATGCTCCTGTGTTTCTAGGACAGTACGGGTATCATTCATCATGTATTTGTACCAGAAGGTCACACAGTGAATGCCCAGTTTTATTTAAGAATTTTGGTGCGATTTATGAAGACAATACGTTGTGTTCCGCCTGAATATTCAACCCTAGGTAGTTGGTTACTTATGCATAACAAGGGACCAGTTCTCCGGGCAAGGAATATTTGCCCAAAAAACAAGTGTGTGTGTGTGCTACAGCATCTCCTATTCTCCAAATATGTTCTCGTGAGGATATCTTCTGTTCCCTAAACTGAAGTTGCCATTAAACTGGAGTTCCCTAAACTGAGTTGCAGAGGTTGTTCTACTCTTTGCGTGACCGTGCCACTCTCTGTATTGATGCAGAAGGGGTATTTAGTCACAATAAAAATCAGTCTCATTACTTAATTGTCGGATGGAAAGTACATACACTATTATATTTCATATGAACTATACATTCATATACAAACAATTTGCATATTTTCTTTCGTCGTAGTGTGCACATACGTTTAGTGAAGACTGCACCAATGTCACATAACATGAAAAAGTTTGGTTTAGTTTTTGATGAGCCAAAATCCTTAACAAGCAAGCTTTTACGAAAACTAGAGTTGAATATAACATTTCACATCAAATTAAGTGAAAAATACTTAAAGATGAATGAGTATTTGAAAATAGAACATATTTAAACCTTTATATTTATTGAATGGAAAATAATAGTTTAGCATTGTATTCCAGGGACAAATTAGTATTTTGCATTTTGACGTTATATTAACCCGATAATCTAAACAGCATTGCGGGTAGTCTATTAAGCAAGGACGATGCCTGTAATTACTCTTATAGAAATACACGGGGAGACCATTTTTGATTGTCCATATCTTGGGATCAAATAGATGAATCACATCCATAAACGATCTCGATTTTCAACTTTTGACCCTCTAACACCAAGCCAAAATTGATTGTGATCCATCAATTAGTTCTTGGGATTTTGTCTTTCTCAGACAGACAAACAGACCGAGTAAACATATATAAAAGAGCTCTTAGTAAGCAAAGGTTTTAATAATATTTCAAAAATAGCTACTCTGAGGGTTGGCTGTAAGACCTGGTGGCGTAATAATAGAATATAAATTAAACAATAATTCAGTTGTGTGTAAGTAATTAATATTCTCTGGTTTATTTTCAGGGTGGTCGTTATGCTCTTCTTGTATTGCTGCCAAAGCGACGAGATGGTCTTCGGCAACTGGTCTCTGATCTAGCTGGTTTCTCCCTTTGTGATGTGTATAAACATATGGAAACACGTGACATGGAAGTCCAGTTACCATCATTCAAGATTGATACAACTACAAAACCAGAGGAATCGTTGAAGAAGGTAAAGAGTTCTGAAATTATTTGTCTCACATCGTTCAAATTTCACTCACACATAAATTGTGCAAAATACGGCAAATCTAAACTCATAAAACTGTTCATCACGTACTTCCTTAAATCTTACAATTTATTTATGCAGTTTACTATGAAAGTTTTGAAATTCTCTGTAAACCCTACAGTGGCCAATGAGAACAGATTTCAATACGTCTATATGAGTACAGCTAAATATTTAAAACTAGTCACATATACATTTTCTACTCAGATTTAACCTTGTTTTTATGGACTGATGATTACTTTGTAATATATATATATATATATATATATATATATATATATATATATATATATATATATATATATATATATGGTATATAACAATGGATAGATCTGATCGAGCTGAACGAAATGCTAATACTATCTCAAGATAATGACATGCTTGCTGCTACCGAGAAAATAAAAATATTTTTGGTGTTAAAAATATATCATGATCAACAATAACGCTTACAAACACCATCTATTAAAATGACCGATACGAAAATACACTCTCATTAAGACTTTCATTATGACACTGGCAAGAGGAGTTGTATCTCATAACCATACATACTACGATCCATGTGATATTGTCGTATTTAACAATTTTGCATTTCCTCAATAACAATAAATATGTGTGTATAAAGTTTGAGATAGTGAAGTGAATAATCAATATTTGAATGAAAGTAAGGAAAAAGCATATAATATGTAACTTTCAGTTTCAGATAATAAAGTAATAGTTGATTTGAGTGCTCACCAACATGAAATGACTGTCTAAGAGGTTTCCTTTTTGCTTTCATTTGGGCACAATGTCGATCATACAATCATCACCATCATTGTAATATATTTCGAAAATATACCCTGGAAATTTGCTACCTTGGGTCTGGGGCCCTATGGCCCGTGCATAAATACAGACCTGGTAATAATCTAAAATTAACATTAATTCTTGAATATTAATTTTAAATGTACGCTCATTAGTCTTTTCAGAGTTGTGTGTATTTCTTGTGCAGATAAAACAACCATTTTGAATATCATAAGTAAACAACTACATTAATTTAGTAAAGTAATTCATTACTATCGCAATAAAAGGATAACCTTTGTTTCGTTTGAAATTACAGTAATTTAAATACTGTTAGTACACAAGTATAAACGAGATAAACTTTCAAAAGGTCATACGATATGTTGTTCCTCGTCGTCAATTGTTATTTTACCTTTTCAGTTTGGTATTACGTCAATCTTTGACAAGGAAGAAGCAGATTTATCAGGAATTTCGAAAGATGATGGCCTTTACGTCCAAGAACTGGTTCAAGTTTGCACTGTCCAAGTGGATGAAGGTGGAACTTCAACTTCACAGTTTGCAGGTAATATATAAATGAAACTAGGAATATATATTTGTATACACTGACATAATAATTCAGACTAACTTAAGAGCTTTTGAGTGAAATGCAAAATAGATTAAACATATAAACACACCAATATTCTAGTCAAACTTCAAGAAGTACCAGAGTGATGCATGAAATTAAACCAATTCACAGTTCGTTATAGAATTCATTTTGGTAGTAATATTTATTATTAGTGCAATATTTATAGAAGTTCCACTTTGATTCGTTTAAGCACATTACCTATATTAACATTACAGTGGAGTTCAAAACAGTGTAAAAAAAATATAGATAAATGCATTTTATTGTGCATTTTTGTTTGTCAAGTTCCGTTTGATGTTCTTGTGTTTCATATTTAATAATTCTAAAAAAGATTTATTACCTATCAGTTATCATAACGTTTTCTTTTCTTTTACATAAATTATTATTACGCAAAATTACTGGGTATTTTGCTTATAGTTTTGATATAAATGCAGACATAACAGTTATGATGACTTTAAATATCTACTTAAAATTATGTAGTACATTGTATTTATTAAATAAACCATATTTGCATTTCTATAACAAGACTATATATGAAAACAGTTTTATGTTAAATATTATTTTGCATACTTGAGATTCTACTTCATTTGTTTAGTTAATAAGCAAAGGGTATTGTCAAGGATGTACAAGTCGCTTGGATCCCAAATGGCCTAAGCCCAAAATTGAAATTTTCCTGTTGAAGAATTTTGAAGTTTAATATTTTATGAAAAATTCATATTTCTGTTATGTTGGCAATAAAAACAATAATTATGTACTTTATGGTCTAATAATTTACTGTTTATGAAAATTCTTTGAAAAAAGGTACTTACGTATAGAAGTGAATGATGACATTAGTCTATTTTCCCGCTTATTGGATTTACGCTATTTGGGACCCAAACGACCATAATATATCCAGATTCTTCCTATATACTCTTCCTCAAAGCCATTATTTAAAGCTTTGTTGAGAGCTACTTTCAAATATTTGTCGAGAGTTAATCTTGTCGAAAATAATAAATTCGTCATCATATATTGAAGTAGTTTGAAGAGGGCTACATTATATTGAACATTATATTTGCAAACGTTCTTTAGTTGAATAATGAATAATTAGTAAGTGAGCTCTCAGCACTTTGGTACAAACAAATGTTTATTTCTTGATTGGAGTAGATCTCCAATATGCTCCTATAGGTATCAATAGGTATCAAATCGAAGAGCGAGCACGTGGGCAGGTTACGCGGAAAAATTATGTATTTGGGTTATATTCTGTTGTTTGGATAAAATATTAGCATTTGATTAATGGTTAAGAAAGAGCAGGAGAAAACATTGGTCATAAACAGTTTTAACTATCGTATATTTCAGGCCTATAATTTTTTTAATGGCATAATAATTCAATCTAAATAACAGATATTTTAATGCAGATGTACTGATGGAAGCTTTACGGAAGCTTAGTAAAGTTCTAATATATTACTAATATAATAAATTAATATGCACACTTCTTTTGGTAAAGTTTTATTAAAATATCTACACATTATATTGAACTATTGTGCTAATCTCACTCCTCCCCCCAAAAAGAACTCCATGATCCCGAGATATACGATACTGCGAAGGCTTAATATTAGTTTGGGGAACAATTAGAGGAAAATATACAAGTTTAAAACAATCCCGAATTTTGTGAAGCAGCAAAAAACTTTGAGAACTAAACTTACACTATTTTTTTCCTATTGATATCATGAGTTATTAGTGTCACTACTATTTATATATGTATATGTAAATATGTAGTAACAGTATTTTCAATACTTTTTTCAGTTGCAAGTCTTGCTAACCGAAGCAGATATGAAAAATTTGTAGCAGACCATCCATTCTTGTACTTTGTTCGAGATACAGGAGATAATTTAACAGTTGTTGCTGGAAAAGTGGTTGATCCTAATAAGAAACCAGAAGACAAGTAAATTGAAATGAATTTTGGTAAACGGTGACAGAAGTATAATGAAGAAAAATCTTCCACCAAGGAATCATTATTTATTAACATAATCACCACCAGTATTTAATTAGATGTCAAGGAAGATTTACATTTAAGGTTTGTAAAGTGATTGTGTCATGGCAGAATTCTTTTGCTTGTTAGAAAATTCCCTAAGGCGATACGGAAGTTATTTGATCTCCTTAAACGAGAAGATTTTTTTAAGAAGGATAAATTAATTTATTGCTATTTATTGTAAATAACATAGATAGATACGATATTTGTGTGCCAGGGGTGCCAATTTATGTAATGTTTCACATAGTTATTTGAACTTCTATTTCCATATAAAATCGCTTAATCTTCATCTATGACAACAAAAAATAACTTAAGATAATAATACTCCAACCAATTAATTTCCTAATCTATTTTCGGGAAATATCTGCAGTTTCTCACAGTTAACAGGATAAAATATATCATTATAAGCATAATACTGTGCAGCTGTGAAATATCAGTTCGATTTTATGAGAGTTACACCCTTGTATTATATACAATACATGATGGAAGAATATGCATTTATCCAGGGTATACAAATGTTAGCCAAGGAGTGCAGTATTATTGAAAAATTCCTTCTATTTAACTGGTATCTTTTTCCTCACAGTAGTATTAAATGTTTCAATTAACATTTACGATTTGAAACTATAGAATTATACTAATACATAGAATGGTATCATCTGACCTAGACTACTTTTTGCTAACAAGTATACACATTAGTACTATTTCAAACTTTGCCTGTAACGACCTGTGTACAGGAAGAATAAGCCTTGCGTGATGGAGAGTGTAACATCAATTTATTATAACAATCTAGTTCTGTATTCATGAAATAATACATATTTTACATGCATTTATTATTAAGATCAGAATACTAAAATATTCTGAAATTTTGTAAGTAGTCTCAACATTTTAGATAATCAAGTAATGACGATTTGCATTATTGCTTTTTGAAACCTATCATTAGCACTAGCAAATTTATGTTGATATATTTGTTTTGTATGAGGATACTATAAAATGACTGAAATATATTCATGGTTATGTTGAAAATATTTACGGGCTTCATATACGATTGTTTAAACATATGACATAAAACAAAACGCTGTTAAATTTATTTAGTTAGTTTTTGGTTATTCGTTGTTTGATACCAAACTATGAAGTGTAGATACACAAAACATTTGTAATTTATCTGTTATAAGAAATATTTAACTAAGAAAATCTAGCAATTTGCACAGAGTACCTGATGATGTTGTTAAACGTGGTAACGTTCAAGTGTATACGAATGGTTTCCAACTCTCTTTGGCACCCCTTAGTTGTGTTTTTTGTGATATTTTTTTAATGCAAGATGTTCGTATTTAGCATCAAAGTACAATGTAAGGTGAAATGAAAGTGGAATTTCAGTCAAGGGGAGTGGGAGGGGAATGAGACTTTCAACAAGTCATTTTATGTAATTAGCCTAATAATTAAGCGACGCACATTTTATGGTGGTTATCTTTTGTTACTCTTTGCAAGAGTGAATGAATTCTCAGTATTTATGATCAATAGGAACACGAGTATTACAGTAATATTAAAGCTCGATACCCGAGTATTAAGTTGCAATTTTTATATACAAACTTGTTGCATAATAATATGTTAAATATTTTGCTTGTTGTGTTGCAATAAACAGATTTTGTGAAAATTTGAGTTGTTTCATTTTCGCAGGAACAGAACTGTACAAGTTTAAAAATAATATAGTTCATAAGGTCAGCAAACATAATCTGGACTAGTCGAAAAAAGAAAAAGAAGTAGTTAACTTATCGGTTGAGGTTGGGATTGGACTTTTTGACACTATGTAGAATTATTTCAAAAGTGATTTCGATGCAAGTAATTAAGCTTTGGATATTTATAAAATAAAAACCCATATAGATACACCTGAAACTAAACAATACAACCTAAGATGAATATGCGTATTTCAATGAATTTCACCAAAGAACAACAGCAACAAAATTTTGTTCATCTGAAAAATATTTTCAAAAATGTTAGAAATAATCTAGGGCTGAGAAGTAAAGTAGTATAAGTCATAAAATATTAATTTCACAGGAGAAGCGAAAAAGTGTTTGCAAGACAATATTTTGTTGAATTGCGTCGATTGTTCATTGACGGAAAACTTGTTCACTTCCTGCGTAACAGTTGTTCGTTCACATCTCAAAACTTTTCTAGTGTCCCTCATACAAATGTAAGTAAGAAAAGAAATAATAACTCAATTTCGGCCAAAAAGTGACTTGTCATAGTTATCTTCTCAGCCCCAGAATTATGTAATGGAATTCAATGACATTTTCCAACATGAAGAATTTGTATAGAATAGCAGACGAGAAGCGAGGCTGTCCCCTTTTGTTTCATGAAAATGCTGCCTAGTTTCAAAGAGACAGGTCTATTTTATCTGGAAGAGTTCTGTCTCTTCTTGCCTCGAAAACAAAACAAGACGTTTCGTTTCGTTTTCACTCGTGAAAGTAATAAGAGATAAAACGCAATAAGTAATAATAGAAGACTCAAGCCTCGCTCTAAGCTTTTCGATTCTAGTTATGCGTATCATACCGTAGTTAGAGCTGAATATAATCTATTTATGAAATATGAACAAAATTGTTAGATGTTTTCGAAAATTTTCGTCCCAAGAAAACTCACTCATTACTAAATTATCACGTCTAGGTTGGGTTTCTGATATATTGTGAAGCAATGGTTGTATCCTATATTGTAGGATTAGTCATGAAATATTTATGAAATATGAACAAAATCATTGTTGACGCTTTACAAAATCTTCTCATAAGGAATTAACTTCACGGCTGAAATTAACACTTCTGCATTTTTACATTGATTTATAAATTTCTTAGAGTTAGATGATTTATGCATAGACTGATTGATTAATAGATTAATGAATAGATTTATTTATTAATTTCTTAGAGTTTAACATTCCTTTTCGCCATCGAGGCTAAATAATATAAGACAGTTCATTTTACGAGAGAAATTACGTATGACGAATTGTAAAATTACTAATAAAATATTTAGTTGTGAATAACTAACTGATCCTTACTAGCTTTGCTATATTGAATAACTAAAGATATAAATCGCTGAGAAAAGCAACTCTCTCTTGGTTTTACAGTGTCTGATGAAGGCAATATGTTCAGTTAGTGTCAGTTCAGGCAGTTCAGTCAGAAACAGCCACACATTTATTATTCTATAAATAAGTGTTGGTTTGCTCAGCGATTTGTATTTTGTGTTAGTTGAGAAACATAAAGAAAAAATCATTACAAAAATTTTTGAAAAATTGATCTCAATCAATAAACTCATCTCAACCAATAAATCATTCGTCTGGAATTTTGTCAGAAAAATGATTATGCTACATTATTCTTTTCAAGTAAGCAATCTTTCTATTGCTGTGTTGCTGCTTTCCACTTTTCCCTACCCTGAGCCAGACTTATAATTTCTCTGTAGTTTTTCTTCCCTATATCTTGTATTATTTGGTCCATATATTTCAATCTTGATCTTCTTTTAAGTATTTTCCATTCTGTTATTCCTTTCATAACTAATAGCGTGGTGCCTCTATGCCTCATAATTTGTCCAATCATCTTATCTCTCTTATTTTTTTTCGATATGTTCTTCAGAGTACTCTTTCTTTCTCTTACCATTTTCAATACTTCTTAATTTGATATATTATTCACCTTTCTTCTTTAGCACCACATTTCGAAGACCCCTGTTCCAAATTTCTCCTCTTTTCTGAAAGTACATTATACTATGTTATGCTGCATGATACATTGTGAAGAAATTAATTAAATAATTATTTCTGTTTTTCAGATCATCCGAACAAACAGTAAAATCAATTTCTGAATTTTTCTAACAAAACTGAAATAAACAAAACTAAATTATTTCCAATTGAAGATTTGTAATATATAAATAGAATTGTTATAGTTTTTTCCCCATAACATTGTCTAAAATAAATTAAGCTTGACCAATAAATTACACTTTCTTGATTTTTTTTCGAGAGAAATGAATTATGTTAAGTTGTAATTGTTAATGAGTTCATAGAGTCGTTTTCAAGCAAATATTCTGAACAAAACTCTTTTTCACTAATTACACTAATAAATTTCGCTTTCTGAAATTGTCAGAAAATGAATTTTCAAGTTGTAATATGGTTGGTAATGATTTATATAAAATACAAAAAAAAAAAAAAAAAAAAAAAAACACTAGACCTATTCTCCAGAAATTATCTAACAAAATTCAATCCATCTGTAGATTTAAAAGAATAACCACACTTGTCTTTCAGTTGTACATAGCTATATAGTTTATTTAGTTCTTCGTAACGAGGGTTGTCAGATTTGCAACAACCAGCCATACCGAAAGAATACGTCCCTAATCTCCTAATTCTTGACTTCCCTCAAACGCCGCCACTACTCCTAATGTAGATAGTTTCAATTGCCACAGGAATCCTAAATGAGCTTGGAAAAGATCTGCTGTTCCTTTGTGGCCACGTATATAAGACTTGTGCTTTCTGTATACGTAGTGCCGGATCCAATTCCCGTTAAGACACTAGCTTTAGATTGAACTGCGAGTAGTGGTTTGGGTTCCACTTTAAGTAGCGTGTGCAACCTCATATGCTCTTCAAATGAAAAGGTTAAACCCAAATTAATCAATCAGCTAGAAAAATCTGTATTTTCACCGATATTTTACAGTAGATCTAAATATACTTTGACTTTTCAACTTCGATAGGTCGATAGTTTGACTGGTGTTGGTAAAATTTATCTTCTCCCATTAATAACTATTAGGAGATTAAAGGTGTTTGTAGTTTGCTGTGTGTACGACTTGAAATTATCTTGGTGAAATTCAACAAGTGTCACGAGAAGTATTGCAGATATAAAACATAATCGATACTTTCACAAGAGAGAGAGAGAGAGAAATTAACTATTTCTGTACAATAGTGGATATTCACCATATGTTGAAATATTCTGAAGAACTACCGCTGATTTTCATACTGATTCACCACAGGTTGACGACATATAATTTGAAATAACTTCAGCAACACGACTTTTTAGGAAGTAACACATTAAAGGCGTAAAACCACACTAAGAGTTATCGTCGCTATGGGATTAGCATGGGTGCCTTAACCCGAGAGATATAGTAGATTCGATTCCCGATTGGAGCTCATGCATATAGAACAAGACCAATAGTTTAAAGTGAAATCTGAACAGCTCTATTGCGTTCTTTACTCTTCTACCATTAAGTGAACCAGGGATCTTGTGCACCCAAAGCAAGTGTGCTAGCCATTAGATGAGCGATGGGACTAATTATGCCCATTCACTAATTAGGTCTGTTTCTGTTTATCCCATTACAACACATGCGCCAACTGATCACCATATGCACGCCTCTTCCACTTCTCATACACCCACGACAGCACAGGCATACTCAAGTCGCTGCACCAAATGCTGTAAATTCTGGATCTTGACGGAATACACCGTAGCCTCAAGGTGGTCTAACAAATACAAGTCCAGATGTATGGAGTATGGAATGTATGATAGGCATTACGCCAGTTCCTGATATTCAATCCACCTCCCAGGCAACTGCTAATCGAGGAAGTTTCGCACAACACGCCTGAAATGGAAAGGGGCTCCATTTTGCCTTTGGGACGTTGGGTATGAACCGTCCTCCGACAAAATTGAAGGCAGAGATTTTCGGCATTCAGCGTTCTGTAGATAAAAAATGGACTAATGTTTCTCGTGCTAAATATACTACAACAGACCTTTCCGCTACAAACCATCCTTGATGTATCAATCCAATGAGGGTTGTTCATTCCAGTAGAAGTGGGTTTGTTTGTTTACTTCTACTTTCACATGAAACAAGCATCGTCGGAGAAAAGCACATTCAAGGGGAAATTCGAACAGGTTCCCAGTTGCACCGTTGCCCATTCGGCAAAGTAAATTTGCTCTGTTTTGAGTTTGTTATTTATGTAATTTTCAATTTATTCCATATGTGCGATGAATAAGAGATAACTTGCAACACCTAATTTTTTGACCTGATAAAGCTACAGACGAAACAAATAAGGTGTTAAAGCTGTAGGTTCATATATTTACTGAAGCGTTTACACGTGTATGAGACATACTGCGAATTCCATTTCGGCGTATATCTCTATCATGTTTGCAAATGACACTTCAATATTCGCCAAATTAAATAACTTGGCTACACGAGTCAATAAATTAGGACTATTTAAATCAAAAGGGGGTATTAGGGTCAAATGTAGAACCCGAATTCTTATAAGGCTGATGCATTTCTGAAGACAAGTATCTTCCCACCAATGTATTTTTCACAGTTGTGTTTGTTGACAAAGTAAGAAAACCCTTTAGAACAAGTTGCACCTTACAAGCAGAATCAATACCTACAGGGTGTGTCCGGAAGGTATCGGTACTGGTCTCACATGAAACTAATTTATTGACATTTGTGTATAATGAACTAGAAGTCTTCAAAATGGGCACTTTGGACATCAATATACCGCTGCCAATGCTTTTTCCAACTTTCATAGGGCCCTGGAAATCGGTAACCGGAACTCAGTTGAGACATCCCATCGAATCTGTGTGAAGGTAAAAGGTTCCACACTTTCTTAGTTTCGGTACATAATGGGATTGATGTAGTCAAAACCATGCTCCGGTCTCTTTTACTTACCCAGGTTGCCCTAGGTATTCATTTTACAAAGGCTAGGTGAACCTTAGAGCCGTATTATGGCGAAAGAAAAGCTTTTCGTCGCCACCGGAGATCGAAGCCGGGGCTCTTACCGACTACATTAGAGCAGGTATTTGAAAGGCATGAGTCTATTTAAAACAGAAAAGAAAGAATATCTACTTATGTTTGAATGTAACACCAACTTCTGCAACGTGAATATTTAACAATGGAAATTTTTATTGTTTTTCAATAGGTATCTTGAAAGTGAGTATGTAGATACAAAATAATTTTTCACAAATTCTTTTAAAAATCGAAGGTAATCAAATTTTATATATTACTTTTTAACTATTTACAGTTTCAAATAAAATATTCATTCAAAAGAATAATCATTCTTAACCAAGTATAAAAAGAATCATTCAAATACTATTTCAATCAAAAATAAATAAATAAATAAATAAATGACTAGTCATATATTTTATACATCTTTTGGATGCCACTGAAAAATTATCAGTTCCGTATCGTCAACTCTGAAGCTCGGAGTAGATCACCGGTAGTCCACGGACTAATTTTTGAGGAACACAATTCTTTACTTTGAAAGTGAAAATTGTCTAAGATACTACGATGTTACAAACTATCCTTCAACTATCAGAATAATTTTGAAAACAATGGATACGATTACTAGAATTACTACTACTAGGCCTTCCAATACTACTACTACTACTACTACTACTACTACTACTACTACTACTACTACTACTACTACTACTAATAATAATAATAATAATAATAATAATAATAATAATAATAATGTAGACCTAGAAAGTGAAAATGGAAATTAATATTTTATATTTTTAACAAAATATTTATGTTTGTTTCAGGCGGGTACATGAATATATTACTTTTTTTTCTATCGTTGTTAAATCGTCCAGACAAGCCGAAAAAGAAAAGCGTTATGACTTCAAATGTGAATTATGTTGTTTGTTTCCAACGTATAATTTTATCTCAGGTAAAACTCTGTATGCAGGAAATTATAACAAACTGTAAGAACTTCCTAATTACATTATGCTGATGAACGTGTTTCAAACTGACAGTTTTCTGGACACTTCGAAATTTTGGATTTGAGACACCACAAATAGTACTTTTCCAAGTACTATACTATCTCCTCCATGATGTATAAACTAAGGACTTCCTAGTTTCATGCATTCGGTCTCTAATATAGTAAACCGTAACTAGCAAACCAACATCATAACTTTTCTATGCTCATTAAATGTTCTATGGGATAAGTAATGAATCCAGTGGACAGTCTCATTCATCGATATACTACAAGGACGAACTGTTTCCAGGTTCATAAGAGGGAAGCTATCTACATCATCACAGCAGCTTACGAAGGACATATGAGAAAAGTGACAACTGGATATTTATGAAAATTGGTACCCTGACTAATTGTGGATCGCTAATCACCGTGGTGATAGTCACTCGGTGCGGAAATGCCTTGTTTACCCGTTACGTATAATACATATACTACACAGTGACCGGGTAAGGCTGTGCCGAGTTATGGAAATACCCTAAAAACGCCAGAAAAAGGCAAAAAATGAAAACTCTGTGCCTATGGGAGGGGGACACGTAGCCAAGAACACACCAGTAGTCACACAAGCAGTGTTGCCAACCCAACACAAAATTATAGTTTTTCAAACAGAACGTATACCATTTTATGGCATTAAAACAATTGGCATAAAACGTGAAAGAAAATAAGCAGAAGATGGGTTATCATTGTTGTCAAATAAGGGAGATACGAGGCTCAAGAGTTGAAAAATTATGGGGCCGGTACAGAAAAGTGGACAAATGTACAACAACAACAACAAGAACAACATGACTGCAGAAGGAACAAATGCACAGCATCCAGTGACTAGTGGGCTTCATGCTTCATATCGAGTGTGCGACTAGGGCAACAAATGTCATGTACTATCTACGGTTTGCCATACTATCTAAGGTTTTTCTGTTGTGTGTATTGGTGCATTATGTTAAAATATTTTGTATATTATTACCCTGTGTGCAAAGTACCGCCAACTATCATCGGTCCGCCGTCGCCTTTTGGCAGATAGCCGCCGAAGTGAAGGAAAAACTACTGTTGGTGTCGGTCCACTTTCGGTTCCAAGCGGAAAGCCACCGAAGCGACTGCCGTCGTCGTAAAGTTAGATGGCAGTCAGTGGCGTATTTACGATTTTGTTTCGGGAGGGGCTTTGCTAACTTTTGGGGGGGGGGGTTGCCTGGAAATGTGAAAATTCTGCAAGATATTTCATTTACTTTACTATACTAAGTAAGATTTCGGGGGGGGGGCTTAAGCCCGGAAGCCACCCCCCTAAATACGCCCCCCTGATACGTAACAGTGCTTCCACTCCAACCGACTCTTGCACAACAAAGTTACACTGCTCGCGGTAGAGAGCGCTACCGGTAGAGAGCGCCACTCTTGCTTCCAGTGAAGTAAGTACTGATAGATACGAGGAGCCGACGCGAGGTGTGTGTAACTTCGTTGTGCAAGAGTCGGTTGAAGTGGAAGCACTGTTACGGAGATATATTTGGTGTTTCTAATATCGGACACAATCGAAGCAGCCAAAGAACGACAGAAGCGGAAGGGACGCAAGAGAAAGGACAATTGTGAACTTTGACAAAGGATTGTTTGAAGGGGCCCTCACCTTGAGGACCCTAAAACGGTGGAAAAACTGTGCCAAAACACATTTGTTTTCAGTTTTATTTCTTTTTGACAATGTTGCCATCACTTTCAGGCCCCGAAAAAAATATATGTTGTACCTAACCAAAAAATCAGCGACGTGTCCCCCCAAAATTTTTTCTACAATTTTTTAAAATTTTCAACACGCAATAAAATAAAGAAACTACGTACACATCGATGGTTTTGGAAAAAATGCACATTTACATCTAGATCAGTCCTGTCCAAATGGCGGCCCGCCAAACCATTTTCTGCGGCCCACAAAGCTCTCAGGACTTATGATTGTTATTACTCATACTATTTTCATTTATATTTATTTATTCTTTTAATGTTTCCACTCTTCTTTCGAAATAAAGAATCCATTTAGCGCTTCTGTACAACAAAAAGGTGCGGGCATCCACGGCAAGACATTTCCTTAACTTTTGAGAGTTTGGTCGGAAAAGAGTGTCAATGTTTGATAGTACTTATTTCTGTGAAAGTGTATTTTCCACCATGAAAATTGTAAAGAATCGCTTCTGAAGCTGCCTAGGAGATTCTTCTCTTTTACATCTTATGCGCCTCGCAACAATAGGAATGGATGTACATATGCCACCCTTACACTGCTAGTGACCATTATCTGTCACATTGAATAGATATGTAATATTTCAAATACATTTTTTACATTTTTCTTTTGTAATATAATAATAATAATAACAATAATAATACTTCCTATTATTATTATTATTATTATTATTATTATTATTATTATTATTATTATTATTATTATTATTATTATTATTATTATTATTAGCAGCTGCGGCTCTCCACTTTACTAGTAAAGACAGTTATGGCTCTCAGGCTCATTATAAGTGGACACCACTGATCTAGATGGTATCTACAATCTGTGAAACTTTCAAAATTTTTCGACTACCCCCACCAATATTATAAAATATTTAATTTTCAGCATGTATGATACGATAATTCGGTAAGGGGAAGGGGTAGAGGGTCACTTTTTTTAGGTAGTTTTAGGTCAAGAGTAACTTTTTGGGTCAATAGCGACCCAATTTAGATCATGGGCTGATTTCACTATTTTATACTAGGAAAGACCCTTTTTGATTTTCTCGAAAACTATAGATAAGAATTTACCCTCGAGCATGATATTTAGTACAGCTTGATGTCATATATCGGTTCATACATACATCAACTTTGGACAATATTTTAGTTAAATATAAATTAAAAATTAAGAGTATATCATAGTTTGTAGCTTTATTTCACTGCTATACTATATGCTATCATCTTGTTAGTGTCGTAAGGAAGGATTTGATGACAATATACTGCTGTATCAGTTTCACTTCAATAGATGGCCTGATTATCGTACAGCATCACTTTTTGTTTACAAACAAATTCGATTTTCTCAAAAAAAAAAAAAAAAAAAAAACTGTTTCTGAGCTTTTACACTTACGTATATCATTTTGTTCAGCTCAACAAGATCTGGTGATTGATATACGTCTCATCCTTTAACATTTTCCCTGTTAAACGCTAAAATATTGAAGAATTTTCAAGCCTATCTCTGTAAAACGTTTGTTCTCATTTAGTTTCCATTCAGTAAGTTAGTATGAGACTCACAAGCAACATACAGAACAAGGCACGATCAGATCCGACTCAAACTTCGCCCAGAGAACACATAATAGAAAAGAAGAAAAAATGCCAAATTAGAGCTGCTCCCATCCAGAAACACCGGAGATATGCTCCGCAACATAACGCACCACGCGACAATATGATATAAGGTAAACGTTGCAAGATACCAGTTTATGTTGGAAACGGAAAGGATGGGCAGCACCAGGATATCAAGATATTTGATATGCTATAACACTGACTTGGCGGCCATCTTGAAGCCGCCATCTTGGATATAGCGTAAGGTATTGAAATGAGAAGCGGGGTGTATGATATATCAATGTAAGGTAAAATGCAAACGGAAAACCAATGATGTAACCGCGAAAAACATATGTATGATGGTATGGACGGGACGAAGTGTAGAAGACTAGGGAAAAACAAACGTGTATTCGAAGGGCAGAATAATAGGGCAAGACTCTACGATAAATGGTACGCGACAAGTAACTGCAACAGTGTCTGTGCATGGAAGTGCATCCGCCTTGACAGATTATGCCTTCCGAGGATATTGGGATTCCGTTTGGAACAGTGAAAACCACAATTGCAACCCGCAATACGATCACTCGTTTGGAGACTACATAATCTACAAAGGACTACCTCTTATGGAACAGCAATTCGGCACCTCACTCCGGAGTGTAGGACATATCATCTTGGGTTGGTGATCTAAAGCGCGACCTACCTGTGATTGAAGCCCACTCCTGGACACCGTTTTGTACGTTTCTTGTTCAATTTTCTTGTTGTTTCGTGTGAACAAGAGACATTTCGGCCCACGTTTGTTTAAACAACACTATCTGAAACAAAGTGCGTACGGATGGGAAAGGCCAGCCCTGTTCTAGCTTACATTTCTTTACGAATGTATCTTTTCCTTTGCACGGTTTGCTACACTGTTTCACGATGGTCCCAAACAGTCACAATATCACAGAAAGGCACCAATATCCTCGGATGGCATAATCTGTCAATTCGGATGCACTTCCATGCACAGACACTGTTGCAGTTACTTGTCGTGTACCATTTATCGTGGGGTCTTGCCCTATTATTCTGCCCTTCGAATACACGTTTGTTTTGCCCGAATCTTCTACACTTCGTCCCGTCCATACCATTACACATATGTTTTTCGCGGTTACATCATTGGTTTTCCTTTTGCATTTTACCTTACATTGATATATCATACACCCCGCTTCTCATTTCAATACCTTACGCTATATCCAAGATGGCGGCTTTCAAGATGGCCGCCAAGTCAGTGTTATAGCATATCAAATATCTTGATATCCTGGTGCTGCCCATCCTTTCCGTTTCCAACATAAACTGGTATCTTGCGACGTTTACCTTATATCATATTGTCGCGTGGTGCGTTATGTTGCGGAGAATATCTCTGGTGTTTCTGGATGGGAGCAGCTCCAATTTGGCATTTTTTTCTTCTTTTCTATTATGTGTTCTCTGGGCGAAGTTTGAGTCGGATCTGATCGTGCCTTGTTCTGTACATTGCTTGTCAGAAGTGATTGTTTTATTTTTCCTTAAATACATAAAAGTACAGCAAGGACTCAGATAGCCTCTTGTCCCGAAATAATCCAATTAGCTCCATGTTATTTTTAAAGATGTTTCTCTGCCATTTTTACTCTAATATTTTTTCTGACTTCAGGTTTTACAGTAGGTTGGTTGCTTGATTTAAGAGCTTAGCGTTCCGTTCAGTTCCGCGACTGTATGTACTGAGACTTGGACCTGAGAGATCCGTATTACATGAATTCCCACTAGAAATCGACCCAGGTTCTTCCGCACCAAAGGGGTTTTATAGTAGGACTTTAGTTCTTTGATTTCTTGTCCTATTTGTTAATATTTTGACGCAATGATTTAAATCACCTTTTGCGCTACTTCTCAGAAAAAATCTATTTCTCTCTACTATACTCAAATAGCCTCGGGCTTCCCTATATCAGGAAATATACCTAATTTTAGAGCTGGTTAAAATGTCGATCATGTTTCGTTATTTTTATTTTTGAGCGATGATATGAGATAAGAAAGTATGATGATTGTGAAGGAATGAATGTTAAAACCCCTACATGCCAAAAAAGTGAGTTTTAAATGTCTGTTCACCATTCGTCCCTTCGTCCCGATATAAGCATGTTCACTAGCCTAGAGGACATACCGTTCAACGTATCCGCACCAGTTTTTAAACTTAAGAATTTTATAAGGTTTTTAAAGTATTTTTTGAATTTTCTTCCTATTCCCATCAGATAAGAGGAACTTATTGAAGGGTGAAATGAAAAATTGCGATTTTCTCAAAAATACCTCTAAAGATTTTGTTCATATGTCATATAGGTTATATAAATATTTCATTAACGACCCTATTCCATGGTACAATTCGTTTCTCTGCGATAAATACAGAAGGGATAGTTTATTCTTGGAGTGAGTTCTTCCGGACGTTTTTTTCTGGAAACGACTGTAAAGATTTCGTTCATATTTCGTAAATAAACATTTCACTAATAACGTGTAAATATGGTATTACTCATTTATCCTCAAAATAGAGTTGACATTCGTCCCGGAAAATCCGGGACAGTCATGGAATCAAGATCTGCGTACCGGCGTCCCGAAAATATTTCTCGAGACGTTTAAATGTCCCGGATTTCAGCGAAGAAGAAAGGAAGATAATATTATAGTCTGCTTTTACTTGCTGCTTTAACAGAATTAGGTATATAATTATTCTCTTAACAGAAATAAAGTAAAAATTCAACGGAAGCCACGAAACATAACAGATCCTGAGAAATTAAAACAAAATTGCTTATCAGAGGGGAGGGGGTAAATGATCTGCTTCCGTTTGCTTAACTAGAGAGGAGTATGTAACATTTCTTTTCATTTTAAGCATTTCAAAGTTTCTCATATTTAGTAGCGTCCCGGATTTTCATTTTTGAAATATGGCAACTCTACCTAAAAAAAAAAAAAAAAGAAAAAAGACCACAAGGATAGGTTACTCTTGGAGTACATTTTTATACGATTTTCTCAAAAACGACTTAAATGATTTTGTTAATATTTCATTAATAAGCTGACAAATGGCATAAAAAATTTGTCCCGAAATAATCCATAAGGAATAGTTTTCTCTTAGAAATGACTTCTTTCCAGACGATTTTTTAAAAAGGTACTAAGACGATTTTGTCTGTATTTCATGAATAAATATTTCATTATTAAGCTTACAATTTGGCTCTGAAAAGAAAAAAATCACAGATGAAGTTTACTTTCAAGGGTGAATTTTTTCGGACAATTTTCTCAAAAATGACTTAGGTGACTTTGTTCATATTTCACTAATAGCATGACAGCATGACATAACTCATTTGTCCTGGAAAGAATCCACAAGGGATAGTTTACTCCTAGTGGGAGTTCGTTTTTGGGCGATTTTCTCAAGAACAAGTTAGAGAATTTTGTTCATATTTCATAAATAAAATTTAATTAATAACTTGACAACACACACACACACACACACACACACACACACACACACACACACACACACACACACACACACACACACACACACACACACACACACACACACACACACACACACACACACACATACATACAAACTAATTTACTTCGGGAGGAGTTCAAATTCGATATGAGGATAACTTTTATTAAAATTTGCAAAATTACACCCAAAATTAAACTAAATTTGCAGAAAAGTGGAGATTTCGGAGAGTTCGGACCCCTAGGACCCATCCTTTGCGTACGTCCCTACCTGACAATGGGGCATAATTATATATATATATATATATATATATATATATATATATATATATATATATACTTTTAAAAGCTAGAAGGAGTAGTTTATTCTTGAGATTATGTTTTTTCTGGCAATTTTCTCAAAAACGTCTTACATTCACTTCTGATACGTGGGTTCCTGATTCAATCCCAGTTCGCGCCAAATGAGCTTTGCGATGGACAAACAGCGTGAACGTAGATTTTCTCGGGCTTCTCCTGTTTCTTTTAAATTTCTTCATTCCACCATTTCATTCATTTTTCATAATCATCGTTCCCATTATCCTTCATGGCATAATCGTTGGACATAAAACCGGAAGATTTCATATAATTTCTTTCCAAAAATGTCTCTGTCGATACTGTTTATATTTCATAAATAAATTTCTCACTAATAACCCCACAATAAGGGATAAATCATTTCTCATGAAACGATCTAGAAGGGTAGTTTACTAGTGAAGATGAGTTTCTTTTAGGAGGTTTTTCTCAGAAACGACTCAAGCGATTTTCCGCATATTTCATAAGTAAATATTTCATTAATAACCTACAATACTGCGTAAATTATTTCTTATGAAAGTATCCACAAGAGGTAGTTTACATTTTGATTGAATTTTCTTCGGACGAATTTCTATTATAATTTTGTTCATATTTCACAAGCAAATGTTTCACAAGGAATTTTAGCGAGAAAGTTTAGTGAGATGGTGGCCTGTACCTTTTAATTCCTTTTTCGTTTGCACCTAGAAAAGCATCATGCACAGTATTTTCTGCATTGAAGAAGGAAGTGTTGAAATTTTCGTCATACTTTCGTACTCTTATCTACAGCATTTTAAAAAGTTATCATTAAAATTGAATAACACATAGTGGTGATCAAAAGTTTCCTAAGGAGCGCGACATGAAACCGATCACTTGACGGGCTCTATAATTTGGAAACTACCCCATGATAAAGGATCTACGGGAACAATATGCCGGCATTACTGTAAACACACTGACAGAGTGAAAATATAATTTTCTGGTTTCAAGAAATGAATATATAAAGTTAGCTAATTAAACATTTTTGTTCCAATTTTTACAAAATTTGTACTAGTAATGTACGTCTACAGCAATTTCCTCGGGGATGCAAACTATGTATTCATAATCACAAATTCTAGATATTTTCCAAACCTGGAAATAATCTGCTTCAACATATCAATTCTTATAAAGTTGTCCTGTAAAAGGAGTGTGTAAACTGCATAAAATTAGTTCTCTCAATATATATATATATATATATATATATATCCATCCATCCAGGGTTTTCATAAAGTCTGGACGGATTTAATTTGCTTATAATTTTCATAAAAATGCTCATAATGAAATCAAATAAAGTGCAAACGGTAGCGGAAGGATTAAATTTTTAGTTGGCAACACAACCCAAAGGAATTTGAGACACATGAGAGAGATAGCCCTAAAGTGAACGTTTGGAGCGCTGTGTCCTATGATCATCTGATTGGACCGTTCTTTTTTGAAGAGGAGACCGTGAATGGAGATTCGCACCTGGATATGTTGCAGAAATACCTCATTCCGGAACTGGAGGCACGTGGAATGCAGAACGACATCGTGTTCCAACAGGACGGGGCACCCCCTCACTATGCAATCAAGCTGAGATAGTTCCTTGACGAGTAATTCCCTAACCGATGGATTGGCCGCGGTGGCCCGACCGCTTGGCCGCCAAGATCACCCGACCTTACCCCCTGCGACTTCTGGCTTTGGGGTCATGTGAAAACGGAAGTTTATGCAAAGAAGCCAAGTGGTTTGGAGAACTTAAAGGACAAAATCAGGGCGTCTGTGGCTGGCATTTCGGATCAAACACGGCGGAACGCTGTGAGTGGATTCCAGCGCCGCCTACGCGAATGTGTGGACGTAAATGGCGCCCAGTTGGGGGTGTAGCGGTGAATGAACTGAGCTGGTGCAGATTACAGGTAAAAATTTAATCCTTCCGCTACCGTTTGCACTTTATTTGATTTCAATATGAGCATTTTTATGTAAATTATAAGCGAATTAAATCCGTCCAGACTTATCCTTTAACTAGAAGATTCTATTCATATAATGACACCAGTACATCCAGTGGACATTCATATAATATCCCAATGACACAGCCACGAGAGAGCTCGAAGTTCAAAATACATATTTGCAAATAATTGAAGATTTTGGGGCAAAAACCCGTCAAGTTCAAAAAGTGAAAGTGTAAAGGAGATAGCTTCACAAGGGTTTCTCGTCATCCGATTTTCTTCAAACTTGGCACATATATACTAGATCGAAAATAAATCGACACTTTTTTTGTTTCTTTCGGAAAATAGGTTAAGGGGGCAAAGGGCCCCTTTTCAAAAAAGGATCCCCTTGATTAAAAGGGCCACTTTAAACAAACGAAATTCTGTCGATGATGACTTCAAAGTAGGAAATACGTGTTTTCTCGTTTTTGCGAGGAAAGGGTTGCAGGGACAAAACCCCCTTGGAAATGACAAAGGACACCGCACAATCCTTACGGGAATTGGATTTCGGTGGAACTGCTTAAAACCGTGATATGTTGTAGATATGTTGTTCCTAAGAAAAAATCTCAATGGACACAACCACAAATCACTGACCACTTGGCCACTACAGGGCCACTTTGTTTTGAAAGCAACCAAAGATAACGACATTCTGGATTTCAGTAAAAATGACTGAAATCGTAATATGTTGTAGATATTGTGATCCTGAGAAAAAGTCTTAATGGGCGTAACTACCAATCACTGATCGTTTGGCCACTACGAGGCCACTTTTTTGAAAGCAACCAAAGATAGTGATATTCTGGATTTTGATTAAAATGACTGAAACTCTGATATGATGTAGATGTGATCCTGACAAAAAAAAAAAGTCTCAATAAGCACAACCACCAATCACTGACCATTTGGCCACTTTCGGGCCACATTTTTGAATACAGTAGAAGGTAACGTTATTCTGGATTTCGGTGTAATTGCTTGAAACCGTGATATGTTGTAGATATTGTGTTGCTAAGAAAAAAGTCTCAATAGGCAGAACCACAAATATCTGACCATTTGCCTACTTTTTTGAAAGTAGCCGAAGATAACGACATTCTGGATTTCGGTAAAAATGACTAAAATCGTGACATATTGTAGATATTGTGAACCTGAGAAAAAGTCTTAATGGGCATAACCACAAATCACTGATCGTTTGGCCACTACGAGGACACTTTTTTTGAAAACAGCCGAAGATAATGATATTCTGGACTTCGATTAAAATGACTGAAACAATGATATGTTGTAGATGTTGTGATCATGAGAAAAAGTCTTAATAGGCATAAGCACAAATCACTGACCGTTTGGCCACTACAGGGTTGCTTTTTTGGAAACAGAAGGTAACGTTATTCTGGATTTCGGTGTAATTGCTTGAAACCGTGATATGTTGTAGATATTGTGACCTTGAGGAAAAGTCTTAATGGGCACAACTACCACTGACTGACCGTTGGCCACTACGAGGCCACTTTTTTGAAAGCAACCGAAGATAGTGATGTTCTGGATTTTGGTGAAAATGACTGATACTGTGATATGTTGTAGATATTGTTATCCTGAGAAAAAGTCTCAATGGACACAACAATAACTCACTAATCGTTTGGTCACTACTGGGTTACTTTCTTGAAAACAGCCGAGTATAATGATGTTTTGGATTTCGGTAAGATTGAGTAAAACTGAGACATGTTGAAGATATTCTCATCATGAGAAAAAGTCTTAATAGACACAACCATCGAATTATGACCCTTTGGTCACTATAAGTCCAGATTTTTAAAAAATAGCCTTGTATAACGATATATTTGATTTCGGTGTAAATGAATGAAACTGTGATATGCTGTAGATGTGATTCTGAGAAAAATTGTCTAGGGCTTTCCTTTTTCCCGTAAGATGAACATCTGAATGTTGTCTATGCTTAAATAATGTTGTACCAAAATTCCAGAGTATTCTTACTTTCTGTGGATTTTAAAAATGTAGTCCCGCAGTTGCCAAATGGTCACTGATTGGTAGTTGTCTCCATTGAGGGGTTTTCTCAGACTCTCAATATCTACAACATATCACGGTTTCAAGCAATTCCACCGAAATCCAGAATAACGTTACCTTCCACTGTTTTCAAAAATGTGACCCTGTAGTGGTCAGTGATTGGTGTATGTGCTTATTCAGACTTTTTCTCAGGATCAGAACATCAACGTCATATCAGAGTTTCAGTCATTTTAATCAAAATCCAGAATATCACTATCTTCGATTGCTTTGAAAAAAATGGCCTCGTAGTGGCCAAACGATCAGTGATTGGTAGTTACGCCCATTAAGATTTTTTCTCAGGATCACAATATCTACAACATATCACGATTTCAGTCATTTTTACCGAAATCCAGAATGTCGTTATGTTCGGATGTTTTAAAAGAAGTGGCCCTGTAGTAGCCAAATGGTCAGTGATTTGTGGTTGTGCCCATTGAGATTTTTTTCTTAGCAACACCATATTTATAACAAATTATGGTTTCATGCAATTCCACCGAAATCCAATTTCCGTAAAGATTATGCGGGGTCCTTTGTCATTTCGAAAGCGGCATTGTCCCTGCAACCCTTTTCTCGCAAAAACGAGAAAACACATATTTCCTACTTTGAAGTCATCTTTGTTTGCATCGGCAGAGTTTCGTTTGTTTAAAGTGGCCCTTGTAATCAAGGGGAACCTTTTTTGAAAATGAGCCTTTTCCTCCCCTTAAAGTATTTTCCGAAAGAAACAAAAAAAAAGTGTCGATTTATTTTCGATCTAGTATATATGTGCCAAGTTTCAAGAAAATCGGATGACGAGAAACCCTGGTGAAGCTATCTCCTTTACACTTTCACTTTTTGAACTTGACGGGTTTTTGCCCCAAAGTCTTCATTTGTTCATATTAATATTGCCATAATAATCAATTTCCAAGAAAATATAACACATCCAGCTCTAAGCGCGAAGGAAAGAAACTTAATATTTCCGTAAATGATACTACAAAAGTTTAGTTGCAGAAATCAGTATGTATTATCTTCCTCTGCGATTAAAAGATTTATCGAGTTGTACAAATCTTTTTTTGTGTAATCCAAAATTGTCTGTTCTTAAAGGTCTATCATATGGTTACTTTAAACGTTATATGTTCATAACATATAATATAAAATAAGCACAGTTCTATATATGCTTATTCGATATTTCGATTCAAGTGACGATAAACATTCAGTTGTTATCTCTATATTTGGACATCCTCCTAAACAGTGAATATCTACTGGACTTTGATTTCTTCTTTCAAATATTCAGGGACATGAAATATACACACTGAACACTATATGTACGACACAGTCTGCAATCTCTCTTCCCCCTTTATCAGTAACATGGAAGCTTTTATTGTTTTTTAATACGAAATATATGAAATTTTTATGGTTTGTGTATTAAATTAAGTTAAATTATCCAACTTGACTTCACCGTGGGTACCATTGTTTTTAGACTTTTGGAACTAATAAAATAAAAAAAAAGTGAGAACTCAGTTGCAAGATACGAGTCAGTGCGGATGTTGCAATTCCTGAAAAGTGAGTTTTCCTCTTCTTCTTCTTCTTCCTCTGCTTCTGCAGATTTGTTGTCTTGTCTGTTGGTTTCTTGCTGTTTGCTGGAGTGAGTTTCCAAGGTTGATGCCCATCCAAGCGGAAATCTCAAAAGACATCACGTGACTGCAACAAATTATGACGTCACAAACACAAAACAAGTCTTCTTTACAATGATGTTAACAGTGTATGTTGTATAGTTCCTGGAAGATTTATAAAAATAAAAAGATTTTTTTTAAAAGCTTCACTTTGGAGTGTTGATTGTTGTTTAACAAGAAGAATTAATCTGATAACATGGGGACTAGCATTATGTTCGGTAAGTGTTAATCTTTTCTTGCATATGTAAATAACTACTTATATTCTGTGTGATGTTGCAGTGAATAAGCAGAATTATTTTTGTGGCGTTTTCCTAAGCATGAGTTTCACGTAAATGAAGATGTCACACTTCTGGAAACCTTTATACGATTTACCACCTACGGCATTAGAAACCAACAAACAACCTTCTATTGTATCTGCAGCCTGAGAAATGTACTTTGCTTTCCATCTTTTAACTTGGGAGGTCTGAAAACAGTGAGGATCGATAGATATGAACACAGGACCACAATAAACAAATAAAAAGTTGAAATGAAGACATGGTATGGTTGAAGGCAGTTCATGTTTTTGCTTGCTTCTTTGAGTCCACGATTTGCTCTTACGTGCTGTCTAATTAAGTCTTCAACGTGCGGTAACTTAAAATTTCTTTCTAAACTAACAAACGATAATAGTCCTGACAAAGCGATCCTGTGAACTACTGGTAACATAAATTATTGATAATACTTTATGAAAATATTTGTTTCGAAAAGATGTAATCGAATGTGACATACTTGCTTCGTAATTTGGAAATTCAGGTTTGAATTCACGTTCGATCGTTTTGTATAATTTGTTTTATTACCTTTCATCTAGTTACATATGTTCAATGCCGGTATAGTAAACTTAGTAAGGCCCAGGGTAATATTTTCTTTTTCCATTGTTTACTTCAAGAACAGAGCAACTAAGTATTAATAATATACTCTAAGTTATTCCATAGAATATTGGATGCTTCACTAAGTCTTCAAATTCCTTGGACACTAGCCACTCTAAAATTGCCAACAAGTTGGCCGTGAAACTTGAACTGCGCAATTTGAACATGATAATTATGACGTCAAATGGGTCGATACATTTAGAAAATATGAACAATTTTGAGGATAATTTTATGCATACCGTGTACGGTATTTTAAAATGCGGCCGAGTTTATTAATTTCCTATCTGAAATAATGAAATTATTAGAAAAATAAATGTTCCACCCAACTTGAAGTAAAGTTAGCAATGATACATTACCAACTTTTTGAATTGAATATACAGTCCGAATGTTTCATTTCTGCCGGATAGTGCTTGAGTTTGAACGTGTGTGCAATTCAGAAAAAGGAGTTATTAAGATCGAAATTTTGGCATCCCTTTTGTCCCATTTGGCAAATATTTTTACATTTGCAAAATTTTGCAAAATTTGTACATATTGTAAATTATTTCAATTTTGCAAATATATTTTATATTAATCATTTGCGCTATGTTTGTTCTGAAACGTGAGCATGTTTGATCAACTTTCTATCGTAAATAATAAATTGATTATGAAAATTAATGCCCCGCCATTTGACTATTCTATTCGAAAACATTTCTTTACTAGCACATAACTTTTCTACTGTGGATTTTTTTTTTAAAGTTACGAGTATTAGCTAATTAATTTCAAAATTTGGTGATCTTTGTCTTTGATGATTTCGTATCTTCTTTACCAAACACCATTTCGAGTAGGCTTTCTTTCAGAAAATGGTGTCCAGGGGAAGGGGAAAAAATCAAAATATGAGGAGACTGCACTGGGACAGTATTTACTAAAAGACATGTCCTGCACAAGAGTGATATAATTACAATTTATTTATTTATTTATGGCTCCGGAGAGCGGCTAGCTAACTGCCATTAGCAAAGCTCCCTTCCTCCTAGAGGTATGCCAAGAAGAAACACTGATTCTGAGTGCTCTCAAAATATCTTAGTACATGAACAATATTCTGCTGTATATTTTCATTAATCGGTGTAACTTCTAGTATCATTGACTTTAGGCATCTACAATCTTGTTCACAAAACCCTGGCTACCCACTGTTATTTTAAAAGAATGTAGTCTCATAATCGTACACAGACTAGTTCAGTATTTTGGGTTCAAATAAAGATCTCGTTAATAGCTAAAGATGATTCACATTTGCCTCGCTTATGAATAGAAGTCAGAACACTTTTTAAAAAGATGGGGGGATAGTTTTTTTTTTAAACAATACTGTACTTTATAAGATAGAAGACTCATAAGAAACTTATACATGAACCAACAAGTAAGTGTTAGGATTGGGGAAGATCTAACGGAAGAGAGTGCAATTGGAAGGGGAGTTCGACAAGGATGCTGCCTCTCGCCAACACTATTTAATGTCTATCTAGAAGAGATAGTGAAAAAGAGCCTACATGATGATGATGGCATTTCGGTAGGAGGTAGAATGATTAGATGCATAAGATTTGCAGACGATATGGCGCTTCTTGCAGAACCTGAAAAGAAAATCAATAAAATGTTAGAAAAAATGAGAAAGGGCTTTGAAGAATATGGGATGAAAATAAATGTTAGAAAGACAAAAGCCATGGTGATTGGAACGAAGGGGTCTGTGTCAAATATAAAAGTAGGAGGGGAGAAAATAGAACAAGTGAATAGTTTTCGATACCTGGGTAGTATTCTTAGTAATGACATGAAATGAGAACGTGAAATAAAAGCAAGGATAGGAATGGCGAAAGAAGCCTTTAGGAGGAAGAAAAGTCTGTTTTGTGGGACCTTGAATAAAGAGTTGAGAAAAAGACTCATAAAATGCTTCGTGTGGAGTGTTGTATTGTATGGGGCGGAAACGTGGACATTACGTAAAGGTGACGAAAATCGACTGGAAGCCTTCGAAATGTGGGTGTGGAGAAGAATGGAAAGAATTAGTTGGGTAGAGCGGAAAACGAATGAGAGTGTTAGAAATGGTGGGTGAGAAAAGAACACTTTTAGATATTATAAGGAAGAGGAAAAGAAACTGGTTGGGACATTGCCTAAGAAGAGATTGTATCATGAGGGACGTCCTAGAAGGTATGGTGGCGGGAAAGAGAGGGAGGGGGCGAAGGAGACTACAATTAATGGATGATATTAAAACAGAAAGATCATACGTGAAGACGAAAAGGTTAGCGGAGGACCGTGGAGCATGGAAGCTTCTCAGCTGCGGCAAGTGACCTGCCAATAAAGGCAGAATACCTATGATGATGTACTTTATCAATCCCGAGAAACAAACTAAAGCTGTTAGATTAGGCGAAAGTGTATGCCAAATTATCGATTCTTCATGACCGATCGGCCCAATTGAATAGGACATGTATCGAAGTTAATAATCAATTTATCGTTCGTGAAGTGATATTTTGTTACGTAAAAGAGCAAAGAAATTCTATATATCAATGGGATAATGTGTGTGTGTGTGTAGGCACAAAACTCTTACTTAATTTATATTAGAATAAATATAATTTATGTATTAAATATGTTTGACCGTACTTGAAATAATTGGCTATTGATTTCATTATTAGAGATCCGTTGGAGGTAACAGTTAGCAAATACAAATTCAGAAGTCTTTTGAATATACTTTTAAGAAAGCGTTTCGACAAGAATTTCTTTCGTGAATGATCACTGGCGGCTCCACTGGAGGTTATCAAGGAAACCAGGGTGCTCATTTCAATCAGCAACATGTTTTTTGAACCTCCAGGAAGTAAATTAAGGGGAATGTTTTCAAAAATTGTTGCTGCTAACCTCAGATAAGCTAATCAGAATCTCCTTTTCAGAAAATTTTTCTGCTCCCACAAGTAAAATCAAGGCCACCTTTGTTGGATGGTTTCTAAATTTCAAGCAATGACATTTTCTGTCTCATTGCACATTTTCTATAAAAATTGAAATGTAATAATAAGTCTTTACATTTGTTTTTAGAAGGCACTCGAAATTTAAATTCATTTTTACAATGCATGACTAAAACCTTTCTTCTTCTGAGCATATAATTACATTAGCATTTTCGTATAATTTCTAGTCTGAATCAATAGTGCCTATCAGGAAAGATAGATTTCCTTTAGATACTATTTCGTTATCATTAAATTTGATCAAAATGTCTCTAAAATTTAAAATATTTCTATTTAAAATCTTGTTTTGAAAATAAGATCTGAGGAGTGAACGAGAGTGGGAAAGAATTAAACGAGGATGTATCAAATACGCGCCTCCCTTAGCTCTTAGGTAAAGTGAGCCCACGGCTACATAGTAAGTGGGAGATTAAAAGGAATTCGACATAGTGGAAGAAAATATGATTTTGCTCAGAAATCACTCTTAAATTTTGTGTGTTCCTAAGTATTTAAAAGAGTAGAGCCAGTTCGCTTCAAATTTAGGCGGACATCACTAAAAGATCATAATACTGACTATGAGTAAGAATGTAATACCCTCGAGGCAGTCAAATAGGTAGAGGCCGTTGTCAGTGCAATACTGAAATGCAAAGTAAATAGCCTTTTGGAAAATGGCGAGAAGGATTCATCTGCTAAAGAGATGCCACATCGTCTTGATACTTAGTCTTCCTTTCCAAGCGCTGCTATCGGCTGAAGGAATTCCACTCTCTTTCGTCATCCGTAGAGCAATGTTGCCGCACTTCGGAACGCGAATCTTGCGGTCAGTACAGAACGTGCGAATTCTATACGATAGTTTCTTGTTTTTAAATCTGGCAATAGCGTAGACGACTGCAAGGTTCTCTCGCTCAGCAACAGCTCAACCCTTATTGGCTCAACGCGTGGGTGTGTCGAGGGTGTGAGCTTTAGTTCGCATTTTTGCCACGGCTCAAGACATATTGGCAGCATAATAGTCGGTTTGAAACAGACCAGTGTCAGAGAGGTCGCACGTGTAATTGGCCTATCACTCATTTCACGTCTTCCGAACACCGCTGTTACAAGAAAAACTGCTGTGTTTGTGTTTATGAGGGATGTCATGGAATAACCTTGTACACAACAGTTCGACATCATCGGTTCTTACGCCATTTGGGAAAAAGACATTGATCTATCGAGATCCTGAAATGATGTTCGTTTTATCAGTGATGCATAACTCACTTCCATACAGAACTGCGCAAGTTAGAAACAATGAGTCAGTTTTTTTTCTTTTTTCAGTAAAAGCAGAACAAATCCCTTCTACCTTATTCGTGTCCAGAGTGCATCACCACATAACTTGGAGGCTCCATCCTATTTCCTCTTTTCCCGCCCGCTGCAAAGAGGTAGAAGTTTTTCAGTCACGATGAGAATATGATTATAGTGCATGCAAGGATAGACCTTTAAAGAACTGTTCTGTAATATCAATCGGACGCTAGAAAGGGTCACGTCAGAATGTAAGCAGATGGTATTATCAAGCATCGTGACTTATGCTATGTTCTTAAATCTCATGGACATCAATTAGGGTTCCAGAATCCGTGTGCTTGTTCACCAAAGGATTCCTTCAGTATTCGGTGCGTGCAGCTGCACTTTTCTTTAGCTTGAAGCAAAATCTAATGCAGATACTTTTGCTGCATCGAAATTCAGAGACATTGCAGAACACAATGTAACGTAACCAGGAAAAAGTAAGAAAAGGGTTCGCTCAGAACAATGCCACTTGACAAACTGTCAATCAAAATATATACCAAGGGACAACTAATGCCAGGAGTTCATTCTACAATTGGTTTGGTCGGAATATATTCTCGGAAATGTTGGTAGCACTTTATATTTTATAACTTTTGTCATGTTTCTCCTTGTATAGATACTCCGTTTGGGTATATGGGGCATTAAGAGCACAATGGAATTATGTTCAATTACCAAAGTTGGGAGAGAAAGGGACATAAAGTTTGTAAGTACGCGCAATTACATGGAAAAATTAACATTGTTTTTCACAACATTAAGTACATGGAAAGGTTAACAATGCTTTTCACAAATGGAAAAGTTAACACTCTTTTCCACAACGCTTAAGCACATAGGAAAGTAAAAACTATTTTTCACAACGCTGAGATGCATGGGAAAGTCAACACTGTTTTTCACATTAAGAGTTACTTGCAATATTTGGACATGAATCTTTTAAGCTTCAAAAGGAGCTTCAGGTAGAGATCTTAAGGGCGAAATGTCTCCAAAATGACCAAAAAGTGAACTTGATTCCTTGTGCACTGAATACGCCATATATTACCGTATCCATATTATCAACGTGTTTTGATCGTCACATAAATTGAATAATTGCAGACAGTGTGCAAATAACAAGGATAGGTACGAGTAAATCAAGAAAATAGATTCATTGTAGGGAAAACATTCGTTACCACAGTAAATAAAATCTTCTATACGATTAATATCGAACAAAAGTTTATAGAAACAGGGTCTGCTCCTTATATTGTGCGAATGTGTCAGTTAGCCACAGAGAAAGACAAAGATCGAGAGTAAATGAGAACATAATTCTAGGGGAAGATATTTGGTGAAAAACTACAAGGAATACATAATTTAATAAAAAAAAAACTTACTATGCGAAACTGCACAATAGTATACGACATAAAAAAAAAAAAAACGAATCGTATTGAAATACATGCACGGTGGATGGAGTTATAGTTGGAAAATCTATGAGAAAAACGGGCGTGCACTTTATATTGGGGAGGGAGTCCAAGCTTTGGGGTAGTGTCCAATACTACAAGCCACTAAGTCTATGTAATATTGAACGCGTGTTATTCTGTACCCGATACGTAATTGTAAAATACTTCTACCTATATTAAAATATATATATATATACAGTGGCGGATCTAGGATATGATCAAGGGAGGGGCTAAACCATAATTTGCCGTTTTATCCAGTGTAAAGCAGAGTTGAAGCCCATTTTATCCAGTGTAAACCTGAGCGTCAAGAGGGGGGGCTATAGCCCCGTAGCCCTCCCTTGGATCCGCCCTTATATATATATATATATATATATATATATATATATATATATATATATATATATATATATATATATATATATATATATATATATGATAGTGCTAGATTATTTTTATAAGAGAAAGAGTACAGATGAAGTGTAGAATCACATGTTCATTCTGCATCAATCATTTTCCTGCTAAACAAGTATAGTACAAATGTATGTTGAGTTAGGAAGTTTGGTGGGTTCCTTTCTCGTGGGTGCACCCCTGAAAAAAAAGAGACCTTTGAGTAGACTAAGGCCGTGTCCAAAAGATACAAGTGTGCATTCGAAGTACGCTTATTTCCGGAACTGACGTCACCTAGTGTGCGTCAAAAGGTCCAAGTTCACAAGTCTGCGAGTGCATAGTACGTAGTGTGCGAGGATGTACACTACGTTAGCACACTTGCGTACTTAAGATGGGAGTTCTTCGTCGTAGGAACAAAAATAATGTCAAAGTGACTTAATAAAATTTTAAAAGACATATATTTAATATTTTTGTTGAGGTGAATATATTTGTGGGCTGATCTAATAATAGTTTACTTGATAAATATACAAATTAGTGATTTTACGAGTGGAATATAAAAATGTTACGCAAATAACAAACGTATTTACGTTGTGTTCTATGAATATGCAATGGAATTTAAAATAGTATAGGGAAAGCAACCAAATAGTTTCTTTAATAATGCTATAAATTCATTTGTGTTTAAATATTACATGGTTTATGTAGCTTAATTGAAATAACTATCGGTAATGGAGCTATTTGCACGTAAATGACAAATTTTAATGGCGTATGAATTAAAATGTTAAACTCTATCATAGAATAATGAATACCTAGCTTATTCATTTATCTATACCTACAGCTACAGTTGCAGCTGCAAATATTAATTCGTAGGTAGATAGGCCTAATTTTCTAGTTTTGATTCTAAACAAATTCCTTTCAAAGCTACCATATTTCCTTGCACTTGAGAGACTGTAATATACCAATTACCACACATTTTGCTTTTTTGACATCTGCCAAAAAATGAAATACAGATAAAAAAATTCTTTCTCCACATTTATCAAAGATTTCACAAATTCCTCTTGGTAAGTCTTTACTTTTTTTTTTTTTTTTTTTTTTTTTTTTGATTCTTCGATTCAGCGATTTAATCTTTTGGTTCCGGTTTTGAGAACTTGCCTCTTAGTTCATATATATAAGTTAATAACTAGGTTCCTTTCTATACCAAAGTTTAATATTTAATACACATATTATTGCCGAGCGAGCGTTAGCGAGTGAAGGCAGGTCAGAGGCTCGCAGGGGATGTTCTTTTCAGTCTTGGTTACGAATCGGTTCATTGAACGATTCATTGAATGAAATGGCCAAAGTAAAGACTTGCCTTCCTTTTAATTTATATAATCCCATTACGGTGCCCATTATGAATTGATTATGAACAAATAATTCCTTCCGTATAGTTGAACAATGAGAGCCACTACATTGCATACTGTATTTTTTCATAAAACCGTCTCTTAATTTTCATAAAATTCTTATTAGATTAATAGTAGCTTTTTAGGATTATATTTGGACGAGGCGATTTGTTTCGTTACTGAGTAACCATTTTCGTAGTGGGAAGCATGTAGGAGACACAGCGGGTATATTTCAAGAAAGATATAGGACGCCGAAAGCATAGTGAAGTGCACGCAAATGTTGAAGTGTATACAATGTACAGAACTCATTCAAGCGGGCTTATAAAATAGTAATCTTTTATTTTTTAACATATTTTAATTAGAGTTATCAACCTTGAGTACACGTGATCCTTATAAATTGGTATTTCGTAGTGACATAATAGCTTTTTTCTGTAAATTTTGGTCTTCATGTTGTTCAACTCCACCACTTCTTTCCTTGTCATCCTTATAAGTGTTAACTTTTGGTATAGATTAAGAATATTGAGGCACTGTTTTGAAGATTTACGGGTAAAATCTATATATTCACAAAGAAAGGGTAACATATAAGGAACTTCAACATTAGCACAATATGGTAGAAATAGTTTAATCAGTATGCCTGTAACTGAAGCAATAGAGTATAACGACGACAATTATAGTGTCATTGTTGTGTATCTACCGTACATAAAGGAATTATACCCAATATGAACTCTCTCCGAAAGTAGTTATGAGCCACATTATTGTTAATAGCGCTCTCCTCGGTACCTTCGGTGTCCTAACGCTCTTGCAAATTACCTACTTTCACCTGCAATAAAGGCTACTTTGCATCAGTGTCATCAGCACCCTAACCACCAGTGGTACTTTTCTTCCGGGGGATTAATAAATATTCCCTCTCGCAAGCATGCCTAATAAAATAGGACATTGCCAATAGTTTAGTGGTTTTTATGCTGATAAATATTTGCAGATACGGCAAAGCTGAACCTCTTGGCATACATGAAAGAAACTCTTAAGTCATTTTATGGTTATCCCATATTGTCAATCTGTACGATATATTTATATTTAATATAACTAGAAAATCATTCATCTTTAAAAAAAAAAAAAAGCATGTTAATTTTTTCTAGTACTCGAGATTCTTACTTCTTTTGTTATCAATGTTCAACATTCCACCACGATGAGGCGCTGTAAACAAGTGTGGATCAAAAGCTAATTTGACGAAGTGTACACTATTTAGTATGCACTCCATTTGTAGACTTCGAGTGTGCATCCTCCAAGTGTGCACTATGCGCTTTTGGACACGGCCTAGGAGAAGGTGAAAGGATTTGAGAAAGGTATATCACAAAGTGCGATCCAATTGCCAACTTTTTTGTTTCTCTGGCCGTAAATAAACCTTTTGATTTCTAAAATCATGAAGACGGGGAAAGAGAGAGAGAGAGAGAGAGAGAGAGAGAGAAGTCTTCTAAAAGTCTTTTGAGAAAATTCAAATTTTCAAGCCCTTTTAACTTTGCTTGTATTCATTCGAAATCCGTCGTATCACGATCATAGTATTATTAGAAACTAAAATACTTCGTACGCTGTTGCTTCGTCTGTCTCACTTGCGTTATTATTGCTGTAGAGGCTACCAAAACTAGGATGTTTCTGATACTGTAACGTCCATAGTTTGCAACACTGAATAATAAACGTAACATTAGTGTATAATAACCTGACGTGCTATTTTTAAAATATAATTTTAGGTTAGGGTGGCAACACTATTAACGTTGTGGTATCACAGAGTATGTTAAAAATGTCCTCTTGGCGATATTTGGGTGCTGCAAAATTTCACCTTTCTTTGTTCATAAGTTTAACATTAGAAGGACGGATCAAGATATATGGTCCACTCTATATATAATTGTCAGGCAACTACTTTGCTTAAAAACAATTTATTCCTTATTAAACGAACACAACTCTTGTGAGGGATAATAAATTGTGGCATACATTAGTTATAGGTGATTACGAGAAACGAAATATAGTAGGCGATGAAGAGTAACATTGTGATCAAAGGAACAACAGATGACAGCACGTATATTCAGGGAAATATTGTCACAAAATTCATACGCTCACATCAATATTTTCGGAAGGATTACGGGAAATATAATACATTATTCGTTACTTGGTACAAATGTCAAATATACCACATAAAACTTTGCTTATAGCTAAAAATAAAATCCAATACATATTATTAATTTCATGCACTTAGATATCTATTATATCCATGCAAGGCAATGTGCACTATACTTTCCCAGCTGGCGCAGTACAGCTCTTGTACGCGTATTGTCGACTCTAGGCTGTGTTCTTTGCACACGTGTAAACGCACGGGGATCGATACTGTTTTGGGCGAGAGGTTACAAGTGATCGAGGTTTTCACCCAAGTGGAAGCCTACTGAAGTACATTATTATTGTGTAATTTTTTTCATCACATCATATTATCATAGTCTCTTTTCATTTATTATCTCTGTTCTGTGGTGAACTACAAACATTCTGATCGTAGCTTATGGTTCCCAGCTATGATACTAGACAATCTCCTCCAGGAACCTCTTACTGGTTTTGCGAAGATACAGAAGCAGAAGACGCGAAAGAAAAGTCAAACATTGAGAAAAGATCAGAACATCATGAAGATCACCACTTAGTAGCACGGGGCCGTCGTCACACTCACCACCTTCTAAGAAACATCGCTCATACCATCTCTAGTTTAGAAGATGATCGTCTTATCATCGATGAGGATTTTCCTCCCCTGCAGCCTCCAAAGCCACGACTAGAAACTTACAATTTCCTCCTTCAAAATTATGATCGGAATTATGATTGGAATTCGAAACTGCTTCTCCAACAATTTTTTTAAAAAAAATCTTCCTCGATCAGAGATATTTCAAATAGTAGAAACTAAGAACGGCTTTAAAATCAAATTACCATCAGCAAACTTCGCTACCACTGTCCGAGATAAGAATAGTTTTGAAATCTTTGGTCAGAATACAACTACTTCGGTAACTAGTAGTAGGTGTGCAAACAATGTCCACCTCCACGCCAACCACCTACAGTGTCTGTAGTGGTCCGCGAGGTCGATCCATCGATAATAATCTTTGCAGACAGTGAAGACGAATTACACAAAGAAGCCTACTCCTTCAAAAAATGCATCTGCATTCGCAATAATCAGGGACCTACTTCATGGTTCGAATCTTGACATCTTCACAAGAAACTATTCACGATCTTCTTTATAACGCGTTTACATCTTTAAAAAGAGACATCGTGTCAAACCTTTATGATCACCCTCGGTATTTCCTCCTAGATGAGAAAGATGCCAGCAATACAGCACTTACTCCACTGATCGTTGCACGAACCAACTCAAATGCGGCTGTTGCATTGGCCGTAATTCAACTCGCAGTTGTCCCAACTTTCAGCATGCTCCTACTTGTAAATACTTGCCACGAACGATCTCATTCGACCTACAGCTATAAATCTCGGCCTTCTCCGAAAAAAAAAAAAAAAACAAACAAATCAAAACTAATAGAATCGTTACGTACTCATGACGCCCAGAACCAAACTGTCAACATACCATTGGAATCAAACCGGTTTGTCTCCATTTATCAATTCAGAAGTTCTACGTAATAGGGGCCCATACCGGCATAGACTCTTTTTAGGGAGATTGCATTTTTAAATTCTTTGGTATTAATTCTATAAACCTGCAAAATTTTATTCCGATATCATAAGTCTTGATGTTGCTACAGTGAAGGAATTGAGATCATCGTGAGACGAAAGCGAGTATCTCCTGCAGTTATGTTGATGAGTTAGTTGTTTGAACAGCGTTGAACATGTCGCAATGTGCTAGGACGAATTCGATATAATTCCAAGAAACAGAAGAGACAAATATGCTCATGGAAGCATTTTGCTAATGAATTATCATGAAATTTGCTGTTACAGGGAAACATATATTTCTTCTCAGAAATCATTCTTTCAACTAGTATGATAGGAATGTTGGTATATGCCTCCTGAAAATGGCCAAGGATGAAAAAGTGCTTACCCTTGGCAAGTACGTAGAAGTGCTGAAAGCAATTCGAAAACACGCCCGCCCTTTTATGGTAAAACATGGGACACCTGTTGTCAAACAGTGGAACGATGGATTCACAACCATAATGAAAAGTAAACCATCAGCAACTCTACATCCTTTGAAGGTTCAGTCCTATGTACGGCTTTGTTTCAAACCATCAGGTGGTATTCTAGCTGTTGATGCATATACTGCTGCGTACATGCCGATTAAGTACTTTACTCGATCGAACTGTGACGTAAATCTTGTAGATACTATGCTTGGAAGTCAATTACCTCAGCTGAACCCAGCTAATGAACGAGACACACAGAGTTCGTCCGCTTTTTGGATCCAGATGCTCTTGTTTGGTACGAGGAAGTGTTCCGTCAAGTCAGACACCAGGGACGCAGAGAATGATCTTCATGAGTAGAATTTACCAGCTGTACATAATGCATAGACTGTTTCCAGTGCCTAGAATTGTTATATGTCCAGTTTCTACGTAATACATGGACTAGACCTACTATTATGTTACATACATATTGTACGTAACGTTACATACATATTGTATGTATGTATTATTGTTACATACATATTGTTACTCGTATGTTTACTTTATCTGTGTTCCTTACTTTGCACTTATTTCTCTTTATTCAGTTTCACAAAGTGTATCATACGATTGCTGTGATACATATACACGAGAATCCTACGAAGTTGTTCTCCCTAAAAAGGGCATATAAAAACTTTTTTAAACATTCATATTTATGTTATAATGAAACAAATTGTTAGTTTCTTTGAATTTAGTAGAAGAAAAAGAATAAATCTATGGTTCTCTTGTATGGTGCACATGTAAAAACTTTAAATAAAAGATATATCTATGTTTAGAATGTTTACACGCAATTTTCTGAAAAAATGGTTTCCCGTTATATGCCCCTATTACATAGAACTCTTGAATTATTACCACTCGTCACTTTGACATTTCAGAACGTCCATCCTTTGCATGGGCATTAATGGTAGAGCATGTTCAACACGCACTTCGCATTCTTTTCCATCTCAACTTCCATTCCACTTACAATGACTTGTACGTACACCTCCATGTAAACCCACTGACGATTGCAGTTTAAATTCATCTTGACTATGGCCTCTATTATGGCTCTCATATTCTTATTTCTCAATATTCACTCATAAAATTGTTTTTGAGCAACTTCTACACGAGGAAAAGGTCAATATTTTCGTTGTCAATGAAACTTCATCCAAGCATTTATGTATCCCTCATTTATATTTTTATCCTATGCATCGGCTATATACCTACTTGGTGAAAAAGACCTTAAGTGAACATGTTTCTTAAGCAACAGTAACTTCCCGATAATGTTTTCTCTTACTGTCCAATTCAGCCCATTCCAGTTTTCACCGCAAAGGCTTCATACAAAGGAAATCGCACAAATTCTTCATCTACATCTATCACGTTATAATCTCTTACCACATCACCAAGCAGGATTTCGCCCACAACTCAGCATCAATGATTAATTTATGCGCCTTCTCAACTATATTACTAATCATTACAATACAGCAAAAGCATCTTGTTTGGCACTCTTTGATTTGGAGAAGACTTGTGATACGATCTAACATCAAGGACTTCTCTCCAAGTTACCATATAATAAAGCGTATATAATAAAGACGGCATTTCGGTAGGGGCTATAATGAATAGGTGTATATGGTTTGCAGATGATATGGTACTTGCTACAGAATTTGAAAAGAAACTCAATAAGATATTAGGAAACTTGAGGAAGGACTGTGAAGAATATGGGATGAAAATAAATGTTATAAAGACTAAAGCCATGATGACTCTAACGAAGTACTTGATGTCAAATATAGAAGTAGGAAGGCATAAAATAGAACAAGTGACTAGTTTTCGATACTTGGGTAATATTATAAGTGATGATATGAAGTATGAACGTAAAATAAACGCAAAGATAGAAATCGCGAAAGAAGCCTTTAGGACGAAGAAAATACTATTTTGTGGGACCTTAAATAAAAAGTTGAGAAAAAAGACTCATAAAGTGCTTCGTGTCGAGTATTGTACTGTATAAGTCAAAAACATAGATATTACGCAAAAATGGTTAAAAATGACTGGGACCTTTCAAAATGTGGGTGTCGAACAGAATGGAGGGAATCAACTTGGTTGAGAGGAAAATGAATTAGAAGATTTTAGAAATGATGGGAGAGAAAATAACAATTTTAGATACAATTGAGAAGAGAAAGAGAAACTGGTTTGGACATCGGCTAAGTAGGAACTGTATCATGAGAGACATGCTAGAGGATATGATGGCAAGGGGAAAGAGAGAGTGGCGAAGGAGGAAACATAAAAATCGTAAGTGAAGAGGAAGAGGTTAGTGGAAAACCATGGTGTATGGAAGCTTCTCAGTTGCAGCAAATGACATGCCAATAATAACATAGTACCTATGACGATTATGAATACGAGTATTAGTATTTCAATTGCCTGCGTTCACCATGGTAGTTGGGATGTCACTAATGACACATAGTGTATATTTGGAAAGGTCGACGTGGCTCTGTTCCCATTTCTCCATTCCTTCGTTCATTCACCTATTTCTGTAATACGGCCGCTGTGTTATTACTACACTCTGAGCACCGTCTCTATGTCAAATCGGTATCGTCAGGTCTGTGTTACGCACAACACCGCACCCTTGGCGTTCAAATAACACGCTAAAATGGTAACCATGGTGGGCCAACTGGTGTATGGTAAAATTGGGTTGTTTTAACATCATCAGTTTCTCCTGTGTATGGGTTTTAGACGAGTGTACATACAGTCTAACAGATAAGCAGATGGATAGTCATCCAAAAATCACTTTTGGGGCATTATAGAGGCTAGAAAAGTGTGAGTCGTTTAAATATCAAATTAGATTCTTTTCTTCACGGTCACCATACTTTCTTCTCGCCTGTTGTTGTTTGAATTCAATATAGTGGACGATTGTTCATCTGTCTTCAAAATAGTGGAATTAATTGAAGTTAAATAAATTGAGTTGATTTTTAGTTTAGCGTCCCTTTCAGGAGCGAGGCTATATGAGACGTGGACCTACTGATTAACGTGGAATCCGAACCACATGAGCTCCCGCCGGGAATCGAACCCGGGTCTCCCACGCCAAAGGCTCGTACGCTAACCTCTTAGCCACGAAAGAGCTCTGAAGTTAAATTAGTATAACGATCTTAAAATATACAGGGTGTTTCAGAAAACATCGACAATATTTGGGAGGTGATTCTTGATACCAAGATAAGATAAAAAGTATAGACCAATTTGGGTGCGAAAATCCACCATTTCGGAGTTATAGGCTTCCAAAATTTTTTAAAAATGGACTTTATAGGTTTATAGTTCCAATACTATGGGACTTATCGTGGTCGAGCCAAGACTTCACTTAGGAAGTAATATGTGCGCTATCCAAAAATACACGTTTCAGAATTCTGCGGTAATCAAGCAACAATTTTTACGAATGACGTTTTTTCTTTTGGCTACTGACATATAGTTTGAAGTACTAACCAATTTCCCCTATGAAAATTGCTACGGTAGTACCACAGGATTCTGAAACATGGAATTTGGATAGGGCACATACTAGTTCCTAAGTGAAATTTTGACCTGACCACGGTAGGTCCCAATCGTCCCATAGTATTGGATCTATGGTCCTTTAAAGCCTATTTTGTTTCATGTTTTTGGCAGCCTATAACTGCAAAATGACGGATTTCTGCACCCAGGTTGGTCTATACTTTTTGTCTTACTTTGGTGTGAGGAATCATCTCCCAAACGTTGTCCGTATTGTTTTGAAACACCCTGTATATTAATTTCAGTTTATTGTCCAGGTAATAAGTGTGGTAATTACTTTGGAGCTGATGTACTGCATCTGTGTAGAAGGCAAGTGTTACATTCTGATTTTTTTTTTTTTTTTTAATCTTGTAGTGAGTTTCCTCTGTCTTCATGCCATCTGGAGACATTTGAAGACTACCTTATTGCAATCATAATTAAAGATAATTTCTCACTACCTAACATCCGGTATTCAAACCATAAAAAAGCAAAATCCGAGTGAGGCTGTACAATGTTATGGTGAGCCACGGATAAACAATAATTAAATAGAAAGGATAAAAGAACGCCAAAGACATCTCATGGGAAATTTAACATCCACATTAACCTACCGCCACGAGGACACAGCATGTCACGAAATAAAATAAGATGTAGCTATTAACGCATCCTCTTTTTTCTTAATCCCATGCATATACGCATCACTTTTACTCTTGGTTGCGACATGGTTATCAAGAACCACTGCAGTTTTCTACCTTACTTGAATCAGTCAATGAGGCCAAGGCCATGGCTACCAACCCAGAACCACTACAGTAAAATGGTGAACAACCTGTCTGTACGAGAAAAATACATAAAGCAGATATAAAGGAAAAGCTTCAGAATTTAATTTTGTACGTTAAATACATCAAATAATGGTAACTGAGCTACATTATTAGCATTTAACGAGAACAACTATGGAAAGGTGAGACATTACCAATCAATCGATCTCAATGAATTGAACAAAGTATATAAATCCTCATGTGTAGTTTTCGAGAGAAGCAATTTGTTTTTGTAAACTTAAAAGTTGATGCTGTACGATAATCACAACACCTATTCGAATGAAATGATAGGTAAGTTTTCTTTCTTTCTTTTATTATGACTATGTTTGTTACCTAGTAACTCGTGAACCACCCGACCAATCTCGATCAAATTTTCAACATCGATGAGGTTCGGGCCTAGGATGGTTTTTATCGTTTCATTTTGACGGTGCAACTTAGGGGAAGAAAGGGGAGAGAAATAAAAAATAAATAAAAATGAAAGTGACTATGTTTGCGGCTTAATAACTCTTGAATCATAGGACCGATCTCGATCAAATTTTCAACATCGATGAGGTTCGGGCCTGGGCCAGTTTTGATGATTTCCTTTGACAGTGCAGCTTATGTTAGGGATATATATAGGTATAAAAATGATCGAAAATGTCCGATATTAGTGCCAAATCCATAGTTTTCAGTGTCGCTGAGATGAACAGTGACACTTCCAATGCTGTGTAAATACAAATTCAGCCCCGCAACTTGGGGGTTAGGGAGAGGGATGTATATATAAATGATCGAAAATGACCGATATCGAGAGCGCTTGAGTAATAATAAAAAGTGACTGACTAACGGAACATATTGCTATTTTTTCTTATTTTAACCCAGCAAAATGGATAATTGACGCTAATGCTGTGTAAAGATGGGTCTTACTCTCAACCAGTGTTAGGATTAAGAATTAGATTTCTGAGATTTCGGCATCTATGATCATGTTAGCCCGTCACGTATGAGGGATGACGTCCTTCGGCTACCTCACTGCCCGTGAGCATTATGTTAGAAACCATCCCAGCATTTGCCTGGCGTGAATGAGGAAATCCCATTAAAAACATCAGTCAACATGGCTGTCCTGAAAATGCTGTTACACTTTTTCGACCAAATGTTCCCATTGGGAATCGAACTCGATACCGCTTGCACCAAAAATGAACTTAGTCAATTGAGACAGCACATAGTGCTAAATAAAATAACATGCTTTTGAGGGTAAACTCTCGAAAATCGAGAAAAAAAACAAACTTTTATATAGTTAAAAAGACATGCCGTTCATTGCCAATTTGATTTACTTGTTAGTTTTTAATTTATTACAATAATTTATTTATTTATTTGTGTACTGTGCTCGATTTGTTCCGCACACCTTAACTGACGACCAAAAACTTCGTTGCGTTGAACATTGCAAGTACCTGATTAAAACAGCCAGACGAAACAGAACATTCCTTGAATCCATTGTAACTGGTAATGAGACCTGGTGCGTCAAGTACGACCAGCAAACGAAACGCCAAAGTGCTACATGGAAGTCCCTAGTTTCTACGAAAGCTAAAAAATTGCGTTTTCAAAAGACACGCTAGAAGACAAAGTTGATTTTTTTTTTACAATTTCAAAGGTATTATACTTCAGGAATTCGTTCAACAGGATCAAACTGTTAATGATGAATATTATCTGGGTGATATGGAGCATTTGTAGAAGTGAATCATTCACATGAGGCCCGACTATCGAGCGCTAGACAGTTGGTCTTTATTACATGACAATGCACCATGTCACATAACCTTTGCAATTCAAGACTTTTTTGCTAAAAAACCAACCTATGTGCTTTCATATCCTCCTTATTCGCCTGATTTATCGCCGTGACCATTTCCTATTCCCAAAATCAAAATTGGCCATTAAAGGAACATTTTTTGACAATGTTACACACGTCCTGTCTGCCGTAACGAGAGTCATTTGAGGCGATTTCGAAAAACCACATTAAAAACTCTATGATAGCATTGGTTGAACGTGCCCAACGGTATGTTGATGCGGAAGGGATGTATTTTGAATAAAAACAACTACAGTTCTCCCCTAATTCGTAAAATACCTAATTCATTTTGTTTAATTCAGAAAGTTCCGTTATTTTTCCGACATACTATCAACATACTATATATATGTGTATGCAAATACATGTATGCGTAAATATCTTCTTCCTTTTTAGTGTTTTCTATTCGGACCTGCAGATGATGAACTTTTAAATACTACTAGGTAAGAGTTCAAAAAGGTGAAGAATACAGCATACAGCTAATTTGCTGAGATCGTATATACAGCTTCAGAAAAATGACTGTACAGTACTTGTTTTATGTGACAAATTGTTAGAAATACATCATAACGTTCTGATCATAAATGAAAAATGTTGCGTGTAAGCAAAATGATTTTCTGTTTCAGTATACTAAAGGGGGAGGCTTGAGCCCCCTAGCTATGCTACTGCTTCCATTAGATATATTCCTTGTCATTTGTGTCTGGAATATGATTGAAAAACTCCGGAAAGGCTATCATCTTTCGAATGTAGTCGTCTTACTATATGTTTTCAGAGATTATTTATTTTCAACCTTGCAATGATGGATTAATGTAATTATCTTAAACAGAGCCTATTTTCTGTATGAATTTCCGTAACTTAAAGAGAAAGTCGTTAAATATATAGGGTCTACTATATGCTGCGTAATTGTTTAAATCAATGTTTATGCATGTATTAGTAATGTAAAAAAACAAATTGGTTTAGCTATATCGTACGTGTAATCACATGGAGAATTTCCAATATAACTTCCACTTGAATAAGATTATTAAGCATTCTAGGTAAATTTAAAAGAACTAGCTGAACCTGCGCTCTCTACACAGCGCATCATTCGCATATGAGCATAAATCTCCTTCTCATTCCTCACAACATATGTACATGTCCTTTTACAGACACAAGTGAAAGACGTCTTGATTAAAAAAAATCGGCAAGGGGTATCATAAAGGGGAGATTTTTTTCGATTATTTTTTCTCAATATCTCGCACCGTTTGCAAGATTTAAGCCTACTTCCGGCACTAGCGGATCCAGAAGGATCGTTTGGGGGGGGGGGGGCGGTTCGATTCTTGCAAGATGATCTTACCCTCATGGTGACCAGAATTTTTCTTTTGCAAGAATCGGACGCTTATGAATGCGGGACTGGAGGGGGGGGGGGTGCAAACTTGATTCCCAGATTCCATTTTGGTACCCAAATTTCCGAATTTGTAAGTTTTTTTTTTTTTTAAGAAATGAAAGTATATTTTTTCTGTAGATTTACTTTAAATACGCACTTTCGTTTCGGAGGCATGGCGGTGTCATGATTCACTAGTCACCGCACTCTATCAATGCGCTGTCTTGGACAATACTTGCACGAAAGATAATACTGTATTGACGATGGCATTCATTTTAACGAAAGAGTGTACAATTTGCTCTAATCATTTATATTTTGAATAATTGTGGGACAACAGATAAAAAAAAAAGACAGACTCGGTCTACGCAAAAATTGATAAAAATATACATGAATAAAGAATAATACAAAATGTCATCAAATAACAAAAGACATGATATTTTTATGTAAATTTCTTGGTATAATAAAATAATACAATAATTAATTATAATGTTTAATAGTGTATGGCATACATTGTTCCAACTGGGCCAAAATATAGGGGAGCAATCTTTACATATTGCTTTCAATTCTGTTTATATAAGATATAATTCAGCAAATTGAAAATTGGAAAAAAAAAATCAAACTGAACTCCAAGGATGCTTAGTGGTTCCGTGATTATTATCCATGGTAGTGATTGCCGAAACAGGATTTCGTGGCTTTCCCCGGAAATAAGAATGTTGTGGGTTTTGCCTTAAAAGAACTAGCCTGCGCACTTAAGGGCATAGATCGAGTACAGGAGAATGAAATGGATACACATTCTAATGCATAATACTAATCCTCACTGCATTTAAACTTTGTACTGTACTACTAACAGTAACCCAGAGCGACGGTTTGAAGTTAAACTACACCAGTAACATATAAAGAAATCCTATATAAATATAATATATTGCAGGTACTCCCTAACCATATAAATCACTACGAAGGTAGATGCACAATTTATTCAATAAAATATTGCAAATTATGTAATAACAAAAATATCAATACTAAACTTTCTCTTACACAAACTCAACAGAAATTTTGTCAGATGATCTAGCACGAAATGTGTATAAATTTTACATGAATTAAAATATGAATTACAATTATATAGAATCACAAAATAAGCCATTATAATGATAAATAGTAAAAAACAAAATGAAGGAAACAAGATCTGAAATGTAATACCAAAGTGATGTTTTCGTTCATTACTGCACACAAACTATATTTCCTTTAACATTCCGACTGGCGATATTATTTGACAATATCAGATATTTGAAAAAATTCAAATTTAATTTTGAAAAATTCTCACTTTTAAACAAAATCACCAATGGAGAATAAAGTACAAAAACAAACTTGTTGTTTTTCTTTAATTTCAGATATAATAAGGTTTGATCTAATGGCTAACATGCTTGCCTTTGGTGCGAGTGATCCCGGGATCTATTCCCGGTGGGGGTACAGTTGAACGAAAAAAGAGGTTCGGATTCCACTATAATCAGTAAGTCCACGTCTCCTTTAACCGTGGGACGTTAAACAAACAACTATCATATACACATTTTTTACGATTGTTGTTGTGCCCTTTTGTTAGAGTTAAATATTTAAGAAAAGCAATTTCACTTTTTCGAGTTCGTTCATCTTTCTTGCTCTTGTTTGCGATCCAGATACATAGAAGGAGTTCAAGGTTAGACTCATACTCATGATTTTTGTGGAATACCCACGACTTGAAAATAATTACGGGTCAAAACCACACCACGGCCTTAGTCACCTTGCAGTCCATCTCTGTGAAAGTGACAACACAAACTCAAATCTACGCCCTATCTTGTTCCTGACAAATCTGTCGATGACACGATCGTAATCTACGTTTGTCTCGGTGCGTATATAGTAGTGCCAGGCCGCTAAGTCGATCTGCACCCATCCGGGATCATAGCCATGTCTTTAACCTTTTTAGTGTTGAAAATGCTCTGTATACGGTATTTTTCCGAATACACCACTATTGGAGTGGTATAATTGAGTATGTAAAGAAAAAAAGCATTAGACCAGACTAGGACTAGGAAATTGGCTCTATTAGGTAATTTCTTAAATGCAGTTCTTAAAAACAGTATAATTACAGCTATGCTTATATTAAAATAAACTAACAATAAAATTATATTATACTAACCTTCGCCTAGGTAGAGCTTCGCTCCCAGATTGCCAATTTGCTCTACATACGGCCTCGCACGATATGTATAGCAAATGCCCCTACGTGCTATTGTGACACAATATTTCGCGTTCTTCCTTTCGTCTCATTTAGAATGTAGAATTGAGCTATTATATAGAATATAGAATTGAGCTATTATATAGAATATAGAATTGAGCTATCATTTCAATCATATAGAATTGGATTGAGCTAAAACTCTGTTACGAAATCCAAACACCTCGAAAGGCATTTTAATGAACCACCCGCACCTCTTTTTCTTTCCTTCTACATTAAGTGTCAAAAACGTTCAAATACATGTTTAATTATTTTAAATGAAAAATTAAACAACCAACTTTCATGTCTCTAACTGTAAGGGATCCCGAGATATGAGCATTTAATAATAATAATAATAATAATAATAATAATAATAATAATAATAATAATAATAATAATAATAATAATAATAATAATAATAATAATAATAATAATTTCCATCCCTTTTCTTTCCTTCTAGGTAAAATATCAAAAACGCTGAAATACGTATTGGATTATTTTGAGTGAGAAGTCCATACACCAAATTTCATGTTTCTAACCTTTAAAGATTCTTAGATATTTTTATATTATTATAATAATTGCAATCCCGTAACCTTTTCTTTTGACCTCTTTTTTTCCATGTTTAATTATTTTAAATGAAAAATTAAACAACCAACTTTCATGTCTCTAACTGTAAGGGATCCCGAGATATGAGCATTTAATAATAATAATAATAATAATAATAATAATAATAATAATAATAATAATAATAATAATAATAATAATAATAATAATAATTCGCGAAAGTATCAAAAAACGTTGAAACGCGTGTCAAATTATTTAAAATGGGAAATCCAAATACCAAATTTTCATCCTTAAGGGATTCGGGGAGATGGCCACTTCCTTCCTTTGTTCGAATTTCCAAGAAATTCTTCCTTAGTAATTTCCTGCATCACAAATCTTATCTCCTGTCCGAATTCCAAGTTTCTAGCTTAAGCGGTTTGGCCTGTGCGATCAGTTATTCATTCAAGACTTCGTCTTTTATATAATAGTTTGTGTTATTTCCCAAGGAAAGAAGAAATGCCATTAAAAGTCACAATGAATCCCTGGTTCCTTCCTAATGTTTTCGTGTTGAACCTCAAAAGTCACGGCTCTCTTTGTTGATCTAGTAACTAGCGAACGTATCTTTGATCTTTAATGCATGAGGTTGCGTGGTTTCATTCCCGGTGAGTAAGCATCGAACGTACTACAGTGGTTAAGATCCAACTTTAAACTCTATTTTTCGTTCTGTAAAGCATCGCATTTGACAAACAACGTAAATACCTATCAATCAATCAACCAACCGAAAAGTCTCAGATCCAGAGAGCTTTTCGGTAAGGCGCGCTGAAGATTCTATATTTCTCTTTATTCAAGGTAAAGATACTTGAAGTTTCAGGACCCGAATTCCATTTGCATACCTTTTTCTAGGACACAATTTTAAAATATAGCTTTTTAGTTCAAAGAGTGAGCCGTCACCGTCCTTCCTACAGCTGTTCGTCCAATGAATGAATTATATTCTCGCTCCTTTGGGGCTTATAGTGACCGTCTCAAGGAACTAGGGACAGAAGTAATCTTCACACTTCAAATATGTCTGTATTAAGTACTATTAAGTCCCACACATTTTGATTAGACTCTGCTAGGCTTGTCACACAGATTGAATCTGTCGGGAAAAGACCATATTTGTATTTTCCAACGACAAATGCTGGTAGAAAAACCAGACCTTTGGGAGGGGCGGTCGCCCCCTTCGCCCCCCCCTTGGATCCGCCAGTGACTTCCGGTTGGAGTTTCTAATTCATGTATGATCAGTGTTTTCCTTCTTCTTGCATGCAGTATGTAATAAGCAAATACATTACATATACAATTAATTATAATGTCAGATGTATATGGTGTTCATTGGGCAAAACACTCAAAAAAATAAAGATTTATCTTAGACTCGAGAAATGGTTATCCTTCCTTTTTCACTATTATTTGGCCATGGAACAAACGCCTGAGACATATACAACCCCAATATACAACATTGTGGTGTTGGAATGTATAACGCATAGGATGTGATGCTTTAGTTTTTTTAAAATTTCAACGCTTTCAGTGTACCTAAAAAAATGTAATAAAGAAATAATGGCCATGTTTTTTTTAAATATTCAATTAGAAATGGACAATCTACGCAAATTTTCCAATCGATCAGTGAAAACTTCATCTTTCTAGAGCCTGTAGTTTCCGAGATCTCATTGTCGAAAGGATTGACCACAAACATATAAACATAGTTTAAAATAACTCGGAAGATGGAAGCTCTATTCACATGCATTGATTTTAGAGAAGGCTTATTATAATACAGAGGCTTTGAACAATAATTTTATATCATAAACTATATGAAAAAAATATAGTTAACTAGTTTAGACTATTTAAAGTACAAATACTCAAAATGTTTATCTCTGTTAAACGTGAAATCACACATAACCGTAAATGAAAGATTTGAAAGCCAAAGTTATAGGTTGGAGCTCAGGCGCTTTTATTTTTATTATTGACTTTCGGTCGCAAACTTTTTTTTTTTGCTAGCGACAACCACAATAGCTTTTTTTTTTTTGCTAGCGTTTTCCATATTCCGGAGACTTTTCTGCGTCACTCCTACGAGCTCTGCTCTCCAGACTGATCAAGCCAAGGGTGTGCAGAGCTACGGGTCTGTCCGGAAACTTCCTCCTACCTTGGTGGCTATCCGAACGTGTCACCTCACCTACATCATTTTTTATTACATCATTGTACACGCATTAGTTTCATCAAGTTCGGGCTTCGGTCCCACTCTATATCTCCATGGCAGATCCTCCTCAGTTTACTGGGGCTACGATGTATGGTCATCATAGGGGATTACCCCCAGTCTTTGTCGCCCCATCGGTTCATCCCACGAAGGGGAAAAAGCGGAAGGACGGCAATAGACATAGTAGAGCCTCAGAGCGCTCCAATGCCTCCACCGTCTCGAACGCCTCCAGCCGATTGCGATCGCCCATTCGCACGGAGAACTACGCTGAGCGTGTCAGAAATTCACCGCCCGCTAAGAGACTGCATGTGTCTGAAACATCGCCGTCAACAGCTAACGCCATGGACCTGGGAACTGCGGATATATCTTCAGAATCGTCTCTGAGAACTCCCTCAACATCCGATCATCAGCTTCATTCATTCTTACTCCAAAAGTTTGACCCAAAATTCGAAAATGTCAAGTTTATAGTTCTACAGTTACGCAAATATCTTCCAAGCATCAATCTCATTAGAGTCGTTAAAACCCGTAACGAAATTATAGCAGTCGCATGATCCAAAATTTGCCACCACTGTAAGTAATAAAGCCTCCTTTGAAATCTTCGGCAAGAACGCCACCATAGAAACTCTTAGTTCATCTCGGCGCAAACAACCTCCATCACCTAAGAAACCTCCTCTCCTTTCTGTGGTTATAAGGGGTGTCGATCCGTCGTACACCGACGACGAAATTTCAGAAGAGTTACGAGCAGAGGGTCTTACAATCACAAAAGCTCTTCGCATTCGCAACGATCAAGGACCCACGTATATGGTGCGGATCCTCAGTGCCTCGCAAGAGACCATCGATATCTTACTTGCTAATGGTGCTTACATATATAAGCAACGACATCGTGTGGAACCCTCTCGGTCCTCACCCCCGTTACTAATTCGTTGTGAGAAGTGTCAAGCATACAACCAACATACTACTGCCAATTGCCGCAATACTGTCGTATGTGGCTACTGTACTGGCGCAATCCTACTCGCTCTTGTACGAATCTAACTCAGCCATCTCGGTGCGCTACTTGCAACGAACAACATCCCACTTACAGCTACAAATGCAAAGGTAAACCTCCGCCAGAAACATCCTATCCAGAACTAGTAGCTCTACTGCGAACACATGATTCATCCACCAATACCGACTTTCCCGTAGAATCGACCCCCGTCACTATTGATAAACTTCTAGCTTTTACAACTCTAGCATTACAAAACATTCATCCATTTATCTGTCCACATATCTTACAACAAATTACTCATGCTGCCCGTATCATCTTCCACGCCTCCTTCAATGCGACCTATTCAAACACCGATGTCTATTTTCATACCACAAATCTTTCGTCCAACCAATAACTACTTCCACATACTACCTCTTATCATGGGTATTGTATTTCTGTTCCTGAACATTCGATCATTATCCAAACACAAACTGCTCTTTGACACGCTCCTGTTGGAAGAAAATGTGAATGCCTTCCTTCTCAACGAAACTTTCTTAAAACCTACTGATACCATCCGCATTCCCTGTTACACCATACTTCGCTGTGATAGCCAGATTCTTGCTCAACGAGCTAACGGTGGAGCAGCCATTGGCTCCTACCATACTTTGTCCTTTCGGCGCCATACCTGTCCGCTTCCCAACCTTCCAGAACATGTTATCACAACTTTGTATTTCCCAAATATCGCAATCACTCTCATCACTGTTTATATCCGACCTGGACATATATATACCTAGGTATATACAGTAAAACCTGTTAACTTATCCACCTCTCTAAGTTGGACACCTGTCTATCTTGGAAGTTGGCCACATTGAAGCAGTTTAATCTATTATGATGATGATAAATTTACCTGCGTATCTTGGCCATGCAAAATACCGTTTTGTTATTTTCTTAACTGCTTCATATCCTCATATGAGAGGCAAATGTTCTGTATTTGTAATTGGAGGCAAAGAAGCATGGATTCCCACATTTGTTCTCAGATGTCAATGGCCAGAACACTATCCTGATAAAGGGGTGGCGAAGGAAAATGTGAATAAGAAAACGCACCTACAGGAATGCAGAAAATGGTTGTACGTATTTATGTACCTTGTCTGTTTTGATAAAGTCATTAGCTATATCGGCTCCTTTCATCAGAGGGGAACTTTAGTAATCCCGGAAAATTCTCAAGGTTAAAGCTGACCATCTCAATTCTCAACTACTGACACCTGACTGCTTGTCGAAAGGTGGCGGGAATTTTGAGGTATGATTTCCCTTTAGATTTTCCCAGAACGTATATACATTAAACATAGTGTAGTAATTTTTCTAGTTCTGTATATTGTTATGATTACTCTCTATACATTACTTTAAAGTATCTGTCGTGCCATTCCTTATTAAAATTTTACAATCAAGTGATACTAGAAATCTTATTCTAATAATACACCAATTACACTTATTTTCTGTAAGTTGCCTGCCAATATATATATATATATATATATATATATATATATATATATATATATATATATATATATATATATATATATATATATATAGGCAGGCAAATATTGGATATATATATTGGCAGGCAAAGCTACGTCAGTATTCCATAGCCCAATAGCCGACTCTCAATACTAATGATGCTTCTTGTAATCAAGAGACAAACAAAGAATAGTACTAACAGTAAGTAATAAATTAAAAATGCAAAAAAGTATTGTTTAGGCTCAACATCCACTTTCTATACGCTGCTGGTTCATTCCCTGTATCTCATCATACTTACCATGCAAACGTACTTGTATAACCAAATATTTGACTTACCCTGTAATAAAGAATCAAGAGAAGGCAATGTAGGTTAGAATGATGAAACATCAGATCCGTTTCATGAATAGAAGTGCTAATTGTCTTCTTCCATCGTGTCCTTCTGCTTTGTAGTGAATTAGTACATTCACGAAACGTTCAGTTTGATGATAATGCTAGTTCATAATATTAAAGTGAGTACATATGTTCGTTACCGAACGACACAACACACGCATTTTGCTATTATATAAGGCCTTCTTTCGCTGTTAACAGTCAAGGCATTGTGGATAATCATTTACCAGTCTGATGAGCACCAAAGTAGTTAAATGGATAAATTTCAAACAAGTGAAGTTAATTTTGAAGAATTAAAAATAGTTTGTGCCTAACGTAATATGTATGTCATCATTCGGAATAGACAAACATCGACAAATATAATCTACTAGCTAATAATGTCTTTTACTACCTATAGTGCACAAATAAATAACAATTTCTTGTAGGAAAACAAATCTGTAAATTATTATTGGCAGTAATAATATAAGAAACACAATTTAAAAAATGTTAGTATTAATTCAACTTAATTTTAACACAGGGCTGTTGTCCTTGCACGACTACCAGTTTTTGTGTGTTATTTAACAGTATTTTTGCTATTTATTACTATTTGACACATAGATGATGTTACAGAACTAAGTGAATGAACGATGGTGTGTCCAAATAGGAAAAATTAACGTAGAACTAGAGCAACATAATGACATGGGGAAGAGTGAGCTTCCTATAACCACAATTTAGTAAATTCCTCGTAGCGTGGTGAACGGAAGATATTAATATGCTAATATTAATAAGTACATTATTCGTCAGTTTCCAGCAAAACCTAAAATTTGCTAAGAACAATGATGTAACAAAGGCATCACTGTTATCTTTAAACCTTGTGCATTAGACAGGTACATCGATACTCTAAATTCAATCATGTACAACTGTGAGCAAAATAAATGACGCGTCTCTTTATTCTGAAGTTTTTTGAAAATATCTCCGTTTTCTTTATATGTTCGAAATTTCGGAAGGTTTCCCCAGCAGGGCAGGTTATTAAAAAATCCGTTTTTAATATTTGTGTTAGATATTAGCTTAAAATAAATAAATTAGAAGCAAAAAACATTAACTCGACAGAAATCTCGAGAATTACCAACTCTGCTAAAGTGGGAAATTTTCAAGAACGCGAGGGAATTCTGCAGTTCAACACGAAACAGCGACATCTATGTCATTGAGAGAAATGTGGATTAAATCTACAAACGAAAATTTTAGCGAAATATTTCTAATGTGTCTTATTACGTGCATTATCTGCGAACTTCAAATATATGAATCTATGCTAAGTATTAACGTATAGATAGAGCAAATAGTGGAAATTACCTATGAAAAAGGACGAAATGGTAGCACAATCGTAATGAAAAATCGTCTTTACCGCAGAGCAGGTTCAATTAGCGAAGAGAACAAGTAGCTCAGTTAGTTAAAGCGACGAGTCTGTATGTAGGAGGTAGTGGTTTCGAACCCCATGTAAGTGTCATTTTTATTACTATGATTATTTTATTTATTTTTTATGTGGGAAAGAATCAAATTGAAACATATGTGTAAAACTCATGACGATAACAAAAAAAGAAAAAAATATCGTTGTCGCACTTGCATTAGTGTCCCTAATTTTGTTTGCAAACAGTTTCGTAATGATTTGCCCTGTGCTCACTGCTCACGATATGCTCACTGGTGCATAACGAATGTTTTCCAGTAAATGTTAATTCTAATTTGGAGAATTTTATAAAGTTTCACAATGTTTATCACTAGATAGTCTTCTATCTACTTTTTTGGACACTTTGATAACAAATTCCCTATTAAATGTTTAATTTTCCCTACATGTTTAATTAGGGAAAAGTTTTACAATATTTTTGTCTTAAATTGAAATTGTTTTGAATTTACCACATGAGATAAGTGGTCCGAAGGAGGAGAACTCAAGTAACTGATATTCTACGTAAATGCAACCAATTGTAGGTTGATAATGCTCTTACCTTCAGCACGTAATCTTTACCTTAGAAAGTTAGACAGAAAAATCCTGTTCTTTCCTCCCCTATGACCACTCATCTTAAAGCTCTACATGTAATGATTTGTGTCACATAATTTCGGCTCTCCAAAGACATTCATATTTATTATTATTATTATTATTATTATTATTATTATTATTATTATTATTATTATTATTATTATTATTATTATTATTATTATTACTCCTGAATATGCCACCCTTACATAATGTAGTAACCTTAGACATCTTAGTTTAAATTTCTTTCTTTAGTAATAATATTCGCAACCACGTAACAAAATTTAAAATGTTTTAGAGGGCACGACGTTTTGCCCCTCTCTTTTCAGCACCGTACCAACAGAAAGTATATAATTTCTGACAAGCAGGGCAGACAAAATAAATAAGAAATATATTTAGAGTATACTTTCCTCCTTCATGAATGGAATATCACGTAGCATTTTTTATTCTACCGAAGACGACCCTAGGCCGTTATGGTTATAGGTAACAAAAGAAATACCTAATATATTTATAGCGCCCCTTGACTGTAATATTACCTCTTCTTTATTTGTTCGAGGGGGCCCTACACAATCAAGGGTAACAAAAAGAATAGGAAAAGTGTCTAAAGATTACAATGCACTTTATATTTTGTCACAAGCAAGGCAGTGTATACACAGCATTGCTATTGTTAACAAGTGTTTCACCCTTGAGTCGCTTATAAAATTAGGCAGAATAAATGTTTGCCGATCATTGTTCTAGAGGGATCACTCGCACTTCTGTGCACTCGCCTAGAGACCATACCGTTCAACGTATCTACACCAAATTTTAAACTTAGGGTTTACATAGTATTCCTACAGGATATTTTCCAATTTTTTTCTACCACTTAAAATAAGTGTGGTTTACTAATAGCCGAAAATCGAAAAAAGCTATTTTCTCAAAAATGGTTTTAACAATTTTGTTAATTTTCCATTAATCATTATTTAATTAACAACTCTATATTGCGGTATCAGATATTTCTCTTAGAAAAAAATTACGAGGGGTAGTTTATTCTTGGAGGTGACTTTTTCTCGACGATTTTCTCAGAAAAGACTCTGGCAAATTTTGTACTCACTTCATAAATAAATATTTAACCTTGCAACATGGTATAAGTCAATTGACCTGAAAAATATGTGAGTAGTAGTTTATTCTTGGAGTTGAATTTATTCCCAGTGAGTTTCTCAAACACGACCAGTTGACAACCCTGTATCTCGACAACGAAGCTGAATTCGAAAACTGCAAGAAGACCATTTGTCTCCTTTTGATGTTACGAATCATTTCCCCAAGTTTGTAGACATCTTTCAGATTCGCCCTTAATGAAGCTTCTTTTCGAATAGTTAACTATTAACTTTAGGCATTGTTTATCTTTCTTAAATGACAAATGTCGTTATTAATTTTAAGGCAGAGAGCATAGATCTTGAAAAATAATTTTAAAACTTAGACTTTTGTTTTCGAGACATTCCAGACAAGACGAGACATTTTACAAGCTATCTCCTGTCCAAAACATTTGTCACCTCACGTCCTATCTTGGATGTCACAAAGCGCGTCTCGTCTCTTTCTCGAGACATATCTTATCTCGTGCGCATTCGTTAACACTTGGAAAGGGTTATCTTTCTACTCAAAGCATTGTTTTAATAATGGTTGCATATTTATGATAATTGCCGTCAACATAAATTACAGTCCTTTCAGTTGAATTAATTGTTTATTATTATTATTGAAATTAAAATTAAATGGAATATCTAGTTTATCTTTGCACGATTATGCACCTATGCTAAGGGAGAATGATAATGAATGAAATGAAGAAAGTGGGAGGAAATTGGAAAATCTCAAGAAAACCCATGCACACGGTATTTGTCCACCTCAAATTTCACTTGGCGCGAAGTGGAATCGAGCCACGGACCCCATGCACCAAGGTAAATGCTCTATTATTATGATGATTACTTCTACTACTACTACTACTACTACTACTACTACTACTACTACTACTAATAATAATAATAATAATAATAATAATAATAATAATAATAATAATAATAATAATAAAAACGAGCTTAACGAGTTTCAACCGTCCGACTCAACCAACGTTTGGGTGCCTGTTCGTTCGTCTGCTCCATGACAACTTCCCATAAAACACATTTCATTTTAATGAAACTAGTAAGTGCCTTCTTTTAGCTTTACTATTGCTTGGAATTTCAATCTGCAAAATATAAGATGTAAAATTAACCAAATGGTGCAAGTTTCCACTCATGTATACAAAAGAATTTTGCAATATCAACTACTTTAATCTTGTCCCATAAAGAAGCCGAAACCCCTACACCGAAGAGCCCTCCGAGATTTGATCATTGTCCACACGGACTGAAATTGTCATTTGAAGCCAAGACTTTAATATGAAGCCAATAATTTCTTTAAAATAGACGAAAAATTCGAAAGTTATAAGCATTTTCATATTTTTGCCTTTTCCTATAAGGGAGCCACAGCCCCCTACACTGAAGAGCACCCCCCCGAAATTAATCATTGTTTAGTCAGACAGCAATTGTCATTTGGAACCAACACTTTAATACGAAGCCAAACATTTCTTTAAAATAGACGAAAAATTCGAAAGTTACAAACATTTTAATATTTTTGCCTTTTCCCATAAGGGGGCCGTATTAGCCCACACTGAAGAGCCCCACGAGATTTGACTGAAATTTTCATTTGAAACCAAAATTTTAATATGAAGCCAAAAATTTAACTTTTACATTAATTTAAACTGACTGGGTTCCGGTTCACCCCACTATTATGTTTAGTTTAGTTAAGTGGTAATTTGTAACAGCTTTACATCATCAAAAGAATCTTTCACTTCCCCGCCTCCCAGGAGTCCGTTCTGGATCCGCCACTGGAATCAATAGACACTTTTCCTATTCTTTTTGTCACCCTTGATTCTGTAGGGGCTCCCTCGAACAAATAAAGAAGAGGTAATATTACAATCAAGGGGCGCTATATATTAGGTATTTCTTTAGTTACTTACCCCTAACCGCACAGGGCCATCTTCGGTAGAATAAAAAATGCTACGTGATATTCCAACCATGAAGGAGGAGAGGATGCTGTAAATATTTCTTATTTATTTTGTCTGCCCTGCTTATCAGAAATTACTTTCTGTTGGAAGGGTACTGAAATGAGAGGGGCAAAATAAAACGCCGTGTTCCCTCTTACATGTTTGCTCAAATAATTACTAAAGAAAGCATTTTAAACTAAGATATCTACGGTTATTACATTATGTAAGGATGGCATATTCAGGATGATTATTATTATTATTATTATTATTATTATTATTATTATTATTATTATTATTATTATTATTATTATATGAATGTCTTTGGAGCACCAAAATTTTGTAAGACGAACCATGATATGTAGAGGTTTAAGATGGGTGGTCATAGGGGAGGAAAAAGCAGGAATTTTCTCTGTCTGACTCTCCAAGGTAAAGATTATGTGTTGAAGGTAAGAAGCATCATCATTCTACAATAGGTTGCTTTTACGTAGAATATCAGTTACTCGAGTTCTCCTTCGGGCCACTTACCTCATCTGATAAATTCTAAACAATTTCAATTCAAGATAAATAAATTATAAAACTTTTCCGTAATTAAACATGTAGGGAAAATTAAACATGTAGGGAAAATTAAACATTTAATAGGGAAATCTGTTATCAAAATATCCAAACAATTATATAGAAGACTATCTAGTAAGAAACATTGTGAAACTTTATAAAATTCTCCAAATTAGAATTAACATGTACTGGAAAACATTCGTTATGCCCCAGCGAGCATATAGTGAGCAGTGAGCACAGGGCAAATCATTACGAAACTGTTTGCAAACAAAATTAGGGACACTAATGCAAGTGCGACAACGATATTTTTTTCTTTTTTTGGTATCGTCATGTGTTTTACACATATGTTACAATTTGATTCTTTCCCACATAAAAAATAAATAAAATAATCATAGTAATAAAAATGACACTTATATGGGGTTCAAACCCACTACCTCCTACATACAGACTCGTTGCTTTAACTAACTGAGCTATTTGTTTTCTTACGTGAGCTGAGCCTGTTCTACGGTAAAGACGATTTTTCATTACGGTCGCGCTACCAATTCGTCCTTTTCCATAGGTAATTTCCACTTTTTGCTCTATCTATACGTTAATACTTAGCATAGATTCATATATTTGGAGTTCGCAGATAATGCACGTAATAAGACATATTAGAAATGTTTCGCTAAAATTTTCGTTTGTAGATTTAATCCACATTTCTCTCAATGACATAGATGTCGCTGCTTCGTGTTGAACTGCAGAATTCCCTCGCGTTCTTGAAAATTTCCCACTTTAGCAGAGTTGGTAATTCTCGAGATTTCTGTCGAGTTAATGTTTTTTTGCTTCTAATTTATTTATTTTAAACTAATATCTAACACAAATATTAAAAACGGATTTGTCATTAACCTGTCCTGCTGGGGAAACCTTCCGAAACTTCGAACATATAAAGAAAACGTAGATATTTTCAAAAAACTTCAAAGTAAAGAGACGCGTCATTTATTTTGCTCATAGTGGTACATGTTTCTTGGTCCACATCATAAATATCAGGTAACTGACAGTGGAACTTTATGTTAATTTTAAGGTTTTGCTATAAGCTAAGCTTTACACGATGTATTTGACATTTTTGCCAAGTAAAGAACAACGAACTATATTTCCAGTAATCTTTCACACAAATAGTTGTGTAAGCGTCTGAATTTTCTTACAATATTTACATGAGTAGAAGAGTTGTTATCTGTAGTTCTTACGTTCATTATGTTCCTTTTCGTTGCCGACTATATTTCGTTTCCCGTAATTACTTATAAATAATGTATGCAATACTTTATAATCCCTTATAAGAGCCGTGTTCGTTTAATAAGAAAGAAAATGTTTTGATAAAAGTAGTTGCTTGTCAACTGTATATAAAACAAAACCTAATGGTTTGTTACTAAAAAGACTATGCATCCTGTCAGGTAGTTGATTTAACGATTACAATTGTAACACCACTCTAAAGTGAGAATGAATTGAAGTAACAATAGGCAAGTGTCAAGATTTAATTCAATGACACATGAAAATAATATGTCATAATTTTATTACAATTTCCTTAAACAAATCGTGTAACCTCGAGTTCGAAACAAACATTGTATTAATTCTTTTGCGTGAAATCCTTCCTTGAAACGACCAACAACACTGTACTAAGTACTCAACCATTTAATTGAATGGAGGGCAATGTTAATCCAGTAACAATGACGGTTCATACCAGGGTTCGATTTGTTTTTTTTACCAGTGAGGTGGGTAGGTGGATCACAACGTGTAATGCATTTGCATATACAATAGGGGTAGTGAGGCTAAGTGAATGATTCAAAGAAGGGTTCGGACCTCCAACCCCGGGATTACATCCGTCTTTTAGGTGTGTCTACGATTTGGGAAAGAACTGGCTCTGGGCTTCTAGAAGGTACCATCCCGGCACTCACCTGGTAGGAGTGAAGAAAACCAGGGAAAACCAAGTGAAACCAATGACAGCGTGTCGACATACCACCACCAAAGAAAGTCCGTATTCAACTCTGAGCAACCAAAGTAATGACCACGTTTATTTGGGATCAGCATTGGGTATTACTATTTGCTTTCTAGGTAAAGGGTACCACAAATACCAGGATATACTGTGCCTCAGTGTTGCGTGCGTTGCGGGATTCTGTGAAATCTCAGAGTGGCATACTGACTAAGGTGTCCGCCTCCTGGAAAACAACGCACCCGTTCACTTTCCGGATCTTGGCAAGACAGATGCACGACCCTGGGTATGAAATCCGTCATAGTACTCATATTCTCTTGACTGTACACCATCTTCATTCCACCTCTTCCCAATCAGGTAGTCATTTCCAAGTGGTAAGTACTTCTGCGATGTTGTCACGATGCTTTCTGATGTACAGTAATGGATTTTGGACCATTACACCTTATTTCATGTTCGAACCCATAACACAACAACGGTGCAGAGTTACGAGCTGTAAATTACCACATGACCTACATAGGTATGCAGGATTAGACATGTAAAATTTCATCGGTCTACAATATGTGGAAGTGGATTAGGGTAAAACTTTCTCGCGAACCTCTCGTCAGCCTGCAAATTTCAAAGAAATCACACATGTGCAAATTACTCAGAAACTATTGATTTGTGACCCCCAGTTCATATAGGTAAAATGATCCAAAGTACTTGTAGAATATCCCTTTGCAAGAAATGCATCGAATTACCAGTCACCCTATATATATATATATATATATATATATATATATATATATATATATATATATATATATATATATGGGTCAATCCACCTGAAGTGGTTCAAAGATGGGGAAAATGGTTGCTCGACCATCTTCGAAAATTATAGAAATTGGCGTGTGATGAACCTTGTGTATGAAAAGGTCAATAACATCATTCACGTTGTCGTATGTACAAGTGTTCCTGAATGGCGGCCATCTTTGTTGTCGGTGGAGTGCTTTTTTTTTTTCATTTGCAAGCGTTTACGAATACTATAGTTGCTCAGGACGTACGTATCACACGAACTCCAATCAAAAACAAATGTTTAGAGGAGGAACTGAGGTACATGGGGAACATATACTCTTGCTTCTAAATAAACATCCAGGGTTGCAAACCAATACATGAAATCACTAGAAAAAGTACACAAAATTACATTTTTAAAGGATGCTGTAATTTCGAATGGCAAAAAGTGGGAGGTTCATAAGTTTTATGCTCAATACTATTGCATATAAAGAGTCTGTAGAAACATCCACACCTATGATACTACTAGCACCATAGATTTATGGGGGTCAGAAAGTTGATTTTATTTTTTATTTTGTTGACATGTTTGGGACGTAATATCTCATAAGGGCAAAGTGATAAAAAAAATTGCTGCTTATCCCACAAAGTAATTCTGTATGTGAATAAACTATTGCAAGAAAATCATGATTGATATTACATGGTGAAAACGCGAAGAAAGCACACGCGCGACGCTGGTCATAGCCCAGAAAAATTTGAATGTTTTGATATGTTTCATGCAGTCTTGGGAAGTAACGTAACACAAGTAACGTGTTACTTTTTAAGTACGTTTCCTAGTAACGCGTTACATTTTTTCCAAAGTAACTGTAACGGTAACGCGTTACAAATTTTTAAGTAACGTACCAAGTTTGAGTTACTTTTTTCGCGTTACATTTCGGATGAGTAACTAAAATATTTGTATATTTTCTTTCGGAAATAAATATTTCTTTCCTGTAAGTGAATTTCTCAGAATTTAGCAATGGAGCATGAACGTTGTCAATGATCGACAGTCACCGGCACACAAAGAAACAGATAAGATTATAGTGCCATTTGCTGTTTTTGGAAAAAGAGGACAGTCTCAGGGAAATCATGTGTACTGATTGCAAGCCCCTGAAAGATTTGTCGTAGATTTTGACCGCTCTAAATCAATGCATTCAGTGAGTGAACTAGGAGTGCAATGGTACTGGTAGTCTATTTTACTTTGATTGGTATTATTTTCATAAAGATGGAGAACGAAAATATTTTATCGTTCGAGCATTTGAAAGAATACTTTTTCTTAAAAGCTGAAGATGATGATGGGCAGAATTTAAAAGTAAAGTGGTGCCCCGGCGGGAACCATCAACAATTAGGGTGCCATAATTAACGATATATAGTAAGGGGTTAATATGAATAAACTGTGTTCTGATGACCAGGTCTACTTTATTGATGTAATGTTGATGGTATATAATATTAGAGTTCGTTTAGATCAGTTTGCGTATCCTAAAGTCCCGTTGATTATAGAGTTTGAAACAACTAGCTTTAAAAAGCATGTATCGATTTTAGAGTTAAAGGCAAGTTTTGATTCACCCTCAGTCCATGTATGCTCTTTTTATTAGTTGTAGTGTATTGTTTCTCTACATTCTGTATTTTTAATTTTACATAACAACATTTGTTATTATTATATAATTAGTTTAGCAGAATAATAATAAGCAACCATTTTCTCTAACGCATAGGGATGGGCACGAGTCAAGCTAAGTTTCGAGTCCAAGTCGAGTTTCGAGTCGAGTTCGAGCCGATTCACTGTTTTTGGGGTCGAGTTTCGAGTCGAGTTGAGTTTGATAAATGGCTCGCTCATTTTAACTCGTTTTGAAATCATGACCTGATTACACTGAAAAGCAAAGCCATGAGAAATGTAAGCTACGCAGTAATATGGAATACTTTTAGTGTTGCTCACGAGAGGCAACACTGCTCGCATCTCGTTTCGTCTCGATAGCGATACCACAAAAGATTTTTTAATAACAAGCTCAGCTCGGTTCGGCTCAACTGAGCCAAGGGCTTTAGCTGACTTGGTTGGGTGAGCTGTTGAGTCGGCTCACTTCTTCGTTCGGGTCGATAGTGAATGAGCTGTGAGCCGAGCTCTTCGAGTCGTTGACAATTCTAAACCCGGGCCGAGCAGTTTGAAGATATTTGGCCAGTGCCCTATAACTTTTAACAATGTTTGATTCGAACCCGAATATTCAACTTAGACCCTCAACCCAAATTCAGAAGCTCGTGAACAATGTTCTTGAGTCCTAGACTTCACGACTACCGAAGTTGGCAATCAACTACATTTTTAGTATTCAAATACAAACCGCCCATCTTTCATGTTTATACACAGTGTTGTGATAATAATAATAATAATAATAATAATAATAATAATAATAATAATAATAATAATAATAATAATAATAATAATAATAATAATAATAATGTTTTAGTAGTAGTAGTAGTATCATTGATAATTATATTGTATATGTAAGATACTTGAAGAGAGTACCGGTACTCGAAACTACACACCGGATTTTGCTCAACTCGACTCGAAACTTGACCCGAATTCGAGTCGAGTTGGAAGAAATTTTTGGAACCGAGTTCTCGGGTCGAGCTCAAAAATGTCTGTTTCTAGTCGAATCGAGTTTCAAACAAAATTCGCTCAAACTTGGACGTGCCCATCCTTACGACTAACGCAGTATTGTATTTTAGTTAATGTTACTCTATATGAAAATGTTCATAAGCTATCAAGTAAAAATTTGTCGTTGCATTTACCTAGGGGGGCGCGGTGGCTCAGTGGTAGAGCGTTCACCTCTAGTGCTTGGTGTCCCGGGTTCGATCCCAGCCCCCGCCAAGTGAACTTTGTGGTGGACACACACCGTGCTCGTGGGTTTTCTCGGGGTTCTCCTGTTTCCTCCCACTTTCTTCATTCCACCATTTCACTCATCTCTCATCATCACCGTCTCCTTTAGCCTAATCGGCATAACCGTGGGACGTAAAACTCAAAGAATTCATTTCATTTCATTTTGCATTTACATAAAGCGATTCAGAACGTGCAATAATAATAATAATAATAATAATAATAATAATAATAATAATAATAATAATAATAATAATAATAATAATAATAATAATAATAGCGGTAGTAATAGTAGTACGGAAAATTGAAGTAATAAGATTTTTTTCACATATTCAAAGCTTCGGACCTAAACTTGGGACAAGTAACGTGTTACATTTTAAGAGAAAGTAAAGTAACTTGTAACGCGTTACATTTTTACAAATAACTTACTCAACACTGGTTTCATGCTAGATATCAAAAACTAAGGCATAGTTCAGCAATTAGGCCCGCTTTTGTTTGTGTTCAGTTGGGCAATAGCTTGCGAGTGGCGTTTGTTCCATCTTTCTAGCTCCCTGATCATTGCCACATATATATGGTAAGCGGGTTAGCTCCCCCTTGCACCCACAACACCCATCGTCGAACTGGACCGCGGTATTAAGGTATTTCATGTATCAGCCAAGTATCATTGAAATCCAATTCCAGTTACGGAAGTTAATGTGTTCACAAGGTTGCGTTACATTTATCTATCCTATCCTGCTGAAAATGGCGTATTTGTGGAAAATATTTAAAATAACTGTTGCTTCTCTTCTTTTTTATAGCATTATAGCAATAGCTTTTAGTAGCTGTAATTATAACAAGTTCTCGCAATTACACGATTTAAGCAGTGTTGCAAACTCCAGCAATATTTATAATATCTCCGGAACGGTTTGCAATATCGAAGTGCTGTTAACGGCAAAATAATTTACACATCCATTACAAACCATACAAGAAACTAGATATATTTATCTTACTATTTTTTTCGAAATAAATGCTTTCAGAAAACATTTTTTTTCCAAGCCCTGGTAACTTCGTTCTTATTCATTCGAAACAAGTCATACCGTGACCATGATATCCAACACTAAAGTATTTTCAATGTGCATTATCCTATACATCTCCGTTAAGCTGCATTTGCGTTAGAGGCCTTCGAACTGGATGTTTATGATAGTCTAATAATCTTAGCTTGCCACACTGAATAATAAAAGTGATATTTTAAGTTTACGTTTGAAACGTTGATTTGAAATATGTAATAACCTGACGTAGTGTCATTTGAAAAAATATAACGTTATATTTAGTTGGCAACACTGTTTGTTGAGTCTTTCTGTTTAATACATACAAAGATATTCCCGTCCCTATAGTTGCTTCGTGCAAAGTTTCACTTTTCTCTCTTTTTGGTTTGTCCGTTATAGCGGATGGCCAAAATAAATTGTGCACCCTCTAGATGTAGCAATGATCATATAGCTAGAAAGATGGAACAAACGCCACTCGCAAACTTTTGCACCTGAACAGAAACAAAAGCGGGCCTAAACTGCTGAACTATGCGTAGTTTTTGAGATATGAAACACATCAAAACATTTAAATTTTTCTGGGCTACGACCTGCATCATACGCATCATGTCCTCACTTTTTTCTCCATGTAATATCAATCATGATTTTCTTGCAATAGTTTATTCATACACAGAATTACTTTGAGACCTAAGCAGCAGTTTTTAGTACTTTGCCCTCCTGAGATATTACGCCCTAAACATGGCAACAAAATCACAAACTTCAACTTTCTGACCCCCATAAATCTATGGTGCTAGTAGTATCATAGGTGTAGATGTTTCTACAGACGGTTTATATGCAATAGTATTCAGCATAAAACTTATGAATCTCCCACTTTATGCCATTCCATATCACAGCATCCTTTAAAAGTAATTTTGTGTACTTTTTCTAGTGATTTCATGAATTGGTATGCAACCCTGCATATTTATTTAGAAGAAAGAGTAAACAGGATGACCCAAAAGTAGGTATACAGTCTCGTTCTGATCAACTCATTGCTTTTTATATCATTGCCTATTGTTATCGATCAGGTAGACTTGATTTCTTTATTATTTCTTCTTAATGTGTTTTTACTTACATCTTAAGCTTTGAACAGCTAAAGAAAAATAAACCTATAAGCTATAGTGTTATTAGTGTTATACTTGATCAATGCAGGGGTGTTTACATACTTTTGGGCCACTCTGCATGTTGACCGTGTACCTCAGTCTCCCCTCTAAACATTTGTTTTTTGTTTGGAGTTCGTGGGATACGTACGTCCTGAGCAACTGTAGTTTTCATAAACTGTGGAACTGTGATACTTGTAAATGCAAAAAAAAAAAAAAAAAAAAAAAAAAAATGGCATTCCACCGACAACAAACAAAGATGGCCACCATTCAGGCACACTTGTACATACGACAACGTGAATGATGTTATTGACCTCATACACAAGATTAGTCACACTCAAAGTTTTATAATTTTTGGAGATGGTCGAGCAGCCACCTCTGGACCACTCCATATGGATTGACCCACTTCATATATATATAGGGGAAAGTAGTACACAGTGGATCATTGTACACAGTGGATCAGAAGGCGTTATTCATTTGTTTATTGCACAAATTCAACTAGCGTATGTCAGTTATTCTGTTTTCAGATTACACACTTATTAACGAAATGTCAACAACTGTGGATGCTTCTAACTTGTGGTGAAGTGAAAAATCTGTTTTCCTCGTGTTAAAGTAAAAAATTAAGTAACAGAAGTGAATGCTCTGACTTCGTGATTTATCTTGTAATTTAGAATATCATGGGCATGGGAAGTAGGTAAGAATGTATTTGTAATATAGCATTGTTTATTTTGTTCTTCTACTTTAATAGTTCCTTGTCGTGGGAAATTGTTTGGGTTGACAGCAACAAGTACACAGTGGATCACATCGGTGTGGTACACAGTGGACCGATCCACTCTGTACCTCATTGTGTTTATAGAAGTTCAAGTATTTAGCATACTCATTTAGAAACACATCATAATATTGGGATCTTACGGAACTTTTACTATCATGTTACAGATGAATGGTTTGACCACGAGGAAATACACGCAAGGCAACATGAAAGATATTTCGATGAGAGAAGCAGTGCAATTAGTGGTAGAGCAGTGATATTATATTAGACGTGTTGGTAAATTGAAGAACATTGATTACAGAACTTTGAACAGACATGTCAAAAAATAAGAAAGTACCATGTGACAATGCTAAAATGAAGCCAAATTATTCTGTACGAGAAATTTTCTTTTCAGAGTTGGAGCATTTATTTCCGAAATATATAAAAATGTCCAACAAAATGTGTTAGTCTACCGTGGCCGTGAGGCATTTGAAGTATGAAATTGCCAAGAACAACAATATATCAATACCTGCTTCGTGGGAAAAAAGCAAAATTTCAGGTCTAGAGTGAATCGTTATAAAGATGTTAATATTAGAAATCCCGAAGATGTGTTGAAAAGCGTCAATCTTGGACTCTCAAGATTGTTGCCATTCAACAAACACGATGTTTAGGCATTCTTTAGTAATTTATGTAACTTATGTACGAAATATCCCAAATTCTGTAGCCTTTCACGTATTTCCAACTTAAACATGAACTAGAACAGTTCAGACATCCAAGAAAGTAGTAGCAGAAAGAAGCCAAGCAATGCACGAGTGGCGAAAATGGGGTCCTCGTTACGTCTGTGACTGTGAGCATCGGGTATATTTTTTGCCACCAACTATGGTTTTTCCTAGGAAATATTTTAAACAGCATGTGATCAGTGAGGCATCGCCTAACCCACTTAGTTTGAGAACTTCATCAGGATGGATGAATGAAAAATTGTTACCACATTCTAGCAACAAAATACAACCAGTTGGTTGTGCCTGTTTTCGTACCATTGAAAGCACATTAAAATGCAGCTGTGGATATTTGATTGTTACTAAAACCCAAGAGTACCCATGTCAATATACGAAGCAGTTCAATCTTGGGAACAGTACACCTATTTGCACGAGCAGTGATTCCAACCAAATCAAAGGTGGTTTCAGAAAGACAGGAATGTTTCCTTACGATCAAAATGTGTTTACAGACAATAGTTCTTTTCTACGCTGTATGTACGCAAAAACAGATAGAAGACCAAATCAATGTACTTTCCTTAAGCAACAATCCTTTAATTCAAGAAGTAGAGAGTGTAGATGCAGTAGGGCTGTTCCTAATTCCGGAATTCCGGAATTTTTCGGAACGGAAATTCCAATTCCGGAATCGGAACACAGTTTCAAGACGTTCCGGAATTCCGGAATTTCGGAACGTTCCGGAATTCCGGAATTTCGCAACGTTCCGGAATTTCGGAACATTCCGGAATTTCGAAACATTCCGGAATTTCGAAACATTCCGGAACTTCTTATTGAAAAAATAATTTTTGCTGTTACCCCGAACTGAGAGGTGTGCGCAAAGCTTAGCTTTGAAACTGGATATTGATTCCGCTGTGCTGAAGGAAGGAGTTTTGGTCCACGGCAAACTGGTTTGTTTCATTCTCTAGATCCCTTCACTGTGAACGATTGCGCATAAGATTTGAAACTTTGTCTGGTTATCCATAAAGTCTCAATCATAAGTGATTCAGTGTAAATTCCGTGATTTTATTGCAGAAATTCGTGCTAGTTCTTCCCTTTAGTTTGGTTTATCTTCCGAGAAACACCTTTTTTATAAACCACTTTGTATATTCTTTTTTAAATGAATACCGACTGTACCTTTTCCATTTATACGAGGCAACCCTAACAAGAAATTGAACTGCATATCTTTTGATGTATGGCCATTGTTAAGTATAAGTACCTGAAGGAGGGGCAGAGAATCATTTAAAAGAAAATACGATTTTCAGTAATTAAAGGGATAGGATAGTCTGAAATAAAAATGTACAATTATTATGCTGCTGTCCGTATTATGTAAAAATATGCATTATTGATGTTACATGAACTTTTTGGAAACTAGAATCAGTATTTCATATTTCAGGTTCAAATCACGCAAAGCTAAAATTATTAATGCATCCCTTGTATTGTATTTAGTATACTGCATGCTGCAAACAGCAAAAAATTTCTTAGAACAAGGGATTACTGTTTAATGTTTTTTGTAACTTCTATAATCATGATGCTACTGCTGTTTTTTTTTTTTTTTAAATTAAAGCTTTATCAAGCATTATTTGCATAACTTGTCAAAATGTACAACGAGAGTAAATCGAATAGAGGTGCAAACTTTACATAATATCTTATAATTATTCACATGTACGCGCTACTCTTTTCTTGTCATGCGACACTTATTTGAATAACTAACTAAATAAAGGTGTCTATCATTTAAATACTAAGCATTGGAACCTACGTATGAAGATTAGTTCTAACTCTACTAATCAAAATTTTATGCAAGGTGATAAATGAATTGTGTGAGTGAAAAACATTTAAAATTGGTTTGTTGAGAAATTGTATTAATCACCAATATATTATCAATGTGTAAAAGCATGTTACTTTCTTTAAACAATTACATTGATACAAGCCAACAGAATATGTACATTTTCATACAAAGCTGCAATATGAAGGGTAGTTATGCATTCAGATGAAAGGGTCTGCACCAATGACTAACTAACAACAAGAAAGGTAAATGTTCAATTAGTATACCCGAAATTGTGAGTAGCGATGGTAAAAGTTAAAAATGAAAGAAATCATTTCGTAAATGTTAATATTCACATTAAAAGTATTAGCCTAATGTTCATATTTCGCTCTTACGAAATAATTAATTTGTATCAAAAACTATTCGTACTTCGCGTAAATTGATCTTTACAAAAATTGATGTCTTACTTTCCTTGAGTAGAAAAGTTGGCGAAAACTTTCTTTCTCCTGATTTCTCAAATAAATCAGATGAAAAAGATCAATGAGATAAAAGAAGTTTGCTAAGCTAAAAGTCCCTAAAGCCCATTTTATGCGATGCAATTTTCTATGCAATCTTGCATGCTAAGAGTCATGCGTTCAAATTATTTCGTGTAAAAATAATTAACATTCAACTTTCCATAGTAAATTGCACGTATTTCACCTTGTTCGGAGATAGAACATGTGCAATCTACCATGGAAAGTTGAATTCTAATTTTTATTACAGGAAATAATTTGAATGCATGTCTCCTAATTTTGCATACATAATTGCCTTGTCTTATTAGTCGACTTAGTCCTCGTCTAAGTCTACTTTCCCCTAATTTTAAAAAAAAATCATCTGGGCATTTATATGAAAATTGACATTTAATACATGCCCTTATAATATTTTATCCACATCATTGTTCTCTAACAGTATTATTTTGTAGCACAGAAATTTTGCTTTTTCTTTCAATAGTAATTTACATTTACATTTTTGTTGCATTATTTGATGACGTCTCAGGTAGCATCAGTTATACCATTTCAGGGTTTCAGTTGTCAAAATTTTCACAATTATGTATTACTCATGTGTACTCCTTGTACTTTAGATTAAAAGTTCATTAATATAATTCCAAATGACATGACTACAAATGTTTCGTGTGCTCTTGTATTGTTTGCTTAATAGTAAAACAAATATTTTGGAATTAAAATGCCAAACATGTAAATTGTTTCCTTGTTGGTATTTCGAAATACAAAATGGCAATGATTGAAAAAATGTAAAAGATAAAGATAAAATGCTGTACTTTATTCCAATAATTGTAAATACGAGAATGCATAACTGTTTAAGACATGTTGTTACTATATTCCATAGATACCAAAGTGGAAACGAGAAAGTATTTGCGAGTAAATTTGTGGGATTAAAGCCTTGTAATAATGTTTGAGAACCATTGCCTCAGGACTGTTTCGAACTTTTATATTCAAACTTCGAACTAATATTAATATTACGATTCCAGAATCAACAGTGAGCTTCAAAATTTCAGTCTTGAAAACAGTTCCGAAATTCATACTTTTGAGCATTCCACAATTCCAAACTTTTGGAATGTTACGGAATTTGCGGAACATTCCGGAACTTCGAAACGTTCCGGAATTTCGGAACATTTCGGAATTTCGGAACATTCCGGAATTTCGAAACGTTCCGGAATTTCGGAACATTTCGGAATTTCGAAACGTTCCGGAATTTCGGAACATTCCGGAATTTCGAAACGTTCCGGAATTTCGGAACATTCCGGAATTTCGAAACGTTCCGGAATTCCGAAATTCCGGAATTCCGGAACATTCCGGAATTAGATTAATTCCGAATTCCGGAATGCGAAATCGAATTCCGAACACCCCTAAGATGCAGATTCGAAAGAAAATGCTTTCCAGAAAGAAGAACTTAAACAGTGTTTTAGTGTCACCTCAAGAAACATCATAGAAAGAGAAGCAGAAGTCGTTTCTTCACAGACACTCCGGAAAGAGCCAAACGTTTTGAAGGCAAAGCCAGTAAATAAAGGGAGTCCAAATTCAGCAGCAATCTGAAACAAAAAGGATAAAAGAAAGACGTTCCGTCCCGAAGAAAGTGAAAGAAAATGATAGTTCAACGGAGAAGACGATTTTCAGCCAATTGTATTATAAGATTCTTCAGATGATTATGATACTTTAGAAAACAAAATCTTCTAGTTTGTCACACGATTATTCCCCTCAGGCTAAGGAAGACTGTCGATGTTACTTTAGAGACAAAAACTACTATTTACGATGATTTGAAACAGAGTCAAAGAGAAGTTCAACCTGGTGATTACGTTCTTGTAAGATTTCTTTCACGGACACATTACATTGGTCAAATCACGATTAGGAAAAACAATGAAAACGACTTTAGATTTCGCTCTGTATCTTACCTGAAAGTTTCATTCAACCAAATAATCCAGATATTTAACCCATACACAATATTTGAATAGTAAGAAGGCTTCCAAAACCTCTTGACTAATAATTTGCATAATCAGACAAATTGAATCCAGTACAGAAAGTTGAATTCTTCATTCTTATAACAAATCGCTTATGCTATTGTGCATAATTACTTAAACTTCTAAATTTACTAATCCGGAACCAATGATTCTCTGTACAAGATATCAATTAATTCTCTAAAACGTTTGTTTTATAACAGTCGTTTGTATTATTTATTTTGGTAATCAATTTCTGAAATTAATAGTATGCTATTAAGATATTGTAATACTTCAATTCTAACTTTTATTTAGAATTTTAAAATTTATTTTGTATTATGAGTAATAGTACAGATTTTTACAATAATGCTTACAATTGTATGTAGATTTGGAGATTTTTAAATGATGGGCCCATTTATCATACGTTTCTATTCATTACTTTCAATACATTGTTCCATTGATCCACTGTGTACGCATATATGATCCACTGTGTACGCATATATGATCCACTGTGTACGATGGTGGTACACAGTGAATCACTTTACAAGCATTAGCGTTAACTGTAATTGTAAGATACAGAACAGCGCTACAAATTAATAAATTACTTACGAATGTAGTGGAGACATGTGCTCATGTTCTACACTAAAGAAATTCCAGCAATACTTACATTAAACAGATTTATGCTGAAAGTTTTAAAAATTGATCCACTGTGTACTACCCTCCCCTATATATATATATATATATATATATATATATATATATATATATATATATATATATATATATATATATATATATATATATATATATATATATAGGGTAAAAGTGAGCGGTACCACGGGGGTTGCCGTCTCCCCACTTCCAGAAAATGCCTGTTGCATACCCTCACTTTCTAAGTAAATTGCAATGGGCAAAGATAGGCAAGGGGGACGGCGTGATGTTATGCTTCCCCCTACATTTTCAGATCCACTTTTATATATATATAGGAGATGGTCAAAAAAAATCTAAAAACACTTCATACAGGACACGTTAGTTTGGCCCTCCTCTGTACAACACATGTTGCAGTTGCCGATAGTTTTTTTTGTTTTCAATGTGTCAGGTGGACCTTTCTCTTCCGTCAGCAGTAATCAGTTCACCTGTGAGTGTCGTGGTGTGAAAGTGGTGCGGTAAAATGAGCGACCTGACAGACTTCCAAAGGGGCATGATCGTTGGTGCCCGTCTGGTTGGAGCTTCAGTGGCAACAGCGGCGAACATTGTGGGGGTATCGAAAGGCACTGTGTCCAATTTCACGAGGGCATACACAATTCATGGGCAAACGACGTCTGCAAAGCACAACAGTGGTCGAAAGACAATCCTGTCAGATAGGGACCGGAGGGCATTAAAACGGATTATAGCAGCTAAAAAGAAGACTATTGCAAGGAAAATTACGTCTGAACTCAATTCCGGCTACAGAACTCGGTTTCATCGAAAACAGTACGACGGGAACTTCATAAAATGAAAATTCATGGCAGAGCCGCTATCTCCAAACCCCTGGTCACAGCAGTAAATGCGAAGAGGCGTATCCAGTGGTGCAAGGACCACAAGGCGTGGACTCATGAGCAGTGGAAACACGTAATGTGGTCCGATGAATCGACCTTCACCTTGTTACCAACAACCGGTCGTGTTTACGTATGGAGAACACCGTCGCAGGCCTATGATACATACTCTCTGCTCTCAACTGTAAAGAATGGAGGTGGTTCTGTTACAGTATGGGCAGTGATATCGTGGTTTTCTGCAGGTCCCATCATAGCCCTGCATGGAATGATGAATGCTAAGGCGTATGAGGCCATTTTGGGGGACCAGGTTCTACCCATGGCCCAAATATTGTTCCCTTATGGTGATGGCATCTACCAAGATGATTTGGCACCCTGTCACGCTGCAAAACAGTGAAATCATGGATTGAGGAGCAAGATCAGGAGCTATCACACCTCCCCTGGGTCCTAGAATCACCAGATCTGAACATCATTGAGCCATTGTGGTCTGAGTTAGAAAGGCGTGTTTGGTCTCATTACCCTCCACGAGCATCCCTTAAGGAACTGGAGCATGTTTTGGAGGAACAATGGTACAAAATTCCACACACCACGATCCAGGAGCTGTATACGCCAACTCCACGTCGGATCCAAGCTGTTTTGGACGCAAAAGGAGGCCCCATACCATACTACCCCATCAGGAAGTCGCGGTCGGAAAGAGGGATTGCCGCCGTCGACGGTGGCGGGCCGCCGGAGGTAGCCAGCACACGTCCGCGGCTGCTTGACGATCTACTTGTTCAAAATTACCGACCTTTTGCCGATGCAGCAAGCGGTCGAAAATCGTAAAATAAAATGCCCTTTGCCGACTGTTGCCGACCGCCAGAGTCGGCAAAACAGTCGGAAAGACCTCTTTCCGACCCTCTGCCGACTTCTTATGACGGCATCTTTTAGACGGCGATGCCGGTGCATTTACTGTGTCTTTACGGCTGTTTGCCGACTGCTCGGCAAGACAACTTTCCGACGGCGGCGCCGGCGCATTTAATGCTCATTTCCGGCTGTTTGTCGACTGCTTGGCAAAGCAATTATTCGTCGCGGCCGAAAATTGCGCGGGAAGACGTCGGCAATCCGACCGCGGCATCTGGTCGGCATGGCCAAATTGTCCGACTGTAGGCGGCAAAATCCTGATGGGGTAGGTATGATTTTTATACTTTTGCAAACGTTTTAGATTTTTTGTTCAGCCCTTGTATATATATATGATAAAATTATAAAATTGACAGTGACTATGTTTGTGACTAATAATCTCTTGCACCACTCGACGACCTCGATGAAATTTTCAATATAGATGAGATTTAAGCCTGGTATGATTTTTTTATTTTACTTGACGGTACAACATAGGGGAGATATAGATATATACCTGGGTATATGTAAAAAAAAGAGATAAAGTGACTGCTTCTGTAAGTTCACTCCTGAACCATCCGACCAATCTCACTGAATTTTTCCAAATAGACGAGATTCAAACATGGAATGGTTTCTATCATACCACTTTGTCGATAGAAATTTGGGGAGGGGAAGGAAAGGGAGACGTATATAAAAATATATTAAACTTAAAAACTCTTGAACCAACCGACCGAATTTCAACAAATTTTCAACAAGGATGAAGTTCGGACCTGAGATAATTTTGTGATATCACTATGACGGTAGAACTTAGGAGAGGAGAAGGGATATATATATGAATTAAACTTAACTCTTGAACCACATGACCGATTTCGATCAAATTTTCAACATAGATGAGGTTTGAGGAATGACTTTTATATGTTACTTTGCTGGTGCAAGTAGGAGTGGAGGAGGAGGAGAAATTTTTATAAATGATCGAAAATGACCGATATTAGTATCGAATCTCTAGTTTTTGGGGTCGCTGAGATAAACAGTGACATTTCCGATGCTGTTTAAATCCAAATTCAGCCCCGCAGATTGGGGAAGGAGGAGGGTATATATATATATATATATATATATATATATATATATATATATATATATATATATATATATATATATATATATATATATATATATATACAGGGTGGCGCGTATTGTATCTACCAACTTCAAATGAAAATACAAAGGTGTGTTATGCAAGTTTTAATGCAAAACTGTTATGGAATATAAGTATATGGACTGGCAATTTGTACACTGTACAACACTTGTCGAAGGAGCTCACTAAACTTTAAAAATAACGTCCTGTAAATGTCCGCCTTTTTCCTGGATGCACTGCTGCAGGCGACGTGGGAAGGCATTCATCACACGCATTAACGTATCCTGTGAAATGGAACTTATCACATGACGAATGGCAGTCTTCAGTTCGTCAATTGTCTTCACGCGATTGGCAAAGACCCTTTCCTTAACATATCCCCAGAGGAAGTAATCAGGAGCTGTTAAATCTGGGGAACGGGATGGCCATGAGACATCGCCAAATCGGGATATCACGCGGTTTGGAAATGTTTCTCTGAGTATAGACATACTTTGGCGTGCCGTGTGTGCCGTAGCACCGTCTTGCTGGAAATAAACGTTATTGATCACACCCCTTTCCTGCAATTCCGGAATGAGAAACGTCTGTAACATATGGCAGTAGCGGTCGGAATTTACAGTTGTTGCATGTCCGGCGTCATCCTCAAAAAAATAGGGACCAATAATGCCACACATTCCAACTGCACACCATACCACAACTTTTGGGCTACCTTGAGGCTTTTCATGTAATGAACGAGGATTCTCCTGAGACCAATACCGGAAGTTTTGCTTATTAACATACCCAGTCAGGTGGAAGATTGCTTCATCGGACATCAAAAGTTGTTGGAGGAACAGTGGATCTCGGTTAATCAACTCAAGAATGTTCTGGCAGTTATTGAGTCTGTTTTCCTTATCAATGGCTCTCAACTCTTGTACCACCTGCAGTTTATACGGATGGAACTTCAAATCACCCAGCAAACGACCCAATGAACGTCGTGTCAAATGTAATGTTCGTGCATGTTGCCGTGCTGAACGTTTGGGACTGCGTTCCATCGCTACGCGCACTCGTTCCAAGTTTACATTTGTTCGAACACTTCGTCCACGACCTGGTGATTTCCGGTTCACAACACTACCTGTGGCCCGCCACTGTCTCACCCATCTCAGAATACTGTGTCTCTCGGGTATAGCAACATGGCGATCATCACTGTTTCGTCGCAGTGCCCGCTGAGCCTCACTGACAGAACCGGTTCGGATAAAGGCTTCCACCGCCGCAATTCGCGTCTGCACAGACCACCGCTCCATGGTAAACTAATTGCCAGAGGCCCTGCTATTCAGTGCCGTAAGCATGCGCAGCATTCGTACGCGCATTTGATCAGGGTTGCCAACTGCAACTGGTAGATACAATACGCGCCACCCTGTATATATATATATATATATATATATATATATATATATATATATATATATAAAATCTAAAATGACCAATATTAATGTTTTCTGGGTCCCTGAGTTGAACAGTGACACTTCTGCACCCGTTTACATCCAAATTCAGCACCGCAACTTGGGGTAGAGAACGGGGAGGTATATAAAAGTGATCGAAATTACCATTATCAGTGTCGAATCCGTAATTTTCAGTCGCTGAAAAGAGCAATGACACTTCCGATGCCTTGCCCCGTAATATGAGGAGGGGAGGAAGGAGAAATATAAAAGTCATCGAAAATGACCGATATAAGTGCCAAATCCATAGTTTACATGTCGCTATTATGAAGAGTGACACTTCCGATACCGTTTCAATCTAAATTCAGATACGCAACATAGGAGGGAAGGGGAGAGAAATATGAAAATCATGAAAAATAGCCGATGTCAGAGAGCGCTTTAATAATAGTAAAAAGTGGCTAACTAACGGAACACATTACTATTTTCGCTTAATTTAACCCGGCGAAGCGGGTAATTGATGCTAATATATATATATATATATATATATATATATATATATATATATATATATATATATATATATATATATATATATATATATATATATATATTGTCACGTAGCTAGAAGCCATTGTCAATCTTCGAACCAGAGTCCACCTGTTGGTAAATACCTACGGTTATTAGCCTCTGCAAGTACATTGTCATTCAAAAGGCCATTGCACTGCTATGCGATTGTCGACACAGAAAATTCTCTTAGCTAGTTATATTAAGAACACATCAGATAACAACACATCAGCACTGTTTACCCTTGAACCTTCTCTTTTCTCAACTTACGACTCTTTCTGTCAACTTTTTGCATGATTTTCAATACCAGGTCTGTCAGCTTTATCTTTGGGCCATTCCAGCACAAAGCACTAGTCATTGAGTGCTTTGCCTTTGAAAATAACTACGTATTCGTAAAATGTTAACTACACGCCACTGCAAGGAAGCATCACGATGTGATTGATCAACAGAGAGAGATATTAAACCCAGGAGTGATCCAGCGGTTTTGGTATCCTACTGTATTCGTCACCAGTGCATGTAAAAGTTACGAAGTGCAATTCACAGTCGCAAAGTTTAAGTCCGAGGTGAGAGCAGCCAGGAGAGTAATGAACAGAGTCAGCTGAGTGGAAGATGCCCCGAAAAGTCAGCTGAGACCAAAATCGAATGACGGAAAATATCACCACGTTAGAAGTGAACATCCAAAGTAATGCCACTATCGAAATTAATTAATAAAAAAATCTTGTCTAACTTATCATTTGGGAGACAGAATTTGAGGGAGAATTGGAGATAGTGATAAGTCAGGAGAGATATGATGACATATATAATTCCGGCATATGATATAATGACATATATATTTGAAATTCAATATATCAATAACAATTCATATTTCTGCTATATTGGCAATGAAAACCATTACTACGAAGCTTATGGTTTCATATTTACTCTTTATAAAAGTATTTTTTTTAAATAGTCCATCTATAGAGGTAAATGAAATCGTTAGTCCATTTTTTTGAGTGGGGTTACTTGGCATCCATGTGGTATATATATATATATATATATATATATATATATATATATATATATATATATATATATATATATATATATATATATATATATATATATATGTACAACTGTTTAACCATTTATTTTTATACCCTTTGTAACTTTTAAGCTGACAAAAAAAAAAAAACACTAAAATTTTGCATCAGGTCGGGAGGGGGATATTCTCTGGTATACTTTGTGATACCAGAAGGAGGTTAACAGTATTCCCAACCCAACATTAAGTTGTATTTTTTTCGAATGCCACTGTCTGGTTATTACATATTTCAAGTTTACATGTTAAATTAAATTTACAATGTTACATTTACGTACTTCCGCACACAGTTACTGCAGATAATCCTTTTCAATGTATCAGAACTGCATAAGTTTAGGTTCTGTGAAGGATATTCAACGTCCGAACCTCTCTACGGCTCACTATTTCGCAATTACTGTATGACACAGAAGTCCACAATAGTTTCATATAATAGTAACCTTTGTTCAGGGCGTTTCCCGAAAGGGCGTAATCATCTCACCTTGTACCATGAGATGTCTGTATATCAAGTTAGGCGTTGCTAACTCTTCCAGGGATTGTAATAGAAATGATGAGTAGTACATGGATTTAAAAAAAAAATGTTTTGTATGGTCTCGGTGAGTTGAAAACTTAAAGAGTAGAAATGAAATGAAAATATTATTGGGGAAAATTTACATGTATCCAAATACTACATTTGCATATAGTCAACACATATTCAAGCATATCTAATGAGCGCGAGGTTTTGACTCCCTGCCCAAAGAACGTTGTTGCTTGAACGGCAATGCAATAAAATAAGTAGTAGAAGCAGATTTCACGTCTTTCTGCGGATACAGTAGAATAAACACTAATTGCCGTAATGATAGATTGTATCTGCTTTCTTTATTTAAAGAAACCTCAAGATGATCATTTTTTAGGACCCGATAAATATTTCTGGCAACTTAACAGCATATTTACTGTAGATTAAAGGAGCTAAATATTGTTATATTATTTTATACATTATGTACAGGTTTTTTCTATACACAGAATTAGTATAGCAACAAAGCAAATCATAAAACGATTATATTCAAATAGAAAATTTCTTTCTTTCTTTCTTTCTTTCTTTCTCTCTTTCTAATGCATGTCCGTATGAATATATATGTGTGTGTTTTTTATGTATCTGTGTTTGTGCGTGTATCTTTTTCCCTACTTTCACGTAAACAGAGAAATGGAAGACTCTTATACAGCGAATATAGTATATATATAGCGTTTCAAAGTGTATTTATTATACTCAAAGAACATGAATTTCTAGGTCCCACTATCACGGATAAACTGATATGAGGATCGGGATAATTTTTTATACATACATGTAATACAAGTCACCTCCTGTGGAAGGCCAAAGTAGTTGGAAATTAAGCTTGTAGGTCACACAGGGGGGTGCCAAAACTTCACTGTTGTCCTATTTCTTTTGAACAGGCATGAAATTTTGTATTGGACCTTTTGATACAGAAAATACAGATATTTCAAGTATGTATATGAATCTTTGAAATTCCATTCTAAAGGAGTAGACAGAGACAGGGGCATTGAGTGAGACGCATCAAAATACAAACAAGATATTATCTTTATTAACAGTGTTGAATAGCAAACGCCATCTTTGTTTTGTTTTTTTAGCCCATTGAATTATATGGACAATTAATTTTCTGTTTCCTTTCAAATGAACTGGAATTATAATGATTTTTTAAAAATATCATTTACTCCATGGAAAGTAAATTTTTATATAACTTTAATATTTAGATCTAATAAAAAGTAATTTAAGTAATATAAAATTACTAGATAATGCCAATTCATTTTGTAAAAGCAAGAAACACAAGAAACAAACATGGTGTAGCTACACTATGCCCTTAAATTCGATTCCGCTAAATTTGTTACGTTCAAGAACGCCTTTAAGGCAATTGACACCATTGTGTAGCAACAGAACGGTTACCCAATATTAAATAAGATAATTTCATTTTATCATAAAGTAACTTCTTATCCAATAGGTAGGGAGCAGTGGTATACGGAGAACATTAGTACACCCGCGTTGATATTTTTCCGCAGTGGACAGGTGTGAAGAACATTGCTCACAAAGCTACATCATAACGCAAAATTGATGGCCAAACCAAAATAAATACGGTATTATTTATTTTTCTCAAGCAAAATAAAGTTTCTAAAAAATGTGTTTATAAATCTAATAGAAAAAACAGAATCCGCGAATTTTAAAGAATTGTATTAATGTCCTCCCTTCTCCCGTATAGTCAAAATATACAGGGTGTTTCAAAACAACACCGACAACGTTTGAGAGGTGATTCCTGATACCAAGATAAGGCGAAAACTATAGACCAACCTAGGTGCACAAATGCTTCCTTTCGGAGTTATAGGCTGCCGAAAAAATGAAAAAAAGAACTTCAAAGGTCCATAGCTCCAATACTGTGAGACCTACCGTAGTGGGTCCAGACTTTGTTTAGAAAGTAGTACGTACCCTATCCGAATATCTATGTTTCAGAATCCTGTGGTACATGATCAATATTTTTTCAGAGGTATTTGGTGAGTACTTTAAATTATTTGCCCGTAGTCAAACTGGCTCAATAAAAATTGTTGCGTGAATACCTTAGGATTCTGAAACATGGATTTTTGCATAGCGCACATATTAGTTCCTAAGCGAAGTCTTGACCCGACTACGGTAGGTGCCATAGTTTTCTAGTTATGGACATTTAAAGTTGATTTTTTCATGTTTTTGGCAGCCTATAACTCCGAAAGGAAGAATTTGTGCACCAAAGTCGGTCTATACTTTTCGTCTTATCTTGGTGTCAGGAATTACCTTCCAAACGTTGTCGGTGTTGTTTTGAAACACCCTGTATATATTTATTTTTCTACAAGAACACTAAATCTTAAATTTAATTAATGTTAATGAGGATGACTTAATGTAATTTCCTTTATTACTTGCACAGGTTTCATGATCGTTGTAATGGTAACTTTCCTTGTCACGTGTCCTAGCAGAGCGGATCCGGATGTTGGGAAGGACATGGAAGAAGCAAGCAGAAAATTTACTGTAGATCTTTTGAAGGTAAGCCACATCCTTCACCCTCTCTCCTTCCTTTTATGAATTAAAAGAAGAGGGATCTCAGATTTGCGTAAAATGAAGAAGAAGAAGAAGAAGGTTATGCGCACTATGTTGTATCCCTTGCTAGTGAATCACAATTGTACAAAAGTTGTTTCCTTGTTGAAGATTGTGTAATCGTTGTTTCGCATGACGAAACAATAAAAGCCAATAACCTGGTTCAGGAACAAAAATGGAATCGGGACGTTCTAAATTGTAATTTTCCATAGACGTCACACAAATTCATTATGTACAGTATAAATATGTATAGGCTATAATGTTCTTCGGCGTCATCTAGTTGAAATAGATAATTTCGTCGGATAAAGTTTTAATATTTCTGTTAGAGGATAAATCCATTTCAAGTGGGCCAGACTGGTGACTGGGCTATCTCAAGTCAGTAATTTTCCCCTGATGTAATCACTTTATGGGATACAAATTCAAAACTACATTACTTCAATATCTCCTTTTGTTAAAAGGTGTTTGTTTGGATGTCATGGTTGATAGCGTTTTCGGAGTAAGTGTTCATCGAGATATTTCAGCTCCGGATAATTATGTTAAGAAACCTGGGACAAATACAGTTGTTTGAAGTATTTTTCACAGTACATTATAATATAGGGTCTACAGTTCATTTCAAAACATGAAGTCCTCGTGACATATATTTGCCTGAAGGTAATAACCGTCTCGTTGGGGAAAAAATTGTAAAAACTCAAGTAATCCACACTTAAGAGCCGCTCTTCGTGAGTGCCTGGAACATTTCCTTGTACTGACGACGTAATGTTTTGAAACGTACTATATAGACCATGATGAGTTTTTCTTAAGTATGAAACTTATAAAGTTTGGATAGAAACTTTCAAGATGTGACGATAATGTACCACTATACATTTGGATGGTTCACCTCGTTCCCTTTCATGGGTAAAGAATTACCAGAAAATCAAATTTCGGAGGTTATTGACCCCCCTTTGATGAGGTTTTATTACCTTATATTTTGGATATTGTTCTATTTAAACATTTAATATAGCACTATAGGACCCTAATATGTATCACCATAAATTTGGGTGGTCCATTCGTTTCCTTTTATGGATAAAATTTTTGCCAAAAATTTAAATTTCGGAGGTTTTTGACCGAATTTTCTTCTCTTTAATGAGGGTTTTATTATTATACTAGCAGCGTTCACCCCGCTTCGCTGCGGTCACCCCGGAACGCAATAAACTTTGTTACTTAGATAATTTTTACTTTTTCGCTTTCAAGTGATGTGATAAAAACCATAGTAGATTGCAGTAAATGTTAACATTATATCGCCTGTCATTTATGTTAACCCGCCGAGTGATACGGTCATGCGGGTTGCATATAAATACGTTTATTTTTACCTATGATGAACTAACAAAGGATTTGTACGTTATGGACACTTGAATGGTCAATTATCTCAAGACACTGGTAATTTAAAATTAAAGTGATATGATAAAAACCATCTAGGGTCCAAATCCTAATAACCCCCCAAAAATGAAAGAAATTGGTTCAGCCGTATTAGCGTGATGAGGGAACAAAGGATTTGTGCGTTCTCTTTTATATATAAGATATGAACACATGAATGTGTTTAGGGGTCTATTTTCTTTTATAACGCATGAGTACATTGATGCTTTCATCTTAAAATTTGGTGTTTAGGGGTCTATTTTCTTTTATAAGGCATGAGTACATTGATGCTTTCATCTTAAAATTTGGCAGAGGTACATTGGCCAAATTACCTTAAGGTTTAGAAATTGCCCAATTTGGTATAATAGTACCGGGCCCTAACAAATATCATTATAAATTTCGTTCCTTTTGAGTTTAGCTACATGAGCAGTGAGGCTACATGAGACGTGGACCTACAGCTTAATGCAGAATTCGAACTACATGAGCTGCCGCCGGGAATCGAACCCCGAGGAAAATTATGAAAGATTAAAAAAAAGATAATTTTTATCACACTCTCCCCTGAAGGTCCGGGTTCCCGACATTTGTCGGGATTGTCATCCGCCTTTATTGGATGGTCCTGTTGATAATTCTAGATTCAACCTTGGCTATGATAAATTGTACGTCATATCTATTTTAAAACGCGTTTAGTGGGTTTCTGGATTTCTAAGTACACAAATGATTATCCCGAGTACTTGGACTCGACTAATTTTAACTTTGGTCTTAACAGTCGATAGCGCAGTAATGCAATAACCTGCCTGGGATCATTTGTATGTATTCTTTTAATAAATATAGTAGATTTGATTGTTATAATATAGTCATCTGCTAACATTTAGCTTATGAGTCGATTTTGTGTAAACTTTCACGATTACGGTATAAGATAAATCAGTAGGAATAATACCGTAGCAAACAACAACAAAAACGAGTCGTGGCAAACCGCACGTAATTTACAGGAGGTCCAGGTTTGGTTTTCAATGGGTGGGAATAGTTCGGATCCCACATTTAATTGGAAAGTACCTCATCGGAGTTTAAAATATGATTCGTGTAACTGGTTTTTGACTTCCATCATCTACATAATTTTTTAAAGAAGACATGCTACTAATGAGTTGCAGATAAATGACATCTTGATAAACGTATTTTGATTTCGGTTTATATTTGTACTTCCACTTATATACTAAATAAGAGTTTCAGGAAAATTCTCTACTTATTGAAAAATTACGAGAGGACACAGTAATCTTCTTGGATACGGCGTTGAAGTAGATTTCCATGGAGAAAAGTTTATGGTAGTTGAAAATTCACTGTGCCCATGAGAAACAACATTTCACTTGATGCACATTGTACCTCGGAAATGAAAACTAAAAAAATATTTGAAAATGAAGTTGTCTTTTTATATCGATTGAAGGAGTCTTATTTTTGAAATACTTTTTTTCCCCACTAAATATAGGTTTTCAAGATGTCGACAAAGAATTGATGTACTTAGTACGTTTTACAAGAGCATAAAAGTCAAAGAAAAATATTTGTTGATCTAGAACATTTTTTTATTTGCCTCTGTTCCTTATTTATATTGGTTGTTTTTCAAACTAGAAATATAGAATTTTTTTGATCTTTTTAACTTGATATGCTAATAAAGTTGCAACTTCTCAATAATTATAATGTTCTGAAGAAAGTGGGAAAAAAGTACTGTGTCCAAACGATTATAGTTTGAGAAAATATTTAGCTAAGTATATCCTAAAAGCAAACTTTTCTTCCTTAACTTTGCTGCATCACTGTGTGGGTTTAAAATGCGAGGAATTATAATCCTAGAACTTCCGGTGCTTGTTTGGTAAGTTAAATTTGAGAAGTTCGGATCCTGATTTAATACGTAGTTAGTCGGTTTCTTCATCGGCATGCTGTTGAATATACGCTGAACTAAAATCATTCTCACAGGCAAATTTGAGTAAAATTTGACTGAATTCTACAGAAAGGAACAAAGAAATGTTTAATTCAACCACAAGTAAGCTTACAAATAGATCTTAAAGTAATTATGTATCATTGCTTTAACTAAAACTATATGACATGTGATCAAAACATATCTTTGAACTCCGTTACAAATCCTTGAATGTGATGTACTCTTACATATCTCCTGCGAAAGAATGCTATAGTTTATTTGAATTATCTTTCCTTCGAAACATGGTTCAAATAAGTTATTGATTTCTAGATGATAGAATACATTGTTTTAATTTTTTTTTTAATTGGTTAAGATTTACTTGGAAGGAAACTGTAAACCAAATACATATATTGGTTGGTATATCAGTGTACATAGAATGTTAAATTATATCACTGCAAATTCAAAGTTGGAAAGAGAAAAAGAAAATATATATTAAACATTCGTAATATCAAATTCTGAACAGTTAGTTATAAAAGAAAAACTTCTTCTAATAATTTTCCAGGAGGTAATGTACCTAAAATGGAAGCCACATTTCCTCGCTGAACTGCTATGCTGATACGTTGTATCAGAAAAGTAGTAGCCCGCTTGTCACCAGTAACGTGTGCAATACGTTGGCCTACTTCTTTGATGAAATTGAGCCCTTCGAGGCCCCAAATGCCGCTAGATTCAATGGCTACGGGCACGAACATGTATCTATCGAGCAGATCTTTATATTTTCTTCTTTTCTCGCATTCTCTGCGGGCTGCAATAGCTCCTTCTCGAGATGAAGAAAGAGTGAGATTGTTTTATTTTAATTATTTATTTTATTTTATTTTATTTATTTATATTTTTGTGCTGGAAATCATGATCAGTAAGTATAAAGTCACAAAACTATCGCTTTTATTTATTAAATTAAATGAAACTCCGTTACAGATTGTGTAGGACAATTCATATTAACATGACATAGCTAATATTATTCAAATATAGCTTAGTCCTATTCTGTTTTAATGTACGAATATATAGAATGTGGCACTCCTTATTCAACTATATATATATATATTTAATATATATATATATATATATATATATATATATATATATATATATATATATATATGTATATATATATATATATATATATATATATATATATATATATATTTGTCATTTTCACGAAGAATGAAGATCCTACCCGCCTCAATCGTGGACAATCTTCTCCGAGTCTTGCTCGGAGAAATTAAGTATTGTATAGAATCTGCAATATGTAAATCATTGTTATTATATATATTATATTTGAACCTTCTCCATCGAGGTTAGTCACTCGGCTGCTGGGAAACCCAAATTACCAATATACGTAAAACATTAAATTTTATTCCACGTTACAGGAACTAAGCTATTAGTTTTGATGATGATTCTGTGATGTATATGTGTCTACGAGTATCCCGATTTTCAGTTTTAAAAAATCTGGGAAGTCTATTGGTTAATTGCGATAATAAATAATAAAACAATTAACTGATTTATGCCACACTTCTGATTTATGAAGCAAAAATTCTTTGTTTCCAATTCAACTTTTGCCTCTATAATTTGTGCATTTCTTTACAGTTGCAACTAGAGAAAGAACCAGGAAATTTAGTAATGTCTCCATTAAGCGTTTCAGCACTACTTGCAATGTTACTGCAAGGAGCTAGAGAGAATTCTCAGAAACAACTTCAAAATATATTGCATTTGGAACAAGAGTCATCTAAGAGGATTTTTAGGCATTTAATTCTAGAGTTAAAGGTAAGTCTTATGTGAAGTAAAGTTCATGGCTTTTATTACATTATTTTAGAAATTGGATCGATCAAAGCACAATAATTCTAAAATAATCTTAATTTAAATGTCACAAAATATTTTATAATCCCTTTCACTATAACCTTTACAGTCGATATTTTACTAATAATAATCCATTCTAAATACAGATAGGGGGAATATAATTTTCATAGTAGTATTTGTCACGATATATATGATTTGATTCGTCACTTAAAAGTGTAGATTGATTCTAATAGTTACTTTCAAAGGCATTTACATCAGTTTCGGTGCAGATTTACTGTACGGAGCTGCATATTTGTAAAATAGACACCACAAATTTGAAATAATATTTTAATAGACCAGTATGTAAATAATCTAGATATGCTATGTTCTTATCTGTGAATGCATGGTATACGGACAAAATCTCGCGGCCGAAACATCGCCGCCCAAAATCTCGCCGGCCAAAACCTCGCGGGACAAAATCTCGCCGGGCCAAAACCTCGCCGCCCAAAACCTCGCGGGATAAAATCTCGCCGGGCCAAAACCTCGCGTGGCCAAAACCTCGCCGCCCAAAACCTCGCGGGACAAAATCTCGCCGTGCCAAAACCTCGCCGCGAATGAAGCTTTTCTTTAAAATTTACCCAATGTGTTTCCTAATATGCAATTCCACATTACAAATAATAATAATAATAATAATAATAATAATAATAATAATAATAATAATAATAATAATAAGATACAAAACATCGTGTGCGTGGGCTTTCTCGGGTTATTCCCGTTTCCTCCCACTTTCTTTATTCGATCATTTCCTTCATCCTGGTCATCTACGTCTCCTTTAACCTATAGGACATAATCAAGGGACGTCGTAAAAACTCATATATTGTTTCATATTTTCATAAATATTATTAGATTTTTGTTAAAATTTTAAGTTTTTGGATGTTCCAAAGTTCACGAAAGTAACCTCGTTAGTTGTCATTACTTTCCTTATGCAGACTTTCTTTCCCTATAACCAGTTTAAAAACATCCTGTCGCCCTACCTTCACATTGAAATCCTCTAATACAGAAATAGAATTTTCATATGGTATCGCGGGACTTGGTCAAATACCCGTGATACTTCTTCTGAAACATCGTCTTTTATACCGTCATCCTTATCATCTGTTGGAACATTTACATTTTGGTCAGGCGAGATTTTGGGTATGGTGATATTTTGGGGCGCGAGGTTTTGGCAAGGCGAGATTTTGGCCCGCGAGGTTTTGGGTGGCGAGGTTTTGGCCTAGCGAGATTTTGGCCCGCGACGTTTTGAGCGGCGAGGTTTTGGCCAGGCGGGGTTTTGGCCCGGCGAGATTTTGTCCCGCGAGGTTTTGGGCGGCGAGGTTTTGGCCAGGCGAGGTTTCGGCCTGGCGAGATTTTGGGCCGCAAGGTTTTGGGAGGCGAGGTTTTGGCCAGGCGAGGTTTTGGTCCGCGAGGTTGTCGCCGCGAGGTTCTGGCCGCGAGGTTTTGTACCCAAACCGTGAATGCATATCTACTCGAAAATACATGTATCAAATCTGTTAAGCACGGATTTGCCCGTTAACCACAGCAAACGAAGTGGAGTGAAGCATCTGAAGTCAGGTGTGCTAACTCATGACACGCAACCATAGTGAAATTTACATATAATGTGTTATGTTATTTTAGAACACAGATGTGCAAGCAATGGAAACACATCATTATATTACCTATAACATCTTTAGTAACGTACAAATACGTAAACCAACACGAAAGATAAGCGTTTTTATAACATGTAGTATGTATTGCACTATCCTCTCACATCCTCTCTCTCTCTGTCAGACACACACACACACACACACACACACACACATATATATATATATATATATATATATATATATATATATATCTGTCGTTCACGCACATGCTCCCTACGGACGCACTCCCTCGTTACCGCTCGGGACCCCTGCTATGCTTCTACCCATACTCGGTTAAAAAGAATTCTTGCTTTTTAGAGGTCACTTAACACAAGTTGGTTAGTATCTTTTGCACAATAATTTTTTATCGTGTATGTACACTGAAGCCTTCCCAAAGTTACTCTGCACAGAGAAATGCAAGTCCACACCCCAAAAATGACTGTTTATGATATAGAGAGTCGATTTACTGAAAAAAAAATATATGCAATGAATTTATGTATGAATCTATACACTAAATCTACACTCTAGCTTCAATACGTTTTTATAACATGACTGAATTACTCACGTAGTTGAAAGAGTATCTCCTGAAGTTTACATGCCTAAGTTACAAATGCTATGTGTAAATCATTGTAACACTAAAGACGTCAATGCGATAGTACATTTCTGCCCAAGCTTGTCCCAATATATCCATGTCAACAGTTGCGGCAGCTGCTGTGATGCATTATTTGAGATCATCTATATTTATAGGAAGTGGACGGAGAGATGCGACCTATGCTGTATCTCCTCAGAAAGAACTGACATGGTGTTAAATCAGGACTTCTTGGTGGCCAGAATTTGTAAATACACTCAGAAAACATTTTCTACTTGGCTAGTGGCCATATTATTCAATTCGATTCAAAGATTTTGTAAAGAGTTTCTCTATAAAACAGTACTAAAAGCTTCGTGATAATACGAAAAGTTTGATTCGTAAAGTGTTTAATCTGTCTATTTCTTTTAAACGAATCCTATATAATTGCTTTTATTTATATTACAGAAACAAAAATCGAAGTCGTCCCTAGAGTTTGGCAATCGAGTATTTCTGGACAGAAACTTTGAGCTGTTACCGAATTATAAAGAAGTATTGCTTAGAAATTTTCTCGCTGATGTTGAAACAGTGAATTTTCATCATAAGATAAGCGCAACAAAGAAAATAAACGATTGGGTATCTGTAATAACCAAACACAGAATACCAAACCTAGTTTCCCCAGGTAAGAGGTTTTGTTATTCAAAACATAGTTAAGTTGTTTCCAAAGTAGATTGGGATATAGTAATTTTCATTTTAGGAAATATGTTACTGGAAAAATGTCTAAACTTTTTGTATGTAAGCGATTGAACCAGACAACAAACGGGGGAAAGTATGCTCAGAGCTCCCAGATTTTTGTACTAAAAAACTGAGACACTGTATGAAAAATTACAGTGAAAACCGGAATACCCTATGAAAATTTACAGAAAAGTCGTAGTTTTATACTTGTATATTGTTTAAATACCAGAATTAATTAAGTAATAGGTCAATATTCACCAAGAATTACTAATGAAAGTTGTATTTTTAAAATATCACACGAACAATATTAACTTAATTTTGGAGAAAAACCTTGACATTGAGAGTTTTGAACAACTTGGAGGGGAGCACAGATGATGAAAACCCGAGACGGTCCCGACTAAACTGGGACTTGGAATTTCGTTTCACAACACTTTGCACCTCTTTATCTTAATTGTCTTAAATAAATAACAACATTATAACAATTTTAGAAATAGGATATTTAATATTTATAATAGGCTGCACAGTGACAGAACAGTTGTTTTGAAACCCTTTTATATAGTGCAGAAATTTAAACGATGAATAATTATGGCATAATATTGTAATCTGTATCCACAGATTTGTTGGATATAACAGAAAATTTAGAAACAGGCATTAGTTTATTTAACAGCAGTTTGTATATCTAGGTATATACTAAATTACTTACTTCATAAATTTCATTTCTTTGCTCTCTTTACATTATTTACGAAAAAGCTTAATATGTTATCAAATAAGGAATACAATATTTTTGTAACTACATTGTATTAGAAAACTTCACAAGGCAATATAATGTAGCAAAGACTTCAATATTTTTACTTATGAAATATTTTTTAAGTATAAAAAGTAAATTCAGGACCATATTTCAATCAATCCTACATAATTAAAATGACATTGAATATGAAGGCCAAAATACAGGATGATTCTCAAATTCATTCACATATTCTATGAGATGATTTCTGAAGTCAAAGATATGCCTACAAACTGTAAGAGGTGAATCCTTATATCAAATTAACAAACAACAAAAAAAGACATTAAGGAAAAAAGCATAGTTTTAAATCTAGGATTCTCTAGAGCGTGGAAAAATTACATTGCACCACGCGTTATTTCGAACTTAAGGAACCTTGGAGTTGCTGTTCATATCAGCGTAAGGTAAGTTACACATACGTCATCCAAAAGTGCATGTTTAAGCAATATATTATATGTGCGCAAGGGATTTCCTACAGAACATAATTCCCAGACATGCTCCCAACAGAATTTCCAAATATGATCTGACTACAAGGTGGGTACAAAAGAGGCAAAAGGTAAGCTTTAATATCACTGAACATGGAATGCATAGGCAGGAAGTCGCAAATGCTAAGGGCAGCTAGTTCCATGCTTTCTCACGTTCGAACAACACGTCTTACGATATAGTGTTTCACACTTATACGTGTAAAATATGTGAAATATACCGTGAAACAATACAACGTAGCATGCATTATTCCTAACACATGGAACTCTGAAGCTGGCGAGCTTAAACACTTTCGACTTCCTGCTGTCGCATTACGTATTCACTGCTATCAAAGCTTACCTTTTGCCTACGTTGGACCCATCTTTAATTCAGAGATTCTGTTTGGAACATGTGTAAGAATTATACTCTATAGGGAATCCCTTGCACACATTGCACATTGCTGATATATGCATTTTTTGGATGGTAGATGTGTGATTTCCTTTACGCTGATATTGACACACTATGATTTCTCGTGTTCGAAATAGCATGTGTTGCAGAGTAGTTATCCCAACGTTTAGAACGGTCCTAGCGGGAGGCACGATGGCTTAGTGGTAGAACGTTTATCTCTAATGCGTTGGGTCCCTGGTTCGATCCCTGTCCATGTAAGTTAGTGGTGGACAATATTATGTCTGTGGGTTTTCTCTGGGTACATCCGTTTTCTCCCATATTCTTATTCCACCATTTTTTCCATAATCGTTCACTTGCCTTTAATCATCCGTCTTCCTTAGCCTAAAGGGCATAATCGTGGAACGTTAAACTGAAAGATTTCATTTCATTTCATGAACGGTCCTAACGCTAAAATTATGCACTTGCTCTACAGGTTCATAAGATTTTTTTCTTATTTTGATGTGAGGAATCACTTCTTACCATTTGCCGGTATAGCTCATTAACACCCTGTATATTATAACGAGACCGAATGTTTTTCAACACACTTTTGAGTAAATACAGAGTGTATTCAAAAAAGCTTACATTAGAAGACACTTAAGTATCCTTTCAATGGATGTATAAATGTAGATAGTTATGTAGTTAAAGTTCAGTGATTAATTCCTTTAGAAACCCGACGTTTTCCTTTAGGTGTCTGCTTGGCTCTAAGAACACAATCTACTACTGACTACAAACCAAATAATTGGAAAATGGTCTTAGAATTGATGACAGAGATCATATTCTCTTCTACACTCTACTCTATCAGTTAATAAAGTGGCTCAATGGACTATCGAAATCCAAGACTCGACTTACTTTTCGGAAACTAGATTACTAGCTGCATTCAACACAACTGGAAACGAACTTGTATTACAAAACATTATACAGTTGTTAGTTTATATTTATATTCATTTTGTGTCTATAGCAGTATTCAGATTAACTAGGAATCAGCAGACCCGAAATCGGGAGGTTTGGTATTGTAGGTGTCATGGGGGCAAACTTCAGCGAATTGGGAGCTATAGGTGACAGGAGGGCAGAGCTCGAGGGTAGGGCGCCGAAGGTGTCACTGTTCAAAATTCAAGTTATCAAAATTTAAGGAGAATCTATCTACCAACCCGGAAATCGGGTATATATATTCATATACCTATCTTGAACTAAGTTCGGACAACCTGAAACATTTGTCATGCGAAAGGGTAACCATGCTACTTGTTGGTTCCAGAAATTTCGTGTACTTTGTAAATATGTCGAAGACCAACGAAGGTCTAGCCTCCCTTGTGTAACAGATTGTGAGGTCATACGATATGTCATTGAGGAAAATTCATCCACCAGCACACGACGATTGTCAAATCAACTCGGCATGTCCCAGTCCACTGTAGTGCGTCACTTTCACGAAATTAGGAAAACGGAGCTTCCGGATTGTGCCACATGAGTTGACCTCAACTCAGTCCCAGAGCAGATTGGATCTGTGCCGACAACTGTTCTAAAATCCGTGTGATGTGCGTTTTCTAAAACGGATTATTACATGTGACTAAAAGTGAATGTTTTTCCGAAATTCGAGTATACAAAAACGGTGGTTAAGCATGGCCCAACTTCCAGAACCGGGAGTCAAACAACACCGTTTCGAGCGTAAAATCATGATCTGTATGTGGTGGAACTATGAGGGAGTAACTTACTTCGAGTTCGTTTCTAACAGTCGTACCATTAATACCAATCACCAACTGTTATTCCGAATAGCTGGAACGGATATATACTGCACTACGGAAAAAAAAATCCTGGATTACTGAATTGTCCTGCCCTGCTGTAAAACGCTAACGCAAAACCACACTACGCGTGAGAAATACACACAAAAAATTCAGGATCTTGATGGAATCGAACTGGTGCCACCCCCAGCATATAGTCCTGACCTTCCTCCTTCGGATTACTACCTGTTTCGATCTATGGCGCACATCTTGAAATCATGTTGCTTTACCAACCAACAGGAGTTGTGAACAGCGGTGACTAACTTCTTTGTGTCTAAGGACAAAACTAAGTATCGACGTGGAATCGAGGAATTGGCAGGAAGATGGCTGTAGGCACCTCAATACGAGGGGCTATACTTTGAATGTTAATCTGCTTTGATAGTAGTGTAACAAATACAGGTATGGTTGTGTACCAGAATATTACAAGACTTAAGACTCATACTTGTACTTCTTGATATTAGCACGACAACTCGATAATGACAGTTCATTGTTTATAATATTTTATAAGTAGAAAAGGTTATATTTTGGCTATGGTATACTTTAAAGGAAATCAATCTTTATTAGGAATAGAATTTTAAGGATATTTAGAACATTTTCTGTACTAGATAGCATCTTGCTCATACTACTACTTTAACATTTACTTGATTTTTGAATTTCTCATCTATTAAACTGAAAAGAAGTTATTATAGTTCTGGCTGGAAGATGATTTAGTCTTAGCGAGAAAGACTACAAATAATACTTTGTAGTTGAAAATTTAGACCTATATAGTTACTTTGGTCAATCTTAAAATGAATTTGATATTATGGAGGTATTTATAATTACCTCTATTATATATATTTTTGATAATTTGTAATATAATAATACCAAATATAACTAAACCAATTTGTTTTTTTTTTCTTCTTCAGCATCACTGTCAGACAAGACTTCGCTGCTGTTGACTAATGTAATCTACTTCAAAGGAGTTTGGCTAAGAACTTTCAATGCTAGCAGAACGATCGTAGGGCCATTCACACCAAATCATAATGTTGAGATTCCTGTTCCCATGATGCACCAAGTTGGACTATTCAGAGCAGGAGAAGAACCTACGTTAAATGCCAAATGGGTTGAGCTTCCTTTTGATGTAAGTATAACTGTTAAGAGCTCCAGAGGATTGGAAGAATCTTTTTCAGAAATAAGGCGTGTGCATGATTCACTAGTTTTTGTTAAGGGAGAGAAGTTGGCTATTTAATATGTTATCTATCAACCATTTTAAGCCTGAAATTTTTTAAAAAAATAAATTTTAAATTTGTTTTGTTAACAACTTGCCCATTACTTTTCAATCTATAATTACAGACGTTGTGAACACTAAATAATAAGTTAATACGTGTCTTCAGCTACTATTTATACATATGTTATGGAGTGTATTGGTGCCGCTGAATTTCAAAGATTAGCATCATGTTTTCACTGAGTCTTCTATAATTCTATTTAATACTGTACAAGTAGGAAAAATACTAACAGAACATGGTTTCTTCCAGACTGTTTTGTTCAGGGATATCAGAATGCGAGGGAGACTAGAACACCATCTGCTAAAGCATGTGCCCTCAGAAGAGTGATATTTAATAGCAATTTAATTTATCTTAGCTTCAAGGCCAGGGGGTAAGGTCACTTGCCTAGACGAATGATTAAGGCAAGTGAATGATGATGGGAAAATTGATGGAATAAGAATGCGGGAGGAAACGAGGGCACGGCGAGAAAATCCACGGACACAATGTTGCGAAGTATGGTACAGATGTGTATGGCGATCAATATAAACAATAATCATATAAACATCGACGGAAGTTTGAGATTTTCAAAAATCTTAATATTGTAATTTATATTTCACCCTTAGCAGTGTAACTTTGCTTACATACATTTAGAGCCTAAGTTCTTTTGTAAACAAAAATTGTTTCATAAAATGAAAATTTGATGCATGTAAATGGTTAATAGTGTTGTGCATTCAATAAAATATACTTTGATACATGCCATTAAAAGTTTGTTTATTGTATTAGTTAACGTCTTGAATTTTAAATTAGCTTATGTTTTTAATAAATTGTTAATTTTATTGGTGTTATGTATTTAATAAATCTTATTTCGTGTAAGAGTTACAAGAGAGAAATGCCCACATTACCTTGTTACAAATTGCTTATAAATCCAAACAATTTTTGCTAGCTTTTACATCCCTTTATGTTTTTTTATTTATATTTTTGATATATGCTAACTGATTCCTTGTTATTTGCATTACATATATTTCAAATCTATATACGTCGTGTCTTTTGTTTTTATAGATAGATGCTCAGAGCGACCATTACTTAATGATTGTTAAAATGCTTTTATAAACTATTGCTTGTATTCTATGTCAATTGATAAACTGAACAGAGTTTGACGCATTAGTAACTTAAGACTTAAATGTTTACGTAAACATTTGCATGAAAGATAGGTCTTGAAATATCTATATTAAAAGGACTACTGCGTAGATAATAACATATAACATATATTATATAACATGATCAAAGCATTGGGATTATATGCAAAATTACATTTTAATAAAGTGCTAGATAATTAAGTAAATTGAAACGTTATGCCTTCTCGGTAACAGTGAAGAAACGAAGAAATTCTTAGTCAGGTTGAATGTTGAATGTTGAATTAAAAAAATGTTAATATTCGTTTGTGTCAAGAAACGAATTAAATGTATATATCCATACATGTTATTTACTTTGTGCTAATTTATTTAATTAAAGGGAGAAGAGTTTTCCATGTTGCTCGTACTTCCAAATGAAAAGTTTGCATTGGACACTGTGATATCCAAACTAACGCCAGACATTCTCAGCAGCATGATGAAGGAAACATCAACAAAAAGGGTAGTCTTGAACCTTCCAAGATTCAAACTCTCAACTGATACAAGTTTCGTACCTGCTCTTAAGCATGTAAGTTCATAAACATACATAATCCTTTTTAAAAATAACTATGCCATTGAACTTTTAGAAAATATATTCCAGTGAGGCAACATAGATAATTTTCTAGTTACAATATTATTAATTTTTAAACTAACAATTTGGTAGTTAACATTTTGTATTTGAAAATTATATACCGTATATAATTTGTATTAGAAATCACGCGAAAAGTTGTTTGGTATGGATAGAATTCCACCATTATAATTATATTTGTTTCTTAAAGATATTTTATTTTATTTGTATTTCATATTATCACCACATAACCTACGAAATGCGAATACAACATAATTTTCGCTATAGGCTATATTTCCGGAACAGCCTCACACTTCAAAGAAAAGTAATACAACGTAATTTCAAATATAATTCTATTTACCAAATTTAAAAATATTCTTCGTTCTGTTTTAATACCTGAAGACAATTTTATATTTTGATCTCGAAAAAGGAAAAGAAAACGTTATATAATCTGTAATGCAGAAACGCCCACACGAGAAATTTTTCGTGGAATATATTAATTTATTCTGCGACACGATTGCGGGAGAGAGGGAGCCAATAATGCCGCTCCTAGATTACGTGCTTTTCTAGGCTTCAGCCTACTCAGCCTAGGCGTTAATCTAGGCTTTCCTTCATATCTTATGAATGTATTATTAATGTATGAATTCAAAAATATTCCAAGAAGAGATTACTTTAAGATTAGTTATAGATTTTATTTTTATTCTACATATTGATTTTCTTTTAACATTAGCTAAACACCAATTGTACTGTTATAAGCATGGGCAAAACAAATATCTTAAAAATAATTCATCTGCTTTACAGCTTGGTTTGCAAGATGTCTTCAATCCAAAATCTAATTTAGAAGGCATTAGTACTATTAAACCTTTAATAGTCTCAGATGTCATTCACAAAGCAGAAATCGAAGTCAATGAAGAAGGAAGTACAGCATCTGCTTCTACAGGTTGGTTAACATAATATAATTACTCAATTTTTACGTAATACTTTTTTGTCTGTGTTTAAATAAGTATACGTTTATGGTTTTAACTGCGACAAAGTAAATTCTTGCTGTTAATATACGCCTATTAAATGATTTCGAGATGGTACTTTCTAACTTTATGGATATTAAAAGGACGTTGGGTTCCTTGCTAAACATATTGTGGAATCTAACTTCCTAAATTAACTACTACGAATTATGATGTGATAAAATGCAGACCGAAAAACTGCGATAACCCATATGATACTTTAAAAAAAAAAATACCTGATGCACTTCCGTCAAAACCATTTAATAATCATCATAAGTATTAACAATTTAAACACAAAACCTTTGAATAAATTAATTAAAAAAGAGAATTTGAACAGGTTGTTAGAAAATGTAACTTTGCACATTAATTTATAGCTTCAAATGTCTTATCCAAAAATTTTATTCTTATGGCTTATCTACATTTTCGACGACTAAGTTCAGTTTTCAAACAAAGGAGTTTCTTTTTGTTTGTAATACAATGGATCTTATATTCTTCAAATACTCAGTAAGAAAATACTACATAAAGCAAGTTTGCATATATACACTAGTTTCATTTCCGTAGGTCACCTCTAGAGTACAGCTTTTTTTTTTTTTTTTAAAAAAAAAAGAGATGAACTGAGCTAATTTCATATAGAAAGGAACTTCTTAAGAAAATGATTGTTATTCTTACTTGAAAATGTTAGGAAATTATGTTAATGAACAAGGTTAGTGTGGAAAGGTTCTCTCATGTGAAATTTGGAAGATACTACTTCAGATGAAATTCATCAACAAACTCATTATGTTATATCTGTCACTGTTTGCACTTAGAGTTCTTTGAACAGATTTTATTTTGATAACATTTTGAAATTAATTAAGCTCTCAATTTTCAATGTTAGTCTTTTTCAAGAATATTTTTACTTTCGTAGTAGTTTGGTATCACCCATGAACTTTTTTACGAATTCCTTTCCTAAAAAGCATGAAGGAAATAATGTGTCGAGGAAAACTTCCACAGATCTATGATAAGGACTTCCGTTTTCCTTTTCAATTTAAAAATAGACCATGATAAAATCATAATAGAGTATCCACACTTTTAAGAACGTCTACCTGCCTTTAAAAGTCCATAATATTGTTTCTTCTAGGTACAAGCCGTCGTCATGCTTTAGTTTAATATGCTATCTTTCTAAATTTTATCTCTCGTCTCTAACTCGAGGTCTGATAAAATTTCAAATGTTTCCAAAGTTATAAAAACGTTTTCTAGTGTCTTCACCTATAATCAAACACACGATAAAGAAGAGTTGGTGGGTACATTTTTAGAAAAAGCATGGTAATTTGTTTACCATGTCGCAATGTAAATAATTTTACGTAGTTAAGATTTTAAGACAAAATACACATTTTATAGCAAAATATTGCCATGTATATCTAATAATCACTTTCCCTAGTAGATGTGTGAAACATATGTATATACACCAAATAATAATATGTTTAAGTAAATTTAAAAAATACTCATATTTCAGCCAATTCTTTTTCCTCAACAAATATGTTCCTATGCGCGCCACAAAACAAACGCTTTTGCACCATTTCTAGAAGGGTTGATTTGGATAAAGCCTCATGTACAGATTTGACATATTATAAAGTAGGGTTTCCTTTTCTACAGTAGTTTCCATGTCTTCTTTCACATATTTTGTTCTTTTACTTAGTTTCTATGGATTTTTGCTTATTCTTATTGTGTAGTATACTTTATAAGTTTTGCGTAGACATGAGCTCAAAATATGCAAACGTATGCTCATTTATGCATTGAGACTCACTTTGAAGAAAATGCTACATTAAGTCCTTATCTAAATTAACCCTTCTTTTCATATGCTTGTTTTATTTAATATTTGGCTATCACTTATGTACCATGAACATATATCTGAGGGAGCACTATACGACACATATCTTTAGCTGTTAGCAGTAACCATGAATACCAATGATCCAATGTATTTGTGGACTGCGTTTACACTTGTCAAGAGACTAGCTTAGTAAAAATAGGCAACATAAAAGAATATGATATACTATTCTTGTAAATCATTAATATGAAAAGAAGTCAAATTGCAATTTTGTCGATAGTAATGCAACAATTTTTTTAAGTTTATCAAAAAAAAAAAAATTAAAAATCTTAAACCAAGATCGAAGTAAAATGATTTTAGATAGAAATTTTGAATTTGCAAATATATATGTTTCTTTCTTCAGTTAATACCTGGAAATTTTAATTTACATTTTCAGAATTTTGGCTTGAAAAGTCAAATTTTAAACTTTGTGTTCCTAAGTTTTGCTTCTTTTCGGTCACCGCTAGTAACTCATTTCAAAGTGTAGAACGACAGTCACAAAACTGTTGCAGGAACGCGTATAAATATGCTCTTGTTGATCATATTCAAATACAAATACAGTATATTGTATATATAACCTTTAAGCAAGAGTAATGTTTATTTCTCCCCGATGCATTTTTATTAATGCTTCCCCTTTGTTGACATACATCTTCAACTGCATTTGAAGTACATACATTGTCATGTAGATATGAGGTCTTCAACTGAATTTAATGTCAACAGATGATCAATGAAAATGATAATGAAAGAATTGGTAGGAGCACCAGGCGCAAACCCCAATTTTTTTGTTGTAAGGTGTTCAAGCTTTGGGGGGTTCATGTAGTATGAAAGGGTATTATTTTGCACCCGAAAAGACGATAAGTAATTGTAAAATACTTCCCAGGGGCGGATCCAGGGGGGACGACCTAGAAGGGGAAACTTTCTTATTTTATATATATAAATAAAACCCATCCCAAAGTTTGGAGCCCTTAAAAGTAGCAGTATGACAACCCATCGCTCCCCCCAGAAGTCGGTCCTGGATCCGCCCCTGATACTTCCACTTATATTTTCATAAAAATGGAGGGTCCCTGAAGATACAGAAACATGAAAGTGTATATTGACATCAATTCTTCTACAAACGTTTTAGTTTTAAGAAAGACATAGTCACTAAATTTCATTTAGACAATTGCCACGTAGATTTGAATGTTATTCTTTTAGTTTTAGTTTTTAGCATGATTGGTAAAGATTTTCTACTTACAAGGGACATGTTTCGGTTCGAACGCGAGGATCAACATAAAACTTGGTAGATATATACAGGACTAAGTACTAACCGCTGTATGGTATGTCATTCTCGTGTAAAACACGTTTTTCGCCGACAGCGCCGCCTATCCTTCGAAATATTAGCAGTTAGATTCCACGTTATAGGTGGTGAGTGAAGATCAGTCAGGTGCGTCAGCGTGTGGTAGTAAGCTCGAATTAGTGTTAGGTGTGGTAGTCAGTGTGGAAAAAATGGGGCGGGCTGCTGGCATTAACCCCCTTCATGTAGTTGAACTGTTAAAAGACAAACTAAAGCGCAGATTTAAGTATCAAACGTCAGTTGGAGCGGATGATGAGTCATTTGCGACATTTTGGTGCAATTTAATTATCAATGAGTACGAAAAGGAATTTAAAATGGTACACACATCGATACTCGATAGAGATGATAAAGAAAATGTTACGGCACAGAAAGATATCTATGATAGCAGTTCAGAGCGGGATGAAGACAGCAGTCCAGAGCGGAAACCGAGAATCGGGAAATGAAACTCCAAATAGTGAAATGTGAAATAATCAGATTTTTTGATAAAGGTCGTAATAGTTCGTGAAATAATGCCTGCTGGTTTCTGAAGATTTTCAATGAGAGTCGGCTCCGTTTTGAAATGCGATAAGCCAACTTCTTTTATCGCTTGGAGAGCCGAGCACAGTAAATACCAGTAATGCACTGATGTTCCATGCTCTCGCGCCTCGTCAAGTAATCTGATGATTTCGCACTTCATTGTTTGGAGTTTCAATTCCCCATTCCCTTTAAATGAAGAGGAGTTCGTAGACAGCGCATGTTCATGTTCATGCAAAATAGGTTTGCAGTTACTCAAAGAAATAATTTTCTTGTGTCGTGTCAGAAAGTTCCTGTACGAGTTGTATTCTCCTTCATGATAATCTTTGTATATACTCCGGACTTCCTCGTCTGTAAACTGCGATAAAATATCTGTTCTTTTCAGTTTTCATGCTGAAGATACGTCGTATTCGCTTTGACTAATGCCCTGTTCCCGCTCTGGACTGCTGTCTCTTTCCTACTCTGGACTGCTGTCTTGTTCCCGCTCTGAACTGCTATCATAGATATCTTTCTGCGCCATGACATTTTCTTTATCATCTCTGTCGAGTGTCGATGTGTGTATCATTTCTAATTCATTTTCGTGCTCATTGATAATTAAATTGCACCAAAATGTTGCAAATGACTCATCGTCCGCTCCAACAGGACGTTTGATCCTTAAGAGTCTTGTCTAAGGCGCTCTTGTTCCATATTTCAATTTTCTTTTATCTATTTGAAGATATCACATAATTACTGTAAAATTAGCGGTATTTTAATTTCGCCGGGATGAAGACTCTTAAATCCGCGCTTTAGTTTGTCTTTTAACAGTTCAACTACGCAAAGGGGGTTAATGCCAGCAGCTCGCCCCATTTTTTCCACACTGACTACCACACCTAACACTAATTCGAGCTTACTACCACACACTGACGCACCTGACTGATCTTCACTCACCACCTATAACGTGGAATCTAACTGCTAATATTTCGAAGGATAGGTGGCGCTGTCGGCGAGAAACGTGTTTCACACGAGAATGACATACCATACAGTGGTCAGTACTTAGTCCTCTATATGTCTACCAAGTTTTATGTTGATCCTCGCGTTCGAACCGAAACATGTCCCTTGTTAGACCCGAAAATTACCTATTCTTGAAATCAACTGTATAACAATTTGTTGTAGGGAGAAAGAACTGAAACATTTAACACTAAGATACCAGGAAATAAACCAATAAATAAAATATTCTGCGTTTTGCTTTACTTACGTGATTAACATGAACAAAGAGTACATTCTTCCACACGTTTCTGCAATAATTCGCAATTCATGTAATGCATTTTAATGACTGACTGATGCAAGAAATGTCATTGGCGGGGGAAGTGAAAATGACAAAAGAAAAAATGTAACCTAATGCTTATATTGATAGCTTTGCTAACATTTCTCAAAATTTAAAAAAAAAAATGTTAGAACATATTTGATCTTTAAAAAATGTATAAATGATTTTCTCAAATTTCTGATATCAAATTGTGCATTCTATCTAGTAAACTCTTAATAATACTCGTGCTGTATATTTAAGTAAATGTTGTTACTTTTAATTCTCGCTATTTTTGTTTCAGGAGTGCTTGTAAATACCTTGAGCCTTGGATCATACAGTGATGACTTGATATTTTTCGCCAATCATCCGTTTTTGTTATTTGTCGTGGAGAAACCAAATAATGTGATACTTTTTGCTGGAAGAGTTTATAATCCTGTATCATAATAAAAGAGAAAACTTCACACGAATATGTTATAGAAATTAAATAACTCATTGCTGAGAATGTGTACAGTGAGAAAGTTATGTGATTGTGTGAGTGGTAGATGTGATTTTAATTTAGTTCAAAGAAGAGTTTTAAATATACATAAAAAATAATAATACAAAATTTGTATTAAATTCTTTTATCTAATTATCTATATTTGGCCACCACCAGGAACACCTATGAAACCAATTGGAAGCTTAAGAGGCTCTTACGAAGCATAGCGCAGTTGAACGTGTATCATCTTGTTAGATTTAAGTTATTTCTGAGCTGCAGCACCAGGCCTTCCTAGCGCTGCAGTTTGCAAAGTTTATGAAGAATTCCTGTTCGCCTATTATTATCCATTGAATGCGTTGCAAATTAAAGATGTAATTTTTGGTACAAGTATTACGTAATTTGAACCTGCAATAAGACTGAGAAAAACAGAACTGTTTGGTGTGTATTAGTTCAGAAGTAACATTTTTGCCAATACAGGCAGAATACAAACAGAGACAACAGAATTTGAATTAACAAATTTTTAATAAGGGTCTTTGAACATCAACAACGTATAAACCAACATATCCATTCGTACGTTTTAGTGTCAGCATATCATCTATGAACCTTCCTCTGTAGTCATAACGAATGTCATTCGTTCATACATCACGAATACGAATAAAGTGTCAGTTAGAATAGAAGCACTGCTGAACCCTTTGTAGCTTAACTTCTAATTCATTGATTTATAATTTGTGAAAATATTACAATTTCAGTCAACTAATACAGGGTGGGGCATATAAAAGTGGCCCGGAGAACAGAGTTGCAGGATACATAGAAAAAACACAGCAAAGGAAAGGAAAGGAAATATTTCGCTAGTCTGCTTATAGCAGATGTTGAAAATGACCACCATTCATCTCTTGGTACTTTTGGACCCTGGTTAACAAGTTGCAGAAGGCAGATCGAGCTGGGCTGCAAGAATTGCTGCATTCGCATCAAAAATGTTCTCCTGCAGTTCTTGAAGACTATGAGGGTTGTTGCGTTACACGTTAAGCTTGAGGTTTCCCATAAAAAGTAATCGCACACGGATAGATCAGGTGACAGGGGTGGCCAGGTAGGTAACTTTCTACAACGAACACCCTCTGCTGCACTGTGAGTACCATCTTTCCTGTGCACTGCTCAAATCACACTAACACAGCTCGCACTAAGACCTAAACCAATGGTGTGCGTACACGTAGTGTTTTTGGTTTCATGCATAAATTTACGTCCAATCGTATCTACTCGTCCTGGCCACTTTTATTTCCCCCACCCTGTATATTAATATACCAATAATAAGAATTTCTACTAATTTTATAATTTGTTATTGCAAAAATTAAAGACAGTATCGAATAAACTTACAAATATAGCGCTAACCTCGAGTCAGTACGTAACAAGAAAAAACTGAAACTTTAAGCGCATTTGTTTCGAAACTAACAATTAGCACATATGTCTGTTATTCTAGAGGCCTCATATGACACCATACACTACTGTTAGAAAAAATGTGATGATCTGACTCTATATAAATGTCATAATAATATGCAATGATAACTTTTAGTATGTCCCTCTGTTATGGCCTGTAGGAAAGAAGAACAATGATGTACTCAAGTGAACGATAAAAGATTCGGTATAATTAAATAAAAAAATGAACACTTTATTTAACAATGCTCTTTAGCATAAGGAAGACGGATAAATAATGCTAGTGCATGATTGGTGGAGAATTACTGTAATAAAAATGAGGGAGGAAACAGAAGAATTCAAGAAAATCGATCTCATTTATTATAATTGAACCATAGAACCCTCACACCAAGACTAGACGGTCAACCACTGAGCCCCTTCCTATAATTAAGAGGGTATAACGAAATGATGGAATCCTAGTAAATCTACGGAGTTTATGCTCTCCATCATAAACTTGTACGGGGGATCGAACAAAATAGTTTGACAATTATTGCTGACCACAAAAATCAGATGAAAAGACCAAGCTAGAGAATAACAAGAAGTCCATCTCACATCTAGAAAGTAGCGAAACGACACTGACATTCAACGTGACGTCCTGCACCGCGACGTTGCCTCTAATAGCTGAAACACTGGTATGGATTTGTGCCGCTTGCAAATGAGCCGGGTCTTCTAACGGCTCTTTTGAATGAACGACCGAGTCATGGCTCACTAGCAATCAGCGACGGCTCTTTGGAAACCATGGTTCTATGGAAGCGATGGTTTTTCTTTTGCTTTTCGGTTCTTGGTTTAGTCAGTTGCTGTTCTGGAGCCTTGATTGATAGCTTTAGCTATTCAGTTCATTTCAGTAAATGTGTATACCAATAATCCAGAGCTGTCAGATATACCTTTATCTTCAATTTTTTAAGTAATGCAGAGAACAAGAATTTTTGGTGTGATCTACAGTTTTTTCTGTATTACTTCCTATTTTTGTATTATTGTTTATAAGAGCCATAAACTCTCAGTTCGGCGCAAATTCAGACTTCAGTTGTTTCCTCTTTCCAGACATGTCTTCAATGTCCAAAAATGTTGCTAGTGTAGGCACTGATTTCACCCCTTTCAAGTGGTTTTAGGCAAAAATGTTAAGACGAAAAAGTTTTAGCTCTGTACAAGTTGGGGACGTCCAGCAATTTTCATATCGGTAGGACAAATACATGCTGAGATATTCAAAACAATGTAAACGCCTAAAATCGAGAAAACGCAAAATGGCGGCAGCCGCTGCGTAGCTACGACATGTTTTAAAATCCCAATGATCGTAGTTTTGGAGTACCCTCCTTATATAGGCTAAACATTCATGAAAAAATTAGATTTTCTGGAGCTGGTCGAGCGGCACATGCTTGATCACTTAAAATGAATTGGCTCATACAAATTTTGATAACTTGTTATATAAGTAGAGATTATATTATCACCTGTGAAATAAAACATATGTTCCACTAAACTCCATAGGGTTCCCAGCTACATTTATTTCAGTCATTTAAATGTCAAATATTTTCTCATGCCCTAAATGTACAGTATAGTTATAAAAATTGTTAATACACTGATACTGACATTCATAAATTCAGTTTCATATTATTCTTATGTTTTTATTCATGTTATTCTAGTTCGCATGAAGGCAAACTAAAATATATTTCTAATACATACATATTAAATCTAGACATAGTACTTGATAAAATCCATTCTTTACAAGTTGTTCATCAGGTTGATGATAAAAGTAATATCACGGTGAAGGCCTAGAGGAGGAAATATATGTTTAATATTTCTTGATCGAGCATATAGGCGATCAAATGATATATTGTTATTACCTAAGATGGGGCTCAAATCTGTGACTTATAAGTTGTTTTCGTGTCTGTATTGACAATATAATTGTGAAGTGGTAATATTACTGTGTATTTTCGTTTGTACTTAATCCCATGGAATCTTTATGTCTCTGGTTGTTTTTTGAAAATTGCCCACGGCCATTGACAAGATGATGTATTTTAATCTTTGAGCCTCATAATGCATTGGAAGCTGAAGACATATTGTCAGAATACAAGGGATCTGGACCTGGAAGACTAGAGGATCTGGAAGCTGATCTAGAGATATTATGAAGAAACTAAAGAATTTTGAAATCTACGTAGTCTGCCACTTAGGTTCAAAGTGACGCCGAATATCAACTGGGTTGTTAAAAAGGGCTGATACAGTAAAGAATGGCGACCCAGCCAGGATGTAACTACAAAGCGTTGATGTCTCTGGCTGGCATCCTGGCTGTAGTTTAGCCTATATCCAAAAGTACTGTACTGCAGGTCAGTGAATAAGAAAACAAAAATATCTTGTGGCAACGGTGAGAAGAAACTGTTAGGGTGTCTATTATAAAAAGATGATTAAAACAATGGATAAAAATACATACTAAGAGAATTTACAAGCTGTGTCATTAATATAATTATAATAATAATGTCGAGCCTGGAAACCTTACTTCGACAGGAAATATTTCAATTGTCTGTTACAGCTATACCTAAGTATAAATCTTTTAAAAAATTATGTGGGTATGGAAAGAAAACAATTCTAATCTGTGACATATAAATATAGTTTTAATGAGACAGGATTTCAAACGAGAGGTTTTGTTAATAGACAATTAACAATTTTGAGAAGAAATCCACAGTTATTTGGTTGATGTGAATTATTTGATTTGCTGCGCTAAACGAGCAGACTTTTGAAAAAATTAATTTGATGTGTCATAATTATTTGAAATGTTCAAGTTACTGAGTCTGCAGAGCAGTTGATCAACAAATACAATAATTGACGAAGATAGGGTGTTTCCTTCGTGATTAAATGGTTAGCGGTTCGGGGTAAACATGTTCGATTCCAGGTTAAATTGTAGGTAACCCTCGACTCTGAAAAAGAACACTAAATTCCAAAATTACCAACTAACCCACCAATGGATTTGTATGGATTGTTTACAATGTAAATTGTACCATAATTTGAGTTCTAGTGTGCAGTGTTATTTTTCTGGAAATGTTATAATGTACTTGGTTACCATAAGGGTTATTTTATCCTGATATTAATGTTTGTCCTCTCAGTCATTAAGATCGATAATAAATAGTTCCTTATATTAAAAAAAAAGTGTTCATAAGGTTCAGAAGAAAAAGCTTCAGATTCGCAGACCGTACATTCAGTAACCCTGCAGATTCAAATACTTGTATGAATTCGTCATGCCAGTAGAATTGCGGGCCTGTGACATCGCGTAAATAACTTGATTCTAGCAAGCACAATTTACTCTCTGGATGTCAAAACCAACATGTTGAAAGGTAACTAACGTGATAATACAGTAATACGTAATGTGCAGTGAATACAGTGGTTGTCTGGTGGACGATTTCTACTGCAGCATACTTCACTCTTGGGGCTGGAATAAAAGGGAGTAGTTGAAACCTTCTTATGTACTGTTCTGTTATTGATACGTAGGAAGAGGATATAACGCTTTTCCTCCTTTGACTATTAACAGTCCTTTCATTGCTATAATAGGTTCAAAATCAAACAAAATATTAAAAGTCACTCAGGATATATTGTTTCTAATACAAAATATCTTACACATTCTTCGGCGTTAAACTAAACTCAAATAGGAACAGTAATAAGAAAAATAAATAGGATTGTCACACTAAAGTTTCTTAAAAAAGTAAAAAACATAAAACATGTTATGGATGTTGTCACGGTACTTGTGAAGGTCTTTGAACTTTTCCTGATAAAAGCACCAGATTCGTATCTCGTTGCATCACAAAAAATAAAAATGGATGATCTATTGTAATTGTCTCTGAATCCCGACGAACTCGTGAGCCACCTGGAAACAAACAAAAGAATATTTTTAAAGTGACGGATTAATATTAAAGTCGCTCTTTTTCATGAACTTAGAAAACCACAAATGATCCAATGATTAGAATAATCTATCAAATTGACATATAGGTAATTCTTACATGATAAGACTATACGATATGGCGAAAATTTATGTTAATATTCAAGTAAAAGTCATTGTTATCATTCAATAACACTGAGCTAAAAATAAGGATAAGGAGTGCAAACCGAAAAAGCAAAGGCAAAGTTATGTAAACATTCACTATCAGATAGACTTTGGAAAGATATTATATCATTCCACTTGTACTTCGTATGAATTGTTACAGTGCTCACATAGGCTATATACATTCGTTTCACAAAACGTATTAACATATCTGAATACCTCTCGTTGTAGCTTTCAAATTGCGTATGATTTAAAGGAAGCTATGACCAAAGCAAATTCTTCTTATTATTAATATGTGTTGCAATTTCAGCAATATATCATTACCTTAATCAGACACGTCTATCTGCTTAGGTTAGTAATGTATGTTTGCTTTGGCCATTTTTAAAAATGTATTAATAATCAGGATTTAAGTAATTTCATTATTCATTTCTATGATCCAAAGAAGTTCTATCCCTGAACATATTCGGTGAGTTCTTATCTTCCTTGCTCGCACATTTGAAAGAAAAAACAGCATTCCTTTCCTTACCAGTAGGTGTCTTGTAAAGATATAATTTACCTTTCAAATAAGGAAGTAACCATTGAAATCTCTGAAGTACGTAATATTCTCTGTGCACCAAATTCGATATAAGTAATAACAACATTTTAACATATTTTATATACAGTACGCATATGAAGTACATATGCTATGGTCTTTATTCGTGATTAGTACGTGAAATTTCATGAATCTCGTTAAGCCTACACGGATAAACTATAGAGCAGACAAAGCTACGGCTTCACTGGATGTGTTCCTGGAAAGTGAATCAAACCATATAAACTTTCCTCTTTCAGTTCCAGTTCTCTTCCTATAAGGAGAAGAGAAGTTTTTATGCATCTGCGAAACGTTGTTTCGTGGCACCTTTTTTACTACTATTGTTTGTTATCTTATTTTTATTTTTATTTCCATAGGAATTTTACAACGAAGATAGTAGTACAAAAAATGTTGTCATAGATACATTATATTCTTGTATATTAATAATATGTGGTAAAAACTGTTTATTGTTCACCAAAAAATAATATATAAATTATCAAAATTTTAATTATATTACAGTTTTGATAGTTGACATCAAAATTGTATTCAATATCATTAAAACTAAAAATATAAAAAAATAGAATAAGAACGAAAATGCGAAGTTGTTAAGCACGACACTACAGTAACACTACAAGAAGTATATATATTATATTATAGGTATTCTACTCGAACATGGGTTCTATTTTATTTGAGTAGCAGAGCTATCTACTAAGTCAAGGGGTGAAGCAGCCGGTTAATAAAGGAAAGAAAATTTATTATTTTTAAAATGGAAAATATCCACCGATCAACTGTAGTAAACAACAGAAGATATAGCAATAAATCCAAGAAACGACTGGGGTGTTGAGAAAGACAGAAGACAAGAATAATCAATAAACTGAAGGACACCAACACCGTGTTTGCCTACATCAAGATGAAATAAGATGAAACCCAACCTGCAACACTATTTGCCAGAGACAAGCGCTATAACACTAAGCCAACAGGTCCAAAAATGGGTTTATAGTGACCCACTCCTATAATTTAAGATTTGATTTAACACCTTCAACAACATAGACAAGTTTGTCATTTGCGTGACACGTTATTAGTTTAACAAAATTTTATGTTTTATTTATTATAGTCGTAATCGATTTTGAAAAAATAATTCTTCTAAGCAAAATGTATTTTTAAATGAATTTGATAATACAGTATGCGGCAAAACAAACAGTACTGAAATTCGCGTATGGCTGGCGCACAAATGTAACGTGGTATGAGCTGTGAGCGCCACACGTGTCTTCAGTCGTGTGTGGACTAGCGTAGTGTGCAATTGGCGCAAAGATAATGTTACTTACAACAGAGGAGAAGGTGTTCATTCACGAGCACTATGTCCGCTCATACGGTGTGGATCAGCATCAATCTTTCGGGACACGGGAAATCAAGGGATGTCCAAACTCGTGGGCAGAAGGACAAATGACTCAGTTGTAATGTGGGCGGTAGCACCTTCTTGCTGCATCCATCGTTATTGTAACGACAGATTTTTGGTGCGGCAAAAGCCGCGCAAATGATGCAAGAATTGATCAATAATCAACTGTCGATCGATGTAGCGATCAAGGTACACAGGGCTATAGCTTCAGAGCAATACAGTAGATGCGAGAGCTCATCTCCTCCAGTGAGATGCTGATCCACACCGTATGAGCGGAAATAGTGCTCATGAATGAACACCTTCTCCTCTGTTATAAGTAACATTATCTTTGCGCCAATTGCACACTACGCCAGTCCACACACGACTGAAGGCACGTGTGGCGCTCACAGCTCATACCACGTTGCATCTGTGTGCCATCCATACGCGAATTTCAGTACTGTTTATTTTGCCGCATACTGTACTTTGAAATAATTAACATTTTAAATGGTCCTAAGTCATGGCGGACTATATTTTTTTCACCTGATGATGGACCTTTTAACAGGAAATCTATTAATTGAATTCATTAAATTTTCATTTTTCTTAGATAAAGCTAATTTGTTCTTCAATACGAAAAACTATGGCGTATCGTGATACGTACTTGATATATGTTTGGTATTATATTTTTGTGTTGTAAGTGATTTCAATACATTCATCCCACTTTTTATTGTTTTTTTTATACAGACCAACAACTGCAAACCATATTTTGAAAGTGGGTCAGAAATTACTTACAAAAGCTGATTGAACGATCTAATATTTCTTTTCAAATCCCTTCAAAAGATGCAGAAATTTAAGTATCCGACAATTATGGCATAATATACTGCGCATCCAGATTTCTGGCCTATAGCAAAAGTTTAAAACCAGAAACAGGAATTTTCTTCTAGGAGGGACCCATGACTTTTTTAACAGCTAGCGGACTTTTACTTACTAAATGCAAATTAAGTTTTTTTTAGGATATAGCAACAATAACAACTCGCCATATGTATTATTCTTATTATTTATTTATTTATTTATTTATTTATTATATTTGCAATATGCTACCGTATTAAGATAGTATACATGGATGAGTCTTGACAGAGTGTGAAGTTACAATCATACGCCACAGGGAAATGTACCAATAAACTATTCATAAGGAAATAAACATTTTATTTCGTATTCTATTATAAAAAAATCTTCATTTGCTGAAAATATTATATATATTTAATAAATGCATAACAGAGAACTTCATTTAAATGGATCAGGATAACCAAGCTCCATAAGCATCCTCCTTGTGGATACACCTCTATCTTGCTCACTTTCTAATTTTTAATATTCTTTATTATTTTTAATTTGTTCACTAAAATTTAGAAGAAAAGTGCACGAAAGAGTATGTACTTGTAATTAGTTCATAATGGTATAAAAGATTTCCAATTTTCAGAACTTTGAAATATTTTGTACTATTAATTAGTTGGATTAGAAACTTCATAGATACATCTATTCTCTTCTCATCTAGCACCATTATAAACAAATTTCATTCAGTTCTTACAGTAAATTAATATAATGAAAAACAAAATGTTTACACTAAAATATTACTTGCAAAAATCTCATTTCCCCTCCTGGGATGAATAATGTAATTTCATTGGAACTAACATGTTAAGGAAAGATTTGTTTCGTTGGGTAGTTTAAACGTTTCCTTGTGTGTTACTTAGTTGATTAAAGCAAAATCCAATTAAATAAACATCTTCTTCAAGGATCTGACAGGATGTGAAGGCCAACGAGCCATCAAAAGGGAAACGAGAGTCATTCGTATCGCAGCAATTACTTGATTGACCAAACGATGTCGCTCAATGTACAAACCTCCTTTGTACTTATATGCTGTTATTCAACAGAAAAGTTGAATATCAACATTACTAGCATACTATCTTTCTTTCTTTCTTTAATATAATTCATGCACTTTTTCTGTCATCTTTGTGTTAGAAATAATCATGGAATGCCTGAAAATAGCTTCGATCTTTTTACGTAAGTACAAATTTACTTTTTAAAATTCTTGTAGACTATGTAGTAAGATTTAGTAACCCACAATAGGCTATAGGGTACACTGTTTATTATAGTAATATGTATTAGTTTTAAAATTATTATCATATAAATATTTTGTTGTAAAAGTGAAGAAAACGATTGGGTGAAGCTACTAATTTCGTTATTACTTTCTGTTTTCTATGGAATTCTGTAAATAAATATATTAAAATGTAAAATAACATTCTTTAGATGGGACAAGGAGATTCACGTAAGCTATGAAAGTAATTTTAAGGGTTTCAAAAGATTTATGGTTAGAGTTATGCTACCACATGCCTACAGAATGTATTATAACTAGAGTTGCCCGGAACCGAGAGAAAATTTTCATATACAGTAGAGATTAGAGGTAAGATAAAACTCTTCCAAAACAGAAACAGACACATTTTTCGAGACGAGACATGACTTTCACGCTATCTTTTCGAAACGAGATTACCTGAACTCTTGCTCGTAGGAAATCCTATATATAGCACGATGTTTTCGAAATTAATATTATTTTAAAATGCTCTGATTACTATTAGCTTCAACGACATCACCAAATATTTTAAAGAAAGTCTTAATTAAATTATTTTAAACGAAATTATGGCTACCCAATGGGTAGTAAGAAAGGTAAAAAAAAAAAATATATAGTGATTCTTATTGAATTAAACACTGTATACTCAACATAGAAAAATTGCATGTTTAATTATTTGTTTGCACTTTCTATAGTTTTATATAAAAATGCATCTGTCTAATTCGTCTGTTAAATTTTGTGCAATCTCTAAACAGTCCATATTCCCAGTGTACACCGTTCTGAACAGACGCAAGAATTTTAAACAACTAATATATATCTATATATCTATATATATCTATATCTATCTATCTATCTATCTATCTATATATCTATATCTATATCTATATCTATATATATATATCTATATACATATATACTATATTAGTGTATATAGATTTTTAAAAATCGTTAATATTTTGGGACAAATTTATTTTTCGTGAAATTAGGCCTGTGCTGTGGAATTCTAATGTTTAGAATGCAAAAGTTCCTTATATAAAAATGTTGAAAAAAAAATAAAGTTTAGCATTTTATAGCATTTCAAGTTTAGCATGATTTCATTTACTTACTGAAGTGTGAAGAGACCCCACCAACTGAGTTGACAGAAACAAATGAAGTGGCGAAGTAAGCTTCCTGGCTAATTGAATTTAATAGAACGTTCTTGTCACTGGTTGCAGCAGAGAAATCACTCGCATCTGGGTCAAAAGCAGACACTACTCCAAGCTGAAAAATAAAATTGAAATATTGTTTCTCATTATACTCTCTTCAAAGGTTAATTACCTATAAACATTTTATGCAATTCAACTTGAACGACGAACAATGATACAATTTATATGTGTCATAGTGCAAAAAGGATTAACATATATTGATGTAATATGATAATACATTATTGTCAGTATGTCCATCCAGTTATACTAGCTTATAGTAACTGAATAAAAGTTCATAATTATATAACACAATAACGTGACGGTTTGATTACGAGTATCCCACATTAACTATTTCTCTTCATTGTTGTTGTCTATCTGTTTTACCTAATCTCCTATAAACAGCGTAATTTGGTGATAGTAATGCAACGAACCACCTCCCCAGCTTCTTTTATGCTCCGGTTACGGTCAATAAATGTCGCGATTTGTTTTTGAAGAACTGATTATCGAATTTGGTGGTAGAATGGTGTTGTCATTCATTACATCGGTGAAGGAGTCGTGTGTGGTGTTGTCAGTCGTACTTGGAGTTGTAGTTATATTTGGAGCATGAATCGCTGCAGTTGCGTGGTTTGAACGGGCATTTCAAACTGAACGAGCTAGGTTCAAATGAGTCAATTCGTTCACATACGACCCATAACTATTGTGTGAAATGAGCTACTTTATAGAAAAAATACAATAGATTTTACAAGTAACATTATCGTTCTTTGCACCTCATTCAATAATCCATCATATAATAAAAACACATGGGTGTAAGGCAGGGATGCAAATAAGCAACACAATTTTACTAATCCAAGAAAAAAGTTACTAGCCCACATCCCACAATAGAGATCATTTAGTTACCTTTGAAATAAATAATAGTGATACAAAAGTTTGCCCGTACTGATGATCCACTCGCCCCGAACGAGTGGGCGAGTGGTTAATTGCATCCCTGGTATAAGGTAATCATATTATTAAATATATGAAGTGAAACCACACGGTGGATGAAACGAATTGGAAATTAGATTTCATCTGATCGAACTTTCAGATCAAATTATGAATAGGCAACACTGAAGGATGCTGAATGTTTATTTAAAGAAACAAAATATCAGAAAATTTTCACTAACACTACATTAGTCATAATAACAGTTATCCGCATCAATCACGTAGTAAGCATTTGCTGAGTAGATTTCTGCAAATTCTTACGTAAATTTTGAATTACGATTGTGTACTGCCTTCATTCTTTATTATATAATTGAAGTAGCTTAAAGACTGAGAGTAATGTTATAAGTACAAAGAATTTCCTATAATAGAGAGTCGATTGTGAAATATGCATTTCAATATATTCCTAACTATTAACACACCTTCTATTATACGTGTGAGTTTTAATTATGAAGCCTTTTTGATTCAAGAGTTTTGGACAAGAAGATGAAAACAAAAATATAAAGATAATCTTAACGGCACCTACGCCACTTTCATTCTTTAGTCCGTAAATTTAAATAAGGAAATATCTTTCTGTTTTCTTTAAATGGCACCTGGTTGTCTACTACATGATATTACTGATTTTTTGCTCAAGACTAGTTAAATACCCCTAGCTTAATCAAAATTAATTTGCATTACAATGTAAATTTACTGTTATTTAAATTAAATTTAATTACAAAATATTAAAATTATACATTACAAAATTTAATTTTCTCGAAATAAGGGACGTTTAAATAGATTTAAAGGAGAAATCAGTAAAATCAAACAACTAAAATTCTTGTTCACTTTAAAGGAAACATTCTCATATAAATCAATGGGCTAAAAAAAGGATGGGGCAGGTATTCAACACCATTAAGAAGCTGAATATCAACAATTTTGACTGACCACAGGATATAATCTATTATCGAGCTTTTACTTTTGTGGTGATAAACCTTAAGCTTTGTTAAACCACAGAATTAGGCTGTTACTAACTCAGCTTTATATGCACACCGATACACTCAACACTGAAATAATCATGAACATTAGTAAGGCTTTACATGTTGAAATTAATGAAACTATGATTGATACTTGTCATATACTCAAGAAACTTAACTATCGACCTACTACGGGCATTATAATTAAGCTTGCCCGAAGGCATCATGAAGAGCTGTTAAATTGAAGGGGGAAAGCAAATAGAAATGTATCTACTATTGCTAAAAGTATAAATAGCAATAATGCAATCTACATTAACCAATCCCTAATTACAGCGAAGAAAATGCTGTTTACTAAGGTTAAACAGCTTCAGCGTGAAAAGCAATATGGTTATGGTGGGAAAGTTAAAATTAGGAAAGGTGCCCTGAGTCCAATTCATTTAACTTTCTCTGTTGAAGATGAACTACAAACTTTGTTTATCAGTACTTTGGTTATGAGCTCAAATATCACTAAAGTGTCAGTTTACCATTTATTATATACTTTACAACATGCATTATGCGCAATGATACTTGGATAATATTCTTAATTATTCGTATGTGACATTGAGTATAAAAATAGAGTCATTAGACTACGAAAATGTTAGAGGTCTCAGAACCAAAATCCATCTCTTCCTGAAAAAAGTATGTAATAACTATGATAGCCTTAACTGAAACATTCTTGAACAATTATATTAAGACTTCTGAATTATTCTATAATAAGTATAATGTGTCCAAGAATGGCAAAAACTGTACAATGTCAGGTAAATCAGAAGGTGATGATGTACTTGTGGTGGTCAATAAGATATACAAAACTGTACATGAGATGACATATAGAGCGCCTAAATAAATACATTCTATATTTTATGAAAGTAATTGTGTTACTGGAATAAATAACACGTAAAATTTCTGCTTTAAAATAATAAAATAAGCTTATTGAAGAGAATAAATAAAATTCACTGCAAGAAGAGTTGTTAGAAACAGTTAACAAGACTGGTTACACTTGACATAGTTTCTTTCTGTCTTTCATTTATTCAAGAAGAAAACCTCCTGAATGTTTACCTCTTGAATAGACGGAGTTAGGTCCAAAGCATTTGCGACGGCAAATTGAGGTAGCGATACTTGAACTTCACTTTTGGGAAGTGACTTTACCAAATCAGAGATAGAAACTGAATCTAGTTTCTTAAGTGTATAATCCAAACCATCAATCTCATCTGGCACAAGGAATAAAATACTTGAAGATTTCTCCTGAAAATACATACACAATAAATCATACTTAAAAATAAATAAATATTCTGTATTTTAATTTATTTTAGAACATGAAAAAGCATATTGGTATTTTTAACATTAAGTGCTTTTTCAACTTTTATTTGATTTCCGTCTCCTTTAGCCTAACCGGCATAAGCGTGGGACGTAAAACTCAAAAATTTCATTTTTATTTGATTTTTCCCTGAAAAATGAAGGACAAGGACTCTCTCTCTCTTTATATATACATACATACATACAGACATATATATATCAGTACTTTGGTTATGAGCTCAAATATCACTAAATTGTCAGTTTACCATTTATTATATGCTTTACAACATGCATTATGCGCAATGATACTTGGATAATATTCTTAATTATTCGTATGTGACATATATATATATCATAGGAGTCCAGTTCAACTTTTCGATTATATCAAATTTGGCATAGTGGTAAAACTTGACCTGCTATAGAAGCTTGTGAAATATCAGTCCTTTAATTTATAAGTTACACATAAAATAAAAATCAAATAAAAGACGATTTTTTACGACTATCCATAAGTTTATTAGTAAAGTTTTCATCTAGTTTTGGAGTTTTGGACTGTCTTTTGTGTATTGGCAGTACCACATATTTGTGATGCTCATGAATAATGGAAATACCTCTACATTTTTCTTATAAACATTTCCTGTGCTAGAAATAGGAGGAACACAGAGTCTTGGTTGCAAGAGGAGTTAGTTTAGATCTAATACAAAACCTAAGTCACATACTAAGTATACCTATGCCTTTGCCATTCTTCTGTTTCTTTATTTGAGATTTACTTCACTGTCTATTTACTGGCGATATGCCTAAATGGCATTGTCTTCTGAAAGTAGATAGAGCTTAAAAACTATTATAGTCAGTGCCATAAAGATACTCTATCCTTATCAATCTAATGTTAGTAATTTGTAGTTTACTGGCCTAAATGAACATCTGACACAGATGCCTAGTTTAAGAAGTACATTCAATGATTTCTTTGCTTAACATTGATATTGTGTTGTGTATCTGGTCAAGTTGTAAGTGTATTGTGTAAGCAAGAATATAAGTCTCTCTCACACACTGACCACATATTGTACTACTGTATGGTTTTCTTCTTTATAATGTGGTATTAAATCGTCCTCAGATGTCGATGAATGGGTTTACTGGAATCACTACTTTTCCAGTCAACCTTAGATTTTTAAGTTGGTGTCACTCTGAACACAACTTCAGGGTAAAAGAATGTCGAGATGGTTCTTTGCTTGCTAGGAACTGATATCTGAGGAAAGGGTGATTGAGTGTGTCCGTTGCGCACTTCGAACTGTTAACTCTCAAGGAAAGAGGAATTTAGCCAGCTATTAACGTGCTCTGCCTCTAGTGGCTAATAGACTGAATTTAGTAAATCTCAATGTATATACTGAGGAAGAGAGATACTTGTAAATATGGAAAATAAAAGTACTACTTAGTGTGTTCCAAATCATTCATCGTAGAAAATTGTCAGGTGGAGAAAGAAGTATGTTCGTAATTATTATACAATAGGAAAGCATGGTAGTTATAATTGTTGTTTACAAAATGATACATCAACAGACTTAAAGACTCATGATATAACATACAGTAACATGCAATTGGACAAACAACTTAATTTACATTGGTAGATTCGTTCCTGACTTTTGTCTCTATAACATAACAAGTGGATTAAAAATAAGTCAGAGAAGTAACCGTAAAACTATTTAAAAACTGTCCCAACACAAGTAGATCATTGATTTTTATCTTTGCCATTATTTATGTTAATCGTTACATTATTTATTTCCTTAAATGATAAACTATCCAAATAACTCATTTTGCAAATCTGTCCAAATGAGTCATTTGGCAATCAGTATAATCCCAAAGTAGTGGTACCATGGGTTTTGGTAAGTCATCATTTCGACTTAAAGAATTCCACAACATTTCATATACCTATTTCTCTTCATAATATCTATCCTTTATGTTGTAGTGTATTTCTGAATTCCTTTCGCAAAACATTCAAAGATTTGTGTGCAAAAAATCCTCGTCTTACATAAATAGATAATTCCAGGATTTTTTTGCCTAAATCGAATTTTCACCATAACCTATGGTTTGTATCAAATACGTATGAAAAATATGGTACGAAAAATATACTACTTAATAACACTGTAATTATAAAGGTAACCAAGAAAGTTATGTCGCTTTTTCACCCACCACCTTCGAACATCGATATGTCACCTAAGACTACCTGGAAGATAAAAAAATGCACCATCAGCACCTTGACATTCTGACAGTGTTCTGGAAGGCCATGGATTCCATCGCAGTAAAATTTAGTAGGCTGTGAAATCAAAACGTTTTAAGTGCATTCTCCACCTCCACTAGGGATTTGAACTGGCGTCCTCTAAGAAGATTGTCCAAGAAATGGAACAGTTGATAATCGGACGGTGCAATGTCCGGGGAGTATGGCGGATGCAATAGTGTTTTCCATCCAAGACGTAGAATGGTGTCCTGGGTCATCCTAGCCACGTGAGGCTTGGCGTTATCCTATAACAGGAGGACCCCTTTGCGATTCAGAAGTGCAGACGCCAGAGTTTTGAGTTTTTCTTGAATACGGGTCAACTGCTTACAGTACACAGTTGCATTGATGCTCTGACCAGCTAGTAGCAGTTTTCGATGCACGATGCCGCGAGTAGTCCACCAAAGACACAGGAGGACTTTCTTCTGGTGCAGTGCTGGTTTCGGAACTTGTTCATGGGATGCTAACCAATGATGACGGTGCCGTGGGGGTTTGTACAATAATGTCTCCTTTCTCAGACGAAACAACAAAGAAACACGGGTGTCTGCTCGCGTTGAATTCTGGCCCGGAGTCAAATCATGTGGGATCCATCGACCCAACTTGTAGTGCTTCCCAAGTTGATGGAGGTGCTACCGAATGGTTTCTCTACTCACACTGAATTGTAGTCCCAGTTCCTCACATTTCTGGCCATTGTTCGCTTCAATTTTGTTTGAAGATCTTCATTTTGTACATGTGTTCGTCCTCCGGCACGTGGTGCGTCTTTGAGTGTTTCGTCACTGTCCTTAAACTTGTTAAACCACCACCGCTACACTGTCCGCGTAGTCACGACACCCTTACCAAAGTCCTGGACATCTTACGCCCTGCTGCAGTGGAGTTTGATCCCAGTTTGAGCTCGTACAGCATACACGCCCTTACGACGCTCTGTGGAGGTCCCATGTTCACTCTGTCCTTACGCAAGTTCATGGTGTAACTAAACTGCCATAACCAGGTAGTATGTTGGATATACCCACACAAACAACTAAACTTCGTCTTATCTTCATTCGCTTTCAACTCACTGTGTGAGGGCCAATGGAATACATACTTCCACAAAAAGCGACATAACTTTCTTGGTTACCTTTACAGTAATATGCTTTATAAATAGGGTATAAAACCTTGTGTTCTTACAACGACGATGGTTAAAGAAATTAAATAATTAACAAATGAGTTTCTTTCACGATGTGAAACTCTGTGAATTCAATACTCAAAATTGAAGTAGTACATCTATAATTAATAGCTGCAATAGAGGGATAAGACCAAATATAGATTCTGTTCCTCGGATGATGAATCAATCAACAAGCCATTACTCGCTATGTCTTACTATTTTTGCTCTATGCGGGTTAATATTAAAATCGGAAGTGATAATTAATGTATATCACTTCTGGTTGCAACAAAAAGAATAAAATCAGACATATAACTATTCCTTGCAAGTGAATCCATAACAAAAATCTACTTGTCCCTAATTATTTCCGTTTTATCCATTATGTGATATGTGGTGTAATCAAATAAACGTACATTATCACCACTTTCGATTTATATCTATATCTATATCTACATCTATATCTATATCTATATCTATATATATATATATATATATATATATATATATCTATATATATATATCTATATATATATATCTATATCTATATATATATATATATATATATATATATATATATATATATATATATATATATATATATATATATATATATATATATATATATATATATATATATATATATATATATATATATATATATATATATATATATATATATATTAGGGTATCCCTTATTTTGGGTAATTTCGTGTTGCGATACGCACACCCCCGAAATGTATTCTATGTGACCGTAAACACGCATTAGTGAAATAGAGCTCTACGAGAACGTTAACCCATGCCGACTTGACGACAAAATCATGAAATGACGTTTCCAGATTATATTAAAATTTTGATTTTCAATTGTGATAACGGATAAATTAAAAGAGACAGAGAAACGAAATTTGTTCGAAGCAACTAGAGAAAGGACGACATCTGCCCATGTATTGACTAACATCACCGCATGAACATTGTTGCCAACCCAAGAGAAATTTATATTTTTGTAAATCGGATGACCTAAATTGGATATCGGAACGTTTTGTATACCTTAAATCAGATACTGACAAGAACTGTTTAAGCTGACTCTAAGTCTAGAAGGATCCACTGAACAGTGTTGCCATCAACAGAATATAAATTTGAGTTTGGAAAAGGTACAATAACTCGAAAAAGGTCACTAGTGCTTTATGGTTTAAAATTTATAATGTAAGGCGGTAGATCATGAGTAGTAGTACCATAGCTATGTGAGATCGATAAGTCACGTACTGACCGAGATATACGATATATTGTTAAAGCTGACAACTAAAGTGTGAAAAGATGGCAACGCACCACAGCGAGTTAGCATGCCAACCTGGTTAAAATATGAATTCAATTTGCATGGGTTTATGTACTCTTGGGCTTTTGATGTCGCTGATAACGATTATGACGTCAAGAGTTTAAAAACCCGACGCTGCGCAGCATTGCCATCTTTCACAAACCTTATTTCTCTGCTTTAACAAGATACCTATCTGTGTCAGTACATGACTTATGGATCTCACATAACCACGGTACTACTCCTCATACTCAACCGCCTTGCATTATAGGTTTTAAGCCATACTGCACTAGTGATCTTTTACGAGTTATTGTACCTTTTCCAAACTCAATTTTTATATTATGTTGATGGCAACACTGTTCAGCGGATCCTTCTAGACTTAGAGTCAGCGTAGACAGTTTTTGTCACTATTTAATTTAAGGTGTGCATAACATTAGTATCTCACTCCCTGTGTGCGCCAATGGTGTTTGCATTTAAAAAATGTTTCACGTTATTTATCGAAAAGTTTGCAGCATTGATCTGCATTTACCATCTCTTTTGTCTTTATTGTTGCTTCCAATGGTGATATCCAATTTAGGTCATTCGATTTACAAAAACATAATTTTGTCCTGGATTGGCAACACTATTCAACCGGTGATGTTAGTCAATACACGGGCAGATGTCGTCCTTTCTCTAGTTATTCATGTAAAGTTTCGTTTCTCTGTCTCTTTCAGTTTCTCCGTTATCACGGTTGGAGATTCTAAATTATATTATAATGTGGAAACGTCATTTCATGATTTTATCGTCAGGTCGGCAGGGGGTTAACGTTCTCGTAGAGAGCTGCTATTTCACTAATGCGTGTTTATGTGGCCACATAGAATACATTTCAGGGGTGTGCCTATCGCAACACGAAATTGCCCAAAATAAGGGACACCTTAATATATATATATATACATACAAAAGTCAAAACAAAACACGTTCTTGAGATGAATCAGTGTCAGAAACCGTTTTTCTATATCCCTTTTCGTTTTCGCCGTATGGAAATAAGTATTGAAACGTAAGCACTAGTAAATTCCAAGCAGTTATTCCAGAATTGATAGATGGAACGTAGCAGGTGGTGATGGTATGTTCTCTTAAGACGCTGAATCGATTACTGAAATCCACTTGTCGCTATCTATTACCGTTCTTCTATGACAATCAATTTTATAAACCGGAAACGTTTAATTTTTATCACTTACAATTTTAATACAGGATTAACGGAAAATTTGGGACCTATTCTTGAGACGCTGAACCAATTGCAAAGAAAAGCTTGTAGCTGTCTACTACCGTTTTGTTCTATAGTGATGAACGTTGAAACTGGAAATGATTAATTTCTACCACTTCTGGTCTGAGTAGAGAGTAAACGGAGAAGATGGAATGTATTTTTGGAAAGTTGAATTCATTAGAAAAAATCGCTTTTTGATAATATTTACCGTTTTTGCTCTATGAAAATCAGTATTGAAACCGGAATTAGTTAGTAAATTTCAATCTCTTCTGGTTTCGAAAAAGTTGCAGATAGTGATGACACGTTAACTTGAGATGCTGAATCGGTTCCAGAAAAAAAAAAGAAAAAGAAAAGAAAGAAAAAAGAAAAGAAAAGAAAAAGAAAACAGCTTGACGCTATCTATTACTGTTTTGCTTCTACGGTGAAAAATGTTGAAACTGGAAATGGCTAAATCCAACCACTTTAATTTAAATAACAGATTAACGGAGGAGATGATTTCTTTTTTGGGGTCGCTGAATCGATTTCAAAAAACTGGTTTTTGGTATCTCTCACCATTTTTGCTCTGATACTTATCGACAAACAGACTGATGAACAGAGCCATTCTATAAGACTTCCGACACTATACATACATAGCATAGGTTGGAAATTATTAATAGTTCAACAATAGTTAATTATGTAATTTGTTCAAGCCTAACTCATTAGATGGCTCTCAAGATAGAATACTTTTTACTTCAGATTAAGAACCGTTCGTATATTTTACTTACATCAGTACTTTCTTACGTAAGTATGTACTCACTGTACGCACGACGTAGTTATGTAGGGACTGCCTGTATTCTGTTAGATGCAAACAATGAAAAATATTAAATCAAAAATTTAACCTATCAATAATCTTTGTTTGATCTAACAAGGGGTACGTGTGTAAGCAATGTACCTCATGGATTGCATATTACAGTGGATCTAAGCACCAATACGTTTCCTTTCTGTCATAACTAGTCTTTGTGTTTCTATATTGTACTATACCTTAAGGAGAAGTTCTACAGCTGTACAATTAAGCTGTGGCACTCGTCCATGGCGAAATACACCAATTTGAGGCACCATAGGGACAATTACATATTCTTCATTGGTGACAAAGAACAAAGCTTTATCCTTATGCTGTAAGAAAACGAAGACAACAAGAGCTTCGTAATCTTTCCAGTGACTTAAGACCCCAGTGTCACTTCTTAACTCCATCACCTCGTCTTCTGGACGTACACCTAGAACAACAGACAAAAGAGTTTATTCAATATACTAAAAACTGAAAGGTCAATATCACTATTAGAGATTTCTATTGTTTTTACAATGGTATGCACTTCAAAACATCTTACAAATCCATCACAGTTTTAGTATTTGTATTGGTTGTGTTAAATGTGTTGAGGAGATTTTAACGTCTACGATGTTACTTGACAAAATAAATTTAATATTAAAGGCAAACTTAAGCTTTATTATGTGAAACTTAACTTATTAAACTTATGTGAAAACTTCAGTAGTATCTTCCTTAGAATGAAATTGAAATTTCTCATAAAACTTGTTTAAGTTCAATGACCATCACAATCCAGGAACTACTTCTCAAACAATGAAATGGATTTGAAATTAGTTACTAGGGAACAGTGCTGTAGTCCTAAAATTTTCAAAGGGTATACGCTGTTTTGTGATCATCTATGTTCGTCATAGCAGACAAGAAGGCATTTTTAATGAATAATGTAAAACGCATGTATTAATTAATTCAATTAAAATATAAAAGATGCATTACTGTTTTATAGTGTAAAAGCATTTCATGCAATTTTCTTGATAACACTTCTTACTCAAATCACCACTTCCCAACACTCCCATTCACGGCACCATCCCATCCATTCCTGCTGGGTACGCATGCGTTTCACTCCTCCATCCTATGGCTCTGGGTCCATGCGTCTTAAAACCCATAAATACATTTATCATAAACAGACCATAGCAAGATTGGCATCCAAAAAAAGCAGTCCACATCCGAGGCTTATCTTTATACTGTGCTCAATCACAAGTTTTAAATGTCGGGTGATCGGCCCGCACAACCCCCAACCTCGAGGACTAGTGGCTGACTGCAGTTTTGAAGAACTGAGCGATAGGGACGCCACATCCCGATGCTGGGTTATCATTGGAGTCATGGCCCCATTAAATAAATAAATATAAACGAAGCAAAAGTAGAAAGTATTACACGCTTCGAAGCAGAGGGTACACTCTAAAGGCTAAGATTAAGCAGAAGGTATATGGCGTGTACCGCCGTCAGGCACGTAGCCAGGATTTCGTAATAGGGGGGGGGGGTCCGTGACGAAATACTGCGGTTATCACACCAGGGGTTCGATCATTCTAAACTATTTTACTGGTAACATACTGTACATTCATTCGTTTAGCCAGGATTTCGTGATGGAAGAGGGGGTGCGTGACATGAAATACCGTGGTTACAACACCAGGGGATCGATCAACCTAAACTATTTTACTGACAACATATCCATATTGGTTTGTTAGGACAATAAAATGAGGATATGTTATTAAGTATTTTAATTAAAAAACCATGAAGATATATTGCGTAAAATAGAAAAAGTATTGAAAAAGACATAGTCTTCCGAGGTCATTCGAAGTCGGTTCTTCTCGTCTTCTTCTTATATCTCTTATCTTAGTTTAATGCCGTCAAGGATAGCAACAAGATCTCTTCCGGGAGTAAAGACATCCTATAAAATGGATTGGTGTTGCCGCGAAATTCAAAATAATTCATATTATTGGTAATTCTGGGCATTGCTTAAGTTCTACCTGAGAGGCTATTTGACCGAACCGGTTTATCGATCGTTATTTGTAGTTCATAGGGTTACTGGCGAAAATCCCGGGGGGATGAGGGGGCATGTCCCCTCCAATATTAGAACTGGGGAGGACTTTCCCCCCAAATAATCCGATTTGAAATGCGTTTTTTGGGGAGAAATGTGATGATTTGTGTCCGATTGCCACAAAGGAAAGTAAGATAAAATTGATGTCCCCACCCCAGAACAAGCCTCTATTCTTCCCGCCTCACAATTTTGAACACAACTCTGCTCCCCTGTTTTCAAACTTCATAAATATTTTGAACGTCTTTTAAAAAAATTATAGAACTGTCTTATCCGTCCCTCCCAATGTTGAAGACAGATTTGCGCCGCTGCTTAGGGTTAACATGGAGCTAGATGGAATTCAGAATGTTCCGTTACAATAATATTTAATTTCAACTTGATCCCCCCCTCCGTTTCCTCCACACAAAGCTCCTCATAAGAAAGAGGAACCAAACGCTTATCGTAGCTTTATATTTTTGAGGCTGATTTATCTCTTTCTCGTTTCTTTCTGTATCATCTTTCCTTAATATTTTTCTTTTCTGGATCCGAAGGGGGGTCCGGACCCACCCCTTGGCTACGTGCCTGCCGCCGTGTACCCTCGACTACAGACCTGCTTGGGAAGCAAAGAAAGTTGGTTACTTGAGAAATTAATAAATCTGTGATAAGGACTCCGACAAAAGTAAATGGAATTTTCAAATTAGAAAGATAGAAAATGAAATGAAAGTTACTATTTTTATATGACTCGTTAAATTGACTACATATTTCATAGAATCTTTGGAACACCTGTTTTTCTTTGATACAGAAGGTTTTCTTGATGCTGGCAAACTTCTAATGATTATTCAAGTAAACAATTAAAGAATGGTATCTAAATCAACTATATTTTAAAATCAATTACTCTTGCCGCATACCGGCTACACAGAAAATTTTTCAGAATGCATTCGTAATTTTCATCAATGAAGAGTTCGAATCTAAATCTTGAGGAAAATATATGGTTTAGCACGTGAAGGAGTTTGGTTTGTATAGTGTGATATTTTCTCAATTAACATTGAAACCGTAAATGATAGTAGAGTTCTATAAAGATTAGAATGGAGACGGAATATATTCTTGGGATTCTTAATGATTATAGAAAATCTCTTCTGGATAGCTATTACGATGGTTGATCGATTCTGGATGGTTGATTTCTGCCACTTCCGGTTTGAATAATCCGTATGGTGAAAAAAATGCACAAAATTATAATCCGTATGCCATACTGAACATCCGCAATTTTATTGCGTTCTCTGATTGTTAAACAAGAATGATATCTGAACTTTAATGTACAAACACATTTACGCCAAATCTCCTGGCCTTGCGACAATTGCGGGGAACTTTTTGCATGATTGACGCGAAACACGATGTATCCATTTCTTTCAAGCATCTACGGATCCGTCGGATAAGACCTGCAACGGATGTTGGCTGATAACTATTGGCATACACTTGTCTCTTTAAACTTACCCAAAAGTCCTCAATAGGCCGAAGTTGAGGAACATTAGGAGGATTTTGATCTTTGGGTATGTAGCGTATACCATAGTGTCCCATGGCTGCAATACTTGCTGTAGCGTAGTGCGAATCTGGCCACATTGTCTCCACGATGATACGTGTTGACTTTCGGCAGACAGAACTTCATATAACGTTCAGTGTTTAGCGCAAGACCGGTGGTGAAAAACTGCGGTTTAGAGAGTCCCTTTTCACTCATCGCAAGCCATAGCAACACCTTTTGTAGATATTTTGATTTCGGAGAAAAACGCACTGAATCAAGCACATCACCAGTTTCTAGATTGTAGTACGATTTAGGCTGCCACCCTTGACTGTCTAATGCAAAATAGGTCTCATCTTCCATGATGCACAGTACATCATTTGTAGCATTGAACGTTTTGGTAACCAGAGTTCTTAAACATTGTTTCTGAATCACAATTTGTTGTTCTGTAACCTTCGGCATAGTTTTCCGTTTACGTCTGGTAATTCCCATTTTCTGCAAATCATTCTTCACTGTATTTTTTATCACAGTGAAATTTCCTACCAAGTTCTCTTTACGATTTTACCACCTTAAATGCAGTAGCTCGTCGAAGTTGTCTCAACACTTTGGGATCACTTAAAGTCGAATTCCGTCCACTGCCGACCTACCCTTCATTAATTTCGACACAATATTATACACCGTTCATCTTGAATATCCCATACTCTGGAAGTGTTTCACAAGGTCTGACTTTTTAACATTTGAATTGTCTTTCCAATATCGCACGATTATTTTATGACGCTGTTCCTCATTTAACGCCAAACTCATTTCGTTGTGTGTCATTCTTCTCCTGCACTTGCTAATGCACGACAGATACACTAGTCTTCCCGCATAGCTCATATCGTGTGCCACGGTCCACTGTTGCCAGGGTTTGCAGTGTTGCAAATTTTGTGCATTTTTTTTTTTACCACACGTTAGATGATTAAGAGGGAAGATAGTACCATGGGCGCCCATCAGGGGGACAAGAGGGGCGCTTGCCCCCCTCTAGAGGAAATTGTACTTCGGAAGATGGAAACTCAATAGATCTTTTAGAATAGTTACAGTAAAATTTGAGACTACATTTGAAATGTCGCTTATACTTGCCCCGCCCTGGAAACTACAACATGGGCGCCCTTGGATGGTACCTATTCTTAGAATGCTAAATCGATTCCAAGAAAATTTCTCGTTATATCTTACCGTTTTTGCTCTATGTAGATCAATATTGAAACCGAAAGTAGTGTATTTCTATCACTTCCGGTTTTAGTAGAGAGTTAAGAATGGAGTTGAAATGTATTCTAATGATGCTCAATCTATTGCAGGAAACCGCTTATTGCGATCTATGACCGTTTTTGCTCTACAGTGATCAACGTAAAATCGGAAATGGTTGATTTCTACTACTTCCGGTTTAAATATCACCTTCATCAACGGAACTATATTCTCAATTGTTGACTGTCTATATCCTAGCCAAAATTGATGATGATCCATTCAGTAGTTCTTAAGATTGTGTGTCTCCCCTCTCCCGGACGGATATGTGGAGTGTAAATACTGGATATAAAGGAGTTTTGGTAAACCGAAGCCGTTAAAAGGAAAAATAACACGCAATAGGAAAGACATTTACATCATATGAAACACCAATTTGCCATGGAATAAAGTATAGTATGTAAAGCGGGACTCTTATGAAAGGAAGACAGTCCATCACGGAAAATACACTTTTCGCGCATAGAATACAATAAATAGACTCTGAGAAAAGACTTTTGAGTAGGCTAAAAAAGATGACGGGAAGATAATATAAAGGTTAATCTGAAGGAAGTGGATAATAATGATTCTTGGGATTAATTTGGCTTAGGATACAGTCTACTCATGAACTACTTCTTCAATCGCACTGATCCGTTTCCTACTTCCGTAAGAGGAAGCAGGATTGGAGACAGCAAGTAAGAGCTTTGATTTAACATGTTTTTTATTTTATTATTATACATATAGATATAACAAATAGCAGTGTCAAGTGTACATTACGTGAATGACTTCATTTTCAATGGAGTGATATTTACTCAATTATTATTGAATTTGGTTTCAGTAGAGAGATTAGAGTGAAGATAGAATATATTCTCGGGACACTTATCTATTACAGGAAATCGTTTCTCCCTATCTACGATGGGCATATTTCAAAAATGCAAATCCGGGACACTATTAATTTACGAGAATCTTTGAAATGCTTAAAATGAAAAGAAGTGTTATATACTAATTTACTTTATTCCACTAGATAGAGTTGTTCAAGTATTACATCATCACATTTTTAGTCATTTTAGTAAACCTTCTCCTCCCTAGTTACGCAAACGTAAGCAGATGATTTGCCCCTCCCCCTTCGTAAGCAATTTTTTTTTCTCAGGATCTGTTATGTTTCATGGCTTTCAGTCTGTTTTAGGTCATTCAAGGTATGATGTTTCCTTTCACACGTTATCTGTTCGTGTTATAACTTTTTTTAGAACGGTTAATTCATTGGCAATATGTTCTGGCGGCGTTTGTTATCTTCAAAGAACTTCTTTCGTTGATTTTTTATTTTATTTCTCTTATTTTTAGAAACTAACAGCTCAATAACTCGCATGTATGCTTACGTCAGCATGACTCCCCTCTCCCACTGTTAGCAAAAATAAGAAAAACTTGAATCTAATTCCCTCTTAGGTTGCTTACGTAATACACGAACTGCCCCCTGAGTGTATTTCACAAAATTAATATAAAACTAAAAAAAAAAAAAAGGAACTTATTCTATTATGTTCTTCTTCGATGAAATCCGGAACATTTAAGCGTCCCGAAAAATGTTTTCGGGATGTCAGGACACAAATCTCAACCCCTTGATGGTCCCGGATTTTCCGGGACGAATGGCAACCCTATCCCTATCTGATACCATTTTATATCTATAACGATCAACGTTAAAACAGGAAGTGGTAGATTTCTGACACGTCATCGCTTCTCGCTCTCTGTTGCGGTTTTCATCCTATAAAGATCAACGTTAAAATTGGAAGTTCTTTCCCTCTGTCCCTTTCGCTTTCAGTAGGGAAATTAGAGTGGAAATGCAATATATTCGTGGAACGATTAATCGATTGCAGAAAACAGCTTCTCGCTATCGGGTACCGTTTTACCTATATAACAAGCAACGTTAAAACCGGAAGTCGTGAATTTCTGACACTTCTGGTTTTAGTACAAATAGAATATATTCCTGAGACGCTTAATTGATTGCAGAAAACTGCTTTTCGCTATCTGTTATCGTTTTCACTTTACAACTGCGGGAACATGGAAAATATTTTTAGGAAACTTAATTGATTACAATGAAATGTTTCTTGCTATCAATTACGATTTTTGTTCTATAGAGATCAGTGTTAAAACCGGAAGTGATTGATTTCTGTCACTTCCAGTTTAAATAGATGGTTAAAAGGAAAGGATGGTTAGATGGTACATATTCTTAGAACGCTAAATCGATTTCAAAAAACCGCTTCTCACTAACTGTTATCGTTTTTGTTCTTGTAGACCAATATTGAGACCGGAAGTTGTAGTGAATTTCAACGACATCTGGTTTTAATAGAGTTAAGGATGAGGACATACAGTAGAGCGTCGATTATCCGAACGTCGGTCAACCGAACGACCGCTTAACCGAACTGTGTACTCGCTCGCACCTGTTACTCTCCCACCCTACCGTCCATCATCCCCCCTCACTCCCAAACCAAGTTTCCCACAGTAGTCGCCGCACTGAGCCACCGCTGGCGGAACATTGCTTCTAATGGGGCCTTCATAAGGCGCTGCTGACCGGCCAAGCCGCCAGTCGCTGTGTTTCAACAATCAGCACACTTCTTTTTATGAATAAATTTACTGTACAGTACTTCTTTTTGGCAAATAAACATGTACAGTTCGATTATCCGAACAAACCAGTTTTCCGAACACCCATGTCCCCCAATTACTTCGGATAATCGACGCTTTACTATAATGTATATTTGGGACGCTTAAACGATTGCAAAAATTCGCATCTCTCTACCTATTATCGTTTTTGCTCTAACGTGATCGGCGTTAAGGGTCTTCACTACAGGGAAATTAAACTACCGCTAATTTTAGAGTTTTTCTGTAATATCTTCCAAACAAATAAAAATATTCGAAAAGCAGAAACGTAGTGAATTAGACAATACGATTTTGCATGTGATACCGTTAGCACAACTCACCTATATGTTTTCGATTTTCAACTATAGATAGATTTAGCATTTTTTGCGGGTTCTATAAATAGCGGCATACCAAAAGCAAATCGGTAAATTGTGGTAAAGGTATCATATACAAAATAGTGTTGTCGACTTCCTAACGTTTCTGCTTTTCGATTGTTTTGAAGATATTAGAGAAAAACTCTTAAATTAGCGGTAATTTAATTCCGCTGGAGTGAAGACCCTTAAAACAGGAAATGATTTGTTTCTACCACTCCCGGCTTGAGTATCAGTTCCAAATACGAACTCAGTTCCTGACTTTGAGCCTCTACATTTTAATAAAATTTGTTCTAGATTGGTCTTGTTTGTCTCCCGGACGGACGTAGGGTAAGCTTTCCTATATTTGGCACTGCCCAGTTATTTGGCATTTCAAAGAATAGTCTTAAAAATTAAGATACATACTAAACTAGCAACATTGCTTTGGTTCTCTCCCTTTAGCCTGGTCTTCAGTTGTTGTTATTTGCAAGTGGTGTCAATTTCGCTGGACATTTGTTTTGAAATAATTGCGTGTATATGGAAAGTTTTTGTGATTTTCAACATTTCTGCCCAATTCTAAGTAGGTAGGTTAAGAAATGCATTTTGATTATTCTGTTGTTATTTATGGTTGTAATGAGAATATTATACATAGTTGTCCTTTAACGGTTTGTTATACCTTTGAAGAAGTGGGTTACTTCTTATTGCCAACAATGGTCAATTCGTTTCATGCTTTCAGGGGGTGCCAATAATTGGTATTGCTAATATATTTGATGTCCATTTACTTGGCACAGGAACCAAAAACTGGCATTTTTGTATAAATATATTTTTCATGTTTTAACATTACCATTGTTCTTTTCAACGCATAAAAATTACGATGCTAGAGCTCTTACCTTGATAGTTTTATTTTAACCAGTTGTTCGCACCAGTGCCAAGTACCGGCATTTAGTTTGCCATTTTTTTGGTATATACTTTCAATACACTTACACCTATTTTAACTATAGATCTTCGTTGTTTTAGTATACCAATAGAAGTTTAAAGTCAGTGTTAGAATTTTGGATACGCGTAGATCGCGTTGGAACGCGTAGGTCTACGCTTAATTTTGGATATTTTTAAAGCCGTTATTCGATAATTTAAGAAGGAAAAGGGGAGGACAAATTTTCGTGCGGTTATTGGAATATAGGCTAAAATGTTGATGTTGTCAAAAGGGTATTTCCAGGGCCGGTGTAAAATTTATCTTTATTAAGCGTTCCATCTTCACAAATTGTAACCTAAAAGCGTCAGTGACACTGAATGACGGAAACTTTCTGTAGTTGCACGGGTGGAAAGGACAGTTGTAATATTAGATAGACAGGCAAACATTTTAAGCACCGATATTGTTGTAGCTCAGTCTTTCCTCGTTACTCCAGAAGTCCAACGCCTTCATTTCCGCGACACGCAATTTCTGCTCTTCTCTTTTGTTTTGTACTGTTGTTTCTTTGAGGAACAGTAGTAACCTGGGATCATATAATGCTTCTGTCGCTTCTCTACACTTTGTACAGTCAGCTGCTTATTCGACTGCTTACGCCTGCCCAATTCCTTCATTTTCCTGTGATCCATGTAGGCTCTATTTAGAAATCCTCTTTCCATTGCCCAATCGAATTTTGATAGTTCCACTTTCGCCTCCAGCATTACTACTGCTGCTAGTACTACTATTACCGTTATTTTTATAGCAAGTAAGGGCACAATTGCTACTATTAATACTATTACATCTACTTCTAGTACTATTACGGCTAGTACGCATGCTTTTATCAAGTGTATTAATCCGATTCTTATTCTACGTTATTTTATTCGGTCCTTTTTTATTGCAGATTCAATTGTGTAACTGAAAATTTGTCTATGGCATCTCCATGCACATAAGAACAGCTTCAGAGGGCTTTGCAAGATGTTGAAGGTGGAATGAGAGTGAAAACTGCAGCAAGAAAGTATGGCGTTCCGCGTTTGAACATTCAGTTTCGTCAGAGTGAGAAATTTACTAAATCATCTCGAAAACCTCTTCCAATTTTGACTGCTGAAGAAGAAGAAACTCTGGTCCGCTGGGTTTACGAATACGTCAGAAAAGGTTTCAAAAGAAGAAAAGAAGATCTGCAAGCTAATGTCCAATAGTTTCTAAATCTCAATCAAAGGAAAACGCCATTTAAAGATAACCTATCTAGTGATAAATGGTATAGATCTTTCAGAAAGCGGCATCCTGAGTTGGCAAACAACGCCGGAAGGCGTTACTGCTGCTAGTACTTATGTATCAAAAGATAACATCCGAAGGTGGTTCAAGTCAGTGGAAGATTTACTTAAAGAAGAGGGATTATTTGAAGTATTTGATGATCCTACGCGAATGTATAATGAAGATGAAACTAACTTCATCCTCTGTCCACAAACGAATACAGTTTTAGCTCCAAGAGGTATAAAGAATGTTTACCAAGTTCAAACAACAAATGTTAAGACTAGTCTTACTGTAATATGTACCTTTTCTGCAGATAGCACAGTGTGTCCCCCTATGATCATCTATCCATTACAAAGAATTCCTTCGGAACCATCTCGAAAAGTTAATAAAGAATGGGGAATAGGCAGAAGTGACAAAGGCTGGATGAAATCAGAAGTCTTCGAATTTATTGGAAATGTTTTTCATCCGTTTTTAGTTCAGAAACGAATTACTTTACCAGTTATACTGTTTATCGATGGTTATAAGGCTCACTTAACATATCGACTTTCAAGACTATGCAAGGAACTTCTGATTGTTTTAATAGCTTTGTATCCGAATTCGATCAGAATCCTCCAACCTGCAGATGTTTCAGCTTTTAGGCCTATAAAAGCTGGATGGAAGGAAGCAGTTTTGAAGTACGCGAAGATCGAACGCAAATCAGGCAACCACGAAAGAATTTGCTCCGATTCTTCAAATTCTTTTAGAAAATATTGATCTTTCAAAACCTCTAAAAAATTTTTAAAAAAGTTTCAGAGTTGCAGGATTGTACCCATGGAATCCTGATGCCATTGATTTTTCTAAATGCTTACGAAAAATGGAACGTCATCAAGATAACCAAGCACCGGAGCTCACCGGAACAGAAAGTAGGAATTCACAGCCCTTAGAATATTGGAAATTCTGTCAAATTGTTGGTGAAAAAAGGTTACAGCATTTTGAGGCTTCAGATACCTCTGCAAAAAATAGTGATGAATTTCAAATTCTGTGTCATTTGTGGAAAGCTTATCACAAAGTAGAGTGTGCGCAACCTATAAGTAGCATCAGAACGCCTAAAGAAAGCTCTCACAACGAAACATCTATGAAAACAAGAGAAGATTTTGAGGCATCTGCTATCAGTATAGCCGTTTCTACAGCACAAAGTTTTCCTTCACCTAATCCGATCAACTCCTCAGGAAACGTATTGCAACAGTGCGAAGAAGTAAAAACTCCCGATGAAATTGTGCAACCATTAGAAAATATTTTGATGTGGCCGGAAACACCAAACGAAAAGGAAAGAGAAAAATTGAGCGCATTCCATTTGTTCTTACATCAAAGAAATGGAACGATTTTCATGAAGAAAAGAAAAGCTGAAGCTAGCAGAAAAAAGTGAGAAGGAGAAACGACGCGAGGAGGGAGAAAGAAAGAGAGAAGTTCGATCTGGATCAAAAGTTGTTCCGCGATCTGCAAAGACCGCACAGATCCCGTAATCCAGACAATGATTTCTGTAGCAGCACAAAATAGGAAGTCTAGCACGACAAGCCCATCGTTAGAGAAAGAACAACTTCTGCTTCAACATAACGAACCCACCGTAAAAGAAAGATGAACCAAAACAACAAAACGTCGAATGTGTTTTGTGTGTAGTAGACCAGTAATGCAAGGACTAACATGTTCATCGTGTCAAAAGACACTTCATCTATCTTGTGTGCCAAACAACCATTTAGAAAACGTTACTGATGACTCCGATAACACCTATTTTTGTGCCACCTGTGTTATCAAATTTGTGATGATGATGAAGACTTCCTAGATAATGGATTCCTTGCTCTTGTTAATGCACGACTGTAGGTAGATTACCGTCTGAAAAGCTTCATTTTAATTTAAGCATGAAAGAGTGCGCTTTGAGAGTATCACTCAGTACAGTGGTCTGCTATTTTGTTGTTGTGTAGGATGATGTAGGCTAAAGAGTTGAAACGATTTGTGTGAACATGTATAGACTGTAGGCCCAGGTCTTATATGTGTATATATATATATATATATATATATATATATATATATATATATATATATATATATATATATATATATATATATATATATATATATTTTAAAAGAATAAATACTTAAATACTTCCCGTTTTTGCTGTGTCTCATTAGTTTTCACTTCAGAAATGGTCTAAAATTTTATAAAATGACTCAACCAAAAATTGTAACGATACAATACCCTTATTTATTTACTTTTTTAAAAATAAAATATTCTTTTTAAAGTGCCAATAACTGGTATGTTTACCCTACGTGGTAAATAAACTATATAAAGTAGTTTTGGTAAACCAAACTCCTTCATATTTATCTCAGAAATACCATCTCAAATTAAGCCTATTTATTGTTAGGTCTATATTACTTATATAAATTGTGAAATCCTTACCAGATATGTTAGGAAATTTTGCATTTTCCGTAACATTAGCTCTGTAGTATTCCCGTAATGTAGACACATATTCTGGCAAAAGCTCTTGTGAACTTGATAATCCCACGTGATTAAAAGTTCCTGCAGCTTCCTCGTTGAGCGACTGTGACTGTTGCATGGAAAAATTATATAAACAATGTGTAACTGTTTCTTCTTACTCATTATTGATAGTACGTAATAACCTATATAACTTAATGATTACCTATAGACAAGGCAATCTCCAGAGGTGAAATATTTGCGAGGAGATTTAGACAGAATTGAACCTGAAGTTAAGAATTTAGGAAATATTGATTCTCCATATCTCTTCCAGGGACACATTTGCTTGTAAATGGTCATTAAATAAACATCTATTCTTAGAACACAACACAAATATTATGCAACAAGCCTTCGCAAAGAAAATAAGTAAATAAATAAATAAATAAATAAATAAAACTAAGTTATATACAACATTCTGCTTGTATTAATAAAACTGACCGAAGCACTAATTATATTAATAACACTTGCGTAACAGCTTTGGCAATGTAACATCGCCTTCGTCGGTTAAGTATTATTAATATACCGCTTTGGTTACTTCTGTTTTATGAATATATTGTGAATATTTCCCACGTTAAAATGACTAGTAGGGGAAGGTCGTCTGGTATCGGACACCTTAGCTTTCTTTAGTCTGTCAGGTTGAAAAATAGCTATATCCCCATTACGTAATGCACAAAATGATACCTAGATATCTTATACATAATATGTTAAAGGTGATTTGACAGGTAAAAACTAATAATATATATTTTTTTGTAGAAAATCAAAGGCAACACAAATTAGCGTAATTGAAAAATGGAGGGTGATATCGGACAAACATAAAACTATAGATAATTGGTGTTTTGAGGTAATTTGATAACGGAACAAATTACAATTGCTAGCTGTTTACTTACAGGAGTTCTTACACAAAAAATACAGTTTCATTAGACTTAAAAATACACCCTAAAATAAAAGTAAAAAATAGATCTTAAACTTCTTAGTCTCATCAAGAATCGTGATTTTTATTTTGACACAAATCACAATAATAAAACAGTCTGTCTTCAACATTGAAACATTATTTCATGCCGATACCAGACGACCTTCCTCTATACAATTCTACTATATAAGCTGTTGTCTACTCTCAATGAAGCTAAATACACATAATTGAATAGATCTGTATGTATCTTCCCTTGTTTTTATGCAGATTTACGCATTATCGGAATCAAAATGCCTTGTGGATATAGAAAAGTCGCAGCTAATAACTCTATTAAAATCAACTTCATAGTATGCATGTACAAAAATAATAATAACCATATATTCCACGTTTACTATAAATAACCTTTAAAATAACATAACGTACAACGCAACAAAACTGGTTGAAGCCATTGGTCAAATTTATATTCAAATTACTTTATATTGTCTTTATATTGTTAACTAAAATACTGAAGGTGACCAAAATTAATATATAGACTAACTATATATTAATTGGCATATTTACTTAGAAATTATTTCTTTTTGGTTGTTTTCTTTTCCTTAATTTTGGTCACCTTCAGTATTTTAATTTGACTATTGTATCTGGTGCACTAAGCACATAACCTGTGCATTATATATGCATTTTGCTGTGAAGTTTTGTTTCAACTTCGGACTGTCATTTGCCGACAACATTCGATCGTACTGAATCGTTGTGTGCTGTTCCATCACAATAATGTCAGGCCTCATAGGGTCGAGGAATCCGGAAGCATCCGGGCGGTAAGTTTTTTAACAGCCGCTGTACACCTCAGACTTACCCACAAGTAACTTTCATAAGAGCAACCTCTTGACTATATTACTAGCGTACGTACTTTCGGTGCGGGAGACCCCGTGTTCGATTCCTGATAAGAGTTTATGTGATTCGGATCCCACGTTAACCTGCAGTGTAGGTCCCAGTATTATATAGCCTCGGAGTCGTCAATCAACAAATGACTTTCACTCAGTTGGTTTCCTGAAATTCCATCCTAATGGTAAACATTTTGCAGATGATGTAGAAGTGGGACGGGAAGTTCACAGGTGGCTGCGACGATAACCCACAGATTTCTACACAGCGAATACTAGTACTCATACATCGAGGGGACAACTGTATCAATGTAGATGGAAGTTATGTGAAAAATTAGAATTAATTGTCATGTAAGTACTTCTTGCTTTTTTTTCTGTGGCCATTGTATCTTATTGACTTTAGCTCTATTAATTTTTATAATAAACTTTTCTATATATGTAAATCAAAGTAGCTACTGAAATATTTGTACTAATTGCAAATTTTAGGAACAATTTAGTCGAATAATACTTTTATTCAAATTTTTGAGTAACAAATATTTGAATACATTTATCGAATATAGTGTTATATAAATCTTATCAATCAATTATATATAACGTGAATTTAAAGGTTCGTTGCAATAATCATCAAAGACGATGTTCCTTGATTTTCACACTTGAATTCGTTATTCAAATTAAATTTGGAACAACGCATTCGGAGAGTTGGACGAAGGGAAGCATGAATTCAAATTCAATCCGTATTTAATTTTATTAAATGAAAGGTGCAAGGACAATCAGTTGAAGAGCCAAAACAGTTGAAAATAACTTCACGTTATAGAATTAAGTTAGTAATTCTATTTTAAATATGTCAAGTTGTATTCCGTTGTCAAAAAAGTTATTGAAGATTTAAGAAATAAGCTCTATTGAGATAAGCCTGTATTAAGTTTCAAAGTAGCAAAATAGCTCAGTGGTTGCAAAATAGAGTACTGGTTGCAAAATAGCTCAAGCTTTCGAGAGTTAAAGAACAAGACAAATAGTTACTCTTATTGCCAATACACATTTTTACATTATCTTTTGTATTTTTCACACATCGTTCACATAGCCCTAATGTAGTTTTGAACCTACATAATTTTGTGGATGATAGGACCGTAGGGCAGCTAGAGAATTTAGTTTTAGAACTGAAATAAGGAATATCAGTGTGTGTCAATGCTTACGTGAAGTTACGACGATTTAAAAAAACAGAAATGTGCGTCATCTGTCCCACCCTAAACTGCGTCATCTTACACTACTACGTGGCAATGAAGGTTTCTTCAAGATAGCTCGCCAGTGGACAGCACCTACTTGATCGTATGCAGCAAATACAAAAGAGTAGTTAACGAATTTCTCAACACTTGCTCGAAATTGTCTTAATTACTTAGTAAATAAGATTCATAACGTACAGAAAATAGTAGCGACAAAAATATTTCACGCACCTGACAGGTATTTTCAACTTTAAAGGTGTGCTGTACCTTCAGTTTCTGTTCTACCGGAACGAAATCTTTTCACTCTTCCTATTATCATGTCTTCTCTCTCACTGTAAAAGACTAGCACCAACGGACTATTTCTTCTATATTAGTCACGCGATGCGCCATCTGTCCGCTCCCATCATAATTTCCTTTCCCTGCAAACTATGACTTCTTGGACTTTGTTTCCCCATTAGTGCCGTTTATATGGTGTTTACAATGCAACCTGAATTAAACATGGATTAGGATTAGGAATTAGATTTATGGGCTTTCGGCATCTATGGCCATGTTATTCCGTCACGTATAAGGAATGACGTCCTTCGGTAATAACACTATACGAGGAAAGGGAAGGAAGAAAGGATTGGGAAAGGAAGGAAGATGCCAGGGATTCTGTATGCTAGGTACCATCCCAGCACTTGCCTGGTGTGAATGAGGAAAACCTCACTCATAATGACTGGCCTAGGAAAGCTTTTACATTTTTTCGACCAAGTGTCCCCACCAGGAATCGAACCCGGGACCTCTCGCACCAAAGACCAGAGCGTGAGTGACGACGATACGCGGATGAATTAAACATGGTTGTTACCATAATTATTAAAATGAAGTTTCATAATACTTAACCAATGTCTTACGTGTAACAACTTACCTCAAACTTTTCGAAGTAATATTTAAAGCCATAGCGCATAACCTCAATTTTGTTGGTGGTAACATTAAACAAAGTTAGAATTTCAGTTGCAGTGTTACCTTTGGATCCCTCGAGCAACATTGCCAAGTTAGTTGTTACACCAAATGGAGAAAACACTACATTTTCCCTGTTTTCTGCAATAGACTGAAATAACATAAAACTTGTCAAACGACACACTAAAATTGACACACAACACACATATACATACATACACGTACTAAACGACACACTATTTATCATGGCTAAATTACACCAAAATACAAAGATGAAGCTCAAATAGATTGTTTTATACAGAAACTTTTATGATTCGTTTAATTAATATTGATGTCAAATATATTCTAAACAAGCAAGAAAGAAAGTACAAAAAATCTTTTCCGAATTAAGAACGTGTAAAATGCAGAAAATACAATTCAACATTCCATAGCAGAAATACTAATAATTATAGAAAAAGCTCATGTCGTAAGTTTTGAGGGAAGAGAAGCTCTTTTATAATGTCTAATTAAAAATCTTAAATAATTTGTAATTTGAGAAACTTAGGTATTCCTAGTAGATCATTGATGGGCATTTTTTTAATACAGGAGGAAATGAAAGTAGAAAGAAAATACTATAGGTGGACCAATATAACACATTAAAATCAACAATGGCAACCAGTGTTTTTCATTTGTTAGATTAGAAATAATGTTGTAGGCCCGAATGAACTTTCAGGAAGGTAACATCTGGCTCACGGGCCATTCTTCGTCCACCAGTAGGTAGAGGAGGGTGGGGTGGACATTGGTACGATTTTTACTTAACCGAGATTTTAGAACATATCGTCAGCTTGAGCAACACGGTTTTTTTTTCCTACTGAAATTGTGATTCTTTAGCTACATTTACAATGTACAATATTGTTTCCACTAATGTCCTACCTGGAGTAAATTACATTTTACGAAAGGTCTGCAATCTGTACCAATCTTCTCCATGTAGGGGCAGATCGGTACGTCCGAAGACGAAAAGTGTTTCTTAATGTGTTGCAGCACTTGCATAAAAAGTTCACCAGTCGTCCATCCTGATTTCGATGCTAGACCAACAGATCCTTCTGGTGACCCATTGAGAAAGGTATCCTTATAACGAAGTCTAGGAAATACAAACACTGGTGAAGCAGTTTCCTATTGCGGAAACGATTGCTACAAACGTCACTAACTCTCCTTACTCTGTAGAGATAACCATACCAACTTGTCGACTTCCTTTTTCGGAAATAATTTTAGGACTTTTTAGTACTGTGGTTATACCAGTTTCATCTACGTTTACAATCCGTTCTGGTCCAAACTTGTACCTCCTTAGAACAGAATCGTAATTGTCGAATAACTCATTAGCGTTTTCTCTGCTTAAGGATGATGTTCTTATGATGTCAGTATTTCCAGGTTCCCGAAGAGTGATCGAATTGTGTCTTTTCATTAATCCTTTCATCCAGTCAAGTCCATTTCTTAACGACCCAATTGTGTGGAATTTTACCGTGTAACGTACTCATATGCGAGAGTTCATAGTTGTTTGTAATTTAATTCGTAGTGTATTTTAGAACATTTGATTAGGAATTCTTCTAATTGTTTTTCTTGGGTTTTCGTAAAATCTTGTTGTGAAGTGTATTTTGATTGGAACCTTTGGGCAACATATTCATCATCTTGACGAGAGTCGGCGTCACCTAATGTTGTGTTTGTATTCTTTAATGCATTCATCATTTTCTTTACACGATGCTGAAGTATATATATTAAAGTTGCAAGGACTTTGCCGAATAACTTTCAAATAGGTTGCTGAAAATCGAATAAATAACTCTTACTATACACTGGCTTTTAGCGTCCATGTACAAATATATATTTGAGGTTGATTTTGTTAGACATGTGCCTATTGAAATCACTCGCATGATAGGACCTGGGGTAAAGAATCTTCACATTTTTGCGATCATGGCTCCTAAACGCATAAACCATTTTCCATTCAAATGTTTATATGGACCTATAGGCTATATCTATAGTTCCGAAAATTCAGAAATATAATAAAAGGAAAGTTTTCCATATTATTTTGGTTAATTTATTTTTATGCTTTGATTACGAAAATCAACCAGTCACACAGGAGCCTATATTAAAACCAACTTTTTCTAGTTGATGTTAATCATAATGAAATGTACAGAGAGTAGTCTATCTTCATAATTACTAATGGAAGGAGTAGATTGGTACAGAGCAGTGGGGGCACATAGGTCCGTACCAATCCACCCCACATGCATGTGTACTAATGTGCCCCAACCGAATTTCAAGATAATTAATTCCTATAACTGAAAAATGATCCCGCGCAGAGCAATTGAACATAAAAGAAATTATTTGTAAAGAATTACGCTTTCATTCAACCTCCATAAATTTTCAGCAATCCAGTACATATTACCAACATAAGCTTACAAAGATATAAGTGACAACTTATTTTTGCACTATGAAATCAAGTTTTTTTCTGCACACAGAAAAGAACGCTGCATCCATCCATCAACTATACCTCACAAAATTCTTTTGTCACCAATGTTGCTAGCACCAAACTGTTGTTCATCTACCTCTTCATAGTGGAAAAATATCTACCTCGTACATATGTGCCCCGTGTACCAATGCCCCCCTCTACCCTACCCTAGATGATCGAAATTACATATTGTTATACGAGTTACTTATTTGAACCTCTCCCTCAATTTATATCGAAACTCAATTTTCCTTATTTCTATAGTCTTGAAGCCCTAAGACTGAAATATTTTATGAATTTGAAATACCTGTCTAGTTAACACAGAGCATAGCTAATACAGAGTACCCAAATTGCTAGTACGTAATTTGCTAGTAGAAAGCTAACACTAGATTGGATTTTAGAAATAACTTCGAAAATCATTATTTATTTTATTCACAAAATTTCAAATATGACCAAAGGCCACTTTCGCTGAAACATTCACTACAAAGGAAAATAAAATTTGGAAGAGAGTGGGCCACGCCCCATATATCTATAAAGACACTACCCGTAATTTATCTTGTGAGACTCAGGAAAACCTTGGGAAAACATCAGTCAGGATCTCGGAATTTGAATATAGAACTTCTCAATTTCGAAGCAAGAATGCTAACGATATACAGTACTTTCTATAATTCATTTATATAGTTTTATTTAAAACCTGTCTTCCATAGTATTTTTTTTTCTTTTTAAGTAACGAGAATAATCAAATTCCTTACCTGTAAAAGTTTTGTAGCTAGTGAATTACTAACGTATGTTGTTAGTGTTATTGGATCCACAGACTTTTGCACTGCGTATTGTATCTGGCATAATGTCAATAAAATGGTGCATAGCGCTGAAATATAGAACAGAGTGCCTTTAATACCTTTAATACAACAACTTCATAAACTTGGAATATATGAAGAAAGAAAGAAAGAAAGAAAGGCTGCGTATCTTATTTTAACTACCTTTTAACGGTGCTTAATACAGATGGTGATCAGAAAAATGGAAACACCTGAACGAAATTGCAACTTACCAGATTAATATGGTGTCGGGCCACCTTTCGCCTTCAGAACAGCCTTGATGCGACGTGGGATGGAGGCATAGAGGTCGTGAATGGTAGCAAGTGGAATTTTACACCATTCCTCGTGCAGGGCATCGGCCAGTTCTGTGAGAGAGGATGGAAGTGGAAATCGTCGCCGGGGTCGTGTTTCCAAGACGGACCACAGATGTTCAATTATGTTGAGATCTGGGGATTGGACGTGCCAGGGGAGGTGTTCAACTTGTAACACCTCACTTTCATGGGTTACGTTTGTTTATCGGTATGAATATGAAATATGTTGTACTATTATTATTATTATTTGTTTGGGTCGCCATGTTGCTTCACAACAACAATTCTTTAATAATTTGTTTTTAAAATAGTCCTTCAACTACGTAATATAGGAGCAGCACGCTTCTAACGCATCTCACACATATCAGGTACCCAGATTCTTGTACAGTTGGTGCAGATAAAGTAAACAGATTATACTAATATGATATATCAGCAGTTTTCAACGTAAAATATTAAGCAAAATAATTATTAATTAAAGAAATAGATATGGATGTTAATATTTCAGGAAAGCAAATTTTATAACAACTTGTGTATATTCTATTTTATGCGAGATGATACCATCAGTAGTTTCAGCGGCGAATCTACAGCAACATATCTAAAAATTCATATCTTCATATGTACATTTAGCTCATTGTAGGAACAAATTACTAAATTATAACAGAATACAACAGAGTGCAATTGTCAACAAATCGGGTACTTTCTCATTCTTCATAACCTTCATAAAACATTTATCGCGGACATTACATATACTCATTTTATACATTATCATTTTCATTTATTTATTTATTTATTTATGGCCGTACTAATTATAATCTTCCCATGTTGATACAACTCTGACATACGATATTCCGTTGAAAATTATACTATTCCAACATTTGCTTGACGTACATGTAATGATCAGATTGCTGCTACAAATAAGCCTAAGTAGGATACAAGTTTTAGTTTCGGCACTTCAATGCTCCTAATATTTTATATTATTTAAATAATAGATACCTATATCGAACTAGATTTGCTTGATATAGTCTTATAAATTGTAGATTTATTTTTGGTAACTTAAATTTTAGGCATTAAAGCTTTGCGACATATAGGGATTAGGGACAAAAGCTACTTAGAACGACATTTCTACTGTATTAATCGCAGTTACTCAATAATTTATATTAAAACATTAATTATTTGATAATGCAATTCACAAAATTATGTCTAGTTCCTTCCTATGTCTAATTGTAGATTACCTACTTTGGTATAACAAGTACATTTTAAGATTAATAAAATGTTAGTGTCACAATTTTCTTTGCATTCCAAACTAACAATTTTTCGTTCTTTTTCTTCAAGACTTCAGTACTTAGAGACCAGAGAAATGACATTCACGGAGATGACAAAGCTTCTGTACAAAGCACCTAAATAATGAACAATGTAATAGTAATAATAGAATGGAACATTATAACACATAACACATAGACTGGCATAATTGGTTGCTCAAATTCAACAATAACAATATTTCATAACATTTTAAATAGATTAATATAAAAAATAAGGGCACACATAGACAAAACCACATAATTCCTGTAATGGATCAAAATGGTCCATTCCAAACTTCATCCCGATGTTCCTCAAACAACGCTGCAACAACGCCAGCTGTGTGAATGGGTGCATTATCATCCTGGAAGATGGCATCATTGTCCGGGAACAACATCCGGACCATAGGATGTAAGTGGTCTCCTAAAATTGCGACATAATCGTTGGCAGTGATTCGTCCGCTAAGTGTGACCACAGGACCCAATGAAAACCATGATACGGGGGCCCACAGCATCACCGAGCCGCCGCAATGCTTCACAGTTGGGCGGAGACACTGCAGATCATAAGCTTTTTTGGGCGTTCTCCACACATAAACACGGCCCGTGATTGGGAATAGGGTGAAGGATGACTCATCCGACCATATCACACGTTTCCAGTCCTCAACGGTCCAAGTTGCATGGTTGCGGCACCATTTGAGGCGTGCGAGAGCGTTATGGTCCCTGATGAGCGGTTTGGCCCGTGCAACACGACCCCGTAAGTCCATGTCATGTAATTCGCGGCGGACTGTGATTGTCGAAACAGAGTGGGGGAGGTGCTGATTGAGTTCCTCCGTCACTTGCTCCGCAGTGGCACGACGGTTCTGCGTGACAATGCACTTTAATACCCGGCGTGACCTGTCACTCATGATTTTCTTCCGCCCACTGTTCCGCTTCCCCGATGTGGTTTTCCCGTGTGTTGTGTAGGCCGCCATCACCTTCGACACTGTCCCACGCGACACACCTAACACCGTAGCCACTGCCGTCACACTCACTCCACATAACCGCGCACCAACAATTTGCCCTCTTTGAAAATCTGATGTGTCTCCCATTTTACACTACCTCCGTCTGCTGCAGCCACTGGACACTGCTGTTCCACTGCACCTGACGTAGTATGAAGACCGACCTAACACACCACCACCAGCGATCCGGCGCTGCGGGCGCCACGACACCACTGCCAACCCACACATCTGACGTGTTGCCAACTACAGGTGTTTCCATTTTTCTGATCACCATCTGTACCTTTATCCCTTTTGTTTTATGACTAATTGATTCATATGAGCAATTATTTTTCTAATTTCTTTGAAATGAACATGGAATTTAAATATCAGATAATTTAATTTTATTGATTTCTTCTTCAATTCTAATTAAATACCCTTTGTTTTTTAAATGAATTTACATTATATATACATTTAGTAATACTTAGGTTTGATTATTAAAAATTTAAACTATGTACCACAAAATTTAATTTTCACTAAGTAAAGGAAATTTAAATAAATTCAAAGAAAATATCAGAGAGATCAAATCATTAAAATTCCAGTTCATTTCAAAGAAAAGAGAACAAATATTCCTGAAATAAATGAATGGGCTAAATAAATAAATAAATAAATAAATAAATAAATAAGTAAATAAATAAATAGGTATTCATAGCAAAAACTTCTACACGCTACTTAAAATAGTCATGCTAGCTTTAAGTCCTAAAACATTGAAATTTTGAGTGAATACTCTCCATGTATCCTAGGGTGAGAATAAAACGGAGTTTTACGAATTATGACCTTATTCAACTTCTCTCCCCTCCCGTTTATTACATCTCTGAAACTATATATAATACGTAGGAACTCGAAAATTTTGTAGAAATGGTTTCCTTGGGCCAAGGGCTGAAAGCTTATATCCGATGGAGTTGAAATTATTTCTCGTCCTTCATCAGGTCTGCGAAACAGTTGGACATAGATCATTGAAAATTTGTGGAAATACTTTCAGTCAACAAGACATTTTCAAAAGCGACCGGATATTCAAAACTGTTAGAACTAAATTTTGCACAAATGCTGTCTTTGAACACTATACCTTTAAGAGGGCACGAAAGCTCAAACGGTTTACCATACCCTTCACCAGATCTCAGTACCCATCGACGTAAGAACTTGAAAGTTTGTACAAATTTTCTCATTGAACCCTAACTTGATGTACGCCGAAGTTATACGAAATGTAATCCTTACAACGGAAAAGTGGGCTCGATCCAATTTTTGCTGTTCAATATATCTTCTAAACATTTCGATGTAGCTATTAAATTTCGTGTAAATGTTCTTCTCAGACTCTAGACTATGATTTTGTGACGGAATTTTCTGAAACAAGATCTAAGAGGGTGTGAAAAGGGGTTAAACGTTTTCTGGCTCTAAGAGGTGGAAATTTTGTACAAATATCTCTATATTTCATCAAGTTTGTGTACGTGAGAGTTTCGAATAATTTCTCTCCGAGTTGTAAGTAAGTTGATAACAATACTGTTCATCAATTTTGCCATTGATTTCTTTAAAAATACTTACCATACAGCCATGAAATATATATACTTACATTTTGTTACTAAATTTCATGCTGCAAGTCGATTACTATTTGGCTAAGATTTGAGACAGGAAAAAGACGTTTTATGGGATACTTTCGGAAAATTCAATTTGAGGGATATAAATCTTGAAGAACAACTTCCACAAGACAGGGAAAATCTTCCGATTTCAGATGAAAGATTGTGACTTCTGTCATCTTGGAAAAAACATTTATTTATGAACATTATGATAATTAGCAAGGAGAATGAGGGGAAATTTCCTCTTCAATTACATTTGGATCCACCTCAAGTAGCCCTGCCCCCACAAATCATGTTGGAAGATAAAAAGTTTGAATATATTGTCTAATTCCACTAGCTTTTATCACATCATTGAAGTTTAGTCTGCTATCTGCATTCCCAATTGAAATATGTAAGCCATTTAATTTTGGGCTTTTTTAATATTATACTCATAGTAACCCTTATATAAATTTCTTTCACTCTATTTTCACCATCACATAGTTTACCTATTTTATTGTGGCATAGTTATCACTTGCAATCGTATTCTCATACGCTTTCAGTTCAGAGTCGGAAGTGAATTTGAATGATAACGTTATATATACTAAAACGTGTAACGATCATGTATGCTTGTAAACCTCTTACATTGTATGAATGTAAGATACTTTCAGCCCTATATTCAAACACATTCGGAAAGGTTAACTTCGGATACCTCAGGCAATATCTGTAGTTACTTTACTTGTAATTATTGTTACTAAAGTTGTTGATTTAACATTTTTTGTTTGTTTGTTTGTTTATTACTAACTATTGTCAGATAATCATATTTGTATGTGTGTTGGAGGGAGAGGGTGTCGTTGTCTCATTTTGAATGATTACACTATTAGTCCTCTGTATTCTGTTGGGCTGCATTTTATCAACCCCTCCACCCTCACTTTAAGCATAATACTCAAATTCGCACACTTCTTACAAGCGTCTCTAAAATAAATTGATTTCTGAGTGATGAGTATTGAGAGAACCTACTGCTTCAAGATGCGAGAAAGTGATCTGATGTGAAAAGTTATTTACTAGTGACTGCATGAGTGTTTACTTACTTCCAGTAAATTCTAACTTGTATCAGCAAGTATTTTAAAACCAGAAGAAGTTTTTGTATTTCTTTTCAAATGTGATCCATAATTCTTATTCTTTCCGTGCAAATAATAAATGAAATGAAATCTTTAAATTTTACGTCCCACGTTTATGTCAGCTAGGCTAAAGGAAACCGTGATTATGAGAAAATGAATGAAATGGTGGAATGAAGAAAGTGGGAGGAAACGAGAGTACCCCGAGAAAATGCACGTATACGGTGTTTGATTATGCGAAGAATGTCCATTCTCTTAGTATAGTTTATACAAATAATAAAGTTGAAGCAGTTACCTGTACCCCTAGAAAAGAAGATATTTGTTTTCCTTTTTTAAAAAAAGAATAACGTTCAGGCCATTTTTATGGATCAAAAAAAGAAGAGATGCCCGGGTAAAAGAGTATGTCTGGTGACTATTTGGAACGCTTTCAGTTCGAAGCAGAAGACCTCGCCATTATATCTCTAGTTTAATATTAGCACACGTAGTCACACACACACACACACACAAAGTAATCATCATGGCAGCAAACAGGATCTGACGTGACACATTCCAGTTCTTTAATGTAAAGTTTGCAATACCATAAACATTGCCTTTGAAATCTACACATAAAATAGAAAAGTCTTAAATTCTTCAATTCCCTTCCCAAATGCATAGTATATTCTATTTAAAATAAAATTCTTACGAACAATACTTAATTTAAACTCGTTTAAGTTCCCTTGTTTTCTGTTTATAACATAAACATGACTAGTCAGCCTATTCATGAATTACTTTAAGTTTAATCAGCCAAACAATTTGTTTCAATATTGCGTTTTACAATTGCATTTTGCTATTATTGTTATTTGCATTTATTGTTTTTGCTTTATTTTCACATTTAACATATGACTAACTGAAAGAGTATAATCAATAAATCTTGGAATGCAAATAAGAATGATTCACAAAGGTATTCAACAGCCTAAACGAAATGATATAGGCTATGCTTATTCGTCATTGACAGCTTGACAAGCAAGTCTTATAGTGGTCGTTAATGGTGTTCTGTGCATAAAAATTGATGGTAGATTCGTAAATTGTTACTTGAAGTAAGTACAGTATTAATTCATTATGTTGTAAATTATAGTTTACGATTCCGACCATCCGAGACGTGCGGTACGTGGAGATCTCAGCTCCCCGAAATCCCAACTTTTCTGTAAACTTAGTCTAATTTTAGGGGTGATTTTACAAATTCTAATATAATTTATTCTGATATTGAATTTAGGCCCCTCTCAAAAGCTTTGGACCCCTCCCGAAATAAATTCGTGCTACTTTCCTGCCGGTCATGTCTTGAATTTAACTTCCGCGGTGCTTTTGTAGAGGACTAGGGTACTTTCCTCTGGCTCCTATGTTGCGAGTTAATTGTCAGATATATATATATATATATATATATATATATATATATATATATATATATATATATATATATATATATATATATATATATATATATATATGTTTTACTATTTTTCATTTTTGTATGTCCCTTAGCCCAGTCTAATCAATTAGAGTCCAGTTTAGCTGTAAGTACTGAAACTAGATTTGTCAATTTATTTTTCTCGATCATCCCCTTGAACTGGCATCTCCGCTCTATATGATTGGCAAACCGCTCTACCGCATAATATGATTGGCAAATCTTTGAACACATTCATGCAGTAAAAGTTATCAACTGACTAAAGTGAAAAGTTTGTACACTATAAAGGCAATTCTCTACTCTATTGGGGGAATGATTATTGTATTTTCAATATATTTTAAACATTATTATTAGACTACATTATGACATTTCTTCAAGTTTTCCCAAAACTACCTCCCTCCCTCTGTGGTGGTAAAAGAAATTGATTTTGTTCAATTTTTTTCCAATTCATTACATCAACCAAGTTAAAACTTTTACGTGCTTTGGGATTCGATTCTCGCATTTTCGATTTATTCGACCCATCCTAATATCCATACACTATTCTAATACTTTCTTTTGTGTGTGAGCCGGAAGAGTGGCGTGCTCCTGTAATCCAGCTCCCTTGGAGGCGAGATATTGTGGTGGAAAATGGCCCATATTGTGATAGTTGATTTTGCATGACGATCTGTGCACCCTCCAGCTGCACTGGGTTCAAGTCCCGGTCGTGATTCAGAGCGCACCTATATTTATAAAAACCACTGTCTTGCATTATAACACAAAATACAGAAACTGTAATCTGTATGTCTGTGGTCACAAATTATAAGTTTACCTCTAATTTATAGTGAATATATCATGCATCAACAGATATACATACATATGTACGCCAGGGTCCAACAATAATAATAAAAAATGTTATTTGTTACTATGACTATTGTTGCTTCTCGTCTCGTCTCGAATACGAGAAGAAAGTCGAGACGAAGAGTGCTTTCTTGTATATTCTGGACGAAGCAAGACATTTCATGAGTCTAGAGGGTAACACCAGCTCACTCAAATCCTAGATCTCGAACGCTGTTTTGCTGTTACATGATTGATAGTATATAAAACATAAAACTTGTATGAGCACAATGAAGAGCATTTATCAATCTTAAAGATAAGCAAGTTATTGCATAATCCAATAATAAATATGGTTAAATGTTATATCACTCCCTTCGCGGACCTCTCTCAATACGGAAGCACTATGATAACTTCTAGATGAAATTGAGAAAAATTAGGTCATAATTTAAAAAAAAAACGAGACGAGATTAGTAAACCTCTTCGAGAATTGAGACGAGACTTCTACAAAATAATAAAAAATTATTTATAATCTTGTCTCGTCTAGTGGGTAACACTGATCATTACTTACAGTTAATTTTTTTCTTTAGTATTTTTTTTAAAATTCTTCTATGTTTTATGCTGCTGTTTACAACTAGTATTTTACTTCTGAACTTAATTTTATTTAAATTCTGAAAATACTTAAATAAATTGGGCTCAACTGAAGAGACCGAAGACTCATTCGCAACCTGTACATAGGACAACGAGTAAAGTTGTGCTTGAATCAAGGAGAAACCAATAGTGCAGAGATGAGAAGTTAAACAAGCAAAGGGCGTTCATTAAGTTTTGAACAAGTGGGAATAATATTTTTATTAGTTGCAATATGATGGTAAAATTTTAGATGAACATACTTTGATCCTTTGGTTTCAAAATAATAATAACTGTTGTTGCCTACTGTTCACAGGTAAACCACAATGGATACTGAAGTACCCGACAACAAGCTTGGAATTTCTGTTCAAAACCGCTGATGAATCAGCCACATTGATTCATAGGAAGTTGCTTCCAGTTTATGACTATCACACATTGGACCACGCCAGTATCCAACTTCGGTTACAGCGTTTAAAAAAACCTAGACTTTCCAGATCAGGCCACAAAGTTACGACTTTTTTTTCTGGGATCAGTACAGTGTCATTTTCATAGAACATTTTCATCATTTTCTGGGAACATAGCTCCACAATTAACGAGGAGCGTTATTGTTTGTCACTGGATAAGGTACAACGTGCTCTCCAGATCAAGAGACCGGAGCTGGAAGAGACCGGACCGGTCAACAACCTCCATCATGACAATGGCAAACCTCACACAGCCATGATGACACAGCAGAAAATCAAGAAAATGGAATGGGAAGTCCTCCCTCAGCCTACTTATAATCCGGATTTGATTCCTTTGGATTTCTTCTTGTTTGGTCGTCTGAAGGCCCACTTGCGAGGAAAAACATTCGACAGCGACAAGGCTCTCGATTTTTGTGTGAAACAATGATGTAAAATTCAGTAACCTGAATTTTATGAAAGTGCATTTAAGCATGGAACGTTGAACGAGATAGGCCACAGGAGATGGAAGTTACATTGAGTGACATAGTCTTGTAGCCAAAGAATAAAAGCATCGCACCTAAGATGTCGTCATCATATTGCAACTAATAATAATATTATAGCTATCTGTGTAAGACTTATTGAACGTCCCTCGTAGTATGTCACTCCAATTATTCAATATTTACAATAAATACTTAACGAATATATTAATGGGAGTTGGAAGTTCCAAGATTGGGGAGCAGATCATTAATAAAGTGAGGTATATGGATGACATGATTGTTATAGCTAGAACCGAGAAAGAACCATAAGAGACAATGGACAAAATAGTTGACACTTGGAAACAATATGGAAAGGACTTTATAGTTGAAAAATCGAAAGTTATGGTAATATTCCGTGAAAACTCGCCCTTCCGGATCAGAATAGAAAATCATTAGTTACCAAAATCTGCAGATACTACTACTACTACTACTACTACTACTACTACTACTACTACTACTAATAATAATAATAATAATAATAATAATAATAATAATAATAATAATAATAATAATAATATCAGAATTGGTGACAACGTTGTCCACTAGTATTGTTAAAACTGCTTTATACTTTTCAATATGTAGTACGTCGGACATATTAATTTTCATGCAAATTAAAAAAAAAAATATTTTTAGCAATTTCTACTAAAGTTAACTCATGTACTCATGATCATATTCGTACTTTGGCTAAACGCAAGTTTGCAGAAAAAAGTATACCATAGAAGAGGAATGTTTTCGAAAATATTGAGAAGAATATGCTTATATAAAAGAACTACTGAAAGTTTTGATTTTTCATCTTGATTAATCTTAGTTCAATACCTCTGTGTAGAACGATTATTCGAACTACCCAGCACTCGTACGAAAGCGTCCGTAGATCTACATATTGCATACCTAGTGCACGTATGTTTATTTACCTATACACGCTTTACTTAATTTTTCACGCATCCACTCACTTGTTTACATTAATGCTTTCACATTTTCCCTTTCCACGTGGGAGCTTAATTTTTATTTGCGCAGTTTTTGACGCTAAAGCGCGAACGGAACACATTTTCACTTATCTTCATGGCCAGAAGAAAATTGTATGTACAGTCACTACAAAAAGTTGATGACCTTTTTCAGAGTTTAACGTCCCGCGTTTATGTACCAAGGTTAATGGAGATGGTGTTGAATGGTGATCATTAATGAAATGGTAGAATCACATAACATTACATAAAATAACATTGTAAGTTGTTTTTTTTATTCATAGATTAATGCACAACGGACAAAGGGTTGTAACAGATGATATCTTCCTACTTCGCTAAATTCTCATTTCCCCTAACATTTTATCAGTTGTTATCCATAGTTAAAAATTACATACGCAATTTTAGGCGAAATGCGAATCGCATTTAGCGCTCGCGCCATGTGAACTTTGTGGTGAACACACACCGTGTGTGTGGGTTTCCTCGGAGTTCTAACGTTTCCTCCCACTTCCTTCATTCCACCATTTCATCCATTTCCCATTATCAGCGTCTCCTTTAGCCTAGCCGGCATAATCGTGGGACATTAAACTTATAGATTTCATTTTTTTCATTTTGAAGACTTTGATTATGTTTCAAATAGGGCTGCCCCTACGAGATGAGACTTAATTATATGTCGTCTTCTCTCGAGAAAGAAAAAAAAAAAAGCTCTTGTTTCGCCTCTGAACTATATGTTTGTTTTAACTCGAAAACAAGACGAGAACAAAAATAATACAACGTGAAATATACAAATAAAAAACAAAGTGTGGAAAATTTGCAACATTCTGATCAGCATGCAGCAAATCTCACGAGTGATGATGGAAACAACTTACAATCGAACAACCCGAGGTTGCTGAAAGAGCACTTGACGAGGCAATTTTCTGACTTTTCGCAGTTTGTTAGAATGGGTTCAGCACAAAGAAAAAAAATCGGATTGAACCCACCTGAAAAAAACCAAACACTTGAAAACTTACTTGGGGTTTTTCGCTTTTTTAGTATAACCATCTTTAGTATGTTATTAGTATAACCATCATGCATCACATTGAAACGAGATTTTGGACTTATTGGGTAAATAAGATTCTTTCACATATTATTACAGTACGCTATGTACAACATTTAATAAACAATAAAACTATAGTAAAATTCAGAATATACCGAGTGAATGAAAAAAATTCACCTTAGCTTAAGATAATTAAAGAACAAATTAACGTTTGGGTTATTTTTATATTTGAAATAATATAGTATACGCAATTTTTCGTGATAAAATACTGTAAAGCAGAAGGCAGCAATAAAATTTCGCAAACATAGCGGGCTAGAGTGAAGTATCATCGATTTGGATCATTCTTTGTATAAGGCTAGGCTAATATATCTTTATGTGCATTTATTTCTAACAAAAGGAGATACGCTATGGAGGGAGCTCAAAATTCGAACTTAGCATCATGCAAAAACCGTCTAACCAATTTGGCCTTTTCGTCAAAGGTTAGTCTTATATCCTTGGAAAGTTAACGTAATTATATTTATTTTGGCGCGGGGTAGAGATAACAAAGAGAGAGATATGTGTGTGTGTGGCAAAATTCAAAATATTTTGAAATATGTAAGTATTCGTTTCGTCGCGGAAAACAAAGTACAGACTCAAATAAGGAAGATTAAAATCGAAATTTAGCAGTATCAGATATATAAGAATATATATCGTATATATAGTGTATGTCACATGTAACTTTCGAGTAAACTGGAAAAGAAAGATCAACATTCCCATGCAATGCAATATAATGAAACATACCAAACAAACTTCTCCTGCCATCTCTAGGTATATTTCCGACAATACTACCTACATACTGTTCTGTAGTCCGACCCTAACACATTCCACCTAATAATTCAATTACACCACGAGTGGCGCTTACCCTTCTCTTCCCTCAAGCTGCTCATATATACTCAAAGACGTCAGTCACAGTGTTGATTTATGTCTATATGGTCAGCATACGACCCGGATTCGATTCTCTGTCAGCTCATGTTGCTAGAATTCCAGGTTAAGCTGTAAGCTCAAGCTTTATATAGCCATCGTGATGATAGAAACATTAAACCTCAAACCAACCAACTAATGGCTCTTGATATTTGAATATCTCGTGTCAACGAAATTCCAAACCTGTATTATACATACTATATATGCCAGTGGCGTACACAAACTTCATCAATGGTGTGTTCAAATATCCAAGTTCATACTGACAAAATTTTAAATAACAGCTAAGTATAATAATAAAATCATATAAACGTGTATTACTGAGCATATTTGTTATATAATGTATCCCCACGTCACTATCTTTACATAAGAAAACTCGATTTCGAAAGATAAACTATTAAGTATAGAGATACGAGGCAGTCGCTATTCTTTTAAAGGAATGACTACTGGTCCTTGTACCAGCTCAGATAGGTCTTCCTGATTGAATACATCTTTCGAAACAATTTTTAAAATTCAAAATAATGGCTTTGTCTCGTCTCGTGCACAGCAGCGTCATTTCAGATTTTGCTTGGAGGGAAACCTAGAAGAAAGTGGATTTTCTAGTTTTTTCTTGGTATATTATTATCGAATAGATTAAAACATATATGTCGAACTCAGGGGGGGGGATGACCACCTTTGGAGCCATAAATGACGTGCACCCTAGTCTGAAAAATTTCTAAAGTAAATTTTAACATGAAGACCGTAATGTCTCAAAAATTTACGAATTCGTTAACAATCTATCAAAAAAAAAAAAAAAAAAGTCAAACTACAAAGTTCACTGTATCAAGAAGCTCCAATATACCAAATTTTAGGATTACCTACGAGATGAGCGTCTCGAGAAGGTGTCGTGAAAATGATGTCTCTTCTTGGAAAGTGTGTCTGTTTGCCTTGGAAGAGCTCTGTCTTGTCCCGAGAATTCTGTCTTCTCTCGTCTTGTGGTCAACACTACCAAATACCAAGCTTTTATGTTCAACTGTTCACAATAAACATGTAATAACAGTTGAATTTCACTTTCTTCCCTAAATTTTGGAATGGAATTTTTAAAAAATCGTACAAATGAATGAAATATTCAAATTCTGCTTACCAGAAAGTACACTATATCAAAGTTTTTGCCCTTTACGCGTAATGTGCCATTTTTTAAATAATCTCATTGAAAGGTGAATTTCGAAAAAATGTTTGTATATTTTCTCCATGAAATCTTCATATGCTGAATTCCAGGTTTCCAATATCAGGACTCCAACTTTACTAAATCACTCTTTGAGAAATTAATTTGTCTTTGTTTTGTTCTTTGGGAAGTGAACTTCGAAAATCGTTCACACACATATATTTGCAAACTTTCATCTCGGAATCATGTATCAAAATTCTCCCCGTAACTTATCATATCTTCTGATAGGATTTTCATTCATTCATTCTTTGTTTGTTTGTTTCTTTTTTATGCTTCTTAGAGTCAGCATTACAAAGATCCTCTCTTATCTCTTCCCAGGCGCGTATCCAAAAAAATGTTAAGAGGCCTCATCACTGCGAAATTAAAATACCGCTAATTTTACAGTAAGTATGTGATATCTTCAAATAGATAAAAATATAATCGAAAAATGGAACAAGACTCCCTAGACAATATTATTCTGCGTGAGATACCGTTATCATGACTCATTTATCTGCTTTCGATTTCCAGACATTTAGAAAATCGGCATTTATTTTGGCGTTTCTAAATAACTGCAAACGGAAAGCTACTAGGTGACTCGTGATAACGGTACGTCATGCAAAATAACAACGTCTAGGGAGGTCTTGATCCACTTTTCGATTATCTTTTATCTATTTGAAGATATCACATAATTACTCTAAAATTAGCGGTATTTTAATTTCGCAGTGATAGGGACTCTTAAGAGGTGTTCAAGCTTTCTTGGGGGGCGGGGGGGAAGGTTCAATACTACAAGTCACTACTTAGATGTAGTATTGAAAGGGTATTATTCTAAACCCGAAAAGGCGATAGGTAATTGTAAAGTACTTCCAACTATATTTTCAAGAAAAATGATAGAACTACCTTGTTTTTATAAGAGAAAGAATACAGATGAAGTGTATAATTAAATGTCCATGCTACATAATCACTTCTCTATTAAACAAGCAATTTTATTGAGAAAATGTAGATATAAATGTGTGTTGAGTTAGGAAGTTTTTTGGGGGGGGGGTTCCGAATCCGGTAGATCCCCGTGAATACGCCACTGTCTCTTGCCTAAGTCAGAAAAGAAAGTTGTGTAATAAAAAATAAACTAATTGCTGAGCAAAGCAAACTAATTTATTATTATAAAACTAATATATCGTAACAGTTTCGCCAACTAACCACTTGACTTCATCAGACATCATCAAATTACAAGATATTAGTTTCATAATAATAAATTGGTTTACTTTGCTCAGCGATTATTCTAGCATATTTTTATTCTAGCATAAATATCATGGAGAATAATACTGTGTAAAATTGAAATTTCTGTGTACAGCGGATTCTCCTGGACATTAAATTTTGCCTTTAGATTTAATTCAAAATTAGAACAATTTTCAGTTTTCTTCTTTTTATACAGCTTCAGTCTTTTTCATGCAACTTTTCTTAGCTTCTGTATGATATGGTATTAATATATCCAGTGTTCGAAGTGGAAAAAAAGGAGAGACGGTCACGGTATGCTTTATTACGATTTTAATTCGGCATACCGCCTATCTAAATGTTGAATTACAGTGAGTGTGAGTTGCCTGAAAGATTGCATTTCTATTTACATAATGACTGAAAACCACTGGAGGGCTTCTCTTTAGTTACTGGAGAGATATGCAGAGACTTTGATCCCTCGCTAACAACTTTCTGAAAACATATTCCCTTATGTTGAATTATAGAGAAATATTTACGTAAATGCTCAAAAACCTAGTTTTTATATTAACAATTTCCTGCGGCAAAGCTCCCGGACGCCCCACTCTACTGAGGGTATTCCAAATCCCCGGAAGAATCCGCCCTATAGCAGACAACCCCTAAATTTGCTCATGGTCAAACACGATATTTATATGAATTAAGTCAAGAAGACACACGCGTAGTCGCTAACGCTCTTGCCTTTGGTGTGAGCGGTCCCGTGTTCGGTTCCCGGTGAAGACACTAGGTCGAAAAAGTATAACAGCTTTTTCAGGCCAGCCACATTGAGTGAGGTTTTCCCTAGGTTTCCTTCATTCATGCTGGGATGGTACCTAACATTACGATCCCAGGTCGCTTCCTTCTTTCCTTTTCTTTCCTACGTCATCCCTCATATACATGACGGGCTGAATGACCTTCGATGCCGACAGCCCAGAAATCTAATTCCTAAGGAGACACACATATACGTACGAAAGAAACAATACAATATGGCACATCAAAATACAAATTAAATGAACTTCTTTCAAGACACCCCATTTTAAAAACAAAAGATAGGAAAAAGATTTAAAAAATTCGATGTTGTCAACTTAGAAATTATTTCTACATAAGAAATAAAATCTTTTTACGCACACAGTTGTTCCTCCATTACCGTGTATAAAAATGGATTTATTAAAGGTATTTAGCATCTACTCTCCCGTGACGGTATGTCTTAATCACTAAAAGCAGAGGTGGTATACCTTCATCACAGGAAAACCAGAGGCGGTATGGCATACCACCGCATACCGTCTCACTTCGACAATTGAATATATCCCCATAACAGAATACTGTATTAAATCAAATTTTAAGTTTCAGTATTGGCAGACGCAAATTCACAGGAAGGAAAATGGTAAAAGCCTTCCATTTGATAAAATTCTGTTGGCACACGCACGCACGCACACACACACACACACACACACGCACACACACACACACACACACACACACACACACACACACACACACACAAACACAAACAAACACACAAACACACACACACAATAACGAACTCCTTAGAAAGTTAAATGATACAGAAAAAGGGAGCAATTCTTTGATTTTTAAAATTTAATTTTTATTTATTAAATTTTATTGAATTTCAGATTTTTCGTAACAAATAAGCTATGGGCTAACGCACATGATACCCTAAACTAGAAGAATCTCTTGTTTATATTTATGAAAATAATGTAGGGTTCCATAGGGACCAAATTAAGGAGATTTTTACTTTCCCAAAGTCCTGTAGGTATGCCGAAATGCAATTCTTGAATAGTTATGCTAAATACTATATCTCCATTCCTAGAATTCCTCTCTGGACCTTAAATTTGTATTGTTCGTTTAATTTAACTATAATACTGAATTAGTGGCGTATTTACGATTTTGTTTCGGGGAGGGCTTTGCTAACTTTCGAGGGGGGGGGGCTTTGCCTGAAAATGTGAAAATTCTGCAAGATATTTCATATACTTTACTATAGTAAATAAGATTTAGGGGGCTTAATCCCGGAAGCCCCCCCTAAATACGCCACTGTACTGAATAATACTTCTATAATTAATTAATTAATTCCTCAGTAGACTAGCGACAAAGTAACGTGTTCTTTATATCTAGTTAAGTTAAACTAGAATATGAAACTGTTTGCGAATCTTTAGAATTTGACCTATTGTTATCAATAAAACAAATGCGATATCAATGACATGTTAGTCCACATAAAAGTACTAATTTGTGCACTAAAACGCTTCGTAAGAAACATAATAATGCATTGTATTATAACGCTCGTAACAAATGGAAGTATACGAAGTTAAAAAAAATAATCATCGCTGTCTTTCAAATTCTATTATTATATGCAGGGGTAAAAGTGGATCTGAAAAGGTAGGGGGACGGTCGGTAGCGGCATGACGTCTCGCCATCCCCTTGCCTATCTTTGCCCATTGTAATTTTTTAGGAACTGGGGGAACGCCGTACATATTTTTTCGATGCGGGGATGGCGTCCCCCGCACTTTTACCCCTGATTATACGCAGTAAGTACCTTATTGGATTGATTTATACATCCTTACATTTCGCTCATTCTCATCTCTGTTCGTCCCTTCTATTGGCTTTAATCAAATCAGCCTTAAAAATAAATGTTTTTCACTGCAAGCTTCCTTGTCTGAGTGTTCTGATCAAAGAAAAATTGTAGCCCGTTAACCTATGTGGAGACTATTACTACAGTTAATATCTATTAATATAGAAGGGTCGCCCATTTCTTTTCCTTATAATTCCCAAATGTATAGATGGAAAACAGTAGGAAGCTGGAGTGAAAAAACTAAGGATGGAGATTTTAGATGAGGAACATTACGCATATGAAATAAGAACTAAGTAACACGGTACCATTACTCAGATATTCACTTGGACACGCCAATTAACATTCCTCCGCTAGAAAGGACTCTTGGTTTCTTGTATAATTAGGGCTCTCCAACTTTCGGACTAAAAAACACGGGACACCCTATGAAACTTAAAATATAGTCATAATTATGAACTTTAATCTTGCTGAAATATGAGAATAAATTAAATAATAAGTGAGTGACAGAAAATAGATTATTCCTATTAATTGAGTATCGATGACTAACAAAAGCGGGATCTACTAAATATTACACGAATGATATTAGCTTATGTTTTGGAGACTACCCGGGACATTCAGAGTTCTGAACCACTTTTTTTTTTTTTTTTTTTTTTTTTTTTAGGGGAGAAGGGAGATTATGTAAATCCGGGCGGGACTGTCTCGGCTAAACCCTGGAAGCCCTACGTACGGCATTCTTTGTAGTATCACGTGACGCATATTGACGTTTTAGTGCTCCTATTTTTATTATAGACGGCGTTTCGTGTTTAAAAAGTTTGTGTTTGATGTAATTATTTTCAAGGTTTGTAATACATTTTTTAAAAAAATATATGGCATGAGAACAGAAGGAATTCTCGACTTTGCATGAATCTATTTTAAAGTATTAAAAGGTTAACGTTAGAGTTGTTAGAGAATTGTTTTTTGACACTGAAACAAAGCAAACAGAAGTGCATGTAAAACTTTTCTCATATTAAGTGAAATTCTCTATTTCTTCGTGCGGTTAATACGAAATGCATGCATGTGTGTGTGTGTGTGTGTGTGTGTGTGTGTGTGTGTGTGTGTGTGTGTGTGTGTGTGTGTGTGCGTGTGTGTGTGTGTGTGTGTGTGTGTGTGTGTGTGTGTTAAACAATACCTTAGCATGCAATAACGTCTTTGCTTCATACATATAATAAACAGTGTTCTTTTTAATTCCTTTTTCTTCCTTTATGTTAAAAATGTTAGAGCATTATTACTCTTGCATTTCTACCTTTCTTGTAAAAACTATCGCATTACTTATTAACTGCCATCATTCTTAGTCTAGTGACTATCATAGGCGCCAAGTTTAAGGGTTTACGAGAGGGCCTGCCCCGCCCCTTAACTTTGCTTGGGCCTACGTGTCAGTATTAAAATTCTCGTTAATCTCTTGTTAGATAATATCTGGCAAATGTGAATGCTAATCCCCTGCCCCCCCCCAAAAAGTCATACAGAAATTAGCCCCACTGGTGACTTAAGTGTGCCTGGAAATTTGTGAGGAAATTCGTCAATGCATAGTATTACTAGTTAATGCACATGAAGGTAATACAGGATTCCTTAGATACCTATTTTAGAGTGGCTGGTTTAACCTCTAGACACGTTTGGAACAATAGTAGAAAGACTGAAATCCTGTTCTCAGCGAGGATTGAACATAGACCTAGGTAGGTGGAGGTTTCACCAACAATGCCACCGAGGCTGCTTATATTTAATATAACCCCACCCCCAAAAGCTGTAAATAAATGTTTTAACATTCTACGTTAGCGTATGGTTTATTGGGGATGGTCTAATGTCAGCTGAAAGCCGTTTCCATTTAGATTGTAACAGACTTCTGATCTCCATTGAAACTTTTAGCCAATTCTTGCTCAAATATTTTATCTTGGATTTGATTGAAGTTTAGCGTGTCTTTCAACAACAAGTCTATATGAAATGTGGACCTACTACATAACATGAGATCCGAACCATATGAGTTCCCGCTGGGAATCGAACCTGGATCTCTAGCGTCAAAGGCGCTTACGCTATCCACATAACCACGAGATAATTCTGCAAAAAGATCTTACAGGTAAGAATGTATGTTCCTATACCGAACAATATACAACAGAAAGATAAGGATTCTATTTTTCGTAAGTAATAAATTTTGTTAAAGAAATCTATGATGAAAATTTAGGTATTTAATTTAAGGCAAAGGGAGGATGCAGTTAACACAAGTATTCAAACAAGTCATAATGTCTTTTCTCTTTTAAATTACGATTATTGGTACAGAATGTAGGATTATTATTTTTTTTTTTTTACACTGTATTAACCCATAACGTAGCTTCGGATGAAATCTCGGACTTACTACATATCCTTTTGAAATAAAAATCGCTACTTTCTATCTCATATTTTGATATATCGATATTGGGAAGTATCTTGACGAGAGACGTTTACTGCACCAAAGAGATCAGGTCAAGAATTGCTATAGCCAAAGAAGCATTGGACAAGAAAAGGTCACTCTTTACTAACAGCCTTAATATTGGACTAAGGAAGAACTTGCTCAAGTATGGAGTATTGGACTTTATGGTTCAGAGACTTGCACATTACAGAAGTTAGAGAAAAAAATATTTAGAGAGTTTCTAAATGTGGTGATGGAGGAAGATGGAGAAGATAAAATGGACAGAAAGAGTAACAAACGAAGACGTTTTTAAACGGATAGGAGAGAAGAGGACGCTTCTAGCCACCATCCTTCGTAGAAAAGCCAATTGGATTGGACACATCTTGCGAGGAAATTGTATTCTTTATACCGCCACAGAAGGAAAGATTGAAGGAAAGCGATGAATAGGAAGAAGAACACAAGTGATCGATGATGTGAAAAATAGAAGAAATTATTGGAAGTTAAAAGAGGAAGCTAAAAATAGAGAAACATGGAAGAAACATTTCCAGGTCTAAACTGAAAATTAAGAAGAAAAGAAATAAGAATAAAGAAGAAAAAACCTCACTAGTCCCAAAACGTGCCAAAAAAGCAGAATACTTAATAATAATAATAATAATAATAATAATAATAATAATAATAATAATAATAATAATAATAATAATAATAATAATAATAATAATAATAATAATAGAGATCATATAATGAACAAATAATACCCAAAATATAACTCAGGTTAATCCAACATTGTCTTATTGAGGTTCTTTAAAAAGTGAATGATTAGTGAAGATACATTTTTTAAAAGGGAACTGCCAATTTAATAGAGTTACTGAGCTACGATTGCTTGTTAAGAATTTTTTCTACGATCTGTTAAAATGTGCAATACTTTATACGACAGAGTTTAGAAACTCATTGAAGTAATCCATATCTAAATTACTCTCTTTCCTGTGGCGTCTCTATCAAGTACCCTACCTGCAGGAGAACCACTGCACTATCGTGGGTGCTCTGAACACTTGCAAATGCACTCATTGTAATAAACTACGTAAAACGCTGCAGTGAAATCGTGTCGTATGACGTATATCATTCCTTCATGTCTTCGTTCATGCACTTCGCATTTTGTGTGTGATAGCCTATGCTTAGGTTTACAGAGGTTAGCAACTCCACAAGAACTAAGAAAGCACCAGATGCACCCCGTTTTTGACTAAACTTAGTTTAAATGTAATCGGAACTGTCACCAATCAGATAGCGACCCCGAAAGCTATGGATTCAACACTAATCTCGGCTGTTTTGACATTTTATTTTTCACTCCTCATCCCCATGCCGATAGAGGCTAAACGAGGACTTAAACGGCATCGAGAACAAAGGTGCCCCAACTCATGATGTAGGCACTCATGAGTTCGGAACTTCCGCTCACTTGACCTCACCCTCACGAAGCGGGCGTGATGTCGAAGTGATGATGTGAGTGTGAGGTTGAGTGAGCGTGAGGTCGAAAAGATGTTGTGAGCGTAACTTTGAGTGAATTAGTCCGAAGTGGGTACCTTTGATCGAGGGGTCACTGTTCACCCCCAACGACCTTGAAAACAATGGATTCGACACTAATACAGGTCGTTTTCGGTTATTTTCACATGTCGTCCTTTCCTTCCCATAGTTATTTTTTTTCAGATTGTAAGTCATATATATGTGTGTGTCAACTTGATTTTAAAACTGAGTTTACATATCGAGTTTTATCTTCCTAACACAAGGCGCTCTATTTTTGGCATACATTTTAAGCAATCTTTCTCCTTAGAACCCCTAGATTTATATACCAGACAAGCATTTTTATATAGGCCTATTAGATAATATGATTTTACAAGAAAACAAGAAAATGAAATATACACTTTTCCTAATTCTTTTCAAAGGCTCGCAAATCCTGGGGGATGAGGGGACATGTCCCTCCAATCTTCAAACTGGGGGACTGCCCCCCAATAATCCGATTTGAAATGTGTTTTTTGGGGAGAAATGTGATGATTTGTGTCCGATTGCCACAAAGGAAAGTGAGATGAAATTGGTGTCTCCCCAGAATAAGCCTCAAATCTGTCCGCCTTCCAGTATTGAAAACAACTCTGCTCCTCTGTTCCTCCATAGGATTGTCTTTTCAATTTCATAAATATTTTGAATATCGCTTTAAAAAAAATTATGGGAACGGTCTTACCCATGCCCCCCAATGCTGAAGACAGATTTGGGCCGCTGGGTTCAGTACATAGATTATACATTCCATTCGTTTGTTTATTGTCAGTTTCTTAAGCACAGTCCCTTTGCGCCATTTGTCATTTTAAATGGATAAATAAGTGACCAAAGTTTTGTGTGGGAAGATATGGAAAGCACATATCTATTGCATGTTGGAGTCAAAAATGAATCAACGATGATTTTTTATATCTATCCAAGGTAGTGCTATCCACCACAATTGATAAAAAGAGGAAACGTTTCGTATGCTAAATTTCTAAACTCTATATTTCCGAGCACAGCTTTCTCTGGAAACTTTGAATTTTGTTTGTTGATGATAGTGCTGTTTCTTTTCAGAAACATTTTGTGGCTAAATTATTATAGTTAAAACTTTCAATACGGAAGGTCCAGCTTCGAACCCGGTGGTAGATCACATGGTAAACTCGAAGCCAAATAGAAATGCAAAACTTCTAAACAACTCTATAGCCTCTTCTCACTTGAAAAATATGGAAGTTCCAAACCATTATTTAGCAGAAGCTCATAAAATTATGTCACGGTCTTCTTCTTTGGACAAAAGAAAATCTTTGAGTTCAAGAACATGGTTCAAGAAACGACCTAGAGATAATACCTTTTATCTATGTGCAAAATTATCGATATGTGAGTTGTACGTAGGCATATACACACCGAACCGTAAAGTTGCGTGACTTTCTCTATCTTAGAGATTTGATAACCTGGTTCAAAATATCAGCTTGTCACCATAAGAAGAGAACATGTTATTATGTATAGATTTTCCGTCAACTGCTGATATACATATTTTGCTATCTTCTTCTTCTTCTTCTTCTAAGCCTTTTCCCCAGTTAGCTAGGGACGACTTTTCGGATCGCTGTGCTCCACCTGTTTCTATCTTATCTTACGTCATATTCACTGTGACACCACACTGAACCATATCGTTCTTAAAACAATCTCCCCATTTCTTCTTTGGCTCGTTTCCTACTCACTTCTATAGCATCTACTCGGTGAGCTACGTAAGCCAAAGGTCGTCTTCTTACATGCTCAAATCGTCTCAGTCTACTTTCTTGCAGTTTTTCTACTACTGGTCTAACCTTTATTGTTCCTCGGATCACTTCATTCTTAATTTTGTCCTTCCACGTCACTCCACACATCCACCACAGCATCTCCGTCTCCGCAACATGCAACTTCTGTTCCTTTCTCTTCTTCGTCATCCAACATTCCGCTCCGTATAATAAGGCAGGCATATATTTCGCTATCGTTAGTGAGAAATAATTTATTAAGGCGGCATTAGTAGCACAGTGGAAGTCAGTGTTATGTAATAGAATAATTTGAGGTTTTAGACGAGGAACCCATTGGGGATTCGCATCCCTCCGAAAAACATGGACGTTTCTAACTGTCCTCAATGTTTCTGTGTTAGTATCACTGTCAAACTTAAGATAAAGTTGAATAAATACTTTTAAAAATGGTAGAGTGACCACTTCTTGTCCCTGGCTCGATCCCAGGACTTGTGAGATTTGGTGAACAACATCATGTCCGTGGGTTCTCTCTAGATTCTCCTATTTCCTCCTACATTTTCATTCTTTCATAATTATCGCTCTCTTTAATTAGTGAAAATCATGAAACGATAATTAAAATTTCACTTCACACCAAAATAATTTTACTTGACTGTACTATATTGTAAAACCTACAGCTTTTCTCGTCCCTATAGGTGCACATAATATCCATACTGATACTTTTACTTTAAAACCCTGCTTATCTTGCGGCAAACCTTAGGTTAGCTGAGAAATGTAGCACATAGAAGCTTCTTGATTTGCAGAAAGTGATGTTTTTTTTCAAGACCCTAAATTTCTATGTTGTAGGGTATTTAAGTAAACTTACAACTGGGGGTGCCCACGAGGGGAGACAAAACGGAAATTTTCGTTCCGAGATATGAGACAAGACATGTCTTCCAACAGAAACAAATGCACTTTTTGAGACTCTTTTTAAGCCTCAACTCTTCTCATATGTAACCCTATTTACAACGCATTAATGTTAGACCACAATGCAGTGTAATACTGCGATTGTTGTTGCTATTGATATAAACAATGATTACTGTAATCGACACAAGATATAATGTTTTTCTCGTTTCGTCTCGTAAATTTTGTGGAAATATCGTCGCGATTCTAAAAGCAATTTCTCTCATGTCCAGGAAAAATTTTAGTCTCGTTCTGTAAATAGTTTTTTTCTTTTTCGATAGCAGCTGGCGTTTCACAAGGTTCCTGCTTCTCACTTCTTTGCAGCTTTCATACCGCTGACTTCCGCACGATTCCACATATCTATGTGGTCACATTTGCTGATAACGTAGCAACTTTTGCCTCCAGCCGAAACATCAAGTCTGCTAAATTGTGAATTCAACGTCACCTAAACCGCATTGAGGACTGGATCGAACATTGGCAGATACGCATAAATCCTGACAAGACTTCAGTGATTGTTTTCTTCAAGCGTCGAACTCCACTAGTAGTAGTTCATCTTACACTCCGGAACCAAATACTTTCACAAGTCACCAGCACCAAGTATCTTGACATTCATCTTGACAGTAAACTCAACTTTCGCCGGCATCTCCAATACATCGGAGCTTATGCTAAGCGGTGACTGGAAATGTTTTCATATTTCTTTCGTTCTCCGCAGCTTACTCTGGAAACTAAGAAACATGTCTCTATCACCATGTTACGACCCATTACACTTTATGCCAGTTCAGCCTAGCAACCTGTTCCACGCACCTATCGCGCCTAATTGCAAGTAGTTCAAAATAACGCTGCAAATCTCATTACCGACCATTCGCACGACATAAAGATCGCACAGCTCCACGAGGATATGAATCTTTCTTATCTTCGTGACATTCTTCAACTACAATGCCGCAAATTCTGGGCTACCGTTCATCACTCCACGTATGACATTATTTAAAGCATAGGCACTGTATCTTCTATACGTCGTATTCATGCAAGACCTCAGCCTCAGTAAGATATTCTCTTAAGCACTCTTCACTCCAAGATCAATGCCTCCCATATTCGTCGCTTCCCCTGCCGCCGCTCTCAGTGGACCATCATGTAAACAACAACGTAGGTTGAAAGGAATATACGAATAAGAATCACAGACACATCACAAATTAAAAAACACACACCTACACACGATAATACTAGACAACCATACTACTCACGAACCAGTGACAGACGCTGTTTCACTCTTCATTACTTCATATCAGAGCTATTTCCCATGCAAGGCATCTTTACCCGAAACTCATACTCTAATTATGTCATGAAAATTCTTTGACCCTTTAAGTGGGTAGCCTCAGTATTCACTATGACTACGGAGTCCGTCAAACAGCCTCTATATACAAAGCCATCCAAAAAGCCTCAAATCAAATTCTCCAACAAAATCTCCAACATATAAAGCAAGATGTAGTTTACCACTGTTTTCCCCTACTGGTTATTCCTAGTAGAAGAGAAAGATCGCTCTTACCTGCAGACCCCTGGATAGCGAAGGTTTGCCCTGGTATCCTGCACGTACAGCCTTTGGCGACAGTGGTGGGGAAATGGCATTAATTTCCATTCCACTGGCATATCCAGCTCCACCCACTTGCTCCCCTACTCACCAGACCGGCCATTACAATTCCCACTAACATAACTACTCAATCACAAATAAAAATGGAAATACACATATTTAAAATGCGTAGAAACAAACATAAGAAGAACCAGAGGTCAGAAATACCATCATCCGAGCAATCCCTCCCCCACCCCCGCCAACAAAGGTACAGAGCAAGAAGAGCGTTTTCCCCTTTACTGCAGAATCTTCACCCCAAAATAGCTACACCTTCGAGGAAATGAAAGCCGTAACAGATTAAGTTTACGAAGGATGAGAAGAGAGACCAATGTGATAGCAGATTTTCAGATCAGCCACAAAAGTCCTCAAGGAAAGCACTTCCAGCCGTGTGCACCAACGAGGTTTAAACGTGGTTCCCGGACTTTCGTTGCACCATTGAAAGTCCAAGTTCAGTACACCTCGTTTAATAAACTTCGGCCAATTTGTAAAATCAACTCTGATTGGTTGTCGTGTTTTGTCTCTAACCTTCGTTTAACAAAGTAACAAATGAAGAAAGTGTACCGCGTGCCGGGGTTTTCGACTTTCGGGATTGTGTGCATCTCGACTGAATACATCAAAGAATGAACTAATAAATTCTACCTGAAAAAGTAAATCTACAAATTGTAACTGCTGAAAAATACTGATTAATAAGTCAGAATTGTATGTATGTGATCCTTATGTAATATTAGTGTTGATTTATGTCTTTTTTCTAGGCTGATTTGCAGATTATCCGTGGTTGCTGCGCCACTCAATTCCGTGGATAATCGGACTTTACTGTATTAATTATTTTCCCCAATATTTTGAAGATTGTGCAAGAGTTAGCTTGTACGCCTTCTTTTTTATATACTGCATACAAATGAAACTTATACTTGTTTCTTTCATAATTATAACAAAATTGTTCAAACATTGCCACGTGGTCTTTAAGAATAACAGCCATGTTGTCATATCCTCAAGGCCTATTGGAATTTGTAATATAAACGTCAACATAGTAAGAGCAGAATTTTTATCAGATATGCCATAATTGGCCTTGGAAGGTTTAAGTTAGCTTCCCGGAAGTCTTTAATATATTCTAGTTTTCGTCAACAACATCATCGATATGAATTGATGTAGAATCAATCAACCATGTATAGCTAACTGTTCTATGGGCTAAGGTTTTGGAGGATTCATTGTTACAGATCAAAAGCTATTCTTTGTTAATCATTTACAACTAGGATTGTCATAAGGCATTCCCTAAAAATGCAATTTTATATTATTATTATTACAGCTTTTTCTTCGCGGCAGGAGCTCATGTGGTTCGGATTCCACGTTAATCAGTAGGTCCACGTCTCATATAGCCTCGCTGTTGAACGGGGCGTTAAACTCAAAATCAACTCAATCTTTTTCTTCGCTTATTAAATGTTGTCTCTTCTGCGTGCTTACGAATTATAATCAGTTCAATAATTTATTTATTTATTCATACAATTTCTAGGCATTTCCGGCATTTCCGACCTTAAGCCCGTCATATATGAGAAATCATGTCTCTCAACGAGTACACTATCCGGGAAAGGAGGAAGGAAGGAAGCAGCCTGGGAACTACATGTTAGGTACCATCCCAGCATTTGCCTGATGTGAATAAGATAAACTCAGTTAAAACTTCACTCAAAATGGCTGTTTAAAACGTTGTTACATCGTTTCGACCGAATGTCCCCACTGGAAATTGAACCCAAGACAGCTCGCAACAAAGGGAGAGCGTAAGCGACTACGCTACGCACGACCATCATAGCTCAATAAAAAACGTATAGCACAACTCAATAAAAAATATCTCTCCACTTTTGAGATCAAACATCGATTTCAATATTTTGATATATCAACCGAATCTTGACATTAAATCTTGACAGTGCTCAGTGCTAACTTTCAAAATCCAGTTTTGAATTTTCTCACTGCAATGATTATTTCCAGAAAAACATTGTCATTTCATAGTTCACTTGCAACTCGGTTATATTACGCATAAATAAACATTGCAATTAATTAACAGTTGTACTCTTTTTCGATGATAGACGTTTTACATAATCGAAAATATAAAATTCAGAACCAAGATTTGAAGCATCATTAAGTATTTGGAGATACATATTTAGTATAGAATGTGCTCCATGAACCCATATGGTTATAATGCATGGTCCTGTGTTCTATATTCTGTGAGGGCACAGGTTTCTCGGTGTAGATCCGGAATCGTAAGACAGTTGGAAAAGTACTTGGTTTATCTATATTTTGATCATGCATTACCTAATTTTAAAAAAGCCATTTAGTTGGTTATAACCCCTCAACGACTGAACTGCAAAACGTTCTTGTTACAAGAATTCTTATTTCAATTACACCTTGATTGATCAGACTAAAAGCAAGATACAATCCACTGAAAAATAAATCTAGCTACAGTACTTTTGAAGTTATTTTTATTCGCAATTTATTAAAGAACGAACAGGTATAGAGTGGGAATGAATGCTTACGGCTGTATAAAGGTCTACAGAATAATTAGATTTTTTTTAAAAAAAAGTGATTCCCGACTTCAGTTTTCTTCCAATTTTGATCCTTTCGAGTTTGAATGTCTCTAATGTAGGAGATTATATGAAACATGTTCTAACATTGCTTGTGGTATTCAAAGCATATGCATTTTCATTAGATATTAAAATCTAGACGTGCGCGGCCACACAGCCATTTGGGAGCCTTTACCCGTTTCAATTTCGATAGTGATTCTCGTTGAATCTCGCCGTGTGAGTGGTTGTGTATGACTGCATCTCTTTCATCTATATGTTTCAGTATTTAGGAAATAATCCACCCAGAGTAACATTTACTGTATTTTCATTTTAATAGACAATAGGCTATTAAAGTAACTCCAAAATAGTCTCTGGGGCATACTGCTGCTAAGTGGCATAGTACTTACCTCTGATGGAAGGGTCCCTAGTTCGATCCCAGGCCAAGTAAGTTTATGGTGGAGAACATCGCATTCGTGGGTAATATTGAAGATCTCTCGTTTCCTTTTACATTCTCCTTCCAATTTGTTTTTTCATAATGATTCACTTTAATTAATCATCTGTTTCCTTTAGCCCACAAGGCATAACCGTCGGACGTAAAACTAGAAACTTAATTTCATTTACTTTCAAAATGGCTTCTGTACGTGACAGGGATATTAACATTCAATAATAATGAGTCATTTTCGCATGGTTAATAATACTGGGAGACTATTATTAGATAATGTTTCGTACTAAGTATTGTACTTCGCAGCGCAGGAGAATGTAGTATACGCAAGTTCGATTAAAAGCGATAGTTTTCAAAATGTAGAGGAATGAAGAAAAAGCTTAGTGCAGCGTAAAGTAATGAGGAAGTATTGGAAGTAGCGATATTAGATTTGAATCGTTGGATAAGAACAAGTTGTATTCTGGAGATATGATGAAAATTTTGGTGGATGAAGAAACAGGAAGCGCATGAAGAATATTGTACATTATGAACGACATTAATAGAACTATTCTTACGCAGAGGTTGCTTGGAGACCATGGAGCATGGAAAATTCTGAGTTTATAGGAAAAGCGACATGACACTAACGATAAACTGCTTATGACAGTGACGAAAATAGTTATTATCATAATTCTGTCTCACACGAATTAAGAACTTTTATTTAAGCCTATTTATTACTCAGTTCAGCTTTATATTTTACAATTTCGTCGCGCAAGTTAATGGCAGACTCAAAGGAAATCTGAAACCACATGAAGCAAAAGACAACACTGTTCTACAAAATGAAACTTTTTGAAAGCTGTTTTTGATTTGACACCTGATTTTATATAATTTGAGGTTGCTAATTACGAAAATGAAATTAGTTTTCCCCCATGACGTCAGGTTTTTTCACAAATCGGAAAACATGATTGCGTAAATTGTGCTATTTACACAGCAACGCTACTAATATACAGTAACATTATGACTATATATTTCTAACAAAGGAACATTATTTTGCGTCAGAACTAATCTGATCATCGATATTCTGAATAATTAAGGTCATCAGTGGCGTAACTAGGGGGACTGAAGAATATTGTGCCCCGGGCGCCAGATTGGGAGGGCCCAAATTGGGCAAATATTTGGGGGAGCGTTTTGGTTTGGTTGGTCAGGGGAGCGCTAATGCGCGTTTTTGCCCCAGGCGACAACTAGCGTATTCACGTCGCTGAAGGTCGTTGGTAAACAATTTGCCTAATTTTTGTCTCTGTTTTTTCACTTGGAAGCTCCTAAAACTAGACTTCCTTTTGTGAGTAGTTTGTGAATCTTCACGTACCAACGTTCCAACAGTAACCCGCCAACATTGTTGTTCTCCAACGTCGCTGATAATGGAATTCAATTGCTTTGATGTCCTGGTGAAATATTTCATAATGTTCTTCACTTTAATCACCGAAGTTAGAAGGAAAGCTGTCTAAATGTGAATACAGAAAATAAATCTTAAGACTCATTTTGTACCCTAAGCTTTTAAACTTTTGGAGCATATTAGAAACAATGTACTTGTAATTTCCGTCTCTGTTGTTCCCGAGAAAATTATGACACACGTCCCCGGATGCACTTCATGCTTCCTTTTCAACACTTGTCATACAATGTTCAAAGTCTGACTGATCTGAGACACTCTGATCTGAGGACCGATAAATTAAATATTCCTCCTTTTAACTTAGCACTTGAAAGTTGTGGGAATTTTGTCACTAGACACTGGAAGCACTGCCCATCTTTATTCAGACCTTTGACAAATTGTTTCATTAGGCGCAGTTTAATATGCAAGGTGGTAATATGACTTGTGAAGGGTCTACGAGGCAGATGTTTTTCAAATTTTTACTTCCTATATTGCGGCTTTCTCTGACAATCAATTTGAGTCCAGTGTTTATTGCGTTCTCTGCTGTCCCATTCGTAAAATGTGACATGGATATTTGGTGTACCCTTACTGCTGTCCAAGAAGCATACATAGCATACATATCACCTTCAGATCGCAACATAATAACCAATGATGATCCTCCTATTTTATTTTTTTTAAAAAACATTTCCATATTTTCGTAAATCTCCTTTAAATGTACAGAATGAATAATGGGTATACAAAGGGTTGTTGGTTGCTGTTGTGAAGAAGCAGACCGTTCAAACTTCTCTTGTTGGAATCAATGAATAGCCTCCATTCCTCTGCATTATAGTTCTCGCAATCACAACTTACACAGCGCTGTTATTGCGTTCCCAACGTGTAACGCGTTGTGATATCATTCAGTGCTACCAGATACAGTATATATTTTTTCAATGTTAGCAGAATAAGTAACTGCACGTCTTTTATTACAAATTCAAAGATAATCAGAAGGCTATGACATCGAAAGTATATTTTTATATTTGTAATTATAATCAGTACTTCTTCCGAAATATACATTTATACGGTTATTTTCCTCTCCCCCTCCCCTCTATTTTAAGAAAACTGTACGTGATAGAGCAAAACCAACTACATTTTTGGATTTCTCAGGTCAAAAACATTAAGAAAACCTTAATAGTTTCCAAACAGCAAAATCATTGTAGAGCAGTGCAATCATTATTACCAAATGGTTAGGTCTACACAGCTATTTTAAAAACATTTTTTTAACTTGGAAAACAAATAGTTGTTGATAATAGACTTAGTCTATTGATAGCGAGTGAACTTGAACAACGATCAGTAGAGTAGCGTGGATTACTTTATATTTAATGCATTATTCGGTTTACTCAGAGAACGCAGCGCTTCTACTGCTTCCATAGACGCTATACTCCTGATATATGACTATTTCGAATTAAATTAAACTAGTTGCGCCCATGCCTTTGACTTGCTGTACACAATAACTTAGTATCTAGCTGAACTAAACTCGTTACATTCAATTGTATTTATTTTTATACTTTGTTCACCAATCATTATGAACTTGCACAAAACTAATGTTCAAATCCAAATGCTACAACTCTTCAGAGGTGCCAACCTGAGAGAACAATATTATCCATATTCGTCTTTAAAATTACCTATATTACAAAAAATTATCGTATATGCGTTATGCACGTGATAATTATACAAACAAATATAACAATACTAATAATAGCAATAATCTGTAATAAACTTATGTAGTAATATTGTTTTAACCGTAAAATTTCTTTAAAAAATCAATATTAATACTTCTCTGAACAACAATATTTCCACCGCCTCGTAAACGTAGTTGAAATCAAAAAAAAAAATGAAGGCAGAAAGTCAAAGAATGAATGCCAATTCTCAAATCGTTATTGATTTATTTTAGCAGGAATGACTGTTAAAAACTTCAGTGTGTGTGTGTGTGTGTGTGTGTGTGTGTGTGTGTGTGTGTGTTTTATAATTATTTAATGCACACCTACGATTTATGTACATATTCAAAAAATGAAAAAAAAAAGTACGTTCTAAAATTATTGTATATTCATCTATTATCGGAAAGGAATTATCATATATAGCATTAAGGCTTAAATTATCATATATCGCGATAAAGTATCATGTATGCGTATAGTTGGCAAGCCTGCAATCCCTGTCTTAATAGCAAATACTAAAGCACATTCATGTTCAGTACCATCACTATTTATTTTCAAATAATTAAATTGAAACAATTATATGGCCACAATATATCACTATAGAAATACACTCTATTTAATGTTCAAATCTAAATATGTTTAGAGCGCTTGTCCAAATGTAAGGAAAAAAAAAAAAAACAGAAATGTCCATGTATGTGCTTTTTCGGGTGCTTTGCCCCATCTATTGGTGACTCTTGGTACCTATTTGACTATATAAGCCATGCATGCGTAGATGTAGAAATGTTCATGTAAAATGGGCAAAAGATTTAACTAACCTATTCTTGTTACGCGGTTTTCAATATTAAAACGGCATTTTCTCGAAAATTCAGTTTTTTGACATTCCTTCTTTTTTTCCCTTACCCTTCATTTGAAGTATTTATAAATTATGAAACAATACAATTTTTAAATTGCAATTAAATCGTCGTAGAAGATTTAAATCTGAAAATTGCTTGCACACTAGCGCCATTTATAGGAGTCAATCGTGCAGCGCAGGTAGCGACATCTATTAGTGCGACTTAACTATTACTAATTAACATTACTCACCAACTGACATGTTCTCCTATTATAAACAGGATATTATAACAGTAAAAAAAAAGTGAAATTCATGTTTAATTCCTGAACACGTAATTGTAAGCGGATAAGAACAATATTTTTTTTTTAAAAAATTTGTTTTCTGTCAAGTATCCTGCAGGAGGTGGTAATGTAGTCATACAAATTCGACATTGGATTCAATACTCAGTACTCGTCATCTTAATATTATTCGTCATTGCTGACAGTTAACGGAACTTTATTTATTACTATACTTTAAGATACAGCTGAGAAGTCACTTGAACACAACAAAATAGGGAAGAAATTTTGAAAAAAGTCGGCTGGGATATATTTTTCAAGGTACCACACCAATATTCGCCTGAAATAACAAAAATAATGGATAACTTAAATTAGGATGGCCGTCCACGAGATTGGAGCTAGGAAATCCTCGTTTGATGAAGCGAGAACGCTCTATATCGCAACTACACCTTTAGAAAAATGGGCGGGACCTCCGGCATTTTCTCCGCTTTTTATCTACAGTAGACCTTACATTAAACTTCAGACGTTGAGAACGTGTTTATTAAGCAAGATTATGCATATTTTTAATTTTAGCGACACATAAATCTGAGTATAATCGGCAAAATATGTGCTGAAAACATTTCATGAGATCCATATTGATAAATATACTGAAAGTATCAAATAAAAATGACTTTTTAAATTGCATTTCTCGTACACTTATGTACTATTTTATGCAGTGCAAGAGTCTAATTTTTAGTTAAGATATATTTCAACATCTTCTTGTATTCCGATGTGTCAATTAAGCCCACAAAAGTTTTCTTTTCAGGAGAAGTAACAATAAATTTTACAGGGATCAGTAATATTTAAGTAATATTTGCTTACTAAATCATTCTTACATGTAGTGGCCCTTAAAAGTTGATGAAAGTAAAGGTGGACGAACTGAGATGGAGCACATCTACGGAATTTACTGTTGCATTGCTTGACCATCATTACCAGAAATGTAATTTATTATTTTGTATTAGTTTGCCTAGAAAGTGAAAATGTTCACACACACGATTCTTTTCTATATAAATTTTGATTGTACGTTTTAAAATCATCTTTTATCAAAGACCGTTGTGTTGGTCGGATGACTGTATTTGAATTCTTGGTGTAATTAAGATACTTTACAAGGAGATGCATGGCTCCTTCCTTCTAAGAGTTGAAAGAACCTTATTTGTGGTCCAACTGTGTTCTAGGACGCCAATAGTGTTCTACCTCTAGTTACATCTATGATTTCAATATCGCTTTCTCTTCACATCCCTATACATTTTTATATAAAAAGTCATTCTAACCTACATCTTTAAAATCTATGAATAAATATCCTTTGTCTTTTATGTTGGAAACCAAAGAGTTCATACATGTCGAACTTTCTATCATTAGTTACGTTTTATTGTATAGAAATTGTCACTTGCGCCTTTAAAATTTGCCGAAAGCTTATGCAATTAGCCTCTGTGCAATTTCTAAAACTTGAACATTATTTAGCAGAGAAATGCTTCGTTTGATATTGTCTCACGAAAGAGAGACTTCAATCTTAGTGGCACCCAAGTTCTTTAATTAAAATGCGTTATATAAGTAATATGTTTCAATAAAACGAATTTCAAGTTTTCAACATAAACTTATACCTTGGTTTTTACGGATCATCCTTTAACGGACATCGGAAATGACAGACAATTAAAGCAGCCATTTAAGTCTAAAAGTCCTTATTTTAAACTAAAAATGTTGAATTTATAGAATTACAGTGTACGGGTATTTTCAGCGTTGGATTTGGTAGTGTGCTTAATTAAAAGTACGCTACTGTATAATTAATTCCTAGTGTTCTCGTAATGTAATTCTGTGAATATTATCTACTGCAATCTTAGTGTCGGAACTTATGGCCAATCGGCAACATCGAACCGCTATACCGTCTTTTTGCTCGTTAAAAGGGAGAAATGAATGTATTTTATGAAATTCAAGGCATCAGCAGGCTCAGGGCGTACCAGACATGCCCTAGCTTGGGAGCCTGGCACTCAGGTTTAATCGGATTCCAACATATAAGTTAATAGCGAGCTAGGGTATGATTATGAGATAATTAGAATGTGATTTGAGTGCTTAACAGCGAATGAGTTCAAGCTTCATTGAGGGTAGCGAACCTGAGTCCTTAGTGAGCACGGGTCCGGTAAGATTTATGAACGAGATTGAACTTGAGCGAGCCTTTTAGAGAATAGTGAACCTGAACTATTGAGATTAATGTACGCTAGCCTAACAGACAGAAATGTAATGAATTTTTAAACAAACTTGTTCATATTACCTTTTCTATCTTAAATAACTTACACTAAAAATACTAATGGCTGAGCAAAGCAACGTTTATTTTTACAAAACAATAAATGTATGACAGTTTCATCAACTAATTGAACATATTGGCTCATCAGACACTGTCAATATGTTCTGATATTGTCTGATGCAGTCAATATGTTCAATTAGTTGGCAAAACTGTCATACATTTGTTATTTTTAAAATAAACGTTTCTTTGCTCAGCAATTTGTATTTTTAGTGTAACACACACACACACACACACACACACATATATATATATATATATATATATATATATATATATATATATATATATATATATATATATATATATATATATATATTAGTTTAACGTCTCATGATTATGTCTTTCAGGCTAAAGGAGATGGGCGATTAATGAAAGCGCATAATTGTGAAGTTATTTTTTTTGTGCTCTCCCACCGTGAATCGAAGCCAGGACCACGTGTAACAAAGGCACGGGCGCTAGTTACCAGATCAACGGGGAGAACCATCCTTATAGAGGACAGTGGACCTGTGTTCACGAGAACCAAGTAAGCCTTAATTGCAAAGGTATACCAGCATCAAGCAGGGAACTAGAGTGTCTCCAGGCCTTTTTAGCTATATCCTTGTACTTTCTCAACAAAGATATTGTACTCAAAGAACGACAGGTCATGTCATTAGTAAAAAGTGCTGAAGCTTGAATACGTTTCTAATTGCACTTTTAATAATAATTTGAGGGCGTTAAATCCAGTGGAAGTTTTTCAAACTACACCCGTCCATGAGCTCAAGAGAAAAATGACCTCAAAGTTGGACCTTTGAAGTACCACTTGAAATGCCATGATAAAAGTGTCTACGCTTCGATTTATGTAATTGAACTTTTTATACTATTTTGACGATGATGAATCCAATAGAACTATTTTTAAATGTACACGTCCATGGGGTTGCCGACAAAAGTGCTTTTAAATTTGAGATATAAATAAATATACCTAAACATTATTAAAGTAATTTTTCTCATGACTCCATGTACAGATATATTTGAAAATAGCTTCATTGCATTAAGGACCCTCAATTTAGTATTTAAAAAACGCAACTAGAAATTTATCCCAGCGTGAGGGCCTTTTTATTAGTGGCGTGTTCGTAAGGTTTTTGTCCAATCACTCTGAGGTTAGGAGTGAATATTCACTTCAACTGGTGGAGTAGCGCGCTTGGTTTGTAATTATAAAATCGCGTCACAGATTCTCGAGGCTCACAAATAAAAATTTTCGGGTCCTTTCTGTGAATGTGAGTACGCAAATAAACATCATGTCTCACGTTTGAAGTAGTTTGAAACCTTTCATTAGAGCAAAATCAAGTGAAGGAATTACAAGATAATTCCAACATCCTAAATCAGAGAAATAAAATATCTCAAACATATAAATTCAATTTCTATTTAGACAAATTCAAAGTTTAGTTGCTGAATAAAAGACGTTAAAAAAATATTTTTCTTTACCTGTGATGACGGAAATATCCATGTTACATCTATTGACACTATAGCGCCGCACACGAACACCTACTACAAACAATAAACAAACAAACCACCACCCGACACTAAACAAGCGTACCACGTGTTTTATTCCCAGGTGTAGTTTACGTAAACTCCCATGTGCAAGTACAGTACAGTGTTTAGATTTTCTCTGTCGCTACGGAGTATTGAGGTCACGAGAGAATTAGACAGTGAATTGACTTTCTTTGATGACCTTCATTCGGTTCGAAAGAAAGTGACGGTTGGTCACCGCAAAAACTTCCTTTGCGGTTTTTGCGTAATCTTCGTTTTTTTTCCGTCTCTTTTTCCCTTCTATATAGCACTGCAGGAACAATCGATGGATTAAATAAGTTGCCACAGGGGTAAATATTACTAATTGTTCATATGGAAATCCCAGTTATCTTGTCATTTCCATCTCTTTTCCTCGACTGCAATGGTTTCTTATCTTTTTTCATTATGTTTTGTACCCCTTGACAGTGAGGACGCCAGTGGAGGGGCAACAGGAAGAGTGGTCCCCGGTGGCTATACCTTCTTCCCTATACATGTTATATTATGATGTAGGACAAGTAATATAAATATATTATTTTTGGTATACAAGAAAATAGCTTGTCCTCCCAAAAAATCGTTCGGTCCTCCGTTTGTCCACCACCACCGAAGAAATTAAACCTGGCGTCGTCACTACTCGTTGATTACTTGAAAAGTATATCACGAAATTTTTAATACACTGTATTAAATTTTTAAAAAGTCCGCAATAATTTTATTATAGAATTCCACAAAAATTTCATGAAATTTCTTCGAAATTTCTCTTTGAACTCTTTTAGTTTAAAATCCCACAATTATGCCGTTCACGCTAAAGGAGATGGATGTTTATAATGCAAGTGAATGATGATGGCAAAATTAGTGTAATGATGAAGTGGGAGGAAACGGAAGTACCTGAGAAAACTCACGGATACAATGTTGTCCACCACAAGCTTACTTGGCCGGGGATCGAACGAGGGATCCCCCACACCAGAAGTAAGCACTCTACTTCTGAGCCTCTGTGACTCAAAATTTCTTGGAAATATAAAGTATACTTGGAAATAGAAAGTATGGAGCACTGTACCAACTATCTCCTTCATACTTATCGAAGTAAATCATAGAACTATAATACGGAGCTTTTACTGAAATATGTTGTTTCAAGTTGTGCTTTTGAAGTTCCGGCCTAAAAAAAAAAATGATCCCACCAGTAAGATACCGTTCGGATTTCTTCCAAAAGAAATTGCTTATCCCATATTTTAAGAATAAATAATGAAATATTATTCATTTTGTGTTTTTCTCTTTTTAAAAAAAAAAGAAAAAAGAAACTAACGTCCCATGATTATGACCTTTAAGCTAAAGTAAACGGATGATTAATGAAAGTGAATAATTATGAAATAATTAGTAAAATGAAAACTCCGAGAAACCCCACGGATACAATATTGTCCACCATAAGCTTACATTTGTTTCGGTAGGAGTTATTTTTTTTTCGAAGAAAATTACCGTGTTTTAATAGTAAATTACAAGCCAAGAACAACACCGCAGTAGCGAAGTACTAAAGACAATACAACCCAAAGATAAGTAAAATTCGAAGGCCAATTGTAGTTATAGCTTACTGTTATCGACAAACATTGCTCTCAGAATACATGTGCAGCCTTGATTAGTGATTACGTTAACTGTAAAGTCTAAGGAAATATTTTTAGAAATGTTGAAGAAATAGTATTTAAAAAATATGGTAAGGTGAAAGTGAAAAATTAATTATCTGTATTCACTACAACATTATGAGCAACTCGATAACCTCATGGTTGTTAATAAAATTCGCAAACGTAAGTTGAAAAACCGTTGTATAATCCGCTCTAAAATTCAATAATGTTCGAATGTTCACTTGTTTGTTTTTGGGCTTTGCTTTGTGTGCGTGAGTTCGGGGTTCTCCCTTTGCTTCCCACTTTATTCATTGCACCATTTCATTCATTATCATCTTCACCGTCTCCCTTAGCCTCGGAGCGTAAACGTTGGACGTTAAATTAAGAAAAATCTTATTTGTTTATTGACTATTAGTAAGAAATTATTGTGTAGAATTATGAAATATCCAAAAGTTTGTGATTAATCTCAGGAGCGTCATTTCAGATTTTGCTTGAGGGGGGGGGGGGCAAGACCCCTTGATATTAGTAAAATTTCGCGTTTTTCACTGATTTACTACTATTCTATTGATAAAATCTGTACATCTCAAACTCAGAGGGGGCAAATGCCCCTCCCTGCCCCCCTAAATGACGCCCCTGATTAATCTATTCCTGGTACTAAATTCTTTCATGCTTTTTATATACAAGATATGTCTATTGTATAAGCAATACGTCAGAACAAACATTTTATCACTTTAATTCAAGTAGCTTGAATTCTTGTTTGATTGTAGGCCTATATTTATTTATTTATTTATTGAAGTTAAGCATCCCTTTTTCAACACCGTGGCTTGAAAGCTGGAGTGTGAGCGTTCAAATTTCAATACTCTTTCATGGGGATCCGAATTCGGGGCCACTTGAATAAAACATGCGTGCGCTAGCAACTAGATTAGCAATGAGGACCAAGTAGCTTTAATGTACCTCAATTTACTTCAGATAACTCCAATGCGAAATGTATTACATTGTTATTTTCTTTTAGTACTGTGTTAAACAGGAATCAAAAGTTATGAGGAAAACTTACACTTTTCCTTTGCTCTGAAGTAATTATGATGTTCTTTCCGACAATACATTTCTTGAAGAAAGAACAGGAAGGCAAATTACCATTCTCTCTATTCAAGATGACATCACGTCAACGACGTTATGGGCAAAACAATGTCCAGAAAAAACTTGTTTATGAGATTGTAAAGTCACGACTATCGCGCGCAATTTAATACAAACATGAAGTGCTTCATGAATTCTTTAAACTAAACTTCCTAGCTGTCTCTGCAGTCCATGAAGGGCGTATTGCCAGGCAAGACTGTTTGAGGGTGTGCGGAGAGTGGGGACATCGATTCCCATCATCATTACTCAGGCTTTCAAGACTAGAGTTTAAGTGACTCTTTAATTGCATCACAATATTGTATCAACATCTTAAAAAAAAAAAAAAAAAAATCCATCCAAATTCAAGCGTGCTAATTGAGTAGTGATGTAGGAGTACTAATTCTATGGAAATCATTATTAGCTTAATAGTTCATTATAATTTTGTAATAAAACAAATGATTTATTTAATTTGTTGTTACTTCACAAATTACATGTAATAAATGTTAGTATTTTCACTCAACCATCTGCTTAACAAGGCTCTATTTATAATATTCATATATCAGTGTCATCTGTAAAATATTAAGTGACAGATAAGGAAGGTACTTTAACTTTTATATAACTGTATATTTCCTGGGACAATATGTAATCGCACATTGTATTATGCCAAAGAATTATGTATTGTCAAAGTTAAAAATGTTTTTTTTATCTCCTCTTTTTTTTTTTTTTTTTTTATCTTCTAACGTTCAAGACACTTTCACAGAACATTTCTGTATATGCCAAATCACTTTACTAAATGTTTTATCGCTACAAGTAAGAAAAAAAAATAGTGTTTACGTAATGTTTTATTTTGTGTCACACTACATAAAACATGGAACGGCGATTATAAACTTTCTTGCTGTGGCAACTTTCTCACTGTCATTAACTTCCTTCTTTCACGATTACCAGCAAAAGGCAAGTCACCCTTGAAAAAATATTGTACACTGAAGGAGTAAAAAGTATTCCTTGACGTCTGGCAGGAGGAGGACCCAATTTACGTGGAAGATTATTATACTTGAATACCAAGGTAATAAACGAAGTAGAACTGATGATTAACAAAGTATTATATATAGAGACCGGCATCATATCTCCTCGCTATTGAGCTACACAAGACACGCCACTTCAATTTAGCTACAACCTCAGAATGGACTGGAGAACATTGTGTATGTCTTATTGAAATATGTTCTTATATATAATCAAAATGAAATCTTTCAGTTTAACGTTACACGATTATGCCCATTACACTAAGGGGGACGATGATTAAGGCAAGTGAATGATGATCGAAGAATTGATGGAATGATATGTGGGAGGAAACGGAACTACCATGAAAAAATCCATGGACATGAGGTTGTCCGCCACAAACTTACTTGGTCGGGGATCGAATCAGTGACTCCATACACCAGAGGTAAGCCTCTATCACTCAGCCTCTCTGCTTCCCTATTTTAAGTAATAAATTTCAAACATATTCCACTTGAAAACTCAACTTGTAGACGTAGCAGTGTTCAGTTAAGAGCAACCTTGCATACCCAAATGAATCTATAGCAGTTCTACTACGAGGAACGTTTCCCGGGTGTCTCATTTCACTACGTGATTATATTGTATGGTCAACTTGCTCACTAGACCTAAACCATCGTGGATTTCTAGTCAAAATGTATGAATATATAAGTCGTAAAAGCAAACGTTTGAACTATATTACCTTTAGAACAAAGTGATGACAAAATAACAAACACTATTTAATGCTATCTAAAATAATAATAATAAGTTAATAAGATCCTCTTAATTTATGTTTAAAATCAGAGAGCTTTTCTACCAAACATTGTATAATACAAAAGCTGTAGTGGAGAATCCACATAAATTGCTGGAGGGAAATAGGAAATTTATTGTAAATATAAAGATAAAAACATATATAGATTAGCCGATTTCAACAAAAGCACTATAAAGCATAAAATTATAATAATAAAGCACTTAAAGCAGAAAATTCATTACCATTATTTAAAAAATGAAGTTTATATCAAGCAAATTAACTCTAAATATAAAATAAGCTTGGATGGTAATTTCATGAGAGATTAATTTGTTAGTTTGGTACAACATCAATTTTTTTATACATAATAGTAATTAATTATTTTGTTTTTAAGCTCTTTGTTATTATAATTTTGTATTATAGCGCTTTTATTACAGCATTTGTATTTTTTGTGCTCTTGTTTAACTCGGTTAATATTTTTTTGAGTTTTTGTTTACAGCGTCGAACAAAAGCTTTAGTACAGGTAAAGTGTTTTAAGAAATGTACGGCACATAACACAATGAAGCCATTATTAACAAAAACTTACCTCAGTGGAAACTTGTACATGTTTAACGAAAGTGATCACGATCGCATGAATTTTGGTATAAGTCTATATAATCAAACCTATAATAAAATATCTCTTTTGAATCATCACTTTATGAAGGGACTAAGGAAGTGAAGAAAAAGATTTGTATAAGTGGTAGAGTTTTCATTCAATAACCACCAAGTTTGTACTGATATTTGAGAACGTAAAGCGAAGCTTGGAAATAATGTAGGAGATAATGTATGTTACAAAAAGTCATTTTTTTGGCCTTCATTCCCTTCTTAAAACTGACGATTTAATTTATTTAAACTTCTTCAGTGTTGGGAAATGGAAAGCCCATTTGATTGGATAACAGAATTTGCTTGTGCATATTCATAATGCAGTATGTCTTTTTCCGTAAATTTTCAGTCTTTTTTAGCTTTGAAAATACACATGAATGACACAAATCTGTCACACACATACATTCGGATGCATAGAATACATGCAGAGAGAAATTTAAACAGAATGAAGTCACATAAACATAGTGTTGTTAATATTCCCCCTCTTCAACCCATCTTTTACCTTCAAAAACGTGATTTCGAAGAAATGTGGCGGATATTTTTCTTTTTTGCTACTTCTAATTTGTATTTTCTTTTTCTTTCTTTCCTTTTTTTTTTAAAAAAAATATTATTTTGATTATGTACACGCAAATGTTGCAATACGTCAATTTAGTTACTAGTTTTTTTTTTAAATAATATTTCGTTATAGTATTTTGTATTACGAAATATTTTAGGCAGTTATATTATATTCTGAGTACTAAAACGTTAATTTAAATATGTATAATAAATATAAAATATTTCTGAAATATTTGTAGTGCGTGTTATGAAGTGTGATATGTAGCATGTAGTAATAACTTATGTTGATACTCCGTCCTTACCTTTAATGCTGCTCTTCAATTATATATATATATATATATATATATATATATATATATATATATATATAAACCTCTTCGGACTGGAAGATTTCAACATAGAGAGTTTACGTATTTGGACATCGACTATTAAGCTATAGAAGATTACGTAAAGATACCCCTAACCCGAGTTCATCCATTAATTATATATGAAATATTTTTGCTAACGTCTGACAATAATGTACTTTTATTCACCTCCCCAGAAGCTACTAGTGAGGGGAATTTTCGTCCAAAGATATTAAGTGAAGAACTATTACCACATCCCCCCAATTTCACACCCTGTTATACAGTGTGGTTCTAAAATCACAATACATTTTTGTGAAATATTAATGGAATACTTTCTCGCAGTGACATCATTTGCGATTTTGTCAGGGGCAGAGATTGTCTATCGACATAAGAGTTTCACGATTTTCATTAGTGTATTAGAATATACTTGTTTACAAAACATGTGTTTCTCAAACGCAGGAAGAGGCAGTTGCCACATCCCCAGATGACGCCATTGTTTTTTTTTTTTTTTTTTTTTTTTTTTTTTTTTTTTTTTTTTTTGCAGGTAATGTGACAGAAGACAAGAACGAATCACCATTTTTTCCTACTCAGCTACGTGGAATGACGTACCCATACGTGTGGAACAACCTCACTTGTAGATTTTGAAAACCCGGCTCCACCAGGTTGGTTATCAAGATGAATTCCAGTGAATTGGTGGTGTTGCAGACGAGGAACATCCCGAAAGACCGTCCATAACGCCATTCGTTAGGGGTATCCCTTGTGTCTATTCACGTGCCCACAGGCATAAAATGTTGCCTCATCACTGAACAAGATGCCCTGCATCAAATTGTCATGTTCCACAGCCTGTAGGATGTCATAACACATAGCTAGTCGAGCTGGATAATTCTCAGCTTCAAGCTTGTGCTCAACTGGATGTGGTACGGATGTTTGTGTAATTTGCAACGGAGAGTTCTCCACACGGTGCTTTTGGAAATGCTACGCTCCCGCCTAAGTCTCTTTGTAAATGTGGTTGAGCTACGCGTCATTGTTTCCTCTACATTTTGAACGATTTCTGGCACTATGGACGGTCTTCAGAATTAATTGGTCTGCAACACCAGCAGTAAGCTGGACTTTATTGATAAGATTCTTAATATCCAATCTTGTGAGCCGTGTTTGCGAAATCATTTAATGTCATTTCGCGCCTGTGTATACTAGGGCTGTTCCGATAATCGAGTAATCGATAACAATTCGATAAAATTTCAAGACCGTTTCATCGATAAAGAATTTTAATTTTATCAAATTATCGAACTTTCGAGACTCCCGAAATGTTTGAGACTCTCGAAATGATCGAGACTCCCGAAATGTTCGGAACTCTCGAAGTGTTCGAGGCACTCGAAATGTAGGAAACATTAGACAACTTCGAGACACTAGAAGTGTTCGAGAATCTCGAATTGTTTGAAAGCAGCAAATACAGAAATATATCAATATGATCGCATTTGTCGAGTCGCTTGAATATTTAGAAAAGTTCGGGATTATCGGAGTGTTCGAAAGAAACGATGTATTCGAGGTTATCATAGTTGTATATAATATGTATTACGTATATGCAGAGTGTTCATTTTAAAACTTCTCTCCTTAGCAATGTAGTGAAGGAAAAGTTTTTTTCCCCCACAGATCTGTACAAAGTTTAAGCAGTCTGTCAGAAGAGAGAAAGAGGAAGAGAAAACATGCATCACCCGAATAGAATTGGAATCGTTAATAGGAATAATTTTTAAAAAACTTGAAATAATAAGTAAAAACGTTTGAAAACTCCAAACCGCAAAAAACAATTCATTACTATTATCTATTAAAAAATGGTCCCCATAAGTGATCCCCCATACTTCAATCTGCAAGGAATTAATTCCATTAATGAACTCAACCGAGATAACTGCTCTAGTTATCTATTTAAAGAAGCATAATTCAAAAATTCATTGTTCCAGATTTATCGTGCGCAGTAAATCTATTTTGGTAAGCAACCCAAAATACTCTGGAAATGTGCGGAACTGCATAGCCTACAGGATACCATGGATTTAAGTGGAACAAAGTGGGTTGTCACTCAGAACCGTCGTGCGATTGTAGTGCAAGTGACGGAGAAGTGTAAGCTGCACTCCCACAGATTGTGTCGACAAAATCACAGTTCAGAGCGAGGCACATAAGATGGATATACAAGGTCAAAATCAATGTTAAGGTACCACAACGTTTTAGCGTGACGCCAATTGTGCCGCGAACATGCAACATGAACCGCTAATGACTGGAAACATATGATATACGTAGTCGGATGAGTCATAGTTCATCTTATTTCAAACTGCGGCCCATGTTTATATATGGTAGACGCCCAAAGAAGCATATTATCATCTGCAGTTTCTCTGCCCACCCGTGAAATACAGGGTATGTCCGGGAAGTATCGGGACCGGTTTGTTCCGAAGTCGGAATGCGCATGCAGATCAGTCGTGGTTGCGGGACGTGGTAGGAGGATGACAGTAAGTCAAGTAACTTCCAGTAGTAGATTACGAGACGGTGAAGTAAGCAGAACGTGATTGAAAGAAGTGCATTGTGTATGTCTGTCATCGTCGAAGCCTGTGGCAAGTGAAATGGAGCAATTAGTGGAACAGCGTTATGCGATGAAGTTATGTGTCAAACTGAATAAAACCGCTACGGAAACGTGTACTATGATCCGTGAGGCTTATCAGGACCATGTCACGCAAGGGTGTTCGCGTGGCACAAAATGTTTAAAGATGGCCGTGAAGAGGTTGCAGATGATGAACGCGCTTATCTTCCCTCAACGAGCCGAAATTAAGACAATGTGGCGAAAGTGCGGGGATAGTGAAGCGTAGATCGTCACTTCAGTGTGCGCTTGATTGCCGACGCATAAATTTGTCGAAAACGATAGTGCACGAGATAATCACAGAAACGTTGAACATGAGAAAAGTGTGCGCGAGACTTGTGCCGAAAATGTTGACTGACGATCAGAAAGCACTGTGTGTGGCTGTTGCTGCAGAAATGGTTACACGTTTGGAAGAAGATCCAAATTGTTTAGACAATATTATCACTTCCGACGAAACGTGGCTCTTCGAGTACGATCCGGAAATAAAAAGTGCGGAATATTTATTTATTTATTTATTTAACAATTACCAAATACAGTTCTGAGGCCATTTTATACTGGATATATAATAATAACAATAACAACAACAATGGAAAGGAATTGGGAAGGTATCGGCCAGAGCCTGTTTTAGTAGGTACCATCCCGGCATTTGCCTGGTAGGATTGAGGGAAACCCTGGAAAACCCCAATCAGGATGGTCGGCAGCGGGAATCGAACCCGCGACCTCCCGAATGCGAAGCCAACGCTCTATCACTTGAGCTACTTCGCTCGGTAAAGTAGTAGCACATGAAGCAGTCTCCAAAACCAAAAAAACCCCGCATGAGCAAGTCGCGCATCAAATCCATGTTCATTTTGTTTTTCAACGCGAAAGGAGTAATGCACAGGGAGTTTGTACCTGCTGGACAGACCGTCCCCGGTAAATTCTACGCAGCAGTGCTACACCGTTTGAAGGATCACACTCGCCTAGTGCGACCGGAGATACCCGACCAGTGGACACTCCATCATGACAATGCGCCTAGTCACATGTCGCTAGTTGTCGCCGAAGTGTTGATCAGATACAACGTGGCAACTTTACTGCAGCCACCTTACAGTCCCGACCTGGCCCCGTGTGACTTCTTTCAGTTTCCCCGCATCAAGAGGACCCTGAAAGGACGGCGTTTCGACAAAATTGACGCAGTGCAAGCAGCTTTGACGAGGTGCCTCAACAGTGTTAAAGGTCGCCGAGTTCCAAGTTCCCTATGAAAGTTGGAAAAAGCGCTGGCAGCGGTGTGTTGATTCCCAAGGGACCTATTTTCAAGACTTCTAGTTCATTGTACACAAATGCCATTCATATGAGACCAGTCCTGATACTTTCTGGACACATCCTCTATGGAGGCGGTTCTGAGGTGCTGTGAGCCACAACATCCTGGTTTTATCATTGCCTGTAATTATTTAGTCATGTTAGGGGGCTGTGCCTCGAATGGTAATGATATTTCCGGGCAAAGACTCCATATTCTACGATGATAAGGCACCCTTTCACACAACTGGGGCTGTTTCGTCGTAATTTGAAGATCATCAGGATGAAGTTGAACACTTTTCTTGGCTCGCCCAATCATAGGATCTGAACATAAATGAACATCTGTAAATGAACAATGTAATGTGAAATAATATGAAAGAAGACCTGCATAAGCTGTCACGTTGAACGACTTTCATCGAAATGAAGACACGAATCCGGCACCGATATTCGACTCCATCCTCTCTCGTGGAATGAGTGATGCAAATGGAATTGTGTAATTTTCCACTTGCTACCATTCATGATATCTCTTGCTCCATTCCACTTTTTCAACGTTTCCATTAAATTCATAAGTGTCTGTACATTATTACAGCTGTATGATGGAAGCTTCGTAGACATTAATTTGTTTTGTTAATAATCGATTTCCTTTCCAAGTTTTCGGTCATATACAGTCTAACTTCTATAACAATAACGACTTTTTTCTTTTTAAGTCCAATCATAAAAAATAATAAAACATCAAACTTGGAATATATAAAAACATTTCATAGCAACATAACACAAAAGAGAGAGTAGAGTGTTACGTAACATAATAATGAAAGGACAATAATTAATAATGTAATAATGAGAATATGAAAGAAGAGCTGTACAACCTGTCATGTTAAATAACTTTCTTCGAAGTGATGTTTAAACTCGTAGTCTGCACGCGGAAGTAACGTGCCAACGTCAATTCTATAAGTGCATATAGATTACTATAGCTACTTCGGTAAATCGTGTTGTTTTCGATAGCAGTGCCTTAACTTGGAACTTTTCCTTGAGAGGTCAAGCATTAATATTTGGGTCTTCCAGAAAACATGAAATCTGAACAACTGAGGCCATAAACAAATATGAAGTATGAAATTTACCCCCCCCCCCTAGAATTTAAAATCTCAATAAACATTTTTATTACTTCTGGGAGCCACAGTTATCATTTAATTGAATGAAGGCTCAGACTGTATTTATGCTTCATCTTAGGGAAATATACTTAATTCAGATGATAATGCAACACCTTAAATGATTATCAGTTCTATTGGAAATGGTAAGGTAAGCCCATTGCATGTTTCAGTAACTAAATTGAGGGGACAATATTTGCCACAACTAAAACCCTTAGGAAATACATATTATTTCTGGGGGCGCTAATAGTAGGAATTTTGCTGAAATGGGACCAGATCACATTTTCGTTTCATTTATTTTATAATTTTTGATGTAAACATATTCCATACTTAATTTATTTCATGTTAGTATTATGTCATGTGGAATAAGAAAAGTTTCATCTTCAAGTAAGCCTCTTCAAACGGCGGGGTGCTAAAATAGTGGGCCGTTTCCCACAAGTTACAGCCCTCTTCGATAGGATCAAATTAACAAACGAAATACTGTCTTAATGTAAAGTGAAACATTGTGAAGTGTTGAAAAAACTAAAGAGAAGGATCTTCTTCCGTTCTTCCTTTCAAACCTTTCAAATAAGATTTACCCTATATTTCAAAATGAGGATGAGCATCCTAGGAAAGTAAACCAACTTAATGAACAGTGTAAATAAAATTGATGTTTATGCTATCTTAGTTTAAAAGTGGAGTAAACGTAACGCGGACATCGTAATCAAGTAACACATACTGTGTTCTATTTCAAATAAATAATTAAATGGTGCAATTTGTGTGCAAAATGAGATTGTTAGTTTTCATTCAGATGACATGGTTGATCTGAACAAATCAATTAATAATCAGGCTTTCTTTTAGAAAATTTTATTCCTGGAAGATAAGCCAAAATCAAAGGGTTGCGCTGGGACACTATTTGTCAAAGGACGTTCACTGGGTAAGAGTGATATGTGACAGCAGATCCTCTGTTTGCGTTAGATTCGCAGAAGAGTTGACTAACTTCGTGGTGGCTGTCCGCCCGCAAATATAAGTGCAAGAAGCGCTGTTAATAAAGTGATGTTGAAGTATGCCAACGTCAGTGAAATATTTCAATTAAATAGTTGTGATATTGGGAACACTGCTTACATGGTCACAGACAGCACTGTCTGGTATCCTTGCTTTTCAGGTGCGTGATTTCCTAAATTAACAATTTTCAGGTATCTGAATTGGGCGTGGTTGTTCAACATTTCTATAGCGGTCCATACACGCAGACACATGCATGAAGAAACCGCTCAACTTGCATGAAAAATGATAAAACCACAGGCAAGTTGATCGTCTATGGTCTCGTTCGTGTATGTTAAAAGTTTTCCAAATCTTCTCAAAACATGCATGATGGTTTTGCCGTTTTGTGTTTTATATTTATGATGGTTGTTTTATATTTAGGTCCGCCAATCACGAGAGCGGGAGGAATCACGTGATTCTTTCCTCCTTAATACCAAGGTCGTTAACGATGGATGACCTTCTAGTAAGTTGGACAGCAAGTTGGTACGTGTGAGGGCAAAAAAATTCTTCCAATATGTATCAGGAAATAAATCTTTCATGTAAGTTGGTCATGCAGGTGCGTGAGTCTATGGCGTCTATGGCGTCATGCAGGTGTTTGTGTTTATCTCCATTAAAATAGTCCTTACAAAAGCTAGACCTTATAAAACAAGGCAACTCATCATTTGGAATAATTAAGTCGCATGTCTGTCATTATTGGTACAGGACAGATTAGAAATTGGGCAAAAGTGTGGAGAAAGTCAATTATAATTCCCTAGATGGTCTGCAATATGTCAAGAAAGACATGGATTGACATAAGTCTGTTTGTACAGCTCAATGTAGTACGTACAGCAAATCCACTGTACATAGTTCGTATACCTAAGTACTAAATCATCGCTGTCTGTGATACTCAAAGCTGGGGGTACGGCTATTTCTCGGACATCCTATATAATTTTAATATTTGTAAGTCAAATTTAATGTAAGTAATATTAAAAATGTATGTGATATAATGCAAATGCATTTTTACATACCAACTGCATTTAATTAGATTAAAGAAGAAATCAGTAAAATTACATAAACCCTAATTAAAATCCCAATTCATTTCATAGAAAAAGAAAAATAATTCCCAATGAATCAATGGATTTAAAAAAAAAAACTATGGCGTACGTGATTTATATCATTATGATTTTTAACTTACGTTTTCTAAAAAAAATGAAGTGAAATTTCTTGTTTGCCGTCCCACGTTTATGCCCTGTAGACTAAGGAAACGAATGATTAATGAAAGTGAATGATTGTGGAAGAATTAGTGGAATAAAAATGGGGAGGAAATGGGTAAACTCCAAACAAATCGATGGACACAATGCTGTACCCACAAACTCACATGGTCAGGGATGGAATAGAGACTCCTCGTACCAGTAATGAACGCTTTACAACTAAGCCACTGTGCTCCCTATGTCATCTATCGTCATAGCAACGAAATTTTCATTTCATTTCATTTTTACTGCCTGAAATAGTGTACGATATCTCCGATTGTAGCAAAATAACATATTTAACAAATTTTAGTTAGTTTAATTTCCTAATACGGTATATGCTTTATACAGAAACATTTTCTGTTCAATTTCTTGTTTCTACGAAGAATGCAACCAAAAATATGTTTCTTGTACGAAGACATGTCAGCATCAAAGATTGAAGGATATGTTAACTCGGTGTTTGTTTTTGTAGAGACTTTTTCTTCTCCTGTTACCTTACAATCTTCAGGAGCACAGGGGTCAATTAACGTAACCCAATTCACACAGCGATCTTAACGTGTTTTTAGCCGTTTAACTTACGAAACCTCCATGTATAAAAGCCTTAGTCTGAAAATGATTACATCTGGCCTTCTAGAAAACAATAATGACTAGGAATTTATGAAGCTTTTATTGAACCACAGCGACAACAACGAAAAGAACGTGTGCTAATTACGAAAGGCATTTTTGAGTGTGAGTTTCTTCTTATGTATGAACTTTCATTACAAAATTCCCTAGAACTATCACCTTAGAAGTACATGTTTGATGAGAAGGGTCAAAACATGTGAAGGACGTAACACACAAAAACAACTTTAAAAAAAAATTACAAATAATGTCTATGAAGTTCTTCATTTCAGAGCTTGTTTTTACGAGTCATCTGAGACATCTGAGTTATCTATTGCAGCTTCATTGCGCGTATGTGAATACATTAACGTCATTGAGTACCTATCACATCTGTTTCTTTTTTATTAAATCATTGAGTTATACGGAGAATTATGTTTTTCTATTTCCCTTGAAATGAAATAAAATTTTAATGAAGTGATTTTACAGCTTTCTTTTTTGTCTAGCTATGAAAATGAATATGGAAGATACGGAAGTGATGATCAACAATACAATTTCGCAAGCAAATCAATAATTGAAGTTGAAAATACAGAAATAGCAGAAATGAATACCTAAGTCTTTCTGAGACAGAAGATAATCATGGATAGTAACAATAAAGAAAAAATGGGTTATAGTCAGTGAGCCGTACACATTGCAAGGAGAAATTATGATCAAATAATGAAAGCAGCTCTTGACTAGATAGCAAAGAGATATGAAAAGAAATTAAATAGAGAATGTCTTCATACAGGGTGGTGATGATATCAAGAAGTACTGCAAAGTAATCTGGAAAAGAATTCAAGATCGATGGGTATGAGAAAAGAGTTGGAGAGATCTTTATTACCGCTGGATTGAAAATAGTTGTCATTTTTGTTTTATATATATTTTTTGGATTTTTCAAAATTGACTGGTTCATATTAATTTTGCTATTTTAAATAACTTAAACTAGAAACATAAATCACTGAAAAAAACGACGCTTATTTTAACATAATAACTGTGTAACAGTTTCGCCGACTAACTGAATATATTGGCTTCATCGGACACTCATTGTCTGTCTCTCATAAAGCCAATATATTCAGTTAGTCGGCGAAACTGTTACACAGTTATTATGTTAAAATAAGCGTCGTTTTATTCAGTGATTTCTAGTTTAAGTTTTTAAAATTGTATTTTTATATTAATTTGGGAAGGCTGAATCCAAAGAAACTATTTTAAAACGAAAAATGACCTCGAAGTTGGAGTCTTTGAAGAACCGCTTATGTCAATAGTAAGTACCCACGCTTGAATACATTTTTAATTGCAATTTCTAAATACAAATTTGAAGCTGCTGAATCAAATAAAATTGCATTTAAACTTATCCGACCATGGGTTTACAAAAAAAAAAAAAAAAAGGAATAAAATTCTGGTCTAGAAAACCAATGTTGATGGTGAGGAGAGCCGATATGCTAACCACACATCACTAAAGCCAAGAGTGTGTATAGAGATAATTCGTAAGTTAATATGTAGAGATAATACGAAACTTTTAGAACTTTTAAAAAATAATACAATAAAATTAAGAATACTAGCGCGTTTATTTTATTGTACATCTTGCAATATTTGCAGAATCCAAATAGCAGACGTGATCGTGATCGACTATAAGTATAGCCCAAGAAGTAATGTGTGAAATTTGTCAATTTAACACGGAGACTGTTACTCTGTCAGTATCTTCAATCAATGTTTAGTGATATGAGTTTGAACTCGGACATAACGCTGCGGTAACAACGAAAACATTTGTCATGGGAAAAGGAAAGCTGCAGTGAATCACAATATTACAACTCATTGGTTCCAGAAATGTCGTGCACGTTGAAAAACTGTCGAAGATCAGCCTAGGTTTTGCCGTCCCATATTAACAGATTCAGAGGTCATGTACATTGAGCATTGACAAGAACCCATCCATGCGCACACGACGGTTGTGAAAACAACTTTGTATGTCCCAGCTCACTGTAGTGCGTCAGCATAATGAGTTCAGGAAAACCATCAAGAGCTGCCGCATTGTCCCACATGAATTGATCCCAGATTAGGTCCAGAAGAGAGTGGATATATGCCGTTGACAACTGCTGCAAAATTCGCGTCATATGTGTTTCCTCAAACTGATTGTCACATGCGATGAAAAGTGAATGTTTTTTCCGAAATTCGATAGTACAATAACAGTGGTTGAGCAAAGGGACAACTTCCAGAACCGGTCGTCAAACATGGTTATGGTCGTCAAGCAGGGATGTGCAGTGCATATTGCCGCTGTTACCGGCGGTAACGGTAAAAATATGACAGTTTTTCGTTGTTTTCATATGTCTCTAAATTTCATCATCAACATGAGAAGATGTTTACATATTTTCCTTTCCTTTCTTTTCTTTTTTTTTTAAAAAAAAAAAAGTTCGGACGGCCTATGCCGCATCTACAATGCCAGCGCCAAATAGGAACATATTGTTGTTGATACCATAAATTTCAGAGGTAACGCGAACCCCGATAGCGGTCATTCACTTCAGAAGCACCTTTCAGCGTGCCAGCCAGGGCCAGAACCATCCTGCGCGCTCGTATTTGGACGTTCGGAATGACCCTTATGTTACCGTTCGTGTGAGTGGAACAGGAAAAATAGGAACGTTCCCTGTCAAAACAAGGAGAATCTAGAATATCATCACCATGTTTATTCTACTCGCTCTCCTCTCGCTATAGAGGATCGAGCTGGCAGTGTAATTCAACTATACTGTTTCGTTTGCTTCCTAAACCAAGTATGGAAACTTGGCTATAATTTCCGTATTCGTAAAGTTATTTCATTGTCTTACCAGTATACAATTTCATAGTAATGATAATTAGAGAGAAGTAGAGATGTTTCCCGGCGCTCCTTCTAATTCGTATATTTATTATTATTTAAGATTTATGCTCATTAAGTTGAAAATATTTTGTTTTTAATTTAGTATAAAATACCTACTTTCGATTCAGCAAATTTCCAGTCGTAGCCTCTAGCCTACTAGTTGAATTTGCACTTTGATGTGTTGAAAAAGAACTGTGCAATTGTCTTGACTATACCGTTGTTTGACTGTCCCGCATTGTGTTTGACAGTCTGACTAGTTTTCAATACGGAAAACTTGTTGCTCAAACATACGATAGAGCTTCGGTTATGGTTGGTGAGGTAGGAAGCAGCATCCTCTTGTTATTTTTTTTTTCATTGTCATGCCCATAGGCTTCATTTAGTGTTAGAAATATCCGTTGACTGTACAAAACTGTGTAAGTTTTTTTTTTTTCTAAAACTATGTCATGACTTGCTTCCTTATTCTCGAAGTCATCAAAAAGAACAAATGCTTTGGACTATGTAGTCACAGACCCGTATCCAGGGAGTTTAGGGGGGATGGGTCCCCCTAAATTTTTGCTGCCCCTCTAAGATTTTCATAGTAGGCTTGCAAATGAACTATAATATGGTGATGAGGTATAATAAGGTTGGATCGGGCCCCCTTAACTTCAGCCGCCCCCTACATTTTTGGGCTGGCTACCGGCCTGTGTAGTCAACAAAAGTATCCCAACAGCCTCAAACACAAGGTGGAACTATAGAAGTAGGATAAATGATGTGCTGTATAGCTTTAAAGATGAACTGTTAGGACTCTTTAAAATATCGACGAATGAGATTCTCAAACTAGAGTTCGTGCAGCAAAATTCTACCAGACCCTTCAAAGTTTTGACTTCAATTTTTTACTTGAACTGTTTTATGTTATAGGGTCAAGATAAGAAATCTTGTTCACTATCTTACAGAAGGAAATTCATTATGTAAGTTTTTGCAGAAAAAATAAATGACTTTGAAGAATATCTAAGTTCATTGAGAGACGGTTTCGATTATATTTAGTAAAAATGGAAGAACCTGAAAAGCCACACTTTTCAAAAGAACAAGGTAAATGAAGTGGGATTTGACTCCCCCCTGAAAAATTGTTGCCAATGCCTATAGTTTAAAATGATTGATACGCTAAAAGGAAAAAAGGCCTAGATTTTCTGATATTGAAAAACTAGAGATACTTGTAAAAACAACAACCGGTAACAACTGTGAAAGTGTCACGCCACGCCACTGTCGTCAAGCATGGAGAATGAAGTCATGTTGTGTGTGTGTGGTGGAACTACGAGAGTGTAATTCACTTCAAGTTCGTTCCTAACGATTGTATCATCAATATCGCCCTTTAATCCTCTATACCAGCTCGAAAAACGCAGCAAAAATTTCAGGAACTTGTTGGCATGGTATCGAACTGCACATTGTCTTGACCTTGTCCCTTCGGCTTACTACCTATTTCCGTCCATGGCGCACTTCCTGAAATTACAATAATTCACCAACCAACAGGAGGTGACTGACTTCTTTGCCTCTAAGGAAAAAACGTGGTAACGAGGAAGATGGCCGCACACAGTCTAACACGAGGGGCTATACTTTGAATGTTAACCTTCTCTCATCGTACTGTAATAAATACAGGAATATTGTGTACCAGAATATTACAAGAGTTATGATTCATCTTTGAATAATGTTTTAGTTACGTCTAAATTAGAATATGCTTCTGTAGTATGGAACACTATAGCCAAAGCAAACTCTCGAAAAATAGAGCAGATACATAAAGAGACTCATTAAATATTTATGATTTAAAAGTGGATACGATTGTACTGTTTGTACGTGTGAATAGTAGGTATTAATTTCAAATCTTCAATTACTGAGAAATAAACGGGTCTTAAATGACTAACTCCTACTAAAATCTTTGAGACCAGCAAGTTTTACACCGTAACATTCTAATAAAGGTTTCCGGATTCAGAACGAAACAAAGAATGGCATACAACAAATGTAATAGGCCTTTTGGGAATAGATTATTAAGGAAATACGAAAAATAAAAATAAAAAAATAAAAAAAATGACGTGGTAAATCTTAAGTTGGATCTCTTAACACTTCAATAGCACTGATGTAATGTTACAATGTTTGGTACGTATACGCTTAACCATTTTCAAAAATATAGCGTATACCCAACCCTGTATACACGCCTTCTTCCGTAAATTTAAGATGAATATACGCTTGACTATACATACAAATATAACTCAAATATTAGATTATGAACCTTCTCTGTATGGTCAGATATGATTTACTACGTTAAACATAGACATAAAACTAAGCTGCATATAGACTATAAAATATTGTTTTTAGTTAATATTTATTTTTCCTATATAAAAAAACTAGGTCAAGTAAAAATTATCCAGTAAGCTTACAAATTTAGGTCAATTGTAACGCATGATCTGTAGTGGAAACTGTTCCCTCCATTCTTTCTTGTTACTCACTTAGTTTTTGTTATTTAAAAAAAAGAAAATTATTTTTTTTATTTATATGTTACTTCGCAGTTTTACATGACATTCTCGCCAAGTATGACCTTTAGGAAAATTACTTTCAGGCTTTTTCGTGTAAAAGAATATGTAAAACGATGAACACAACACGTCACGCTTCTTGAATTAAGTCATTAAAATTGTTTCCTAATAGCTGTTATAGATATTATAGAACTAGTATCAGACAGGATTATTCCTTTTATTAGTATTATTATTATTTAAATTTTAGACATAAATATTCCCAAAACAAAAACTTCATAAAGCATAAATCATTGGTTCCACGTAACAAAGTTCTTAAATCTCAACATGAATGCTCAATAATTACATACATACAAATTAGATAACATTAAAGGAATATAACTAAGTTTCTTGTGATATACATACCTCGGTGTGCACGTAGAAAAAGTTCATAGATACATAACAACAAATATGAAGAAACTTCAAAAATCTCCAAGACCAAAGATGTAGACGAAGACTCACCTAACATTGAAAATGCAGATAGAAATATGATTCAATCTATCATTGGCAAGCTTTAAAATGGCCTATCGAGATTACTTTTCTACAAATCAAGAATAACATCCTAATGAGTACCAAAACAATATTAAATAGAACCATAAAATGTGCTTTTAACATCCATCATAAATATCTACATCCAATAATATCAAGAATATGCGATAATTTATTTATTTATGGCTACCTATAGATCACAACAGGTAAATTACCTAATGATAGTGATGTAGTCAGTTTGTATATAATTAGAACATGCATGAATTCACTTACATAATTACAAATACACATTTATAGATATGGCCATTTTAATTGATGAATCTTCAATAAGATTGCACAATAGTTCTTAGAGAACGATCGTTTATAGTAAATATGTCAAGTTCAGGATGACTTTCAGCATTAGCGTATTTGTCCTAGCTGTAGGTAAATGAAAAGTGATATTTCTAGGACGCGTGCGTTTACCTGGAACATGCAATTCTATCTGGGATAGTAAATACTCAGAGTCTATATTATTTTGCAATAATTTCATTAAGAAAATCAAGAGTTAGGTGGTACGTCTATCTTCGAGAGATGAGATGTCGTGCTTACGAAGGAAGTCGGTATATTTTTTCGAATTTTGGATATAGTCCGGTTTCCTTATAAGTTAAGTACCTCACAAAACGAGATTGAATCGCTTTGTTTTTCTGACTATTGGGATGCCATATGATTGAAGAGTACTTAAGTTTGGATCTAACGTAACTATTGAACAGGGTTTTAAGAACATTAGTACAATATTTGAAAAGTCAAAGCCAAGTCTGATTACGAAGCCGAGGTTTCTGTAGGCTTCACTAACAATGCTATTGATATGCTTATTGAAGGAAAAGTTGGAGCTAATAGTGACCCCTAAATCAGTTACAGTGTCAATTCTTTGTACGGGAGTGTTATTTATACTGTAATTAATCATGACTTCAATCTGCAAATAACGAGAAAATTAAGTGAACCTCAACCTCAACCAGGGCTATGTTTTATAACTATCATCAACCATGAAATAATATATTCACATCATTCCAGTGATACATCAGAAAAGCTTCAAGAATTTTGAAGATCTTCGCCTCTTCCTGCTCCTGCCAGATCGAGACTCCTTCTACACGTACTATAGAAGTTATAAACTATAATGGACAGAATTAGATTAACTAATGTGGACAAATAAATTTTATTGGCTTGGATTAGATTCAATTATCGGTAATGTACCATTCATCAGTTCTAATGCTGATCGCAGATTTTAATCTTATATTACTTTTTGATGTTTTCCATTTGTGGAAAACGTTGAAACATGTTTAGTAAATAAATACACTTCTTTTAATCTTTAAGATAGATATGTTTGTTTGTGAGATTTATGTCCGGTAATCATACTATGCTGAAGGGAAACTTCTCAGCGTCAAAAGCTTTGTGCGAATAGTAGTATGAAGCAATTCTGCTTCCACCATATTCGTGTGAGTTTCGACCAAAGCAGCAACGGGAAGGGTTATTACCCATTGTAGTTTTTGTTCTAACCCTCAAAGGAAATAACACATGAATAATTAATCCATTATGACCAAATATAACCAAGATTACAACAGATTTTAATAAGTTAAATTTCTACATTAACAATTACAGAAATTATCGTAGATCATAAAACGATTATGTGCTAATAGATCTCACATAAGTATATAAATATCAAGAAATTAAATGTGTCAATAATCATAATTCAGCAGCAAGGGTAGTGTATTGTTAATATTTATAAAATTGTACTTCATTAAACTTTAATGAAATTGTCCTTCTATTAAACTTGGTGAACTTAGGATTCAGGAATGGTGGAACAAGATAGATAAGATAGAAAGGAAAGAGGACGAAAAGACAGAACATGCAGCGTTATGTGTAATGTGACGACAAGATAACCCAGGTGTGTATCTAGTTAAAAGTTAATATTTTAAGATATGAAGGTTCGAACCTAATTAAAAGTAGAAGTCTTTACGTAATTAAAATTTTATAATGGCTGTACAAATGAAAAGAAGAATAGTTTCTGCTGTTGTAAGGAACGTCGACTTATTTTCTGAAATACATAACATGTACCCTTAGGTTGTACTTTCATAATGAGTCTGATGAAGCCATTGATATATTGCCAAATCCATAACGTGGATTAGTAGTAATGAATGTTCGTTTTGGCCAGATTTCATTTATTTATTTATTTTTAGTATAGATTTAATGAAGATTTAGCGCCGGAAAGTTTCATCAAACAAACATCTACGACTATGTGCACACTTATGCTGTCCTTTTGCTCCAGTTTGTTATATATCGAATGTTTCAGATAAAGCACCCTTGATCTTTGCAACGGGACAGCATGATAGGCAGTCATGTGGATAGGGATGCACGCGAGACGAGACGAGACGAGAAATGGAAAAGTCTTGTCTCGTCTCGCAGCCTCAAATGTTGGTCTCGTCTCGCGTCTCGTCTCGTCTCGCAAATGTGAAGTCTCGTCTCGCGTCTCGCATAAAATTTTGAGTCTCGTCTCTCGCATGGTCTCGCAATCTCGCATATATTCTGGTCAAAATTTTGCAATGTGTTATTCTATGGCTGTTAATGAATGATGATGTGATATTCTGTCCGAAGGCAGGTATTTGACCTAAAAGTCCCTTGGCAAGCTGAATCCTTGGTGGTTTGCCATTGCTTTCCATGGGATGAATGTTCATAACATTCTAAGGAGACGGAACCTAAAGTTCAACATGGTATCCGAACTTGTGTCCCCTCCGCTCCAAATTAAAAGAAAAGTTGTGCTGGAATTTGATTCCTGGACCAAAGGGATGCATTCGAGTCGAGTCGAGTCGAGATTTAAGACTGTCTCGACTCGTCTCGAGAAAATGTTGTCTCGACTCGTGTCTCGACTCGAAAATATGTTTCTGTCTCGACTCGTGTCTCGACTCGACAGACTCTGTCTCGACTCGACTCGAATTCGAGTCGAGACGTCTCGAAATTCGAGTCGAGACAAAATATACGAGTTAAAATATACGCACACATCAGCCAGAATATTATGACTACCTACCTTATTGTCAGTGTGTCCAACTTTGGCACGGATAACAATGGCGACGCGTCTTGGCATGGACGCAATGACCCTTGAAAGGTCACTGGAGAGAGTTGATTCGTACACATAGGCAAGGGCGCCGATTTTTCTGTAAATGTGGGGCGGCATTCAGATGCAGAAGGCATATATATGAGGATTTTAAGACAAATTGTATTCAAATTATGCCAAATATTGTTTTTCCATAAATACAATGCGGGGGCTCACATGAGCTTTGGGAGTGTCCGGGCCCCCTTGGCCCCCAGGATCGGCGTCCTTGCACACAGGTCATCTAATTCCAGTAAATTCCAGGGAGAGGGGCGATGCGCTCTGAAGTCATGTTCAATCACATCCCATTTGTGTTCGATTAGGTTCAGATCAGGCGAGTTGGGCGGCCAGCACATCACTTGGGACTTGCCCCTGTGTTCCTCGAACCACTCCATCACAATCCTGGCCTTGTGATATGGTGCATTATCTTTTCGAAAAATGCCACTACCGTTGGGAAAGATGGTCGTCGTCTGCAAGCAGTGTGTGATACGCCTTGGCCGTCATGGTGCCTTGCTCGACCTTCACTAGACACATGGATGCTCACGTAAATGTTTTCCGGAGCATAATTAAGCCACCGCCAGCTTGTCTCCGTCCCGCAGTACAGGTGTCAAAGAACTGTTCTCTTGAAACACGACGGATTCGCACCCTCCCATCGTCATGATGAAGAATATATCGGGATTCATCAGACAATGCAACGCTCTGCCACTGTGCCAAGGTTTAATGACGGTGGTCATGTGTTCATTTCAGTTGTAGTTGCCGATGTCGTGGTGTTAACATTCGCACATAGATGGGACATGGGCTTCGGAGGCCCATCGTTAGGGGTGTTCGGTGCAATGTGTGTTCAAACGCACTTGTACTTTGCCCAGTAATAAAGTATGATGTTAGTTCTGCCACAGTTCGCTGCCTGTCTTGTTTTACCAGTCTGCCCAGCCTATGACGTCCGACATCTGTAATGAGGTGGGGGCGCCCAACCCCTCGACGTTTGGACGTCATTTTCCCTTGGTTTCGCGACTTGTTGAAGACACTCACCACAGCACTCCTCGAACATCCGACAAGTCCTGCAGTTTCCGAAATTCTCCTGCCGAGTCTGCGGGCCATTACAACCTGTCCTCGGTCAAACTCAGATCGCGCGCCTTCCCCATTCTACACACGCCCAGCACTCTCATTGATACTGCATGCACCGTACGCGTGACTGACAAGCAGGCATTCGTCGGCAGGTGACACAGATATCGCCTGGACGGAAATTATATCGATAGTAGGTTGGTAGTCATAATGTTCTGACTGATCAGTACATACTAAATAAATTTAAAATGTAGGAAATTTTCAACATTCTGATTAACTTGCAGGAAATTTCACAATGAAAAGAAGCAACTGACTTGGACAAGACAACGGTTAGTTGATGGGGCAATCTTTTTTTCTGGTCTTTGAGGTGTGAGCTTTGACCATGCCTTGTGAAATTTTGATGTTTGGTGCTCATCAGTCTCGCTTCCATTTTTTTTCTAATTGTTCCAGTTCATGATAATTAACAATACATTGCGCAGTTCGAATACATGTTCACGTTTTCATTCAATCCAACTCAAGCCGCTTCAGATACTATAGAGTTGTATTTGTTTACGAAGAATTAATTGCGTATTAGAAATACACCCAAACAAAACATTCTGCGTGCTCATCTGCTCAGTATTCAAGGTTTTAATTACAACCTGAATTGTTAAAATGCGAACGTAAGTTGCATTAGATATCTAAGCAGTTCCTAGTCTATGGATAATTCAAGCAATGCTAATTAAAGTCTTTCTAGCAAGCACTTCTGCTGTTCATAAACCTTACGCATTGGAGTAGGAAAAAAAAAGAGAAAAGAAAAGAAAAGAAAGAAAGAAGTAAAATTGGTAATTTTGCAACCGTGACTCACTCGGGCTCATGCTCTCTATCCTCAATGGAGCTCGCGTTCGCTAATCTCAATGAGGATCACACTAGTCAAGTTTCTCACTAATTCGAGCTTGAGCTTGATATTTACTGTGAAATTCTCTTTAGCTCGATTTCGTAATGCCACACGTCCTTTCTTGTTTTTACATTTGTCTCACCATTTTCGATTTATACGAGTGGCCGTGGACTTTTCAATTAAGTTTTTGTTTTCATTTTGACCCGCCGCCATTTTGCACAGGGTTGTCGTAGAGAGTCGAGACTTGCTCCATTTTCCTTCATTTTACAACAAATTTCAAACGATGTGCTACTTAACCCCCCTTGCCATTTGAAACTTTTTAGTTGGATCCCGTCTGGGGCCCTGCGGGGAACCCTGGGGCAAACTTTTTACCCCAAAAAAGTGTGGCCTTGAAAATGAGGGGATACATGTTCACCGAGTTTTCCATTTACCCAATCGTTTCCGAACAAATGACTCGGTTCAAACTATTCTAGCAGGTAATTTCCTAGCTATGGCTTTTTAAATATTTAGAAATTGGCCATGTTTTTGGCCAATATCACGGGAACGGTAAGCCATAGAAATATGATATTGGTGGTAATCAATCCCTAATAGAATGTTCAACATTTTTGTTCTGATATTAATTGGTGGCCACTGGCCAACTGGCCATTGGCCAAACCACTGGCCAGTTGGACAGTGACTACCGGTTACTATTTGGTACCAAAATGTTCACCATCCTTTTAGATATTGATCAACACCAATATGATCCCTCTATGACTTACGGTTCCCGAGATATGGCTGCTTAAATTTCTGTAAATCGGTCATTTTTTGGCCACTATCTTGCGAACGGTTAGATTGACGCGAAAAATTTAATCATTTTGTCTGATAGTTTTTGATGCTCTATCTAATGCAGTGTACAAAATAGAGAATTCAGTAACGAACTTTTTAAGTTCGTTGAATATGTTGTAACTCAACGCCTGGTGACACGTATAACTTCGGGATTCGTCTAGTTATCCAATGCGATAATTGTCTCGTTCGGATCTCAGTGGAGCCACTCCCTTGTCAGTAAGCAACTGTCTTCTTCAAATAACAAGTTGTTATATCTCGAATTATTTTCTTGGAAGATATTTCTGGTAAATACGATAATTTATTGTAATACTGTAATTCTAGTCTAAGATACACGATATCGAAAATATGGCATTATAGACTAACATAATAATATGCAAATATTACACTGAAAAATAAAATCTTTGGAAAATTGCAGAGGAACCTGACATTCATGCTCACAGTCATTCCTCATTATTTGATTTTAATTATTACTTCATTAATATCAACGAACTTAGAAAGTTCGATACTGAATTCTCTATGTCTGTGTGTGTGTCTGTCTGTCTGTCCGTCTGTCTGTTATTTGCAATTTATCATTTTTGAACCGTGTATTTGATAGAGCTTCAAAAACTATCAGAAAAAGTGATTAAATTTTTCGCGTCACTCTTACCGTTCCCAAGATATTGGCCAAAAAATAGCCGACTTCCAGAGATTTAAGGAGCCATATCTCGGGAACCATAAGTCACAGAGAGATCACATTGATGTTGTTCATTACCTAAGAGGATGGTGAACATTTTGGTACCAAATAGTAACCGATTAACACTGGCCAATTGGCCACTAGTTTGGCCAATGGCCAGTTGTATAGTGGTCACCAATTAATATCGGTACTAAAATGCATACCATCCTCTTAGGTATTGACTAACACCAATATCATCTCTCTATGACTTACCGTTCCCGTGATGTTGGCCAAAAATGGCCAATTTCTAGATATTTAACGAGCCATAGCTTGAGAGCCGTAAGTTGTAGAGAGATCATATTGGTGTTGATCAATACCTAAGAGGGTGGTGAACATTTTAATACCAAATAATAACCAGTGTCCACTGATTAACTGTCTACTTGCCAACTGGCCACCGTTCCCCAAATACTGGCCAAAAAGTTCAAATTTCTAGATATTTAAGCAGCCATATCTCGAGAACTGTAAGTTATAGAGAAATAATATTTTACTAATTTTTGCGAGGTAGGAACAATGATAGTTTTCCTTCCCGCTCCATCTCTCCATTCTTTTTAAGTTCGTTCTGGCAATGCTCATGGAGCATTCTCAACTGGTTTAATTTTGTGAAACTATTAGAATTAATTATAAGCTGTGTAGAAACGCTTTCAAAATGCATTAAAATTATAAATGACAAGTAAAAGGTGCCTTGCTGAGCGTACGTTGTAGAGGCCCCCTCAAGTTTTCTTCCCCCGCACCCCAGGGTATGCGCGCCTTTTATCGCTGTCACTGGCTAATATGAATATGAAACAGATGTCAGGCAAGGACAACTAGCGGTGTTTCCCATACGATCAGACGATGACTTATTTATGGCACGTGCCATAGTAGAAGGCGGCATAGTTGAAGAAACTACACCCTCTCAGTAACCTAAATTGCACAAAAATTTCCAAAGCAGGTTCATTGACCTGACTACCGCATGTTGCCCACTTTGTCCAAGAGCGGGATGGTTTGTTTCTAACTTTTCTACCGAAAATCATTTGTCTGGAATGGTGTTTCGGAGACAATAAAATAAAGAAAATTGAGAGAGCAGGGAGGAGGGAGTGTACCAATTATTCTTTCCTCTAAACCAGCGTTTCCCAACCTTTTTCAACTTGCAGCACACTACGGGTGTTACATGAATTCTCGCGGCACACTTATAGATATTATTATTTGTAAATATAAAACACACTGGTATTTTTTTCTTTGATTACTTATCTCCTTCGCACAGAGAAGAAAGCTCGATCACTGGGTTTTCCTCGTGGTAAATCACTATGCTTATTTTTCATTCTAATTTAAAAGGAGAAAACAACTGCAATGAAATGTTGGACTCAGGTTATTAAAAATACGCTTACTCTTTCGAAAACTGTATCCAACCTTTTACTAAGAATGAAGATCATTAAATAACGAACGAACAAATAAATCTATTTTACTTTTAAAACACAAATGTAAATAATTTATCGAAAGGATTGAATAATATTTTAAATTTTCAAGTTACGAAATAGTCTGTAACGATAAAGAAGCAATAATGGTCATAACAATAACAAATACTTTTTTCAACATTAGAAATGTACAGAAAAGTAACACGGCATGAAACTTAAAATTGTATATTTATAGTAGAGGTTGATAGTAATGTGCAATACAAATATACATTTTCCCCTACGTTTTGCAATTTGATTGCTATAGAATTAATAAATTTGTTTTGATATCCTCGCGGTACACCAGTGGCCCATTCACGACACACCAGTGTCGCGGTATTTTTACTGCTAGCTTCTTATTTTAGATAGGTATATTTACAACAAAGGGGGGGGGGGGGGTAGCGTGCACCTTTGCATCCCCATAAATCCGGCCCTGTCCAGAAGTTATGTAGCCCTATGGCGTTCATGGAAATAAAAACACAATAGTTATAACTATGCTAAATTACTATAGACTGCCAATTGCTCATTCAGAGAATTTATGATGTTCACTTTATTGCAATGTTCTTATACAGACTAGATATAGGCTACGGATAATAGTTTTATTCAAACTAGATAATCAATTATTATTATTATTATTATTATTATTATTATTATTATATTTGAAGTACAATCAAATATCACGACATTAATTACTAGTTTTAATTAACTGAATTGAGCTGAAAATTAAATCTTGATCTCGGAAGATTAACTATTAAATTTATGCGTTCTGTACCTTTCTAAAGTAATAAATCCTGGAATTGGTTTCAAGGCTGTTCCTGAGTGAATAATTTCTTCATAATAATATTAAAAGTTTTAGAAAAATTTTCGAGACATTCGAGTCGAGTCGAGATTTTTATGAGCTGTCTCGACTCGACTCGTGTCTCGACTCGAAAATTCGAGTCGAGAAACACGTTTGTCTCGACTCGTCTCGAATTTTACAAAGTGTGTCTCGACTCGAATCTCGACTCGAATTCGAGTCGAGTCGAGTCGAGATTCGAGACATGTCTCGACTCGAGCGCATCCCTATGGACCATTAATTTTCGTCAAATTAACCCTTTCCGGTACCCGGCTTTTTGGGCTATTTTTTAGACTTTCAGTCAAGCAGCTACTGCATCGTCACTATTTATCCTAGGATCATGGTTCATACCTCTTTCTCTTCAGAATGAAGCTGGCTTTCAAATGGTACCACTTGCATACCATATACCAGGAGCGAGAAAAATGATGTCAAAGGAACAATTACGGAGGGATTTTTTTTCTCGCACTTTGGGCCCCTCTGGAGCGGCCCTGTGTGAACGTACTCATCTAAAAAATCTGATAAATAGTACTTGGTATACTAAATGTGTGTGCCAAATTTCAAGTTTCTATCTTGAATAGTAAGGGCGGAAGAAATTTTATCAGGAATTCCCACCATGCCCCAAATTACAGTAACACACCATGATCTCAGGTAAAAAATTTCCTGAGACATCCCTAATTACCCTTGGGTCATGTTTCGCCCATCATTCTCTTCAGCTTAGAACTGCCTTTCAGGCGGTATGACTCACATGTCTCCATCATGTATCTAAGGCGGAAAAATACCAAAAAAAGGGATTTTTTGGGTCTAAATATCCTTTTTTTCAACTTTTAGCCCCTCTGGACCCCAATGTTTTAACGCAGAAATATGCACAATTCCAATTTTCCAGGTGCAAAAGTAAGCCCGCCAATATATATATATATATATATATATATATATATATATATATATATATATATATATATATATATACCGACAATGTCCCATATTCCCGTATACAGAGGGAAATTTTTAAACATTCCCTGAGACATCCCTAATTACCCTAGGATCATTGTTTGCACATCATTCTCATAGAACTGCCTTTCAGGCGGTACCATTCACTTGTCTGCATCATGTATCTAAGGCGAGAAAATCCTGTGAAAGGGATTTTTTGGTAAAAATTTCCCTTTTCAACGTTTAGCCCCTTTGTACCCCCATGTTTTAACACAGAAGTACGAAAAGAAATCTCGTAAATACTCCTCGGTGGACTGAATGTTTGTGCACAATTTCAATCTTTTAGGTGCAAAAATAAGCCCGCAAAAAATAATACCGAAAATGTCCAAAATTCCCTTATACAGAAGTATATTTTCATAAAAATTCCCTGACACTTCCCTAATTACCCTAGGGTCATGTGTCGCACATCATTCTCTTCAGAATAGAACTGCCTTTCAGGTGGTACCATTCACTTGTCTCCATCATGTATCTAAGGTGGGAAAATCGCGAAGAAATTGATTTTTTGGTAAAATATCCCTTTTTTCAACTTTTCGCCCCTTTGGATCCCCCCTGTTTTAACGCAGAAATCTGAAAAAAAAATCTGGTAAATACTACTCGGTGGACTGAATGTTTGTGCAAAATTTCAATCTTCTACGTGTAAAAATAAGCCCGCCAAAAAATAATGAACATAGACCGGCCCCGAAATATTAAAAGAAAATATATATATATTTTAGAATTATGACGTCATCACCTCCTATGTCTCGACGCAGGAAGGTGTGAAACCATACGTAAGGTCTTCTAGAATGCCTCTGGACATGAAAAAAAAAAAAACGGACGAAAAAGCTCAAATAGGAGAGTTATAACGCAATGTACCATGAAACATCCCGTATGGTACATGGGATCCCCAAAGGGTTAATAGCATAATTTACAGCAAAACCAGCATAAATTGTTGCTGGATCCAACATTGTTTTCCAGCTTAGTGGTCTCCAGCAATATTTGGCTCTTCTAAAATATCGTCGCCACTATCAACATTTACACGTTTTGGTCGTTTCCTTGAAGGGTGATTTTCCATTATAAAGATGTTTTTATACCGCCAAAAGCGCTTGTAAACAACAAAAGAACTCCTCACAACACAATACGACCCAATTCTTTTGGTTCGTTCGCGCTTGTAGCAATGTTGCATTATCGCATTTTATCAACTTTCGCTTTCAACTTATATAGTGTTGCCAGATCTAGAAAATAAAATTACTGACAGATATAGGGCCATTCCTACCATCTCGCCTCAAACCTATAGGGCCATCCTACCAAACCAGTGTTTGAATTAAACTTCCAAACTAGAGGGGGATGTTTTTGATAAATATATAGAAAGAAAATACTTATTCCATGTAAAAAATATCATGTTATTTCTGCGAGACGGACCCGGGATAAACTTTGACGAGAGGGGATTTCCCCACCATCCCCCAACATAAATCGCTAGTAGTAATGTGAAAAAGACAGAAACAACAGAAATATCACATTTTGCAGCAATAGGGGGTCTTATTCGCTTTCCAGACCAAAAAACAGAAGTTCATGTATTCGTGCGCGCCCGCGTGTATGTGTTTGTGTCGCAAAATAAAGTCCTAAATCGATGTTGTAATAAATTTCCAATTTACAAAGCTTTTCTTTTTTAATGATGTTTAGAAACTAAAGAAGGCTTTAATTCTGAAAATCAACCTTGAATAATAATAAATCTCATAAAATGTCTATTGCCCCAATCACTGTTTTGTTCCTGGAGGCATTAACGCTCAACTTAGAAAATTCAATAAATGTAAAATCACTAAATATATAATTACATGTAATTCATAAATGTTGCGAGACTGCGAGAAGTCTCGCGAGACTTCTCGTGCGAGACTTAACTGAGTCTCGTCTCGCGTCTCGTCTCGCATGGTTTAGTCTCGTCTCGCGTCTCGCATAAAATTTTCAGTCTCGTCTCGTGTCTCATCTCGCAAATGCGAGACGAGACGCGAGACAAGACGAGACTTCTCGCGTCTCGCGTGCATCCCTACATGTGGAGCAATAGGAGTGTTTCATTCGATGCGCCCTCTGACATTTTCGTACCTCACTTTTATATTATCCTTTTATCTTCACCCGTATGTTACCACGTTCTCACACCATATGCTAGATGTAACCATATATTTCTACACCACGTGCTTGATGTAAACACTCTTCAAACGACATCCACGAAGAAGACGTCGTCCACCATCGCCAACGGTTGGCAAGTGACGGAGATCAACGAAGGTAGTCATTTTAGAATAAAAGAGGAGAGCACACCACAACAGACATCAATCTCGCCCAGTTGATCAAACCATCAACTCTCTAAAATGCCTGGTCATTGAGAAGTGTCGTTCGGCCATTGAGAGGCACCTAATGACCAAATTCTCTAAGATGCTCGGTCATTAAAAATTCCCACTTTTCTCTCTAAGACGCACGATCACTGAGAGGCACCTATCCAGTGTGCCCTAAGACTCATAGTCATTGGGCTCTTTTAACTTCGACAACAAACCTCCAAATAATTAATGGGGCTTATATTTATTTGTAATATGTTGTATTTTAAAAAAAAAACTTTTATAATAAAGAGGTGATAGGAAAGTCCAAACTCCGTGCAACATCTTTTAACTCTACCCGAAAAAACAGAAAACTTAACTATACAGTTCAAGTATATGTATGTAAATCTAAAATGTATACTGTCTCCTTTTTTCTTTTAATAAAAAGAGTGCTCCATCCATCTTAACTTTCCATATATGCAGATATTACAGCTATTGTACGTTTATATATAGTGGTGAGGGTAATATGATCTAGAAATACAGTATGTTGGTTATGATTTTTTTTCAATCAACTATTTTACTTAGATTTGAAGTGATAGACAACTTGTTTAATCGTTAGAATACATAAGATGAAAGATGTATTTAAAGGTAGACTGAAATAAGTAAATAAAACATTCCATCTAATTTACTGATGGATTGATCTATATTTAAGTCCTTTGTAAGCAACGAAGCTATATAATACGAGACTTACAGTGTAAACTAGAACATGGTTTACCAAAGGCATGTTCGGTGGCCAGTAGACCAACAAGGAGAGCAAAACGTTTAATGTAGTGTCTAGCGATGGTGCCTTGAAAAAATGAAATGAAATCTTTAAGTTTTACGTCCCACGGTTATGCCGGTTAAACTAAAGGAGACGGTAATGATGAGAAATGAATGAAATGGTAGAATGAATAAAGTAAGAGGAAACGGGAAAACCCCGAGAAAACCCACGCGCACGGTGCATGGGATCGAACCAAGGATCCCATGCACCAGACGTGGGCGCTCTACCACTGAGGTACCGCTGGCCCTCCGTGATGGTATTTTGTGAGTACAATAAATGATCTTGGTAAGTGACAATAGATAATTTTTAGAGATACAAGGGCTTGAAAGAAAATAATAATAAATACTTCATTTTGAAGAAAAAGCCCTTGTTAAAAATCAAGAATCAAAGAAAATTGGTCATTTGGTAAAAGAAAAAGTACAAATTTGTGGACATAGTGAGTTTTCTAGTTCCAACGAATTGTTTGTAGAACTATAACATTAGATCCTAATACTTAACGACAAAAAATGTATTGGTTAAAATGTGATAGTTTTAGCACTAACTGTTCTTAAAATGTAGTAGATTTCATGGGGAAAAAACTTACCATTTAAAATTTATGAATGAACTAAAACTTTATTGTAACTATACGTAACATTTATTGAGGCCATTAAATTCGAGGGGAAGAAAGTTTAAAACTCTATCCACATTTTTTTTTTATTTCAAACATTTTGACACAATATAACAGTAAAGGAAGATACAATTATGTGGATCGTGATAAACTAACACCATACACAAACTATCCGTTTACGACTTAAATTTTGTAAACTGTTTTTATATTAGGCTCTAATAGAATATCTGAAGCTCAGGATAAAGTGTTTCTCGAATGGAGAACGAGATGTAAGCGCACTTTATACCAAAGCAATAATGGTTTTGTATCTGTTCCTTGATTTATGATACTTTGTTTTTGTCTGCCAGTTTGAAGTTAGGTAATCAATAAAACAAAAATATCAACTACCAGGCACTTGATAAGATGATTAGGCAACCAAATCGACATCTGTTGATATGGTGTACTGCATAACTTGCACTTGTAGGAAACTAATACAACGCCGTTTGAAAACCTATCAGATAGCCGGCCCTGAACTGAACAGACAACTCACAAGTACTGAATGAGTGCTTTCTTCATTGTAGAATCAACTACTTAGAAACACACTTGAATAAGAAGGTTATAAAAAGCCAAAGAAGGGAATGTTTGTGTTCCTCTCCCAAAATCCGCCTTTCAATGAAGAAAAACTCCACCCCGAAGAAGCCAGATTTTTTCATCTCTAATGATAGCTAAATAAAAGGAGATTAAAAATTGGACATCGAGAAATTCTAATGGAAAAGTGTGGTAGTACTTTTACTAGATGAAAACAATTGCTTTTAGTTTTCGCGATCTGAACGAATGATACAGACAGTATTGAATTTAAGTGTATATCCTCATCTGAGCTCGAGTATGCCATATTACAATTACAAAATGAAGTGTTGATACGTTTTTGTGCAAAGGTCTATATAATATTGCTGTGCCCATGCACTGATTTTTTAAAAAGGCATCTCGGTAAACTCTTTTTTTAAAGCGTGAATTCAATATCCGTACATATGAATATTTTTGATATTTTAAGCTTGACAACCCAATACTAAGCGTATACATTAAGATTTCTATCACTGCTTTTGGTGGTCTTGGATGTGTATCCAAATAAGTTAGAGCCATTTTTTAAAGTTATATTTAGATTTGAAAAAAATAAAGAAACTGATAAAGGAAAACTAGTTTTTCTTCTTTCTTTTTTTGTTTACTTCTAACTCCGGTAAAGCGTTGCGAAACCCATCTCCAGTTTTCGGTGATCAAACATTCCATCCGGGTAACCAACAACCTTCAAATTTATTAGGATGTCAAATGACAACTAATTAATCAACCACGAACAGAACAAGTTTTTATTTTTCTTTCATTTTCTTTTTTTTTTAACTATATGATCGCATGGACAGCTATGATTGTTTTTAGGATAAGAAATATGAAGCTTGTCAAGATGTTGAGTTCATCGTTGTCCACATAAATCAAAGAGACATAAATGTTCAAAGTAGAAGAATTTTTGTTTGTTTTACAAGAATGTTTCTGTTATGTAACTATAAGATTACAGAGTAAAGTATGTAGGTGCTTTAGTTCTTATGTTTCGAGGTTGAATGTAGAGCGCCATAACCTATCTTCACTTCAAAAACTGTGCTGACAAATAGTGTCGCAAAAATGGGGTTGACTGGATACCAATCCTAGGAGTAACATATACTTCGAGATATGACAAAATTTTGAGTATTATCTTATAATTTTATTACCAAATTAATTCACTTGGCTGATATGATGCTTGTTAGGAAAGTAAATACGCAAACGAAAAATAATACTTAGAAGCAATGTATTGGATACAAAGGAAGTTACACTGAATGCACTAGTACAGAGGCTATTTCACCACATAAAGGCCACCGTTGTCCAAACATTTGTTCAAACACGGAACGAGTTTTCGTATACCAGAATATTGAAATTCTGGCATTTGCATCTGGGACCAGGTTGCTACTTTTTTCGTGACCTCATCGTCGAGGTCAAAGGTTTTTCACCAAGATGTCTCTTTAGGAACAGGAACAGGAACAGGAACAGGAACAGATAGTAATCGCTAGTTGCTAGGTCGGGGCTGTATGGTGGATGTTCTAGGACGTCCCATTGAAAGTGTGCAAGCAACTCCTTGGTTATATTTGCTGAATGAGGCCAGGTGCTGTCATGAACAAAGCGGATTCCACATGACAACATGCCACTCTGTTCGTTTTGAATTGCTTGGCGAAGATGTTTCTGTCTGACAATATGTTTCAGCATTAACTGTTCTTCCAGGAGGCCTGAATTCCAGCAGTAAGACGGTACGATGATCCCAGAAAACTATTCCCATCAGTTTGCGGGTAGAAAATGAGATTTTAAGCTTTTTGGCTTTCGGAGGGTCGGTATAGTGCCACTGCAGTTATTGCTGCTTGGATTCAGGCGTATGACGAAAACCTTGTTTCATTACCTGCTACAGCGGGATCCAAAAACGAATCTATTTCTTTTGTGTAGCTCGTAAGAAACTAGTGCTTGTCCCATTCGTTTGGCTTTGTGTTCGTTAGTCAACTGCTTCGGAACTCAATGTGACCCAACTATTTGAATCCTAACCTAATCACAACTTCATGAATGACGTTTCTTAAAACATCAGGAAACATCCCACACAATTCTCTAATTGTCACCCGCCTGTTCGACAGTAATATCATATAATATACATAAATACTAATGTCAGTCATTTTCGTTCATTTTTATGTCTCCCACTCTCTTCAGCTGTAATAGAGTGGTCTTACCTCAAAGTACTCTTTTTCGGACTGAAAGTTATATGTGATTTAAGTTTGGTTAAAATCTTTCGAGGCTTTCCAGAGTTATGCTGGAACACACACACACATTAATTTTTATATACGTATATACAGATAATTTGTCTATCCTCTTTCCTCTGGCTTGATTTCAACCCTAAGCAATGTGGATGACTGAGAAGCTTCAAAGGAAATATATTGTATGTTGCTTCAAAGTGGTTTTCTTTTCACTACAATCATTGGAAAATTGTATAGTTATAACATTATGTATATGGAAACACGCAAGTTAGGGGTTGAATTAATCCTCTTACTCTTCACCGACTTCCACCCCAAAAAATATTTCCCGACTTATTTCCTCAAAAAGGTTTAAAGTAGGTTTCATTAAAATAGTTAATTGTACACTATAAGTTATCTTGACAGGTTAACCGACAGCTACGTAAGTGTATGTTCAATTGGCTGGTAGAAACTCACTCATGCTTATTCAACAATTTTAAGTGTTCTAAGAAAAATATTTAAGGAGTAATATTGCGTAACAAAACGTGTCGGGTAGTCGAAAGATCAACACACGTAACTTTAGTGCATATAGTCAGTACCAATCGAACACAGTAGAACAGGATTTATTTTGATTTGATCTAAACATGTAGAAAAATTAAATTATGCTTGCGGAAATCTATCTCCTTAATATATATTATAAAACTGAAAGTGACTGTGACTCTTAATCTCTTCCCGTTCTCCACCCGACCGTTCTCGATCAAATTTTTGACATAGATGCAGTTCTGGCGAGGGAGTGTTTTTAGCTATTCACTTTGACGGTAGAACTTACAACGAGAATACAATCTATATCTCAAATTATATATATGTATTGTAACAACAAAGCAATTTTTGCCTAATTATTTACATTAAAATTTAACAATGAAATATTGTTAAAACCGACGGCCTCATTCAAATTTGTAACATTCAAAGTTAATTAAAATTAGAAATTAGATAACAATAAGATCCCACTTTGCATTAAGTCCGCTGGCAAAACTACAAAATATTACATTCCTTGAACAGTGCACAATTTACATTTTACAGATTATTAAAATATAATTATTCACTAATACACGTTATTGTGATAAGCCTCACAACAGCATCCTCAAACCTTCGCCGAGATTACAAACAAAAGATCTCCTCCAGTTCCTTACCAGAGGGTAGCGTTCCCAAAACTGATGCAACGTTCCCTCTTTGTACTGCCATGCTGATGCGTTGCAGTAGAAACGAGGTTGCTCTAGCATCTCCTGACGATAAACGAATGCGATGACCAACTTCTTTTATAAAGTTAAGGCCTTCGGGACCCCATGAACCACCCGATTCGACAGCTATAGCGACAAAATGATATTTGTCGAGTAAATTGCTATATTTCCTGCGCTTTTCTGTTTCCCGGCGAGCAGCCACGTTGCCAGCTTGTGCTGAGGAAGAATGTATATTTGAAGGGGCGAAGGTGTCGGAACAAGTAAAATCCCATAGAAGTGCTTTTCCTTTCTTCCACGGTATTAGAGTCATACCATCTGGCCTCTTGCCGTCTGCACGACTGCATCCCAACGGTTCACATATAGAAGGAAATCCTGCTGAAATTAGTGCCCTCATGATAATGTCGTTGACGCTGGAGTGGCGTGAATGTCTGCCCGCACTATTGGCACAGGAGAGTCCATGAAGGCCCTTCTTGTCTACGACACTTCTACAGGCAGGACATCTGTGTTGCTCGCAAACATCTTATCCCAAACGCAGTGCACTGGCAATTCGAAAACTGTCATTGGGAAGATGTAATCCTAAAGAAGGTGACGGGATAGCATGGAGCCAAGCGCCTGCTTCTGGAGATGATGTAGCTAGAAGTCTGGCCTTATCTTCTGGGTTATCGGATGACTGAAGCAGAGCTGAAAAGTGATGATTTATAAGAGGATCGTCCCAAGAGGATTGTAGTCCTCTCTTATCAAGGTCAGGGGGATCTGATCCCACTATAGATGACCACTTAGCAATGCTATCGTTGACATCCGAATCCGATACTAGGCTAAGATCTTGTTGGAGAATGGTCTCGATCAATGGCTTAGCGCCATAGAATGAAGACAGAAAGGATGAAATAGCCAGATCCATGACGCGACGAATGCCGAGACCTCCGTGGTTAACAGGAAGGGACGCCTGCAGCCAAGAGTTATTGTTGAGTGAACAATTCAGGATAGATTCTAGACCGGTTTTCAAGGTGTTGTCATAGCATTCCAGTAGATCAGCATCCCGCCAAGAAGGAGCACAGCGAAGAAAGTATAGCAGCCTTGGCATGGACAATGAGGCGCGTAGTAGGTAAAAGGCAGAGTGAGCTGAAATCAAGGAAAGACGTGTAAAGAAGAATTCTAATTTAGAAATTTTGTCTTTTAATATTGTTCGTCTTGCCTCATTAGATAATGCTGCTCCTAATAAGCTGGCGTCATCTGTCGAAATTCTTTGAATCCCAGGCGCGGCTTCGTCAAACAGCTTGAAGAGATTATTAGACTGCTCATTGGAAACTCCGAGAAAGCTGACCTCACATTTGGAGAAATTCATTTGCAATCCGATCTCCTTAGCCCGTCTACGGATCATTTCTAATGTCTCTAGTACTGTATCCTTGTCTCCAGCTATAGTCCCGTCATCCAAATACCATATGTTCAGTTCTGTATTGATACTATTAACGATGGATTGTAAAGTTAGTGCGAACAAACCAGGGCCAAGAGGGTCGCCTTGTTGTACGCCACGCTGAGAGAGGATTATTTCATCTCCTAAGTATAAGTTGCTCGGTTGCGAGTAGCACTGATGTACGTATCGATAAATTGATGGAAAATTGTTTTTTACCTGTATGAGCATAGAATCACGATTCAGCTCGTTGAATGCGTTTCTAAAGTCTATCTTCAGAAACACTTTCTCCTGATGGTGTGGAAAAGAGTAGTACATACGAGCAGCGTGGACTGCTGCTTCTGCTCCATGTGAGACGCAAACTCCCAGTTGGTGTGGGGATAGAAAAAGTGTTAGAGGTTCTCTAATTCTATGGCAAATTATTTTGGCTGACAATCTCCTCCACACATTGCCTACTGCGATGGGACGAATGCCGCCACTTTTCTCCCTCAAAGCTATTAGTGATGCTCCAAAGAAAATAGGTCTAATTTCCATGGGCACATCACCCGAAATAATCAAGTGGAGAAAATCACAGATGGCGTTAGTCAGGTGTTCTTTAGCTTTGCAGTCTTGGGAGAGTAGGAGGTCCTTTAATATTGAAGGACGGAGACTGTCCATACCTCCTGATGACCCGGAAGGAAATGATTTAAGTGCCTTCGTAAACTCGTCAGCTGATACTCTAGGCACTGGGCTCATACTGGGCTCAATGAGATCGGGAGGTTCAAAAGGGTGGCTGTGAGCCGGGTGTTTCTCTTTTAATGCTTCTAATACAGATCCATTCGGAGAAGCTATAGTATCTTCTGAGATGAGAAGCCGTACTGCGTTGCGGACATCACCATCTACTAATTTGTTCTCGACATTCTTAATGTTAAAAGTGGAATTTACTGGTCGTCGAGCTTTGAAGGATTTTTTACTGTGGTTAGGAAGGGCTTCGCAACGAGAATCAGACCAACATCGCACTCTTTGTTTAACCCATGATGTTAAATTATTCACTTTGTCAGCTTTTGATGGCACGCACAGTGTAACGTAAGGAAAAAAGAAGAGATCCATCCAAGCTTCTGAGTCATTTGTACGTACAATCTGTTGCAATACCTCACACAGAGAGTCTGCCACTGTAGCTCTAGCCCCTCGAGGTACCCTGCGCAACATTGGAATAGAAGACTTTAATCTTGCTAGAAGCTTATTGCATTTGGAGATCAAAATTTTTCTTGGGTGATCGACATTGTCAGTGGATGGTTGCGACTTCCGTGAAAGCGAGCATGATTTGGTTTTATTGATATCATAATGGCACCTGCTATTTTGAATTGCTAGGCCTTTTAAACTAACACATAATTTGTTGCAAAGCTTACAGGTAGTCTCGTTAGGCCTGTTTGAAAAATCAATGCTCATGTTTAATGTGGTATCATTTTGGGTTTGATTTCTTTGGTTAAATTTTGATCCTGATGCGTTGCTTACATGCGAGAAATCTGCATTAATGGCCCTGCAGTCTTTATTGATATCATCACTAATACCAGTGAAAGGATTACTGGTATCATTAGAAGAGTCACGATCATCCTCCATAGTTATTATAAAATTTTAAATTTGAACTTTAAATTTAAATTACACCCAACTACATTGTTGGAAATGTAACAATGTTTGAAAAATAACGACCATTAATTGAAATCCATTAACGACAATTAAATAGCAATTTGAAAATAGCAAATTTTCAGTCAATCATCTGAACCACTGAAGCGATTCGAAAACGTATTTCACCAAAAGTCCCATCAGAACTTCAACCACACTTTACTTCATAACAAAGAGCACAAAACCTCACTTCACCTGCACTAAACGAAGAGAATTGCGCAGAACACGAAAGACATGTCTATATTATTATTATTAAATATCTCTATATTATTATTATTATTAAATATTAGCAGCAAAACTTTTATAAGATATTTAAAAGCTTACACTTCTTTTATTCTGGAAGATGATTACAAGTATCCACTACATCACAAAATATTTGTCGAATATATGTGTCATCGTGTCATCGACTATCTACCTTCATAGCAATCATACCTTCTTGACAACCTACTATATATCCATGACAACCTACTATATATCCATGACAACCTAATTAACAAACTTTTTCTTTTTTCAATATATATTCCTGTTCACTAATTGCGCCTCTGATCATATTCATAAAACAAGTACAGATTGATAATATTATTACATCATTATGATATTGCGCCTCTGATCATTGATAACATCATTATGATCGTATCGTTATAAACTTAGGTGAGAGAGACGGGGAATTATAAAAAATAAGTAAAACTTAACTCTTGAACCAAACGATCAATCTCAATCAAATTTTCAACATAAATGAGATTTGTGCCTAGGATGGATTTTACCATTTCACTTTGACGGAACAACGTAGGGGAGGGGGAGGAGGGAGATATATATACAAAAATCAATAAATGTAAAAATAAAAGTGACCATGTACGTGAGTTAATAACTCTTGAATCACCCGATCGATCTCAAGCAAATTTTCAACATAGATGAAGTTAGGACCTAGAAAGTATTTTATTATTTCATTTTAACAGTAAATCTTAGAGGGGAGGGCAGGAGGGAAATATATGAAAATGAATAAAACCTAATAACTCTTGCACCACCCGACCGATCTCGATCGAACTTTCAACATAGATAAGGTTCGGACCTGGGATATACTAATCATTTTATTTTGACGGCACAATGTAGGGGAGGGGGAGTAAGACATGCATATAAAAATTAAAAATAAAAGTAACTGTCTTTGTGACTTCATCACACTTAAACCACCCGAACGGTTTTAATCAAATTATCAACATAAATTAGGTTCGGAACTGGGGTGTTTTTTTTTTATCATATCACTTTGACGGTAGAACTTAGGGGAGGGGGAGGGAATATATATTCACTTTGACGGTAGAAGATATATATATAAAAGTAAATAAAACTTAATAACTCTTAAACCAATGGATCGATCTTGAGCAATTTTCAACCTAGATAAAGTTCCAATCTGAGATGGTTTTTATCATATCACTTTGACGGTGTAATTTAAGGGAGGGGAAGAAACATTTGAGAATGATCGAAAATGACCGATATTAGTGTCGAATCTATAGTTTTTGTGGTCGCTGAGATGAACAGTAACACTTCTGATGCCGTTTAAATCCAAATTCAGCCCCGCAACTTGGGGGAGGGGGAGGAGCGAAATATACAGGGTGTTTCAAAACAACACCGACAACGTTTGGGAGGTGATTCCTGACACAAAGATAAGAGAAAAGTATAGACCAACCTGGGTGCACAAATGCTTCCTTCCGGAGTTATAGGCTGCCAAAAAACAAGAAAAAATGAAATTTATAGATCCATAGCTCCAAAACTATGGGACCTACCGTAGTTGGGTCAAGATTTCACTTAGGAACTAGTATGTGCCCTATCCAAATATGCATATTTCAGAATCCTGCAGTACTGCCTCAACAATTCTTATAGAGGTAGTTGGTGAGTACTTCAATTATATGCAGGCAGCCAAACTCCCTCTATAAAAATTGTTGCGTGAGTACCTTAGGATTCTGAAACATGGATATTTGGATAAGGCATATACTAGTTCCAAAGTGAAGTCTTGACCCAACTAGGATAGGTCCCATAGTGTTGGAGCTATGGACCTTTAAAGTTGAATTTTTCATGTTTTCGGTGGCCTATAACTCCGCAAGGAAGCATTTGTGCACGCAGGTTGGTCTATACTTTTCGTCTTATCTTGGTGTCAGGAATCACCTCCCAAACGTTGTCGGTGTTGTTTTGAAACATCCTGTATGCAAATGATCGAAAGACCAATATCAGAGTCGAATTCATAATTTTGAGAATCGCTGAGATGAGCAATGATACTTCCGATGCTGTGCCCCGCAACATGGGGAGAGGAGAGGGATATATAAAAATCATCGAATATGACCAATATCAAAGAGCGCTTTAGTAATAGTAAAAACTGACTAACTAATGGAACATATTACTATTTTTGCTTAATTTAACCCAGCGAATCGGGTAATTGATGTTAGTATTGAATATAAAGGGAGTAAGTGATACATGAGGGGTTCGGGAAAACATAGTCGTATGTCACATTTTCTAACCTTCGAGTAATCTGGGAAAGAGGGTTCAATGTTCCCATGCAATTCAATACAATGACATATACCAAACATGCTTCCCCTGCCACCTGCAGGTACATTTCCGAAATTAAACTACCTACATTCTGTTGAGTGGTTCAATCCCAACCCATTCCAGCACTATGTTTGTCCGAGCAGACCATATATTCTATAGCGACTTGAGTATTAATTTTTGCAATTTATCGAGGAAACTATAGTACTTCTGAAGCTGAACTGTACAGTTCTCAGTTGAAGCACACTTATTTCCACAGTTATCAGGTTAGGAAATTTCAAGTATTGATTGAAAAATATGAAAGTAATGATGTAATACATAATTATTGTCATTTATAAAAGAAAACACGTTTCAGCTTAAAGTGAAGGTAGAAAGGAAATTAAATCTTAGGCATATTATTCTTCTGTATAAGCATATTATTCGAAAGTCTTGCAAACGCATCTACAGTTCCCAAGTTTGTGCAGATGCTTCGGACGCACTGAACCATTCTTGTATGTGCATCTCTACTTAGCAAGCAATGAAAATAGAGTCGTTTAGAATAAAGAATTTTATAATTACCTGCATCAGACCGCCCATGTTTTAAGTTCTACAAAGAGCCAAAGAGCTGCTAGAATTACAGCCAATCATGCCTGTTGCTTCTGTTGTTCACGTTGAGAAATGAATCTTCTTAATAAATCTTTGAAGAAATTATCTCAGACACCGCATAGCTTAGACACTCGACATATCCCTCGTCAAGTGAACGTAGGTGAAACAGGAATAGGCAGGACGAGAATACCAACTTCACCTACATCTAAGATGAGATTAAGATTATAATGTAAATTGGCAGTTAGATCGGAAAACGGAAATAGGCCAAACGGGAAGATAGCGTCAGAAGACATATGGCCTAGATTTCAACTCCCATGTCCTCACTAAATGACTTCAATGTATAACTAAATATAATATGTACAGTACTACAATAATAATTTTATTTGTTGTTATTTTTATACTCGTGTGTACTTTATATCCAAAAGTTTTTCTTCCCTTTATATTTTTCTTTACTTTTTTTTTCAAAGCTTTAAACACTAAATTTGTGTTCGATTTGCAAGATGAGAGTTGGGATATATCTTCTCGTATTTTTTAAGCTTACTTCTGGTACCTGAACAACTTCCAAATCTAGCGATTTTTGCCGTTAAAAATTTAGCATCTCGTTCTTTAAATGTCGTAAAGTATATTATTGAATCCGTTTTAGATTTCCATATGAATAATGCAATTATTTCCTCATTCTTTAAGCCTATTTTAAATAGCTGTTGCATTTAAATATGTTCTAAAATTGCTTCCCTAAGCTACCTCTTGGGGGCCGGAAACAGTAGTGTAGTGTAGTGAGAAACAGTAGAGGATCTGCCATGCATAATATTATTCTTGATTTATTTATTGGTTGAGTGGTTGTAAGATTAATGGGCACATCATTATTGATGCGTTTATTTCCCATCACGACAAATTTAATTTTGTATGATGATCTATGTACCTACCAATTCCATCCGATATAGTTATAGAGAAATGTTAACCGGGAAAATACAAACTTGAGTAGCGATTCAGATTCCATTTAGGTTCCATCTCATGTATCAAAGAAGAAATACCGTATTTATTTGTTACATATATTAGATAATTTGAATCGAAATAACATTTTGAGCTGTTGCTTGTCTTTCTATTTTAAGATTTAAAAAAAAATACTCATATTAACGAATTTTAGGGGAAGTCAGTTTAATATGAGCAGTCCGAAAATATGAGCAGCACGAAGCTTAAACTCACACAGCACACATATACCTTGCGCAAGAGTAAAATAACGAAGTTCATAGCATTGTTTGGAGTTTCCTGAATTTGCAGAGGGTAGCCCAAGTTCGTTCGCTGCAGTTATTGTGAAATAATAGACAAGTTTACAGGTACGGAGAATAAAAAAGTGTAGCTTTTTAGAGCTATAATTAAATCAGGGTAATGGATAATAAGCTAAAGCTTGGTATCTATGCGTTGTATATAATTTGTGACTGAATTTATAGTCAGTTCTGTCTAGGAACATAACACCAGTCTTTTGTCCACTTCTTTTCTATAAACAGGGTTGTCAACCACAACACGTTAAAATATCATTAACAGTCGGTGAAATATGAGCTTTTGAATTCACTTTAATATGAGCACACATTTTTTTTTTTTTTTTTTTTGAAAGTAATGAGAGAAATGGACGTGAAGAGCTTTTGCAGATGTTAACTAAGGTAGGCATTCCGTAATAACATGATTTATAATAACATGGATGATATAAATTCTACAATCTTCAAGTTCATAATCAGCTTGCATACATTTCGTCGATTTCCAGTCTATCACCCCAGTCCTGTGTGGGATGGGTGTTGTCACAGTCTATACATGCGGAGAAGGTGAACAAGCAGACATCTATAAATAAATCTAAAGCTCGCAGATACCCATAAATAAATGTAAAGCTCGCAGACATCCATAAATGAATCAAGTGGATTATAATAATTTCATTGAAGAAAACGCCAGAAATGCTGCGCCAAGATAGAGGACAGTCACATTCAAGTAATGTGAGGAGAATGAAAGTCTTTGCCATATTTGTGAAGGAAAGTTTACTAGAGACTCCAAAAAGTAAGAATGGATCGAGTGTGATATGCACCAAGACTGGTATCATGTTTTTTGTGTGAACGTTCAGTGCCCTGAGTTCTTTCTTTGTGATTATTGTAGCAGATTTAATGCCTAGATATTTACGTCAAACCAATAGACAGGACTCTTGAAATGAACTGTTTTACGTGTATGTGCAACTATCTTTTGCTCGTTATTGTAATCATTTACCTTTTATTTCTTCTTTTGTACATTTTTTTTTGTATCTGCTTTGCATTTTATGTGAAAATATTAAAAAAAGAAATGATGCTCATATTTGTCCTACGAAGTGCTCATATTATCCTTGTACTACGGAAAATATGAGCACTGCGCACCTACCTTACTAACCTGTTTATTACTCACGAACAAAAGTATGTATAACCTTGTACTTTTCAGCGTTTGTAGACGAAAGATAAGGCCTTCTTTTGGTGAGTCTTTTTTCTTTCTGTAATACATCATTTTTGAGATATATTAGTAGTTTCATTAACTATGCTCATATTCAACTGACTTCCCCTATAGTAATTTTAATGCGTAGATCGTTTTGTTTCAAATATCTAATTCATTATTCAATTTTGGAGATTTTGTTAAAATTTATATATAATTGAGCCTTCATACACCTCGCTACCTGTGAAAGAGAATCAGTACTTTTAAAATGGACTCGTTAGTGACTTCTTGTTACTTTTGATGAGTGACAAAGAATCATTTCCTAGGAGAATGTTTATAGTAATTTTGGAAGAAAAACGCTGATCGAAAGATAACGAGAGGTTCTGAGTCCACGGTTGAGTGGGCACCTGCAAAATTTCTTATTTGATTGCTTCCAACGACATTTCTCGGTTGGGGCACAGGGAAGACTTCTTGCTTTCTTATTGAAGATTGAAATATATGATGAAATGTAGCCCATTGAGTTAGTTTTTACCTATTGAGTAACCAATTGAGTTAGCTTGTATGAAATAGAGATTAAGATAAGAAAAGTAAAACAGATACCGACACACTATGCAAATGTTGGTTGATAAATTACTACGTAGATTAAAATTTAAACGTAACAGTAGAGAGATTTTCATTAGATTAATATTTTCCGTCCGTTTGAAAATTATTTATGATACATGCCTTTTGGGAATTAAGCTTACATGTAGTTGTTGTCTTACACTGAGCTTATAGATAGTGTGTTCCGAAGCGCAATGTACATTCCTCAGTTACTTAATATTGATTACTTAACTAATAGGCCTAATACACAAAAGCCCTATACACAAAATAGCTGCTCATTCCTACTGCGAACCGTGGGAGTTCATATTTAAGTACTATTTGGACTGATTCGCAAACTTTGACCCCCAAGGAGAAAAAAGTACTATAATCCTTTTTACATATAGTAATATTTTATATATGATACCTTCTATGCACATTTCAAATAAATATGTAACATGCACGTTTCAGCTAATAAATTACAGTGATTATTTTTAGTATTCAATTTACTTTATTTCTACTTGTATGATGCCGTGGTCGCTTCTTCTCCATCTCTGGCTGTTCGAAGTACAGACATACGTACAGTGAATTTATTATATGTGAAGTCTACTTTCCCTTCACATCTCCAGTTGATTGTTAACTTCATGCTTTCAATCACAGAAATTGGTTTGACATGGGGTGAAGTGAGTAAAACAAAAATGAGCGTAAATATTCAATTAAGTATTCAAAAGGTAATGGAATAGGGACTAATGAGTGACAATCAATCAAAATATAGTAACTTTAATTGAAGCTAGCGCGTGGAAGCCTCTACCATTCGACTCGATTGGCATTTGTGAGTCTGCCTGTTTCACCATGTCTTGCAAAATTTATACAGCGTGGTTCGGAAGTGGGCGTACCCCTAATTGGAAGAGGTTGTGCATCTTCACCAGCTCCCTTTGCCTGGCCTCCAAGAAGTTATTCATAAAGCAACAAGTAAGAAACACTCGATATCACACAACGTAGGAATTAGGGATGGCCACATTTTTTCGAAAAATACTTTCTCGAAAAATGGATTTTTCGAAAACGAAAAACGAAAAACGAAAAATTTTTCGAAAAACGAAAAACGAAAAATTTTTCGAAAAACGAAAAACGAAAAATTTTTCGGAAAACGAAAAACGAAAATTTTTTCGAAAAACGAAAAATTTTTCGGAAAACGAAAAACGAAAAACGAAAAATTTTTCGGAAAACGAAAAACGAAAAATTTTTCGGAAAACGAAAAACGAAAAAAATCGAAACAGAAGGAGATGGAACACGAAGGGACGAAACGAAACTGATGAGAAATTTGAAGTTGCGAAAGAGCAACATTTCCTTCCCTGCCTGGTTTGATTGAAGTTATAAAGAAAAGAAAAGAAACGCATCATTACATACAGATAAGCTTTACTCCCTGACTGAAATTGAATAGTATCTTATTTCGCTGATGCGGCGTGTTCTAATTGTAATAGCTATTTGAGACTGCTTTTAGCTAGCTATCTCGTACTCGCCTTTGTTGATACGGTACGTGGTTTCGTATTCGCTGTGACTGAATATTTTGGTAACAATAAAAGATTGTTGTTTAGAGAAAGGACACGTGTCCTACGATATCAACACTTCTGATATGTTTATTGGCCTAGTGGGAGAAGCATTAGTTCGTTATGAGGAATACCCAACTGAGTTCATTATATCAGTTACCAACGCAGAGCTTGTTTCGAACTATATAAGATAACTGCAAGAAGAGATATTTTCGGGAAGTATTTACAATGGGAAAGTCGAATATATGGGAACATTTCACTCGTGAAAATGATGGTGTTTCTTCAAAATGCAATTACTGTCGAAGTATTATCCACAATCGAAATTCAACGACTGGCTTGTGGTACCATTTAAGATCACGACACGTTGGTGTTATACAGGAAACATCAAGATAGCAGTCACTGGAAGAGATTATTGAGGCCGAGGGTGATCCAGAGATGGAGCCACAAAAGAAACAGAGGTAAGTGATTGTACATTGGTGTCATTTGAATCTTCTAGCCCCCTCCCCGAGTGGGGTAGATAAGATTTATTTAGAGGATACTCGTGTTTGACACTCTTAGAGTAAAAATAAAAAAATAACGTGACACGAACACACTTAGTGGACTATTTATCTTTACACTCTTGTAACTTTTAGAATAATATAAAAAAAGGCTGAAATTTTGTTACAAACTAAGGATGCTACAGTATCACAAACATCCACAAAGATCCAGGCCCGTGCTGGCTTACTAATGAGGGCGGTGGACAAGTCTACCAAGAGGGCGCTCATACAAACGTGATTACGTTATATATATATATATATATATATATATATATATATATATATATATATATATATATATATGTGTGTGTGTGTGTGTGTGTGTGTGTGTGTGTGTGTGTGTCTGTGTCTTTTGGAAGATTTAATTCCTGTCTCCAAGATAAAAAGAAAAGTATAGACCAACCTGGGTGTAGAAATGCCTCGGAGCGATGACCATCCGAAAATTTTCGGAAAAGTGCAAAAACAGACATACTCCAGAACAAAATGTCGGATTGAAATTGGGCAAAAGTGAATGTCCATTATTGTTAGTCATAGATTCCATTATAATATAGGAAAATTAGGCCCAAATTGGGCAAAGTGCGGAAAAATAGTATAACAAGCTGAAAATTGGTGGATGTGTTCTTTCGATACCCCTGATTAACATACTCAAAATCCCAAAAAATCCCACCTGGGCAACATGCCGCCATCTTGGAAAATGGCCGCCATTGAAAATTTTTTTTACTTAGGTTCCTTTTGAAGGCCATAACATCGGACACAAGAGAGATATTGATGTGCGGTTTGCGCGAGGTTATCGCAGACACTCCAGACTATTCACTGAAAACAACACTTAAACCTTTAACTGGAAATCTATGTAAACAAAGTATATAAAAATTACAACTGCGAAAATTTTTCGATACATATTTTCAATACAACTCGATTTTCGCTCTTTTCCGTCCGTGTTATCAAAAAAAGTAATGAAGCAAATGTTATAGAGCACACAAAAATACACAAGAATATATCCTAGTTTTGTCCAAAAACTCAAGTCTGAATGGTTTAATAGAGCGCGCAGTAAACGTAGTGTCACTTGCTTAGCCTTAGTTAGTTGCTGCACAAGAATGTAACAAAACAACTTCCAGATGGGCAATACTTCGATATATTTTACTTCGAGCATTTTCTTTTGAAGGCACCTACGGATTTAGAGCATCCACGTTGCTTGCTTGCGGTTGATATCAGGTTCGGCATTTCGTTATCGGTCAGGTCTTCATGTTCTTCTTCATAGATCATTGAATCTGCAGTATCCTCTTGATTTGTACATCCCTCAATTGCACAGTTGCTGCAAAATGGTGAGCATCGAAGTCCATCTTTCCGACAACCACAATATTTTTCACAACCTACGTGGCAATTGCAGCTTACAAGGTTCATCAGCATATCTGGAGCTGGAGGTTGAGTGCTAGGGACAGGTATTAACTCACCATTACTGTTTTTCTTCCAGCCACATTCGACTGGAGGAAGGGACACACCACGCCATTCCTCAACCTGATGAGACACTCTTAAGCAATGTTGCTTCGCTGCTGCTGATGTTGGAGGAAGGGTTGCTAAATCGAATGTTGCACCTATTTTCTGTTTAGCAACAGTCCTGACGTAGCACTTATATCGAGTTTTGTTAAGCCCATCGGAAATTTTTCCACCGTACATAGCGACAAGAAATTCTTCACCAGCCGTCACGATCTCATCAACTGCTGCATTCTCCTTATTAAAAATGTCCACTTTCTTGCGAAGGTTTGGAGATGCTTCCAGTGTCTTAAAGGCGAGTATTTTTCCTCTTTTGAAAGGTGCCGATGCGGTGTCACAGCCAGATATTGCGTGAAGGAAAAGCATATGATTATACATGTCACCCAGGGCCAGTTGCAATTTCGTAGATTCGAACAATTTTGGGGGGTGCGACTTCGAGCCCGGTATAAGCAACCGAATGTTATTATTTGTTGGTGCAAGTGCCGTAAGAAGTACTAGCAAGTCGGTGTCTGTGCCCACAACGACAGGGTTTTCCTCACTTTTTCCCAGTTCGATAGCAGTAACTACTATGAGACAGTCAGCATCACCCGAAGCGTTGATCACAGTAATTCCATTTTCTTTTAATTGTGATCCTAGAAGCGCTATGAAACTTGCCTTCTTCGCCTCATTTCTTACAAATTGATGCTGTGAAGTACTTGCTTCAGTTTGCAGCTCTACCAGCACTTCTGAAGACGAAAGTTGTGATCTTCGTCGCATGCGCTCTGTGGCTTTTGTTGTACACATTCCGTATAACCATCAAAAACTATCGTAACCTGTCCTTTATAATTTGCTTTGATGAATGAAACATAACTCTGACATACATCACTGAAAGTCCCTGGTCTTGGCCAGTGAACTCGATGCAGTAAATCTCCTCCGTCTAGAACAAAGCTTGAAGTTTCAGGAAAGGTTTCAGATGGAGGGCATATTTTCTCCATAACACCTCTTAAGTTGACTTTGTGCCTTTACTAAGCATAGTTGCGTCGAAGAGTGCTGGTGGCATCGATGCCAGTTCGTAGTTCATACAACCTTCCAGTTCCTCTCCACTTCGAACAACGCATGCCATTCGATGGAACTGCTGGTTAGGGTTCACAGGAATCAATTCACCCCGAACAACCATGGCATTCGTCATTGCTGCAAGAGTGACTACCTTGTCCTTCCGTTGAAGCTTGATGTCCGCAAAAGATTTCCCATCAAGCTTCTTTAAGGTCTTAATTCCCTGCTCGTAAGCTGAATCACTGTTCACTGTTTCGTCTGCTATAACACCACTGTGCAAAGAAACTAGAAGATCGGGAGGTTTCTCAAAAGGAGAATGCGTTCGTAACCACATTGCGAATATTTCTATGTGCCTTAAGCCCCTTTTTTGGCAGGCCTGTCCAAGTTCTACATGCTGTTGTGATATTGCGATAGCTACACCTGCGAAATCTTCCAAAGCATCCAGTACCTTCATTGATGCCGGCATAGAATGTATCCAGCGTGCGAGAACAGAGTCGGATATATCACGACCACGAGTTAAACCTCCGGTCGTCTTTATATTCTTCATCAAAACCTGCTCAATGGTCAAGTCTGACCAAACTCCGCTCCAGAATTTCGATTTCCGTCGTACAGTGAAAAATCCCTTCGACACTTTTACGTAGGTTCATGCTAAAATCTTGCCCTTATCTGTAACTTTCTTAATTCGACGTGTGTAGTCTTTCCTACCTTTATTATGCACTGTCACTTTTTCTTTGTCCACTAAACTCTTATGCAAGTCATCTCCTCGAATCAAGCTTATGGAGCGAATAGTTTCTAACCCTCTAGTCACGATCACAGCCTCATTTTCGGATATCGGGTCTTTGCATATCACACATACAACACTCCATCATATCCATTGTAAACCATATTCAACACAAAAATTAGCACAGTTTGGTACTCATTTTCAAACCAAAACCACTGATCCCACCAAACACTGTTCACTAGTCGTTTTTTTTTTAACGCTGTCGAAACTGCATATAAAGACAGAGTTACAAACAAAAACTTCGAACCGTTGTAGATACAACAACGCTAACATGTGTTAACGCTGTTGCCAAATTTACGCGTTGCCAGGTATGCACTATTAAAGAACCTAGCTTATCAAATTTTCTTTTCCATATTTGGGAAAATAAATATACTCACATACTTGGTTTATTGGTACGTAAGAAACTAACAAACTTATAATTTGTGAAGATATAGTTTTGTACTTTCAAGTGCAAATATTTTGATTGCTTTTCATATAAATGAAAAAGGCACATAACAACCGGAGAAAAAAAATACTGCACTACACATGGTGCCGCGTTTACTGCGCGCTCTATTAAACCATTCAGACTTGAGTTTTTGGACAAAACTAGGATATATTCTTGTGTATTTTTGTGTGCTCTACAACATTTGCTTCATTACTTTTTTTGATAACACGGACGGAAAAGAGCGAAAATCGAGTTGTATTGAAAATATGTATCGAAAAATTTTCGCAGTTGTAATTTTTATACACTTTGTTTACATAGATTTCCAATTAAAGGTTTAAACGTTGTTTTCAGTGAATAGTCTGGAGTGTCTGCGATAACCTCGCGCAAACCGCACATCAATATCTCTCTTGTGTCCGATGTTATGGCCTTCAAAAGGAACCTAAGTAAAAAAATTTTCAATGGCGGCCATTTTCCAAGATGGCGGCATGTTGCCCAGGTGGGATTTTTTGGGATTTTGAGTATGTTAATCAGGGGTATCCAAAGAATACATCCACCAATTTTCAGCTTGTTATACTACTTTTCCGCACTTCGAACTAATTTTCCTATACTATTAGTGTACAATCGGATAAAGTGCAGTGGCGGTGCAAGGGTGGCTCCCAAAGAAACTGGGGGAGCACAGTTGTCTTCAATATTGGGAGACGGGCAGATTTAAGGCTTTTTTTGGTGGCGAAGGGGCAGATGAGACTCAGATGAATCTGCTTTCTGAGGTGAACATGTATATTATATATCAGGCGATGTAGATGAAATAGTGGTAAATGTCAGTATTACAAATCAGTGCCATGAACTTATTCTGAAATCTGAATACATGCATATTTGTAATTGGTATGCTTCTACTTAGACCGCATTAAATTTTAGGACACTTATTTTATAATAACTTAAATAATGACTTTCCCAAAACTATGAAGAAAGAAAATAAATTATGTATGACGCAAGAATACTATTATTTGAGAAAAATGATGATGATCTCAATAGCATTATAGGAATCGTTACAGGAATTAAATAAATAGACTAACAATAATTAAAGACGAATTTAATGTATTGAAATTGGGGGGCAGGCTCCCCATTTCCTCGGGATTTATGCCCTATCTACAGCTGATACAATTTTCCAGCATGAGGAGAGGCACATATCCTTTTCTGACACTTATTGCAATTTGTGTCCAAGTAACGGGAGCTGAATTAATACAGATTGGTGTGACGTAAATACGCCAGGATACGAAGTTCAGTTTGAAATATGAAAGAATACGATTCTTTTTTTAAAATGAAACAAGCCAAGAGACATCAATTTCATCTCACTTTCCTTTGTGGCAGTCGGACACAAATCATCACATTTCTCCCCCAAAAACACATTTCAAATCGAATTATTGAGGGGACAGTCCCCCGTAGTTCCAAGGTTGGGGACATGTCCCCCTCATCCTCTCGGGATTTGCGCCAATGACTATATGAATTTACTATATAGAACTGATATACAGAAGGACAATTAAAACCACTTCCCTCTAACGTGGTGTTTCGCAGGGTGCTGTATGCGCGGGACGCACTGCACCCTTCACGGGTTCTTCACCCACAGTAACAGCATGTATTCATTTTATAGAACTAAGCCATACAAAAAAATAAATAAAACCGTTTATCTTTGACGTTGTTTTGCAAGGGTGCCTTGACGGGTTCTTTTCCAACGATAACAGTATGTATATTGTATAGAACTGTGCCATACAGAAGCACTAGCGGATCCAGAGGTATCGTTTGGAGGTGCGGTTCGCTTTCTGGAAGATGAGATAGCCTAAAAGTGACCAGAATTTTAATTTGCAAAAATGGGACACATATGAATCCGGGGCTGGAGAGGAGGGGGGCGTAAACCTGATTCTCAGATTATATTTTGTGACCCGATTTTTATTATTATTATTATTATTATTATTATTATTATTATTATTATTATTATTATTATTATTATTATTATTATTATTATTATTATTATTATTATTATTATTATTATTATTATGGAAGTATATTCTTTCTCTAGAGTTAAATTAAATACGAACTTCCGTTTCGGAGGTGTGGCGGTATCATAATTCACTTCACACTTAGTCACCACAATATATCAGATGCACTGTCTTGCACAGTACTTACACAAAGCACTATATTGACGATTGCATTTATATGTCACCTGTTATCTGCCACGAGCCTCTCCCATATCTCCTCTGTGTATATAAATATAGCTTCCCTTTGTTTCACTAAAGTGATCGCAAGAAAACATGAAGTTTGATATAACTATCAATTTCATTATCCAATAGAATGCCTTGACGTTCGTCGACCCCTATCCATGACATTTTTTTTTCACTGTCTCTCTGATCTGATCTTTGATCTATGGCGCTATGGAAAGAACATTTCCTGAGGGCAAGATGTTGGATTTCCGTTACGTTTCGTTTTGCTAAACTCAATATTTCACCATGATTTCAGTTTATCAACATTATTGACATTTTCTTAAGTGCGCGTTAAGATTGCGGCTACATAAGTCGTACCAAAATCTTCTGATGTATCAAAGATGAAGAAAACATTTCTATGATTGGTATAGAACCCAGGATTCACGAGGAGTTGGGGAGTCATTGATAAGCCTTGACGTTATGTGTGCATGGAATAGTTCATTTCTCAAGAAAAGCTCCCAACTATACTCAATTGATGCATTTAAAGATGAATGTGTAAGGAATTCAATTTCTGGTACATTCAGGAATTTTTAACTTAAGCAGGAGAGAGCAAGAAGACAAATATAGGATACTATTACAAAAGTGTAGACCTCTATACATAGGGTATTTTGATTTGTTGCTTGAGCTTAACGTTCCATGGTAGTGACATGACGGCTAAAGGAGACGTGCACTTATTGATTGTAATGGAATCCGAACCACATTTTTCGTTGAAATGTACCCTCAACGGGAATCAAACTGGGGACTTTAAACACCGTATAGGGTATTTTGTCCGAATACTCTGCTTTTGCAGTGGTATAATTGAGTATGTAAAAAAAAAAAAAAAAAAAAAAAAAGACCAGACGAGGAAGAGGGTGTTGGAAATTGGCTCTATTAATTAATTTCTTAAAAGCAGCATTTAGAAACATGTATGCCTACAACAACAATAAAATTATATTATAGTAGCCTTTACCTAGGTGGGATTTCGCTCCCAGACCCCCAATTTGTTCGGAATACGGCCCTGTACAATGTAGAAAATGCTTCTACGTGTATTGTGGCACAATATTTTGCGTTCTCCCTTCTGTCTCTTTCATATACATATAATTGAATCGAGCTAAAACGCTGTCACGAAATTCAAACACCTCGCAAGGCATTTTAGTCAACCCTCACCTTTTTTTTTTTTTTTTTTTTTTTTTTTTTTTTTTTTGCCTTTCTACTGTACGTTAAGTGGCAAAAAATGCTCAAATACATGTTTCATTATTTTAAATGAATAATCAAATTAGCAACTTTCATGTCTGTAGCCGTAAGGAATCCCGAAATATAGGCATCTTATAATAATAATAATAATAATAATAATACAAAACGCTGAAATATATATTGAATTGTTTTAAGTGAGAAGTCCATATATCTAATTCCATGTTTCTAACCTTCAAAGATTCTTAGATATTGATATCTTATTATGATAATTGCAATCCCCGCCCCCTTTTCTTTACACCTCTTTTCCCCATTTTACTGAAGTATCAAAAAATGTTGAAACGCATTATTTTAAATGAGAAATCAAAATCAAAATTTCAGTTTTCTAACCTTAAGGGATTCGGAGAGATGATCATCTTATTAAAATAATTCCCACCCCATTCCCCCTTCCTTTCTTTGAATTTCCCAAAAATCCTTCCTTAGTGATACCTTAGATCGAAAATCTTATCTACTGTCCGAATTTCAAGTTTCTAGCTTAAGCGGTTTGGCCTGTGCGAAGATCAGGACGACTTCTTTATATATGATTACAATAACAGCTTGTAGCTTGTATTATTTCCTAAGAAAAGATGAAATGCCATTAAAAGTCACAATGAATGTTTCCGTGTTGAACCCCAAAAGTCATAGTTCTTTGTTGATGTAGTAGCTAGCGGACATACCTTTGATAATTGATGCATGAGGTTCTGTGGTTTGATACAAGGTAAGTGAACATAGAACGCACTGCAGTGGTTCAGATCCAACTTTAAACTCTAGTTCTTGTTCTGTAAAGCATCGCTTTTGACAAACGACATAAATACATATCAATCAATCAACCAACCGAAAAGTCTCCTTTTAGATTCAGAGAGCTTTTCGGTAAGGAGCGCTGAATATTCTATATTTCTCTTTATTCAAAGTAAACGTAATTGAAGATTCGGGTTTTGAATCACACATCATTTTTTTCTAGGATATAGTTTTAAAATATACATTTTTAGTTCAAAGAGTGATCCATCTTTCCTTCTTCCTACAGCTGTTCGTTCAACGAATAAATCATTCTCGCTCGTTTGCGGCTTATGGTGACAGTCTCAAGGAACTAGGGACAGAAGTATTCACAATTCAAATATGTCTGTATTAAGTACCATACATTTTGATTAGACTCTGCTAGGCTTGTCACACAGATTGGATCGGCCAGATTGAAAAGACAATATTTTTATTTCCGAAAGTAAACTGGAAGTAAAATACCTTTGGGGGAGCGGTCGCCCCCTCTGCCCCCACGTGGTCGTGGATCCACCAATATACAGAAGAATAAATTAAACTTTTATCTTTGATGTTGTTTTGCAAGGGTGCCTTACGTAAAAGGCGCACTGTACTCTTCACGGTTTCTTTACCCACAGTAACAGTAAGTATTTATTGTATAGAACTGTGTCATACCGCAGAATAAATTAAACCGTTTATCTTTGATTTGGTTTCACAAGGGCGCCTTACATAAAGGGCGCATTGTACCTTTCACGGGTTCTTTACCAACAGTAATAGTATGCATTCATTGTACAGAACTATGCCATACAGAAGAATAAATAAAACCGTTTATCTTTGGTGAGGTTCCGCAAGGGCGCCTTATATAGAGGGCGCACTGTAACCTTCATGGGTTTTTTTACCAACAGTAACAGTATGTATTCATTGTACAAAATTGTGCCATACAGAAGAATAAATAAAATTGTTTATTTTTGATGTAGTTCGCGAGGGCGTCTTATGTAAAGAACGCGCTGTATTCACCACCAGTTCTTTAGCAATAATAAATGTAAGAATTTATTAGATCTATATATATAAAAAAGTTGTACCTTTATTTATAATGAGATGTTTGGGAGGGCGCACCGGGACATGTCCCGGTGTCCCGGTGGGCCAGCACGGGCCTTCAAAGATCCAAATGTTTTAGGCTTCTATAATAGTAATAAATAATAACTTGGACGGGGCATGCACATCCACAGCACATTAGCACATTACATACTATGATCATGATATGATTTATTTCAAATAAATAGGTACAAAGTTGTCATCATAGGTATTCTGCCATTATTGGCAAGTCACTTGCCGCAACTGAGAAGCTTCCATGCTCCTTAGTCTTCACGTAAGGGATTGAAAATTTGACTTTTTTTCCAGAAAGATTTTATTTCGATAACTGCTTGGATGAGTATCATATCCAACAACATAGAAGGTTTTCAACGGACGTAAAGATCATAATGCAGTTTACAGCAATTTGATATCTCAAACTGATCTGGAGATGTGATACACATTGGTAAAGTTTGCAACACTGGTTAAAATTATGTAATTGCAAGAATTTATTGTAATTACAAGTACCAAAATCTGTTTCTGTAATGTTATAAAAGCAAAGAGAATCAAAATACATTACGAACAATCCCCAAATACGTCATTTTTAGGAGTATCACTATCAGTATTCACGTTTTTCATATCTCCTGAACGATTTGAGATATCAAATTGCTGTAACGGCTCCGAGAAGTTTACGTCTTTTGAGAATCACCTACGTGATTAGACGTTCTGTTTATGTAAGAAATTTTTCGAAAAAAGTCTAATTTTTAATTTCTTGTATTCATTCGAAATAAGCCATGGTCATAGTATTCGACACTAAGGTATTTCGGGTTTGCATTTCACTGTCCGTCTCACTTCTATTCATAGACAGATCCAGGGGGGGAAAGGTTATTCACCTCCCTGAGTTTCACAATCACCAGTGCTGCAAAAGTCGGTGAGAGAGAAAACAGAATCTTTCACTACCTTCTTTCCTCACCGTTGAATTCGTCCTGAATCCGCCTCTGCTTTTATTAATACTATTATCAGGTTTCTAAAGTTTAGATGCTTGTCATATTGCAGCGTCCTTAATTTGCAACACTGAATAACAAATTTGTGTTGTAAGGTTTCGTTTAATATTTAGATTTGAGATATGTGGCATAGTGGCGTTAAAAATATAACTTTATATTATGTTGGCAACACTATTAATTTGTTGGTACTGCAGAGTTTATTAGACAGAGTTCCCTTGTCGTTATTTGCATCTTACAAAATTCCAGCCATTTTTGTCAATTAGTTTCAAAATTACATGGGCGTATCAAGATAAATGGCCCATCTCAAATTTTTATACTATAAAGTGGAGAAGTTCCATATAATATAAGCCTAATTAATCATTTTTTTTCTTTCTTTAAATGTAAAATCTCAAATGATTGTTGTGTTTTCTTCTTTTAAAGAGACTCAAAATATTTTTCAAGTGAAAAGAAAACATATAAATAGAAGATTCGCAATCTAGTTTTTATTTTAAGCTCAACACCTTGCAAATGTGTTCCGATGATGATGAGGATATTGGTTTTAGTTTAGCGTCCTACTCAGCTATAGAGACGTGAACTCAGCATAACATGAGATACAAACCACTTAAGCTCCAGGCTGGAATCGAACCCGGTCTCCCGAACCGAAAACGCATACGCTAAACATATAGTCACGAGGGACCTCGAATGGGGCTGCGTAACTAAGGGAGATGCTGATGAGCAAAATAATGGATGAAATGGTGCAACGCTATGAAATGAGGAAACGGGAGAACCCCGAGAAAACCCACGAGCACGGTGTTTGTCCACCACAAGGTCCACACGGTGCGAGCTGGGATCGAACCAGGGACCCCAAGCTCCGGAGGTGAACGCTCTACCACTGAGCCACCGCGCCCCCATAGGAAATTGTTCAAGGTTATGTACATACAAAGCTCAAGCGACTGAGACATTTTCTCAGGTCAACATGTTCTCTCAAATTGTGAAGTATTGACTGTATCCTATCGTCAACTTTCATATACATGGCTTTTCCGTTCTTTTGAGTAATGCTCAGCATTTCCATTCTTCTGAAAACATGATTACATATAGAATCTTCCCTCAATAGTCTTCACAAGACTGGAAATGTGCAGGGGTTCTGGATAATATTTTGTTTAAGCATTTGTGTCAGTCTTCTAGTGCTTTATTTGTTCGATTCCTGTGACTGCTACAATTCCAACTTTCCGGAGAAAAATTTCGATTTTCCAGCCATTGCTCCTAATCATTGAAGACTTCGACTCTTCGTCTAATCGGACAGCCTCCATGTTGATCAACAAACCATCAGAAATATACTCTACGGGTACTAGTGCCAGTGTTGGACACATCCGGACGTGACTGCGAATCTCTTTAATCTTGAGATTAGGGATGCCACATTTTTTCGAAAAATACTTTTTCGAAAACTAAAAACGAAAAACGAAATTTTATTCGAAAAACGAAAATTTTTTCGAAAAACGAAAAATTTTTCGAAAAACGAAAAACGAAAAACTTTTCGAAAAACGAAAAACGAAAAACGAAAAATTTTTCGAAAAACGAAAAACGAAAAATTTTTCGAAAAACGAAAAACGAAAAATTTTTCGGAAAACGAAAAACGAAAAATTTTTCGGAAAACGAAAAACGAAAAATTTTTCGAAAAACGAAAAACGAAAAATTTTTCGAAAAAACGAAAAACGAAAATTTTTTCGAAAAAGCGAAAAACGAAAAAACGAAAAATGAAATTTCCGAAAATCGAAAAACAGATTTTTCGAAAAAGGCCATCCCTAGTAGGAATTACGAGCAGCTGTGGAACACGCCTTCACCCTCGTGACTCCGGAGTATCTCCGCAAAGCATCTGCGAGAACTTGGCGTAGAATTCAGCTGTTACGACATGGATGGTGATCATACCAATGTTTATGACTCTTAAGACTTCAAGGTAACTGTGTACAGACATTCTACTATAACTAACACTATACTGTTGAAACTAAAGGGGGGATATGCCCACGTCCGGACCATCCTGTACAATTTTAATAAAATTTGATAGATGTCTTTCTTCAATCGATAGAAATTACCCTGTTTGAGGTTAAAATCGATTAAGAGCAAAGGGCTAAAGTTGACTCAATGTTGTAAGTTTACACATACATAAGTATGCATTAAAAGCAATTTCCCAGTATAACCTGCGTAAAAACAATTCGATTTGGATAAAACGCAGCGTATATTTTCTTCATAGCATTTCAATTATATCAATTGGTTGTGATTGAAATCGATCAAGAATTAGTGAATAAATTGGAATAAGTTCTCAGAAATTTTGGCGTTTTCTTGTTTAAATAATTGATACGATAAAACAAAAGATAATTTTCTTCGATAATATTGGACAAAATGATTCGATTTTGATGCAATGTGGCGTATGCTTCACAATCATCCCCACTGCAGAGTTAAAATAGGCCAAAAGGGAGAGGTTGAATTTGTTCCCCTTCATTATTTTAAAAATAAAATTCAAGATAATTTTCGTGAAAATTATACTATTTTTATACAATATAGATATTCTTTTAAGGCTTTTCTGCTTGAAAGGTCAATAATTCGTCGCATGAGAACCAGAGGAACGTAACTCCAAAAATGCGGTTTTCATTTTCTTCGCGTTTGGACATAACATTGAAAGCCCCACTTGGTGTAAATGGAACAGAATGCCATCTGTTCTCCTTGTCCATCATCTGTTGTAATGTAGCTCAATTACCATCTTACCTCTCGCCTGTAAACCTACGAAAGTGGAGTTATGTTCCTCTGGTTCTCATGCGACGAATTGATAAGTGATTATTTTTGTGCAATAAATTGTGATGTTTCTGAGGCTTTCACGATCACTACCAGGGGCGGATCCAGGACCGACTTCTGGAGGGGCGGTGGGTTGTCATACTGCTAGTTTTAAGGGCTCCAAACTTTAGGATGGGTTTTATTTATATATATAAAATAAGAAAGTTTCCTCTTCTGGGGGGAAGGGCAATCGCCCCGAACGCCCCCTGGATCCGCCCCTGTCACTACCATTGTTTGGAGTTGAAGCCAGCCGGAAATGAAATATTTTGTTCCCGCCTATTGCCATTTTCACTCTATGAAAATCAATATCAAGACCAAAAGTAACAGTACAATTTTACTGTTTTCGGTTGGAATAGATAAGCAAAGTTGGAGGGGGAAACTCTTCTTCCGGCATTGAAGCGCCTGCTTCTCCCTAGTTATGACTGTTTTTCACTATAATGATCAGCGTTGAAATAGAAAATCATAGTCGATTTCCGAAACTTCCGGTTTCAATAAAATGACAGATTTGGAGATATTTTTTTTCTGGAAATGCTAAATCCATAGCAGAAAAGCCGTTATTTACTATATTTTACCGTTTTTGCTCAATGGAAAAATGAAATGGGATTTTTGAGTTTTACGTCCCACGGTTATGCCGGCTAGGCTAAAGGAGACGGTGAAGATGAGAAATGAGTGAAATGGTGGAATGAAGAAAGTGCGAGGAAACGGGAGTGCCCCGAGAAAACCCACGAGCACGGTGTTTGTCCACCACAAAGTCCACACGGCGCGAGCTGGGATCGAACCAGGGATCCCAAGCACCGGAGGTAAACGCTCTATCACTGAGCCACCGCGCGCCCCTTTTGCTCAATGGATATCAATATTGACACCGGAATAATATTTCTGTCCAAAATAGATGTCACGTGTCTTTAGAAATTAAATAAATAGAAACAACTCCCATTAGCGGGAAAGAAAATTTCATGTCTTCTTCTTGGAAGTATGCAGAAGAAGAAAACACATACTTCCAAACAACATATTTCAAGCAAATAAAGAAAAACTGAAAACTAACCAAGTTATAATTTTAAAAAGATGTGTCTGAAACTTTCATCGCCAAATACTCCTTTTTCTCAGACGTGGCGAAATTTACAAAGAAAGAGAGAGTTTTATGCTTTATGTTTTATGTTTCATTAGAAATAAAACGTAATAGTTATTAAACAGGGAGGCCCAAAACAGTCTTGGGAAGTAACGTAACGCAAGTAACGCGTTACTTTTTAAGTAACGTTTCCTAGTAACGCGTTACATTTTTCCCAAAGTAACTGTAACGGTAACGCGTTACAAATTTTTAAGTAACGTACCTAGTTTGCGTTACTTTTTTCGCGTTACATTTCGGATGAGTAACTACAATATATGTATTTTTTTCGGAAACAAATGTTTCTTTCCTGTAAGTGAATTTCTCAGAATGAAACAATCGAGCATGAACTACGTATGCCAGTGACCGACAGTCACAGACACACAGAGAAACAGATAAGTTCGTAGTGACACTCGCTGTTTTTTGAAGATGAGGACAGCCTTAGTGAAAATCACGTGTACTGATTGTAGGCACCTGGAAGATTTTGTCGTAGATTTGACAGCTCCAAATCAATACATTCAGTGAGTGAACTAGGAGTGCAATGATACCGGTAGTCTATTTTACTTTGATTTGTGTTGTTTTTATAAAGATGGAGAACGAAAATATTTTACCGTTCGAACATTTGAAAGAATACTTTTTTTTCTCAAGAGCTGAGGATGATAGTGAACAGAATTTAAAAGTAAAGTGTCTGAAGTGCCCTGGCTGTTGAGAGTACAGTTTATTTTTAGGTGTACCCGAGAAAATGTTGGGAGTCAATGGGTGCAGTTCAATTTTAAGCGATACACAGGAAGATGTTAAGAGTGAAATAATCGGACAAGGTGTTAAAAGTTAGTGGAGCAATTATATAAACAAATTAGTAACGTTACTAAATTGTTATTGATATGTATATGAAAAAGAGTGGATGATATAGTAATGCCAAGAGTGGCTGACGTTATAAAAATAGTGATTTAAATACAGGAAGGTTCCTGTTAGTATTTGTCAGTATATTGGTATATTATTAATTTGTGGTAGATGTAAAGTCCAAATAAAATTTGAAGTGTAAAGAAGTAAAAAGGGTTTTTAAGGAACTTAGTAATTTGAAGTTAGTTGTGGCAATATCTAAACACAATGAGTATCTAGGATAAGCCTAACACTGGCGGGAAATATTTATCAACAACTAGGGTGCCATAATTAACGATTTACAGTAAGGGGTTAACATGAATAAACCGTGTTCTGATGAGCAGGCCTACTTTATTACTAGAAAATAGTTTGCTGATGGTATGTAATATTGGAGTTCTTTCAGATCAGTTTGCTTATCCTATAATAGAGTTCCGTTGATTATAGAGTTTGAAACTAGCTTCAAAAAGCATGTATCGATTTTAGAGTTATTGGCAAGTTTTGATTCACTCCCAGTTCATGTGTTCTCATTTTATTAGTTGTAGTGTAATGTTTCTCTATATTCTGTATTTTTAATTTTACATAACAACATTGTTATTATTATATAATTAGTTTAGCAGAATAATAATAAGCAACCACTTTTTCTAAAGCATAGGGATGACCACTAGTCAAGCTAAAACTCGACTCGACTCGAATTCAAGTCGAGTTTCGAGTCAAGTCAAAGGTAATATCCTCGAATCGAGTTCCGAGCCGATTCAGTTTTTCGCGTGGAGTTTCGAGTCCAGTCGAGTTTGATAAATGGCTCGTTCGTTTTAAGTCGTCTTGAAATCATGGCCTGATTACACTGGAAAACGAAAGCCATGAGAAACGTAAGCTAAACAGTAATATGAAATACTTTTATTGTTGCTCACGAGAGGGGACACTTCTCGCATCTCGTCTCGTCTCGATAGCGAGACCGCAAGAATTTTTTTATAACAAGCTCAGCTCGGCTCGGCTCAACTGAAAAGATGGCTCGAGCCGGCTGGCTCACTTGGGATGAACCATCGGCTCGAGCTGGCTTGGTAGGGATGAGCCATCTGCTGGTTCGGTGAGCTGGTTTTGAGGGCTCTAGTCGAGTCGGTTGGGTGAGCTGTTGGCTCGGCTGACTTCTCGGTTCGGGTCGATAGTGAATGAGCTGTGAGCCTAGCTGCTCGAGTCGTTGACAATTCTAAACCCGAGCCTAGCAGTTTTGAAGATATTTGGCCAGTGCCCTATAACTTTTAACAGTGTTTGGCTCGAGCCCGATTACTCAACCTAGACCCTTAACCCAAATTCAGAAGCTCGTGAACAATGTCCTTGACTCCTAGACCTCACGACTACCGAGGTTGGCAATCAACTAGTTTTTTTTTAGTATTCAAATACAAACCGCCTATCTTTCATTTTTATATACAGTGTTGTTATATTTAATAATAATAATAATAATAATAATAATAATAATAATAATAATAATAATAATAATAATAATAATAAAAGTAGTAGTAGTAGTAGTAGTGTCATTGATAATAATTATACTGTCTATGCAATATACTTGAAGAATGTACTCGAAAGTACACACCGGATTTGGCTCGACTCGACTGGAAACTCGACCCCAATTCAATTCGAGTCGAGTTGGAGGAAATTTTTCGAGTCGAGTTCTCGGGTCGAGCTCAAAGATGTCTGTTTCTAGTCGAATCGAGTTTCAAAGAGAACTCGCTCGTGTCCATCTCCACGAGTGACGCAATATGGCGTTTTATCAATGTTGCATTATATGAAAATGTTCATATATATCAAGTAAAAATTTGTCCTTGCATTTACATAAGGCGATTCAGAACGTGCAATAATAATAATAATAATAATAATAATAATAATAATAATAATAATAATAATAATAATAATAATAATAATAATAATAATAATAATAATAATGGTAGTAATAGTAGTACGGAAAATTGAAGTCACTTTTTTCACATTTTTAAAGTTTTGGACCTAAAAGTAACGCTTTAGTAACGCGTTACTTTCGAAGTAAAGTAACAGTTACTTTTTGGTGTCAAGTAACGCGTTACATTTTAAGAGAAAGTAAAGTAACTTGTAACGCGTTACATTTTTACAAGTAACTTACCCAACACTGGCCCAAAAGATAATGTACAGTTGAACTGATCAACTCATCAACTGATCAACTCATTGCGTTTAATATCATTTCTTATTCTTATCCATCTTAGTTTCTTTTTTATTTGTCCTTAATATCTTTTTATGTATATCTTAAACTCGGAATAGCCAAAGCAAATAAATCTATAAGCTAGAATGTTATACTTGATCAATGCAGGGATGAATACCTACTTTTGGGCCACCCTGTACATCTGACTACCTTACCTCATGGTGGAAATGAGGTGGAGCATTGTCTTAAATGAAGATAGAACCATCCCTATTTTGTTACAGTTGTAGAAACAACCAGCTTAGGAGCATGTGTAGATATGTGATTCCTACAAGAAGTCACAGAACTCCTCATAAAAAGAAAGACCGATAACTTTGTTGACGGAAATGTGTAGAATGCATTCAACTTTGGAGATTCTCTTTTATTTTCGATGAGTACGCCAGTATATTCAATCCCCCAAATTCTGACATTATGACAATTCACTTTATTAGAGGTACGAAATGTTGATTTATTGAAAAAATAGCCTTAAAAAAAGTATCATCTTCCAAATCTTGCAAGATTGCAGTGAAAAATTCTAATCTTTTTTCATGATAGCCAGTATGCAATTCCTGGAGTAACTGCAACTTATACGACATCAGATGCAGACGTTTTTAAAGCATATACCATACCGCTGGTTGCGGAATTCCACGCTCCTTGCTTGTGGATTTCGTAGGGCTACGTTCAAAAGCAGTTCGGATACACTCAACATTTTCATCTAACTTGCGAGGACGACCAGTGCTTTTTCCTTTACATATGCAACCACCTTCTACTAATTTATTGCACCAATTGCATATAAGTTTACGACGAGGTGGTTCTTCGTTGAACTTACAACGAAATGTACGCTGCATTGCAACAATGAATGCAACGATGTGCTAGCCAACGGAACACAACATAGGCGACGGACAAAGAGACCGTCTGCATGTAGTTGGCGAGCGAATATGGATCGTGAGATTGAGGACTTGCAATCCTGTTAAATATATTTGCAATGCACTCGATGTTTGATGTTGCTTCCTTCTTGCTTTTTCACAATGGAGTTGCCTGTAGTTGACTGTGGTCGACCACCACCTTGCCTTCGCACAGTGCAGTTTGTGGTTCAGAATGCTCCTCATGTACGTGGTACAGTGATATGGACAATAGCAAACTCCTAAACCATACTTGTCTCACTTCGTTCTTCTTCCAATTTCATTCTTCAAAATGTGAAGTCATCCAAATGTTGTCTCCGAACCATGTTGTTGTGACACCACCACATGCACATTAACAGCTCTCTGACTGACACACACAATCTTGTCCTTTTCATTCAAATACTTCGTGTTGGGGAAAGAAAACTATTCAGCGCTCCGTTCCCGTTAGTGTCACTTTATGCAATGTCACTCTATCCCGTGCACGTATGGGAGACTTCTGCTAACATGTTGCCAGGCTTTCATTCATTTACATTGACTACACAATATTGTATGTTACTTTATCTACTTCGTCCTTAACTTTTGCACATCAGTGTCGAATAGCTATACACAATATAAAAAATCATTGCCGTAAAGACGGTATAATTGTCCATGGAAAACTGAACGGAAAAATACGAGAACAGTATCAAAAAGTTCGTGCAATTATCTAGAAGGTAACGAACTAGGCAATTACCTAGAAGACTACGAACCCCCTCGGACATGCATTTTATAGTTAGGTCCTTGCATATTAACCATGCAAATTCTGGACTCGTTAGAACAGCTCTTTCTTTTTATTTTGCAGATAAAAAACTGAAGGTGCGATGATTAACAAGTTTGAGACATGGAGCGCCATTAAGTTCCTCCATCTTCAAGGGAAATCAGCATATCAGATTTACTAAGAGATTAAAGAAGGGGAGATGGAAGCCCATCCTATGAGATGGTATGCAAGTGGAAATGGCTGTTGAAGACTTTGGGGCAAAAAGTCGTCAAGTCCAAAAAGTGAAAGTGTAAAGGACATAGCTTTACAAGGCTTTCTCGTCATCCGGTTTTCATCAAACTTGACACCTATGTACAAGACCGAAAACAAATCGACACGTATTTTTTGTTTCTTTCGGAAAATAGGCTGAGGGGGTAAAGGGCCCCTTTTCAAAAAAGGATCACTTGATTAAAAGGGACACATTTAAGAAACGAAACTCTGCCGATGCAAAGATGACTTCAAAGTAGGAAAAAGTGTTTTATCGTTTTTGCGAGAAAAGGGTTGCAAGGGGCAATGGCCCCTTCGAAATGGCATAGGACCCTTCACAATCCTTACAGAAATTGGATTTCGGTAGAATTGCTTGAACGCGTGATAAGTTGTAGATATTGTGCTCATGAGAAAAAGTCTCAATGGGAATAACCATAAATCACTGACCGTTTGTCTACTACAGGGCCACTTTTTGAAAACAGCCGAAGATAACGATATTCTGGATTTCGGTAAAACTGACTGAAACCGTGATATATTGTAGATATTGTGATCCTGAGAAAAAGTCTCAATTTGCATAATCATGCATCACTCACCATTTGGCCACTACAAGACCACTTTTTTAAAAAGAGCTGAAGGTAAAGGTATTCTAAATTCCGGTGAAATTGCTTGATACCGTGACATGTTGTAGATATTGTGATCCTGAGAAAAACTCACAGTGAGCACAACCACCAATCACTGACCATTTGGTAACTACGGGGCCACATTTTTTAAAACAGCAGAAGGTAAGAATATTCTGGAATTTTGGTGAAATTGTATGAAACCTTGAAAAGTCGTATCTCACAACCCGGAAAAGGAATGGGAAGAGTAGTGGCCAATATCATTTAAGCATAGACAACATTCCGATGTTCATCTTGCGGGACAAAGAAAAACCCTGGAAAACTCTAGACATTTTTTCTCAGGATCACGACATCTACAACATATCACAGTTTAATTCATTGACACCGAAATCAAAAATACCGTTATACTCGGCTGGTTTCAAAAATCTGGACTTATAGTGGTCAAACGGTCAGTAATTGATGGTTGTGTCCATTAACACTTTTTTCTCACGATAAGGTCTACAACATATCACAGTTTAATTCCTTCGCACTGAAATCCAGAACATCGTTATACTCGGCTGTTTTCAAGAAAGTAGCCCTGTAGTGACCAAACGATTAGTGATTCATGGCTGTATCCATTGAGACATTTTCTCAGGATGACAATATCTACAACATATCACGGTTTCAAGTAATTACGCCGAAATCAAGAATAGCGTTACCTTCAGCTTTTTTTTAAGTGGTCCTGTAGTGGCCAAGCGGTGAGTGATACACGGTAGTGCAAATTGAGACTTTTACTCAGGATCACAATATCTACCACATATCACGGTTTCAAGAAATTGCACCCAAATCCAGAATACCGTTACCTTCTGCTGTTTTTTTTTTTTAAAAAGTGGCCCTGTAGTGGCCAAACGTTCAGTGATGGGTGGTTGTGCCTATTGCGAATTTTTGTTAGGATCACAATATCTACAACATATCACAGTTTCAGTCATTTTCATCGAAATCCAGAATATCATTATGTTCGGCTGCTTTAAAAAAAAAAAAAAAAAAAAAAAAAAAAAAGTGGCCAAATAATCTGTGATTGGTGATTATGCCCATTAAGACTTTTTCTCGGGATCACAATATTTACAATATATCACGATTCCACTCGTTTTTGCCGAAATACAGAATATCGTTACTCTTCGTCTATCTTTATACCGGCAGAGTTTCGTTTCTTAAATGTGTCCCTTTTATTCAAAGGGGCTTTTTTTTGAAAACGGGTCCTTTGACCCCTTCAACCAATTTTCTGAAAGAAACAAATATATATATATATATATATATATATATATATATATATATATATATATATATATATATATATATATATACGTGTCTATTTTCGGTGTTGTATATATGTGTCAAGTTTGAAGAAAATCGGAAGACGAGAAAGCCTTGTGTAGCTATGTCCTTTTCACTTTCACTTTTTGGACTTGACGGGGTTTTGCCCCAAAGTCTTAAATTATAAACTGGACACATGACCATCGCGGACGCCTCTAGATCTGGAAGACAATTTTTCACTGATGATGTCACCTTGACCAAGAAACTTGAGAAGATTATAATGGATGACAGGAGGGTAAACATTGAAGGTGTTATGTACGTAATAAGTAGAGTTATGGGTCTGTTTGAATTTCATTCACAACCAACTGCATCTTCAGAAATTGTCAACACGATGGATGCCACAACTGTTCACACCTTTCCAGAAGAAGAAAAATCGCGAGGACGCAGCATGAGAAATGTTGGATCGCTGTGAGGTGGATGAAGAGACTTTTTTGGAAGACTAGTGACAATGGATGAAAGTTAAACTTATCTTTATGACCCAAAAACAAATGAAATGAGCAAACAATGCAAACATCGCTCCTCTTCCACCCCTACAAAGGTCGAGTGCAGAAGTCTGCTGCCAATGTGATGCTTTCCGTTTTCTAGGACTATGAAGGGACTGTTGGCAGACAATGTAACAGTTCATTCCACCCATGCATCCATGATCAAGGCAGTGAACTTACGATATGAAATAATGTTCCCCCATACTCACGGGACCTAGCACCAAGTAATTTCTTTCTCTTCCCAGAAATGAAGTGTCCACTCAGAGGACGTCATTTTGACAGGAGAATGACGTCGTTTCTGAGGTTGAACTGTGGTTTCAAAGCCAAACTGCAGATTTTTAGAAAATGAGCTTACCGAAAGTAAAGAACCGCTGGCAAAATTGTGTCGCTATTCACGGTGGTTACGTTGTGAGGGACTAATACCATCATCGTCAGAGTTCTTCAGGGTGGATTTCTTGTAGATGATTGCAAGAACTTTTTTTATACCCCCTCGTGCGGATGACTCCCTTGGTTGATTTGTTAGAGTTTAACGTCACTTATCAGTATTAAGGCTATATGAATGTGGACCTACAGCTTAACATGGGATCCGAACTACATAAGTTCCCACCGGAAATTAAACTCGGGTCTTACGCACGAAAGGAGCGTAGATGAACTATTTAATCAAAGAAAGATCAACATCCAATGATCCTGTAAGAATATCTGATTCCTGTACAATTCGCTAATCACTATCGAAAAGCATAATCATCTGTAGAATATACCACCTTACTGACCACATTACTGAAGCCTGAATTTCATTGAGTTTCAAAACATATCGTCCGAAAATCCTTCTTGCTCGAGGAATAAGCTTTCTAACGCATAATCTGCAACAGAAACCCCAAAAGTGCTTCAGAAGGCAAGGAAATGTGAATCCAAGAGGAAGGGGGATTTGGAACACGATGCTTGGGGGATATCGACCATCAACCAATAAAACAAAGTAGTCGGCCTTGATGTTTCGTTCTTTTCATTTTGCTTTTATTTTGGAAAAGAAATTCAGACTCGTGTTACCTGCCCAAACAGCACATAAATCATATCACTTTTCATCATCACCAACATTATATCGTATATTTACTCTGTAGTTCAGGCAACTTAATCACCGTCACGTTAAGCGCTCCTGCTGCTATTTGCTAAGTAAGTAGTAATTTCTATAATTGTTTTCAATTATTTTTACTCCTAAGTAGCTGTCACAAAGCATGAGCGCTTATGTTTTTATCTTATATATCGAGGTTAATTAACATTTTATTGAGATTTTTTCATAAATCTCAAGTGGTATGTTTTTAAAATGTTATTAATGAAGGGAAAATCATCATAATTCAGCAGTAAAAAGCGTTTTACTGAAAAATAAAATATACTCACGGAATTAATTAGATTAAACCCCCTTGCCTAATATGCACTTTGATGAGGTTCCAATCAGGGGCGTCATTTAGGGGGGACAGGGAGGGGCAATTGCCCCCTCCTGAGTTTGAGATTTATATAGGTTTTATCAAAAGAATAGTAGTAAATCAGTGAAAAACGAGAAATTTTACTCAAATCAAGGGGTCTCCCTCCCCCTCAAGCCAAATCTGAAATGACGCTCCTGGTTCCAATATTGCACTTGCAAACGATGTAGCAGGTCTTAGTATCATGAGGCAGTGGTCGAAGTAAGACGGTATGCGGTGGTATGCCACACCGCCTCTGGCTTATCAGTGATGAAGGCATACCGCCTCTGGTTTCTCAGTGATCAAGACATACCGTCACGGGAGAATAGATGTTTAATATATTTAATAAATCCATTTATATACACAATAATTGACGAATAGCTGTGCACGTAAAAAATTTATTTATAATGAAATAATTTTTAAGTTGACAACACGGATAGTTTGTTATCTTTTTCCTGCCTTTTGTTTTTAAAATGAGATGTCTTCAAAGAAGTTCACCTAGTTCATATTTTGATATGCCATATTAAATTGTTTCTTTTTTATATATGTGTGTGTGTCTTCTTACTTTAATGCATATAAATGTCATGTTTTGAGCATGGGCGGATTTAAAAGTTGTCTAATGTGAGGGACGGATCTTCCTGGGGTTTGGAGTATCCCTCAGTTGGGTGAGAGTCCGGGAGTTTTCCCGCAGGAAATTGTTAATATAAAAATTCAGTTTTTGAACATTTTCATGTATAATTCACCACAATACAACATAAGGGAATATATATATATATATTAGAAAGTTGTTGGCGGAGGATCAAAGTCTCTCCATGCACCCCCGCCCCTTCTCCGTAACTAAAGAGAAGCTCTCCAATGGTTTTCAGACTTTATGTAAATAGAAATGCAATTTTTTTAGGAAATATACCCTAACTGTATTTCAACATTTAGATACCCGGTATGTCGAGTCAAAATCGTAATAAAACATACCGCCTCTGTTTTTCCCCACTTCGAACACTGATCATGACATAACTATTGCGTGTAACGATGAGCATGCAGGTTTCAGTTCGGTTTATTCTTTGAATATATTAAAATAATACGGTATTTAGCGTATTGATATTTATAAGACAAGTTCACTTACGAAGTGGAAAATGCTCGATCTCAAAAGGCGATGAGAAAATTGTGGCGGAAGTTCTACTGAAAGCATAAAATTGAAATTGGCGTGAGCCCGCAATAGCCCAATAGGTGCCTCCGCAACATAATAGTTTAAACTTTTGTTTTCTAATTTACAGATTCTTCACAGCGCGGGTACGGTGGTTCAGTGGTAGAGTGCTTACCTCTGATGTCTGGGGTTCCTGATTCGATCCTCGGCCAAGTAAGCTTGCCGTGGACCACATCGTGTCCGTAGGATTTCTCTGGGTACTCCCTTTCCTCCCACTTTCTCATTCCACCAATTCTTCTATCATCGTCCACTTTGTTTACTCATCGTTTCTCTTAGTCTAAAAGGGCATAATCGTGGAACGTTAAACTCAAATATTTCATTTAATTTTCATGTTTTCTTTATGGGAGGGGAAGGAGCACATTCATATATTCGCGTCTGCCAGAATTTTCCTTTGGGCTGGCTTTTTGCGCTCCTACGAACGTTTGCACTCCTAGGCCTGAGCCTAGTGGTAAATACAACCCTACACATTGTATTAAAATCTTTCTTCTTTTTCACGATAGTTATCATGGAACTTTTATGATTTTAATCGAAGTGGGAGCATTCGCTTTACATCAGGGAGGTAAATTCACACCACAACCAATTTCACCAAATCCAACAATTTCCACGCCACTAGATCAGCACTAATTCTGGAGTCGGGCACTAATTAGCACTAATTCGGCACTAATTCCTAGTGCAAAAGTTTCTCGATTTGGAAAAAGCTATTGAACCAGCGTGAAGCTGGCCCAGTCACTTTTGCTGTGCCTTAACTTCTCAACGAGACCAGCACCACTTCTAGGATCGGTCACTAAATACCTACCACAAATTCCTGTCGCGAAAACTTTTGGATTTTTCTTCTTCCTTTTTACTTAATAGAAATTAAAACCTCACACTATTACAAAATAGAAGAAAGTAAGGCAAAATCGATACCAAAAATGTTATTGTACAGAGTAAGAAAAACTTTACACATAACACACAATTGAGGCGCCTAGTATCAGAATCCGCCGAATCCATTCTTTACCGAAATTGAGTTATATATCGCTTTTATATGTTTGATCTAAAGGAATTCCATGGAAACAGAATTTTGACTGAAAGGTTAATATTTCATACTAAAAAACTAGTTCAAATATGAGACTTCGTACGCGTGTATATGGAGCTTCACTGCACGTTTTGCGAGATTACTCCAAACTAAGTGAAATGGATGTGGCGTATTTTGATACCAGGCGCTTCAATTGTAGCCTTAGGGTTCTGTACAATTTAAAATGACATTGGTTTCTAAGAGAAAGGAGAGTTATATAGTGTTTCTTTTGTTTTTTTCTTTTTCTTCTTTTTAGCGAACTGCAACAGGCTTCCATATTTTCCTAAAGTATTTATTTATATTTTCGCAAAGGAGGCTAAAGTAATGTATTTGTGTTGCGGCGCGTAAAGATATAAAATTTATTTATAAAATGTTATAAAGCCAAGTGTCAGAATTAGCAGTTGTACTAAAAAGATTCTAAAAGAAAGTTGTCTGATTTTTGCAGAAATACGAAAGGTGTTTGAAAACTTCAGCTTACACATGTTCATAGACAATAGCGATATATCTGATTTAACATAGATAAGGTGAAGGTGGCACTAGTTTAAAATAAACTAAAACTAATGGTGGGCTAATAGAAGCTTCGTTTGTATCAGATAAATCTCTGTTGTAACTGAATAACTGTTATTGTAATAATGCTTTTATTATTATTATTATTATTATTATTATTATTATTATTATTATTATTATTATTATTATTATTATTATTATTATTATTATTATTATTATTATTATTAAAGATATTGTCTGTTTTCTCTTATTTAAGCAATGAGTTCGAGGAATGTTTCTGCAACCTCTCATCGCGACCGATATTGCTGCTGTAAAGGTAAGAATTCTTGAACCTAGAACTTTATTAATTTTATTCAAATTATTTTTAGATGAGTAGTACATCCCAATTTATCATACTTCCTGCTAGAAGTAGGCCTATGCGCAACGATATTCATAAACTTGGAAGTCACTCTGAAAGGAAATGTTATGAAGATTTTGAGATGACAAGAGTAAAATTTCCCATATGTGTGTGTCACTGTTAGGAATGTGTATATCACTTTAGGAGTATGTATGTGGAACTGTTATAAGACGACAAACAATACACATAATAAAGTGTGTCCTTAAAAAATACTATCATATATTAAAGTGGTATTACGTTTCTTTGGATAAACATATTTAAATGAAATTGGTCACATTTGAAAGAAAAACTCAAATATTTTTATTATACCTCATAAACATTGAATATGGACCCCACGAGTGGCGATGCAGACCTCAAGACGATATTCCCATTCACGTCACACACGCTCCAACACATCTGATGAAATGGAGTGATACAAACTTGCACTTCTTGCAGGTTTTCAGACAATGGGGTTACATAGACACAATCCTTTACGTAACCCCATAAAAAAAAATCACAGATCGTCAAGTCAGGCGGCCACTTGTAGAAGACATTATCATCATTTCTGGCATAAACTTATTCTTTAATAAAAACACAGCACACACAAGGAAATAAATTTACGTTAGCACATTAAGTCACAACAGTACAGAAACATAAAAGCTTGCCAAGCGGCCTCCAGCAGAAACAGGAACTGCCTGCTAAATATCCAACTATGAACCCATATCACAAAGTTAACATGAGTGAATTTACTTTTTCTATGTTTGATCCCGTCCATTATTAATAATGTTGTCTGTCCATTGCTGCCATGCATAAAAATATTTGTTTTTCTTTCAAATGTGACCAATTTCATAGGGATTCTTTTTCTTAGTTAGTTACCTATTACATCCTTGTAGCCTCGGTGCTGACAAGAGATACATAACACAGGAATTTCTATCAATCAAAATAGTTGAAACCCTGCATAAAACTTTCATTATTGTTACATTAGGAAAATGTTCGTGTAACTTCACATCACGATTGGCCACCACCAGGATTGAACCTTGGACCATCATATTGGATTAAATCAGGGAGCACAATTTATTTAACACAAACATTAAAATGTCTGAATTTCCCTAGTTTTCGATCGAGATATTTTGATCTATTAAACCTCCTACTATCTCACGCACACAAGTTTAAGCAATTTTTATGCAGATTCCTGGTATGGTCAAAATACGTGTCTACGTGTCTACATATGCATGCATGCATTGTATGCATGTTATTGTCTGCACGTGTATCCTTCTCTTACCTTAGGCTTCCTTTTTACAACTAATTATTCAAGGTCGCCAACACACCATCCAGAAGTGAATGTTATTTGAGGGGGAAGTTTATATATAAAGGAAAAGAAGGAAATAAGAAGTTTCCTGTTCACATAGGCTACTTTAATGCCTCATTTTATTCTAAATGGCATATACAGAGTGTTTGAAAACAACACCGACAACATTTGGAAGATGATTCCTGACCACTTTGACCTAACTTCACTCAACCTCACGCTCACAAACTAATTTCGGCCTCACGCTCACGTCATCAGTCTGACCTCATGCTCACCTCACAGGTCTGACCTCACGCTCACTCAACCTCACGTTCACATCACCAGCCTGACCTCACGCTCACAACACCATTCAAACCTCACGCTCACATCACTAGTCTGACCTCACACTCACTCAACCTCACGCTCACTTCGTGAAGTTGAGGTCCAGTGAGCGTGAGTTCCGAACTCATGAGCGCCAATTTCGTGAGTTTGGGCACAGCTCTTCCCGCTAGCCTATTGGCTAGCACGCGCACCCTTTGGTGCACAGGGTCGTAGGTAGGACTTGCGATATTTCGATGTATCGATCGATAGTTTGAAATGTCGGGATTTTTCGATAGTTTTCAGTATTTGGATAGTTTTCAATGTTTTCTTGTTTTCAATATCAAGGTATACAGATTTCACTTTCTCAACACAACGTAAACTGTTCATATAACACGACCTAGACTTTCAATACTTCAACGTTCTGTGTTCCACAGGATTACTACCTAATACAACCGAATATCACAAACACACGTCGATTTATCAGAATCACCCAAGTGGGATTTACAATATTGTAATATTAGTTCGTACGCCCATACGATTTTGCTTCACACGCGAACTACTAAATATAAGTGAATTATTGAATTGCGTCTCCTGGGATCGATAGCTAAAATAATTATTTCGAAAAGTTCGTTAACGAAGATGATTTACCCATGGGTATAGGTCAGAGTCATGCAAACCCAGGCCCGAAGACGGCCCGGCCCGGCCCGGATGGATCTGAATTCTGTGCCCGGCTCGGCCCGAACACTGTGAAAGACGGATCGGAAACTAATGTTGGCAGCCTGTGTTAATCGTAATGTGTTTGGGAAATTAACTCTTTATTCAAGACTGTAAAGTACTGTATTTCAACTACTCTTATTATTACTACTGCTGCTACTGCTATTATTATTATTATTACTAATAATATTACTACTACTACTACTGCTATTATTATTATTACTAATACTATTACTACTACTACTATTACTTCTACTACTACTATTACTTCTACTACTTTCTGCTACGACTTCGCGTCAGAGTTGACCTGTCTGGTGGTACATACTTTACAATCTAAGTACAGAAAAAATCGAAGAAATACTAGTTATTATGGCCGGTCTACGTAGAATGCGAACCGATGCTTGACGAAGGGCAACGGTCGCTCAGTAGGTAAAGCACTCACATCTGGTGCTAGAGGTCGTCGGATCGATCCCTCCTCGTGTTATGTGAGCTTTGTGGTGGACAAACACCGTGAGCGTGGGAGTTTTCGGATTAGCCCGTTTTCCTCCACTGTCTTCATTCCACAAATTCATCCATCATCATCCATACGTCTTGAGCCGTAATTGCCTAAAGAACATATGAGAAAGTTAAGTCCTTGACCTACTAATTAGAATTTGGTCCGCTACCATTAGACCACGGATGCCGAAACCATGAACTGGCGTGTTCATAAGATTAGCGCAACTTGTAGTAATGTTCAATTAACAAGGCAGATTCCAAATCATGTTACATGTTCCTGTATTCTTTATAATTCGATGCTACAATAATAATAACAAAAAGCAATGATCAAATAAATCACCCAGACCCCAGGGTCGATGAAGTGTTCCTGGAACGGTTCGTAACAAGAAAATAACAGAGCTATATGACAGAATGCGAGGCAGTAAATCAAAACAAAATCCACACATATCATTGTTGAACGAAAAATACCTCAAAAGTCCCCTGAATGAAAAATGTATAGATATCAGCTATCAAAAATGCCTCTTAACACCACATATAATAGGAGGGATAGTTGATATTAAGAAAATGAAAATATAAGGTTTCCTAAGAAACCAATAGTGCAAAATGAACATCGCTTTACTGTATGTCCTTGTACGTATCGAATAGCACGGAAACAGAGTCAACAGTCTCAGGCTTTAGAGCATTTCTCCATTCCTGAACTATATAGCCTGTAGTACTACAAGCTCTTTCAGTAGACGAACTAGAAGCAGGGATGACGAGATACTGACTCGCTAATTTACACAATGTTGGTAATGTTTGCTCTTGTTGCTTCCACCATTGCAGTCGGGAATCAAAGAAGCCAACTGCAGTAGATAACTCTGACGAAATAAGGCGACGTACTTCTGTATAGACAGATAATCTCTCATCTACAGACATTGCTCGCAGATGACGGTAATTAGGGCTCAAGAAGGTCGCCACTTTATGATCCATACTAATGTCGACCTTCTCATTGAGAAACTTTTCCACTCGAACCTTAATCTGTGACATATCTTTCGAATCCACTTCACTGTTAATTCTGCAGTTTTTTTAGTCTGTCAAACCAAGTCAGTATCAAATGCATTGTTACTGTTTTCTCTGCTTCCAATGCTTTGGTGGCATCGTAGAAATCTTCTAAAAATGTAGTAATTTCTTTCATTAAGGATTCATCTAGGCCATCTAAATGCTGATCTTCTTTGTGCTCTTCTAGTAGTTGCCGGATGTCGACGACCTGCGAGTCCACAGATCTTAACATGATGAGTTTAGTGTTCCATCTTACCTCAGTGTCTTGGTTAACAGTGTGTGGAAGCCGGGTTACCAACCCAGACCTTTTGAGATATGTAACTAACTTACTAATGCAATCGAAAATGTTTTTTTACTGATGGCAGCTCATCTCGGAGGAAGTTGTATTGAAAAGCGTTACGCAAAACTGTATTTAGTAGATGATTTGCACAGTTGTAGCGTTTATTATCTTCTAAAGCCTTCACAATATGACTTCCTTGGTCAGTAACGAACGGAGCGTTTCTCCAATCTTGTTGTAAGATCCCAATCTTAGATAGTTGTTTCACTAATTCTTTTTTAATATTCTCTGCCGTCTTTTGTGTGTTGGAAATGCACTAGTGAATAACACATGACTTTTTAAGTTCCACTCTTTTAAATATTGTACTGTCAGTCCGATATATGAGTGTTTGCGATAATTATCGGTCCACAAGTCCGTTTGGAATGATAATTCACCGCGTTCACCGCGTTGCAGAGCATCACGTACTTCTGGCATATACGCCTTGCGAAATGCACGTGCTCTTTCCTGTGTTTTTCGCGATATCGTCGTTGGATGCGGCAACACGTCTGTCGCAACGACCTTGTCGCACCTAGGTTTATCAGTGTTTGTGCTAGGGAAGTAAAACCTTTCCCCACTACAGTTTCGAATGGTCGCAGATCGCGTGCACAAAAGTCAACACACTTATCTATCAAGTCACTTTTTACAGTTTCACAACTCAGTTTCTTATAACCTGAATACTTGGTATTGGATGCACAAGAATTCGCAGATGATTTCCTCTCGTTATCTTCGTTTTCAGTCAATGATTCACTTAATGATGAACAGTTTAGTGATGAGCGCAAGAGTCTTGGTCTTGCAGTTTTTGCAAGAGTCTTGCATGAAAGACCAAGACCAAGACCAAGGCCAGGAATCTCGATGCAAGACCAAGACCAAGACCAAGGGGTGCAAGACCAAGACCAAGACCAAGACTCTTGCGCAAAAGTCTTGCACAAGTACCGGCACTACTTGAATTTTTTTATATAATGTAAAAAAGTAGGAGATGGATTTCTTGGCTTCAGTAAAAATGCTGCTGGAGTGAATATGTTCCCAGTAATTTATGCAATCCGTGTGAGTCGATCTGACCCTGTAGCTTATAGCAACAGTATGTCGTTTTCTGAGTTGGTTGTTCGCGTTTTCTGTAGATATTACTCGTTTTCAAGCCACACAGGTGTCATCTCGCACCATGTGAGTTTTTTGGTGGACAAACACCGTGTGCGCGAGTTTTCTTGGTATTTTTTCGTTTCTTCCTACTTTCTTCATTCCACCATTTCAGTCATTTCTCATCATCACTGTTTCCCTTAGCCTTGGTGCATAAACGTGGGGCGTTAAATTAGATACTTCATTTCATTAAGTTTGTGACTTAATAACTCTTAAACCGATCTCAATCAAATTTTTAACATTATGAGGTTCGGTCCTGAATAGTTTTTTAGAGTTTGTTTCACTTTGATGGTAGAACCTAGGGGAGGAGGAGATGAGGTTCGGACCTGGGGTGGTTTCTGTCATATCACTTTGACAGTGCAGTTTAGAGGATGGGGAATGAAAGATATTTAAAAAATTATCGAAAATGACCGATATTAAAATGGAGTCTATAGTTTTAGGGGTCGCTGAGATAATCAGTGACACTTCCGATGCTATTTAAATCCAAGTTCAGCCCCGTATCTTATCGGAGGAAAGAGAAGATATATAAAAACGATCGAAAATGACAAATATTATTGTCGAATCCATAGTTTTCCAGATCGCTGAGTTGAATACTAACACTTTCGATACTGTTTACTACCAAATTCAGCCTCGTAACTTGGGGAGAGGGAGATACATAATAATGATCAAAAATGACCAAATATTAGTGTCGAATCCATAGTTTTCGGCGTCGCTAAGGTGAACAGTGATACTTCCGATCCCGTTTAAATGCAAATTCAGCACCCCAACTTAGGGGAGGAACAAGATATATAAAATTATCAAAAATTACCATTATCAATGTCGAACTCATGGTTTTCGAGGTCATTGAGATGAACAATGACACTTCCGATGTCGTACCTCGCAACATGGGGGAGGAGGAGATATATAAGTTTATTGAGTTTTTGGGGTCTCTGAGACGAACAGTGACATTTCTGATGCCGTTTAAATTCAAATTCAGCAATTTGGGGAGGAGGAGGAGAGATAAATATAAAAATAATCGAAAATGGCCAATATCAGAGAGCGCTTTATTGATAGTAAAAATTGACTGACTAACGAAATATATTATTATTATTATTTTAAGTTTAACCCAACGAAGTGGGTAATTGATGAAAGTAATCCATATTCACATGTGAGACTTCAAATAACTTGGAGTTTTATGCCTTAATTTTGCATTTCCAATACAGGTCAAAAGTATTTATATAGATTGAATTTACTCAAAAGACATAGACAGTTGAATCGTTTTCAGTTTTCACTCAAATTATTCTGAAATATTAAGAGATTTGATTATAATAATTATTATTTTAATTTTCTCTCTCTTTTTTAGTCAATATTGCTAAATATATCATCATCTTCATAATAGCTATTCTGTCACTATTGGCAGGTTACTTGCTGCAACTGAGAAGCTTCGACGTTCGGTGGTCCTCAGCTAGTCTCTTCGTCTTGACGTAGTAATTTTCTGTTTTAATACCTTACTTAAACTAGTCTCCTTCGCTCCCTCCCTCTCTTTCCTTCCACAATACCCTCCAGCACGTCCCTCATAATACAGTTCCTCCTCAGTCAATATCCTAAGCAGTTCCTTTTCCTCCTCTTAACAATATCTATTTTTTTCCTACTGCTAATTTTTTAATACCTTCTCATTCACTGTCCGTTCAACACAGCTAATTCTCTGCTTTTTTCTCCGTGCCCATGTATCGAAAGCCTGCAATTTTTCATCACTTTTGCGTAATGTCAATGTTTCTGCCCCATAGAGTACATATTGGAAACTGTAAAACAAAATCTCAATATTTAATTGGAAGTTTGATTAATACAAGAATTAGCTAATCGTCGTTGAAAAGAAAAATCTGACGCCTTTAGAGTGTAGAAATAATTTTGCGAACCAGTAGAGTGTTTGATCTGTTAAAAAATATAAACAGATTAGGAAATGTTGTGATTTAGGCATATCTTACAAGTAGTGAAGCGTGGGCACCCATTAAAAAAGGAAAGGTCATTACTTATGTTGTACACTATCATGATACCTACACAATGTTAAAATATATTACATTTAGAAACATGCATTATATTTCCGTTACTATTGGCGCATTGTAGAGTTAATTATCCCTTATATCCATAGTAAAATTTACCTATGAAAAGCTTGAGATTTCTTAAATGCAAGACTTGCAAGACTCTTGCATGCAAGACCAAGACCAAGGGTTCCAGTGCAAGACTAAGACCAGCTCGGTCTTGGTCTTGGTCTTGCATTTGCTCATCACTAATGCCGATTTAGGTGAGTTGTTCCTGACTTTGTACTGTTGTACACTAAAATCTTTTCACACACTTTACAGGACACGAAACCTTGTTCACTACCACTTTCCGAGTCAACTACAACTAAAAACTTTGTCCAGCAAAATGCTTTACTTCGTCCTTGTAGCTTTTCAATTAACTTGAATTGTTTATTTGCAAGCTTTTCTTTTACTTCCTTCAGACGGTCCATGTTGACTTGATTGCCAACAGACAACACAATGTGACAGACAGATACTGGACATCTGGAACTACACTCGAAGTGGCCTTGTTCTGCCAACCAAGATACGCTGCTTCGGCCCACCCCGCTCATATTAGAGAGTTCCTTTACGTTACACACTGAAACACGACGTAAAAGATTTGTTAAATTCAAATACGAAATTAGTAGTAGTAGTAATAGTGTAAGTAGAAACAGTAGTTGTAGTGGTAGTATTAGCAGCAGCAGTAGTAGTAGTATCCGCCTTACAATTAGTAGTAGTAATACTAGAAATAGTATCAGCGGTAGTATTAGTAGTAGTAGTGTTATACCAGTGGTCACTGGCGCAAATCCTGGGTGGATGAGGGGGACAAATCCCCTTCTTTGAACTGGGGGGACTATCTTCCGCAATAATTCGATTTGAAATGTGTTTCTTGGGGAGAAATGTGATGATACGTGTCCGATTGCCACAAAGGGAAGTGAGGTGAAATTGATGCCCCTCAGAATAAGCTCAAATCTGTCCGCCTCCCAATGTTCAAGAACACTGTGCTCCCGTGATCCTCCACAGCATTGTTTTTCAACTTCATACATAATTTGAACATCGCTTAAACAAAAATATGGGAACGATCTTACTCGTCTCCCTAATCTTGAAGACAGATTTGCTTCGGTGCCAGTAGCAGTAATGTTAATAGGAGTAGCGATAGTAGTCGTAGCAGTAATAGTAGTAGTAGTAGTATTAATAGTAGACGTAGTGGTGTTATTATTAGTTGTCGTTCTATTATAGTAATACTATAATACTAGTAATAGCAGTTATTACTAATAATAGCAGTAGTAGTATTTGCTATCGTATTTCTATAATAATATGAGTAGTAATAGTAATAGTAGTATTAGCAGTCGTTGTTGTAATATTAGTACTACATACGGTGTAGCAGTTTCCCTTATCTTCTCTATTACTCGTAACGCATTAGTGAGCGTAGTATAAGACTTTTGCGTCCATGAGCTATATTATATAATAAACATAGCTTTACAGAGCAAGTATAGATAACAAATAGACAGACAGAACAGGAATATAGAAAGCAAACCTTGGGTAACCTTTTACACAATTTTCCCATTCGAGAAAGGCAAATATACAGTGCAACTTATGACGACACATTTCTCATTTTCCATTGACAATTGAACGATTGACTTATCGCAATTGGTTGTTCTCAGGCCGGTTACGCTTGGCCCGTTTGTGCCCGACCCGGTCCGGCCCGTACTCCACCCGGCTCGAGAATCGGCGCGGGCGGGCCGGGCCGTCTTCGGAACTGGGTTTGCAGGGCTCTGCACCGTATAGGTAAAACTGCTACACCGTATGTGATACTAATACTACAACTACTACTGCTAATATTACTATTACTATTATGAGTACGAATGCTAGTGCTAATTCCACTATTGCTGCCACTGCTACTACAATTACTACTACCACTACTGCTACTCCTCATTACTACACTATTTAGGGGGCGCGGTGGCTGTGGTAGAGCGTTCACCTCCGGTGCCTGGTGTCCCTGGTTCGATCCCAGCTCGCGCCGTGTGGTCTTTGTGGTAGACAACCACTGTGCTCGTGGGTTTCTTCGGACTCTCCCGTTTCCTTCCACTTTTTCATTCCACCATTTCATTCATTTCTCATCATCACCGTCTCCTTTAGCCTAACCGGCATAACCATGTGACGTAAAACTGAAAGATTTCATTGTTTTCATTACTATACTAATACGACAGCGAATACCAGTACTGCTATTACTAGTAATACGAAAACAACGAAAATCAAATCTTTGAGCTTTACGTCTCATAGTTATGCCGACTAGGCTAAAAGAGACGGTGATGATGAGAAATAAATGAAATAGTGGAATGAATAAAGTGTGAGGAAACAGGAGAATGCCGCGAGCCCCCACACGGTGTTTGTCCACCACAAAGTTCACTTGGCGAGAGCTAGGATCGAACCAGGGACCCCATACACCAGAGGTGAACGCTCAACCACTGAGCCACCGTTCCAGGAACACCTAATCGACCCTGGCGACTTGGTGATTTATTTTATCATTATATTTTGTTATATTTCTAGCATCATACTAGATATAAACAATACATGAACATGTAACACTATTCGATATTTGCCTTGCTAATTGAACATTACTACAAATTGCACTGATCTTATGAGCACGCCAGTTCATGGTTTTGGCCTCCGTGGTCTAATGGTAGCGTACCAAATTCTACTTACTAGGTCAAGTACTTGACTTTATCATACGTTCTTTAGGTAACTACGGCTCAGGCTGTATGGATGATGATGGAATGAATTTGTGGAAAGAAAACAGTGGGAGGAAGCGGGACCACCCCGAAACTCCCACGCATACGGTGTTTGTCCACCACAAAGCTCACATAGCATGAGCAGGGATTGATCCGACGACCTCTAGCACCAGATGTGAGTGTTTTTTTCTACTGAGCCACTGTTGTTCCTCGTAGATCAAGCATCGGTTCACATTCTACGCAGACCGGCCATAATAACGAGCATTTCTCCATTTTATTCTGTACTTAGAAGGTAAATTCGGTACCACCAGACATGTCAACTCTGACGCGAATTCGTAGCAGTTGTAGTAGTATTAGCAGTGGTTGTAGTAGTAATAGTAGAAGTAGTAATAGTAATAGTATTACCAGTACATCGCAGTTTTGAATAAAGAGTCAATTTCCCAAACACACTACGATTAACATAGGCTGACAGTAAGACCGTACGAACACGGCAAAGGTAGAGGTAGTGGAGGACATTAAAAAAACAAATAGGCTAATAACATTAGTTTCCGAACCGTTTTTCAGAGTATCCGGGTTCGGCTCGATAAGTGCCCGGCGCGGTTCGGCCCGAAATGTGCCCAGCCCGGTTAGGGCCCGGTCCAGTTTGATATTACTTGAAACGGGTCGGGCCGGGCACCGGGCCGAACCGGGCGTGCCCGGCCCGTGTAGGGCTCTGGTACAGGTAGAAATTAGCCATTTTCGGTTTAATATTGATTAGTATAGAGCAAAAACATGTAACATTTAGCGAGACATGGTTTCTTGCAATTGATCCAGCGACCCAAGAAGACCTTTCATCTCTATCTTTAACTATGTACTAAAATCGGAAGTGATATAAATTTACTACAACTTCCAGTCTCAGTATTGATCTACATAGGTCAAAAACTTTAAAAAATAGTGTTTTTTTTAAAGAATCGATTTAGTTTTTTTAAGAAAAGTTCTCACATTCACTCTTAACCTTCTATTCCAACTAAAAATGGCAGAAATCAACCACGTCCGGTTCTAACGTTGATCACTATAAAGTAAAAACTGTAATAGAGATACGCGTTTTCTTTTTTTTGGCAGTTAATTAAACGTCTCAAGAATACCTTTAGTTACCATCCTTATCTTTCCACCGAAATCGGAAATGATAGAGGTACATTACAACTTGCGGATTCAATACATATTGCGGAAAAGGTAAGAACTAGCGAGAAGTAGGTTTTGGAATCTGCTTACGCATCTAAGAATAGTTGTCATCTCTCTTAACCCTTCATTCTAAATGAAATCTTTGAGTTTAACGTCCCACGGATACGCCGGTTAGCCCAAAGGAGATGGTGATGATGAAAGAATGAAGAAGATGGTGGAATGAATAAAGTGAGAGGAAAAGGGAGAACGCAGAGAAAACGCACGCACACGGTATTTGTCCACCACAAAGTCCACTTGGCGGGGGCTGGGATCGAACCCGGGTCCCTACGCACCAGAGGTGAACGCTCTACCACTGAGTCACCGCGGCCCCCAAAAAGTCAAAGTTCAATAATAATAATAATAATAATAATAATAATAATAATAATAATAATAATAATAATAATAATAATAATAATAATAATAATAATAATAATAAAAAGAAGCTCTCCAAGAAATAATTGATTTTGCAAATCTATGGCTTCAACTATTGTTCATAGCAGTGGCGGCGTAAGGCAAAATGAGGCTTGGGGCCCACGGGCGGATCCAGGGGGGGCGATCGGGGTGATCGCCCCCCCCCAGAAGAGGAAACTTTCATATTTTATATATATAAGTAAAACCCATCCCAAAGTTTGGAGCCCTTAAAAGTAGCAGTATGACAATCCACCGCCCCCCCCAGAAGTCAGTCTTGGATCAGCCCCTGCTGGACCCAGTGAAGTAGATCAGGGCCCCTTTTCGAATAATCGTGATTTATACACTTCTATTTTTGACATTCTTTTACATAATCATTTTTTTCTGTTTACTCCTCTCCCATTCCCGTTGGTGTGTGTGTTTAGATCATTAAACAAATGGGGTGACATTCAGCATCCCTGTCTATTTTTTAGTACTTAGAACCGCCTTCAGGCTGGTATCTAAAAATAAAACTGGAGCAGGACTATCATTGCATATTGTTTTCTTTTTTATTCATTTTTAAACAAAGGACACGACAGAAAAAGGATTAGGGATACAAGTGTAATGGAAACTACAACCCACGGCAGAAATAACAGTCTTAAGAACAAACAAAACTTAACAATCAAGAATCCAGATTTATCCTACACCTATACTGTCCTAGTATCAACGCGTGCTGTAATTAGATGAAATACTGGAAGTAATGTTCCTAATAATACATTTAGAGACATATTTACCTACAAAATGTAACAATGAGCTGATATTGCAAAAGTTGCAAATAATAATATAACCGATGCGATTTCTAAATTTAAGCTCTATGTTTTCTAGAATTCTTTGTTCGGTTTTCGAATTTGGTGTTTCTCCTGTGCAACTTCTCATATGAGTCAGTTTATTCATAGTTTCTGCCTGTATGAATTTGCGCTACATGGGTTTTATTTGATTAGATTTTTCTTCTACAATCAGCCCCATTCACTTTACAATTAGGTTCCTCTCCAGTGATCATACACAATACTTTAACACTTTTTTTTTTTTTTATCGAACTATCAGTAAATAGTGGCTAGAATAGATTTCTCTTCTGCGTGTCTTCTTCATTTATCTTTCACTAGGTTTCTCTCCAGTGATTATGTACAATCTATTTAGTCCCACTACATTTGCCGAAGTATATCAATGAATAGTTAAGCACTAGAATATTTCTCTCCTGCTTGTCTATTTTGCTATTGTTTCCAGATTTCACACTTGTTTTATGATTATATTATTTTGTATTTAACTAGCTGAACCTGCGCTCTCTACACAGCGCATCATTCGCATATGAGCATAAATCTCCTTCTCATTCCTCACAACATATGTATTATCTGTCAGGAAAGTAAATGTACACCTATTTTTCGAGTCTGGCATTCCAGCGCTCCATCCGTGGAGAGTATGAGAATTAAATCAATCAAATATTTACTGAGGGGCAAAAAGAAAAGTTTAATCTGAATAAGACATTGCAGAGGGACACAAGCTCTGAATACGAATAGTGCATAGTGTAAATAAAGGACGACACCGAAAGAGAAAGCCAGAAACAGCTCTTAAACTTAGAAAAAAGAGTAAAAATTTTGGAAGTGGGAACATAAAACACAAATACAACAAATACGCCAACAACTCAACGTTCACCATGCCATGATCTTGGCGTAATAGTTAAGGTGCTGGCTTACAAACGCAAAGGTCGTCAGTTCCAATCCCCGTAAAGGACATTTTTAAAATTTTTGTTGATAATGCATACAGCTCATGAGAGGGTAAAAGAGGTCGTATTTAGTTTTTCGTAGCAATTATTCTTGGTAATTTTTAGTACTGATAATACTTTTTTTGTCTTTGCGTATTGCTTTTATTCTTTTCTTCATTTCGAAAGAGAAGAATATCCGAACAAATGCCACCAAAATTTCTCTTATTTTGAAGGTAAACGCCATTTGCGATCAGTGAAGAATAAAAATTGAACGTTCCGAAGTAGCTGCAAAAAGTAAAAAGAAAAACATGGAAATGAACCATACTCATGGTTACTAAAAATACAATTTCTACATGCCTTACACCTCCCGACCACGTTTCTACGTTAGCAAGTAAGAGGTTTCTACGTTAGCAAGTTTAGGTTAGGCTGGTCAATACGTTTTGCAAAGGGGCCCGGTTTAGCTCTGACGCACCACAGGTGCGAGAAGGGAGCAAAACACTTTTTCTCTCTCCCTCTGTGTGTCTATTTATCTATCTATCTGTATATATATAACGCTATTTGTGAATGCCATAACCACCCTAATTTTCAGCGGATTGAGACGAAACTTGGCACAAACATTAATTGTTGAAATATCTGGATGCGTTCGTTAACCACAATAATCAGATGAAAATGTTCAAAATGGCGGTCCTTCAAACTCTTAAAAAGTTCCAAGGGAACCAAATTTCGCCCATAAATAGATATTCAGAAAGTTTGATTAACTTTCCCTCTTTTACTGAAATATTTGTGTGCAAGGCTTATCCTCTTTTATTGAAATATTGGATCCGATTAATCGCCTAAAGAAGGTTCACGCCCTTTCGCTACGGTCAGGCTTTTTTTTTTTTTTTGCAGGAGGGGGCTATATTCGTATCGGAACAAGATGATTGTTAGTGATGATATGAAATTACACATTGAAAGTGAAGTAACTTGTGAAACGTGGTATTTGAAAGAATAATATAATAAATGTGCTTTCCTCTAACACAGAGAACTGTAAATCATGTATTTCGAGTTGAGTTGATTTTGAGTTTAACGTCCCTTTTCAGCAGCGAGGCTATATGAGACGTGGACCTACTGATTAACGTGGAATCCGAACCACATGAGCTCCCGCTGGGAATCGAATCCGGGCCTCATGTATTTCGATTTCTTGAGCGTGAATGGCGAGTAGTGTTATTTGATTTGCTTTTTAGTAACACATTGCAATGCAAATAAAGGTAGGCATCATTAGTGGTAAGTAAAACAACAACAACAACAACAATAATAATAATAATAATAATAATAATAATAATAATAATAATAATAATAATAATAATAATAATAATAATATATTCTAAGTGTTGTTTGTGGCAAGGCAATATCTTCCTCAATTCTTCTTGAAACGTAATGATTGTAACGCCATATCTCCCTTAGAAACAAAATATTAGCAATTTATATCGAGAGAACGGGAAATTGTATAGTGATGGGAGCAACGTTGGACAGTATGCACTCATAGTACTCACAAAAATAAGCGATTTCAATGCAAAATGAACGAAGAGTCATTGTCATGGGGAGTCGTGGGGCCACGGCAGAGCCCTCTTTAGGCAAAAAGTCGATAACTTATATCGAGAGAACAGGAGGTGGTGGGATGGGACCAACGTTGGACACCGTGGACCTATATGGCGCATCGAAACAATTTGGGGGGCGGACGCCAGCAAGCCTTACTTCTTTCCACAAAATAATATAAAATTATATTGTCGAAATACACACACGAGTTAGCTACTAATATTTCATATTATTATTATTATTATTATTATTATTATTATTATTATTATTATTATTATTATTATTATTAATATCGACAGCGTCTATTCATTACGTGAGCATGTTTGACATGAAACCAAAGAGCAGATCCATCATTCGTAGAAAGAATAAGAATAGTCAGTTACTTTAACTGTGAGCGACAGCGAAAAATACGAAAAGAGTGACTACCTTAGCGAAAAGGAACAATATTTTCATTCAAATGGATAAAAAATCAAGCCGAGATAGATTCGAATTCGCATGGACGGCGCGAAAAGCCAGTGCTTTGTCCTATTTTTTTTTAACTGACTCCCCGAACGTGTTTCAGTAACTTACTTATTGCTAATTTTACTTGCTTCACTCGTTTAACTTGATTTTTCTAATAACTTATAATAACAGGGACACGAACACAGGAACATCGAGATCAGTTAAAAATCACAGAATCTCTCCCGCCGGGACACCATACACCAAAAGCGCACGTGCTAGCCACTAGACCAGCAGGGAGGGCTTAGCTCAGTCTCTGTGTCGTTAGGGATTACGATCACTGTATTGCCAGCTATCACTTCTGTAGGTTGTATACTATGATCACATGTTTCTTCTTTGCTGGAAGAGTTAAACCTACATTCTATGTAATACATGAGGTATTTAGACCTACATGCTCTTCATATAATGTAATAAAAGGGTCATGCTGGGAACAAAAAAAAAAAAAAGAACATTCCTTGGACAAAACGGAAACTATTGGAATCAGAAATATTTATCTACGAGGCATGCGCAGTAGTATATTTCAGAATAGTTACTGTTTAGTTCAGTAAACGAAGAAAGGGGTATAAAAAATCAAATATGTCGCGTCAACGAGATCGACCAGTGTTGACAGAGGCGGAAGCAGATGTGTAGTAATACAACTTGGTTAAATTGATAATTGGTTCTTTATTCTGTAGTAGATCGTATCACAACTTTACGGGAGAGCAGAGAAAGACTTGCTGACGCTATAATAGAGTAAGCTTTAGTAACACGATCATATAGACACAAATGGATGTAACTGTGAATACTACAACTTGAATTTAACGAAAGCCGTTTAGATATTCAGTGATTTGCAGGGTTGTATAAGACACAATACAATTCTTCATACCTCAGCTTCCGCCTTCCAGTAGCTAGATACATGCAATTTCTGGTTAGATACTGAAACTGCTGTCGGATTTTAATACATGACGTATTGCAGGATACAAAACGCTTTGCATTACTTGTTTGTTTGTAGACAGCTACTAGCTTAGTGTTCTGAAAGGTTGTGTATAAACTAGAGATAGTCAATTCCGGAATTATTACTTTTCGGACTCCCGTAAGTAAAACCGGACAAATTCCGGAATTCGCAAAATTCCGATTTTGGAATAATTCCGGAATTCGGAAAAATCCGGAATTTAGAAATTTCTGATTTCGTTAACATTCCGGAATTCGAAAAAATCCGGATTTTTTTCGTAATCCGGAGTTTTTCTCATTTCGGAATTTTCTAAATTCCGGATTCTTTCCGAGTTCCGAAATTCTTCTGAATTCCGGAGTTTAACTGAATTCCATAATTTTCCGAAATCCGGAAAGTGAAAGTTCCGCTTCCGAAAAATAAATTTATTTGGTTAATATGAATCGTGGCGGAAATAAATCTTTGACCAGGTAGTGGCGACTGTTTTGAAAGAAATGGAGAGTATGAGAATTCAATCTGTTATATTTGTAGTTTCGTGTGGAGAAAAAACAAACATGTGAACCAAAGGTTCAAGAACAACTCAAGTTATTAATGTATACTTTGCCGACTTCATAAAAGAAATACGAACGACATTTTGAATCGAAGAAATATAACATACAAGTTTGCAAGCGGAGACAAAGAAACCTAACGTAACCAGACTAAAAACGAATCGTTTACCGCGTAGCGATCGTAGTTCAGTGGTCGAGGTGCTTGTGCGAATGCACGTTGTAATTTTTTTTTTTTAACTTTAGTATTTTTGATGGCGATTGATAATAATAATAGTTATTATTATCTCGTAGAAGATTAAAAGCTAGGAGCTAATTATCGCTCAGGTCATACCATTACAAGCATAAACGTGACATTTGGAAAGAATATTTCGGTTTGGTTTAATGTTGCTCACGACAAGAGGAATTTCTCATCTTGTTTCTAAAATAAATAAAATAACATGAGAATTAACATTTTACATTCGAGACAGGTCAAGGCTAACTCAAAATTTTCGTCTCTCTTTGGAGATGAGAATCGAGACGAGACGAAAAGAATCGTAAACATTTCCCGTCTTGTCTCGATTCTCGAAATAGTTTATGTCCATTCTTTAACTAACAATTGCTCTGTAGACTGAATCTCATAGGCTATTTCGTTACATTCTATTTCAGAGCTCACTGAATTATGCTCTGTGTAGGTATTTTGTAGCAAAGCTTTTATATTTACCTCTGCATATCCTAAAAATTAGTTTATCATATGCCTTACTGTTGCGTGATATTCAGTTATATTTATTACAGTTATTTTCCTTAAAACATACAGTAGAATACTTCCTACATGAAACTTCAATGGAACGTTCTAGGTAAAAATGTTGGTAGTTGCAGAGGTGTGTCTTGAAGGTACGGAACCCTTTCCCCGATATCTCTACTTTTAAGTAAGTTTTGCCAAATTTCAGACCAAGTTTAAAACTTTTATTATTATTATTATTATTATTATTATTATTATTATTATTATTATTATTATTATTATTATTATTATTATTATTATTATATCAACACCGTGTATAATCTTTAAAAGATATGCGGTTTGTATCTGAATAGTATAAGCTAAGTGACTGTCAATCTCGGTCATCGAGAAGTCTTCAGGAGGCAAGGACATCGGTCACGTTCTGGGTTTGAGTTCGGAAGGGGCAAGTATTCGGGCTCGAGCCAAAAGTTGTTAAAAGTTATAGGCTTCAGCCAATATCATTACATGAACATGTTTGGAACGAACCAATAATGTCTCTGTAATGATATTTCCACCAAAGTGCATGTCGTAGTTAATTTATTCGTTGATCTAGAGACAATTTAGTGCCCATTAATAAACTAAATAACATACAATGGAGTAAAATTACAGAAATAATATCGTATTATACAGTAATTTCGCCGTGCAAGTTCAATAGTATAATAATAATAATAATAATAATAATAATAATAATAATAATAATAATAATAATAATAATAATAATAATAATAATAATAATAATAATAATAATAATAATAATAATAATAAATTTTCATCGGTCCGGCGCGGAAAGTGAGAATTAAATCAATCACACTTTTAGTCAAGGTAAGGAGCAAAGCCTAAACTGAATAAGACATTGAAGCGGGTCACAAGCTGGGAATAAGAATAGTGCATGGTCTAAATAAAGGACGACACCGAAAGAGGAATCCAGGAACAGCAGGTAAACGGAGAAGAAAGGATAGAAATTGTTGAAGTGGAAACATAATATACAAATACGGATAGGGATGAGCACGAGTCGAGCCAAAATTCGACTCGACTCGAGTTCAATTCGAGTCGAGTCAAAGGTGATTTTTTGAGTTGAGTTCCGAGCCAAGTCGCTGTTTTCGAGATCGAGTTTCGAGTTGAGTTGTGTTTGATAATGGCTCGCTCGCTCGTTCAGCTCGTTTTAACTCGTTTTGAAATAATGGCCTGATTAGACTGGAAAGCGAAAGCCATGAGAAATGTAAGCAGTAACGTGGAATACTTTTAGTGTTGCTCACGACAGGTGTGCGTCTCGTCTCGTAATTTTAATGCATCTCGTGGGACAATTTTAGTGTATCTCGTCTCGTCTAGATAACGAGAAGACAAGAGGTTTTTTATTATTATTATTATTACGAGACAACCTCAAATGTCGTAATCACCAATATAAGTATATACTGTAGTTCTTAAAATCAAGACTGAGACCTGCACGGCCGAATTCTTGAGCCCAAGCAGAAGACCAACTCGGGTAGTGATATCAACCGGCTCGTCTCGTATCAATTGAGCGAACAGCTCGAGTCAGCTCGGTTGGGATGAGCCGTCGGCTCGGCCCAATTGAGCCGATGGGTCCAGCTTTCTCGGTTGGGATGGGTCATCTACTCGGCTCATGTAAACCGGTTCGAGCCAGCTAAGTTGAAACTAGTCCATCGGCACGTTTCGGCTCAGCTCAACTAAGCCGATGGCTCAAATCGGCTCGGTTGGGTGAGCTGTTGGCTCGGCTCACTTCTCGGTTCGGTTCGATAGTGAATGAGCTGTAAGCCGAGCCGCTCGAGCCGTTGAGAGGCCTAAACCCGGTCCCAGCTGTTTTGAACATGTTTGGCTGAAGCCTATAACTTTTAACAATTTTTGGCTCGAGCCCGAATACTTTCCCCTTGGGAACTCAAACCCAGAACTTGACCGATGTCCTTGCCTCCTGAAGACTTCTCGATGACCGAGATTGACAGTCACTTAGCTTATACTATTCAGATACAAACCGCATATCTTTTAAAGATTATACACGGTGTTGATATAATAATAATAATAATAATAATAATAATAATAATAATAATAATAATAATAATAATAATAATAAAAGTTTTAAACTTGGTCTGAAATTTGGCAAAACTTACTTAAAAGTAGAGATATCGGGGAAAGGGTTCCGTACCTTCAAGACACACCTCTGCAACTACCAACATTTTTACCTAGAACGTTCCATTGAAGTTTCATGTAGGAAGTATTCTACTGTATGTTTTAAGGAAAATAACTGTAATAAATATAACTGAATATCACGCAACAGTAAGGCATATGATAAACTAATTTTTAGGATATGCAGAGGTAAATATAAAAGCTTTGCTACAAAATACCTACACAGAGCATAATTCAGTGAGCTCTGAAATAGAATGTAACGAAATAGCCTATGAGATTCAGTCTACAGAGCAATTGTTAGTTAAAGAATGGACATAAACTATTTCGAGAATCGAGACAAGACGGGAAATGTTTACGATTCTTTTCGTCTCGACTCGATTCTCATCTCCAAAGAGAGACGAAAATTTTGAGTTAGCCTTGACCTGTCTCGAATGTAAAATGTTAATTCTCATGTTATTTTATTTATTTTAGAAACAAGATGAGAAATTCCTCTTGTCGTGAGCAACATTAAACCAAACCGAAATATTCTTTCCAAATGTCACGTTTATGCTTGTAATGGTATGACCTGAGCGATAATTAGCTCCTAGCTTTTAATCTTCTACGAGATAATAATAATTATTATTAGTTTATTATTATTACTATTATTATTCCTGAAGATTTGATAGTTCAAGTATTGAAACATCCGAGTATTCAAATATCTGAATATAATAAAACGTATGTTATCGCTGATCAATCGCAATTAAAATTCCTAAAGTTTAAAAAATAAATAAATAAATAAATAAATAAAAAAAACGTGTATTCGTACAAGCACCTCGACCACTGAACCGCGTTCGCTACGCGGTAAACAATTCGTTTTTAGTCTGGTTACGTTAGGTTTCTTTGTCTCCGCTTGCAAACTAGTATGTTATATTTCTTCGAGTCAAAATGTCTTTCGTATTTCTTTTATGATGTCGGCAAAGTTTACATTAATAACTTGAGGTGTTCCTAAACCGTTGGTTCACAAGTTTTCGGAAGCGGAACTTTCACTTTCCGGATTTCGGAAAATTATGGAATTCAGTTAAACTCCCTAATTCAGAAAAATTCCCGAACTCGGGAAGAATCCGGAATTGAAAAAACTCCGAATTTCGAAAAAAATCCGGATTTTTTCGAATTCCGGAATGTTAACGAAATCAGAAATTTCTAAATTCCGGATTTTTCTGAATTCCGGAATTATTCGAAAATCGGAATTTTCCGAATTCCGGAATTTGTCCGGTTTTACTTTCGGGAGTCCGGAAAGTAATAATTCCGGAATTGGCTATCCTTAGTTTGTACACAACCTTTCAGAACACTAAGCTAGTAGCTGTCTACAAACAAACAAGTAATGCAACGCATTTTGTATCCTGCAATACGTCATGTATTAAACTCCGACAGCAGTTTCAGTATCTAACCAGAAATTGCATGTATCTAGCTACTGGAAGGCGGAAGCTGAGGTATGAAGAATTGTATTGTGTCTTATACAACCCTGCAAATCACTGAATATCTAAACGGCTTTCGTTAAATTTATGTTAGTACTCACAGTTACATCCATTTGTGTCAATATGATCGTGTTATTAAAGCTTACTCTATTATAGCGTCAGCAAGTCTTTCTCTGCTCTCCCGTAAAGTTGTGATACGATCTGCTACAGAATAAAGAACAAATTATCAATTTAACCAAGTTGTATTACTACACATACTACACATTACTGCTTCCGCCTCTGTCAACACTGGTCGATCTCGTTGACGCGACATATTTGCTTTTTTTCTACCCCTTTCTTTGTTTACTGATCTAAACAGTAACCAGGGGTGGACTGGCTATGTAAAAAGGGCGCGGTCACATACTCTGGGAGGGCGCCGTCCATTCGAGGCTTTCGCTTGTATGGAATACCCCCTCCTAGTAAAAGGAAGTGCCGGGGGCTTCCTCCGGAAAATTAGTACACAAAAAACAAAAAAAGATTAAGTAGCTATTGCAGTTAATCACGATAGAATTATACAAATTCAATATTTTCATAAACAAACAAAGAGACTTTGAGTACTAAATATATTAGGCCTATATAAATCTGCACACTTTAACTGAGACTACAAAAATCACACCAGTTGTTTAAATTCTTCGGCTACATTTGTTACCAGCCTAATTATAACTGAAGATTTGAGTTAAGTTTGGGGCTTATGCTATTTTTCATATTTCTGTCCTTTTAAAGCTATGTTCGTCATAACGTTAACTTATTTTTCATCTATTTTTAAACCCGTTGATAAAAAGTATACATGAAACATTTACTACAAATTAACAAAAGTAAATTTAGAATTATATATCTATCTAGCGAAAAAAGGAATTCAAAAACAAAACTGGAAAATGAAAGTAAAGTTACTGCTTTATGCTTGAAGGAGCCTTCGCATCTCCTTAAGCCTACTTTTCTCACACATTTTGTCAATAATAAGCAGGGGCAGATTCAGGGGGGTGATCGCTCCCTCTAGAAGAGGAAACTTTCTTATTTTATATGTATAAATAAAACCCATCTCAAAGTTTGGAGCCCTTAAAAGTAGCAGTATGACAATCCACCGCCCCCCCCCCCAGAAGTCGGTTCTGGATCCGCCCCTGATAATAAGATTGTCGTCTATTTTTGTCAGAATGTCTCTGAGTTCATCAAGAACAATGATTCCAGATGTTCATCTCTAATTCTTGAACGGAGTTTTGTTTTTATGTATCTGAGCTTTGAAAATGTTCGCTCACAGGACACTTGTGTTGCCGGTAATGTAAGGAGATACTTATAAACTTTGAATAATTCTGTGTAGAATCTTGAGTACATATTGTACTGCAGAATCACATCGAAGGCGGACTTAAAGCAAAAATTGCACTTCACTCCATCACATTTTATAGACCTTAAATCCACAATATCGTCAGTCGGCTCCAAATATTCCTCCTCATCCTCCATGAAATCTTCAGAAAACTTGTCCTCTTCAATCAAATCTTCAATCATACGAACCTCAACAGCTTCTTGATTCTTTTCTTGGTTCTCATAAGGGGATTTTGAAAACTCTTCCCACATTGATGAAAACGAAAGAAGCTCTTAAGTTTTCCCTCTTCACAATCAGGAATTAATTCAGTGATTCTTTTCAGTGACAACGAAGCCAAACTTAAACTCTTGAACTTCTTAGGATCAAAACACTCTAAATCTAAGTTTTGATTTTCAGCAAATCGTTCCTGCATGCTGTTAGAAATTTGGTCTAGAACACAGTTGAAAACGGTTACTTCAAATATGTATTTACTGTCTTCAATTACTTCATCAGAAGCTGAATCCCCTACCATTTTCTTTCTTTTTCTACATCTTACCTCAGGCAATTCTGTTTCTATAATAACTTGTTCTAGACTAGGAACATCTGTAATGAGTCCTTCAATACTATTTGACATTTCTGTTGCAAAGTGTTCTGCTGCTTTGTAGACTTTGTCAAACTGGTCCCTAGCTTCTTTCAACTTATTTTGAGTTGAGGATATAAGGCGCCATGCTTGGACATAGTCTAAGTTTTTTGTTTGCAAGTAGTCTGATAAAGGTGTGGTATGCTGAAAAATCAATAAAAACATCATAACCACAATGATAGTCTCAAAGGAGCACAACTTTTGAATGAGAAACATTGCATCGTATGACTTTGGAATTGAATTCTTGAGAGTTGCTAATCACACTTAAAGCTGCTACGAGTTCCATATATACTGGTTTTGATTTTCTTGATCTGGCATCCTTTGAATCGGGTGCCCAGTAATGAAAGTGTCCAAATATTTTTCCAGCAGCGTTGCTTTTACTTCTCCATCAAGTTATCCCAATAGCATCAAGACGGACGCTTGGGTTTTGATTTGAGTACACCTCAAGTCGTTTCTAGGATTCTTTCAGAAATATCTGAATTTCCTGAAGAAGCCCAAAGAAAGAAAGATATACAAACACTCAAACTCTGGACGGTGTCAGCCATCACCAAATTCAACACATGTGAATAGCACCATATGTGAATGTGTTTCGGATTGATCTCTTTCAGCTTTGCTGTCACACCTTTATATAGTCCGCTCATATTTGACATTCCATCAAAAGCGTCTGCCACACATTTTTCGATAGGTATTTTTACTTCAACCAAAGACTGTTCGAGGGTTTGAAACAGATTCTCTCCTGTTAGTTGAAATCATATGTTTGAGGGCAGTACCTCTTTCCTGAACAAATCCATTGTACACATACCGAAGCACTATGGAGCACTGGTCATATGAGGAGATATCTAGGGTCGTGTCCATCATGACAGAAAAAACTCCAGCTTGGTTAACTTCTTTGGCAATTGCTGTTTTGATTTTAAGTGCAATTAAGGTAACAATGTTCATCACAATTGTTTTACTTAAGAAAGTAGCAGTGCTTCCCCTTCCGAATTTCCTGTTACCACTTTCCTGCCTCTTCAACAGTAGTTCTTCGCTTTTTTCAGAGACTCTCTTTATGTGAGAATAAAGATTATCATTGAGCTGGAGATTATCATTGAGTGCATTGTACTGCAATAATAACAGTATTGCTAGGAAATTTCCATGATTTACTGTAGGATCATTCAAATTGTAAGTAGCTTCAGTTTTGTTCCTTAATACCGACCGACAAAAAATCTGAAAATTTTGGTGTTGTCAGGCTTCTACTCATTGATGATACAGCATACTTGGTTTAATGTTTACCTTTTAATAATTATAAATTAAATAATGTTAAAAATGTGTCTTTTTAGTAGTAAAAGGCTATATACAGAAATATGTAAATGTTAGGGAGCTGAGCCCCACTTCCATCTTATCACAACTGAAATGTCGCAGGAAGGTGCCTTCGTGCATATAGTATACTATACTAAACTGCTTTTGACCTGTTTGATTATTTTTTTAAATAAATAAGATAATAAAACAAATAAGTTATAGTCACTGGTATTGATAAAAAAAATCGTCTACAACTATATAAATACATATAACTGGTGACACTTTGATGGAGAACACTAATGGAATAGAACAAAACTTTGTGATGCCTTAGACCCCCGAAGTAACTATAGAACAATATAAAATAGTTAAATAAAACACAATATGAATTAACTGTTAGAACACTGCATCTAATAATGTACACAATTTCTACTGGATACCAAGAGCAGTAACGTTTAAGTCGTATCGTAGGCTGAAGAGTTTGCTTAGAAAAATCAAGAAAAAATGAATTGATTACTCGGAACATGTGTAGTCTACCTCTTAGTAATACTTGTTGTTAAGTAAAATAGGTGTAAATAATAACGCAAGTGTATCATTCCGCCAAATAATCACTTGCGCCGCTACATATAGTTCCCAAGTTACATGAAACACCACTTAAAACCAACAATTACAATACATTTCTCCACTGAAATTATTTCATTTCCTAATTTCACTTCTTCTCCACAAACTCATTATTTCCCCGGTCAAGGGTCAATTTTCTAAAGTTGAAGAGCTCGTTCAGCACTTCACCCCTCTTAATCATTAACTAACATGAACATTTGCACTCCAAATTTGATAAGGTTGTATAGCCACTTATCAGCGGAAATAACAATACTACATTCTACTTAACACTGTACTTATCAAGTCGTATCAAAGTCTATTAATATATTAGAAAGTTTCTTCATAAGTCACAACATATCATTTTCAAATCAATCTTGACCGCCCTTCAAGCCATTTGATGTGTATGTTAATCACAAACAGTATACAGTTTTTGCAGCATTCTCACTTGTCCAGTCATAGTAGATTTTGCAAGTATTATATTCTATATACATTATGTATTTGGGCATCATATAATTCTGTATATGTATACTTTTTCAATGTGCATATATACGTAAAATAATCTATCTACTATATTAAAAATGCCATTGTATGTATGTATGTATGTATGTATGTATGAGTATGTTCCACATCTCCTCCTAGACGGTTCAACCGATTTTGAGCAAACTTGGCATAAATATTCTTTGGTACCAGGTAATCAACACTGTCGGGGTTAGCAACCCCCAACTCTCCCCTTTGCAGAGGGGGAGGGGTGGAAACTTGAACCCGATGCTATTTAAATAGGGGTTATAACAGTAGGAATGGTTTTAATGGTATAACGTAAGAACGAGAAAAATAAACGAAATTTTGGAAACATATAGGTTATAGTGTGACATAAAACAGTCTTGGTATATAACACCACTAGCGCCCCTAACGGCAGGAGTGGAAGGGAGAGACATGTAAAAATGATCCAAAATGACCGAGATTAGAATCAAATCAATATATTTCGAAGTCGCTGAGATCATTAATGGTACCACCAAAGTCTGAAACAGAAAGGGCAAGGCCGTAGGCCGAGTAAAGACGGGATCTGGGGGCGGAGCAGTGGGGATGGGAGGGTTGATATATAAAAATCATCCAAAATGACCGAGATTTCAGTCAAATCTATAAATTTCAGGGTCCCTAAGATCATTATAATGACATTCCCAAAGCCAAAAACAGAAAGAGCGAGGCCGCAGGCCGAGCAAATACTGGGATTTGGGGCGAAGCGTGGGGTCGGTAAGGGTGATATTTAAAAATTGTCCAAAATGACCGATATTAGAGTCAAATTTATATATTTAGGGGTAAATCTAATATCATTAATAGTATTCATTGCGGTCCGAGGAGGGCGCAAAGGCACTGATGTGAGGAGGGTGCAGCGGCCATCGGGCCGGTACTTGATTATGGCCAGTCCACCCCTGATAGTAACTATTCTGAAATATACTACTGCGCATGCCTCGTAGATAAATATTTCTGATGCCAATAGTTTCCATTTTGTCCAAGGAATGTTCGTTTTCTTATTCCCAGCTTGACCTTTTTATACATTATATGAAGAGCATGTAGGTCTAAATACCTCATGTATTACATAGAATGTAGGTTTAACTCTTCTAGCAAAGAAGAAACATGTGATCATAGTATACAACCCACAAAAGTGATAGCTGGCAATACAGTGGTCGTAATTCCTTATCGAGCGGTGCCCTCCCTGCTGGTCTAGTGGCTAGCACGTGCGCCTTTGGTGTATGGTGTCCCGGGTTCGATTTCCGGCGGGAGAGAATCTATTATTTTTAACTGTTCTCGATGTTTCTGTGTTCGTGTCCCTGTTGTTATAAGTAATTAGAAAAATCAAGTTAAACGAGTGAAGCAAGTAAAATTAGCAATAAGTAAGTTACTAAAACACTTTCGGTGAGTCAGTTAAAAAAAAAAAAAAAAAAAAAAAAGTGGACAAAGCACTGGCTTTTCGCGCCGCCCATGCGAATTCGAATCTATCTCGGCTTGATTTTTTATCCATTTGAAAGAAAATATTGTTCCTTTTCGCTAAGGTAGTCACTTTTTTCGTATTTTTCGCTGTCGCTCACATTTAAAGTAACTGGCTATTCTTATTCTTTCTACGAATGATGGATCTTCTCTTTGGTTTTAAGTCAAACATGCTCACGTAATGAAAAGACGCTGTCGATAATAATAATAATAATAATAATAATAATAATAATAATAATAATAATAATAATAATAATAATAATAATAATAATAATAATAATATGAAATATTAGTAGCTAACTCGTGTGTGTATTTCGACAATATAATTTTATATTATTTTGTGGAAAGAAGTAAGGCTTGCTGGCGTCCGCCCCCCAAATTGTTTCGATGCGCCATATAGGTCCACGGTGTCCAACGTTGGTCCCATCCCACCACCTCCTGTTCTCTCGATATAAGTTATCGACTTTTTGCCTAAAGAGGGCTCTGCCGTGGCCCCACGACTCCCCATGACAATGACTCTTCGTTCATTTTGCATTGAAATCGCTTATTTTTGTGAGTACTATGAGTGCATACTGTCCAACGTTGCTCCCATCACTATACAATTTCCCGTTCTCTCGATATAAATTGCTAATATTTTGTTTCTAAGGGAGATATGGCGTTACAATCATTACGTTTATAACGAAATACTTTAGTTTGTATAATACTTACCTGTACCGTGGGCAAAAAGTGCTCATAAATATGTAATATACTTAGTAGAATGTTCATTTTAAATTAACAGAAAAGAAGAATGTTTTTGATATATGTAAGAGATTATTATGGGATAGTTGTGGCTATGTACATGTTATGTGTTGACCTAGTCAAGTGAATTTATGTATTTCACGGTTTTAAAAATGAATATTTAAGACATATCAAGCAATAAAGGTGAGGCTAATGATCTCTGAATATCTGAGTTGATTCTTGCATAAAGAAAAGTTATTATCGCTTCGTAACTTATATTTTACCAAACGTACCAGGTTGACGACGCTTTTCTATAGAGTCGTTATAAAAATTTGGTTTACCAAACCCGGGAACTTTTGAAAATTCAGTTCCCGAAGAAGGAAAGTAGGGCTGAATTTACTTGGATATTACCATTTATGAATACGAACTTAACCGTATTACGAAGCGGTAAGGTCATCAAAAGAAAAATGGATAGTGAAATAGTGCAACAGGAATCTAATACCCGTAATCCAGGTGAAATTAGTGCAACACCAAGTTTGTCATCTGAGGATCGACTTTTGTTAGCTGTGCAGCGACAAATTATGCAAATGACGACTGAGATAAAACAAACCATGGAACAGAAGCTCAATGAATCTAACACAAACATGGAGCAGAAGTTCTATGAAGCTAACCAGACCATGGAACAGAAGATAGAATTGAAATTCAACGAAGCTAACAAGACCATGGAACAGAAGTTCTATGAAGCTAACCAGACCATGGAACAGAAGTTCTATGAAGCTAACCAGACCATGGAACAGAAGATAGAACTGAAATTTCATGAAGCTAGCAAGCGGTATGAAGAATTAAGTAAACGAATAGAACGGATAGAACTGAAATCAGACGATACGAAACAAACAATCGTCCAGGTGATGAACGACATATCCTCGCAGTTTGAAGAGAAGTTAAAAGGGTTAGCCGATGAGTGTCAAGAAAAGCACGATCATCAAAATCATGAAATCTTTGCTGTAAAAAAGGATTTAACGTTAATAGAATCTTCCGTTAAACATCAAAAGATCCAGTTGGCTACTATGCAGGAAGAAATTAAAACGTTACAGGCTAGAGACACCATTTATCGCAATAATCTGGGCAGTGATCGCTTCGAGTTTCCCCAATCACCGGATATAAATACGCCTTCGCCGGAATCTGAGGAGGATATTATATTAGAGGAAAATTGTCCGAAGATCACTGATGAACGAAATATAAATGGTATCATGACACAGCACGCTACGGACCGGAACAATCACACCACAAGAACAAGGAGTGAGAAAAGAAAGGTAAAGCTAAGTGTCAAAATGAGCGAAATCAAAGCCATGAGTAAATTTAGTGGTAAGTGCAATGAAAATGCTAGTTCTTTCTTAGAGAAATTCCAAGACGAATGTAATATAATGTCTATCGACCGATCACAATACATGAAATTAATACCCCATGTATTACTCCCACCTTGTTCCTTATGGTTTAAGGCAATACGTGATCACATTAGTTCATATGAGGAATTTAAAGCGGCATTGATCGCGAATTACGAAAATGACTTTTTGCTGGCAAACAGAGATGCCACTCTTAGAAATCAACATTTCAATCCTCGATTGCACAAATCTATTGTAGAGTTTGTTATAAATGTTTATAATGAATTAAAGGTTGTTAATCCCTTGCAATCGGAATCAAGAATAATTGCATCGATTCGCAATTTGCTTCCATTTAAATTACAGCAGATCTTATTTTCCACACAGTGTATGAGTTTCAGTCATTTATTAATGCTTGTACAATGCTACGAAACTCAATACCATGCTATGAATCTAACACAATCAGGAATGGGTAAAAATAAGAATAATTCAGATCATTTGGTCCCTGTTCGGAATTTGAATATCCGAAGTGTGAATAATAATGAACCGAACCTAAGACGAGTATACTCTAGCAATCAAAATGAACAAAATAGACAAGGTTATGTAGGGAATCCGCCTAACCTAATTAATCGTAATAATTCCTATGTTAGACCATATAGTCAAAATAGGTTTAAAAATAGACGAAATGTATGGAGAAATTCCACCAACGCAGCGAACTACGTGGATAGAAGTAATGGAAGGATAAGAGATGGCACTTCACATCAAGATCCAGGTATTGAAGTAATTTCTGTACAAAACAATAATACAGGACATAATCATGATTGTGCTGTACAGTGTACCCTATTGGAACCCTACTCGAGTATGAATTTAAACTAATTGCGGCTGATATGGTAAGGGTTAAACCCATGTCAGCTGTAGGTTCTCATGAGCATTTATCTAAAAATTTATTTAATAACAAAAAGGTGTCTTTTGTTTCTGTAAAATAAATTTATTTACTTCCCTTTTGATTATTCAAACGTAGGTTATGTTTAATTTTTATTCTTTCTTATTAATGTGAAGAATCATAATTCAATTTATAATTAGTTAAAGGCAAAAAAAATTACTTTATATCAGATTGATTTGTATTTAATTGTCAAAGATTATGTTAAGACTAAGATCCGTTCTATAAAATCCATTATTCAATAACTACCTTGAATGAAATTCTTCTTTATTTATGACATCTTAGTGCTACTATGTATACATTACAATTGCAACATCTAACTTATTTGTTATACAATGCGCCCGAAAAGAATAAATATTATTTGTCACATCATCGTTTGTAATAATGATCGAAACTAGTAATCTTGATAATTTGTGTTTCACCCTCGTTAATTATATTTCTAAGCGACGATGTTTTTAATGATAAAGAATAAATAATAATGTAATAAAGAGAAATATTAATGAAATCAAAGATTTATTGTAAATGTATTTATGTGAATGATAATAACTAATATTTTATATATATATGAGGGTTAACAAAAAAAATAATGAAGATATATACGAGGTGTGATCAAAATATAAAGAACATATGTAATGTACGAACATTAATCTAATCAGACCAGTGGTTCTTGAATATAAAAGCCAAGCCTACTCATGACTTTTATATTCAGTCCCTTTGTCGGGCGACATTTTCTATAACGAAATACTTTAGTTTGTATAATACTTACCTGTACCGTGGGCAAAAAGTGCTCATAAATATGTAATATACTTAGTAGAATGTTCATTTTAAATTAACAGAAAAGAAGAATGTTTTTGATATATGTAAGAGATTATTATGGGATAGTTGTGGCTATGTACATGTTATGTGTTGACCTAGTCAAGTGAATTTATGTATTTCACGGTTTTAAAAATGAATATTTAAGACATATCAAGCAATAAAGGTGAGGCTAATGATCTCTGAATATCTGAGTTGATTCTTGCATAAAGAAAAGTTATTATCGCTTCGTAACTTATATTTTACCAAACGTACCAGGTTGACGACGCTTTTCTATAGAGTCGTTATACGTTTCAAGAAGAATTGAGGAAGATATTGCCTTGCCACAAACAACACTTAGAATATATTATTATTATTATTATTATTATTATTATTATTGTTGTTGTTGTTTTACTTACCACTAATGATGCCTACCTTTATTTGCATTGCAATGTGTTACTAAAAAGCAAATCAAATAACACTACTCGCCATTCACGCTCAAGAAATCGAAATACATGAGGCCCGGATTCGATTCCCGGCGGGAGCTCATGTGGTTCGGATTCCACGTTAATCAGTAGGTCCACGTCTCATATAGCCTCGCTGCTGAAAAGGGACGTTAAACTCAAAATCAACTCAACTTGAAATACATGATTTACAGTTCTCTGTGTTAGAGGAAAGCACATTTATTATATTATTCTTTCAAATACTACGTTTCACAAGTTACTTCACTTTCAATGTGTAATTTCATATCATCACTAACAATCATCTTGTTCCGATACGAATATAGCCCCCTCCTGCAAAAAAAAAAAAAAAGCCTGACCGTAGCGAAAGGGCGTGAACCTTCTTTAGGCGATTAATCGGATCCAATATTTCAATAAAAGAGGATAAGCCTTGCACACAAATATTTCAGTAAAAGAGGGAAAGTTAATCAAACTTTCTGAATATCTATTTATGGGCGAAATTTGGTTCCCTTGGAACTTTTTAAGAGTTTGAAGAACCGCCATTTTGAACATTTTCATCTGATTATTGTGGTTAACGAACGCATCCAGATATTTCAACAATTAATGTTTGTGTCAAGTTTCGTCTCAATCCGCTGAAAATTAGGGTGGTTATGGCATTCACAAATAGCGTTATATATATACAGATAGATAGATAAATAGACACACAGAGGGAGAGAGAAAAAGTGTTTTGCTCCCTTCTCGCACCTGTGGTGCGTCAGAGCTAAACCGGGCCCCTTTGCAAAACGTATTGACCAGCCTAACCTAAACTTGCTAACGTAGAAACCTCTTACTTGCTAACGTAGAAACGTGGTCGGGAGGTGTAAGGCATGTAGAAATTGTATTTTTAGTAACCATGAGTAAGGTTCATTTCCATGTTTTTCTTTTTACTTTTTGCAGCTACTTCGGAACGTTCAATTTTTATTCTTCACTGATCGCAAATGGCGTTTACCTTCAAAATAAGAGAAATTTTGGTGGCATTTGTTCGGATATTCTTCTCTTTCGAAATGAAGAAAAGAATAAAAGCAATACGCAAAGACAAAAAAAGTATTATCAGTACTAAAAATTACCAAGAATAATTGCTACGAAAAACTAAATACGACCTCTTTTACCCTCTCATGAGCTGTATGCATTATCAACAAAAATTTTAAAAATGTCCTTTACGGGGATTGGAACTGACGACCTTTGCGTTTGTAAGCCAGCACCTTAACTATTACACCAAGATCGTGGCAGCGTGAACGCTGAGTTGTTGGCGTATTTGTTGTATTTGTGCTTTATGTTCCCACTTCGAAAATTTTTACTCTTTTTTCTAAGTTTAAGAGCTGTTTCTGGCTTTCTCTTTCGGTGTCGTTCTTTATTTACACTATGCACTATTCGTATTCAGAGCTTGTGCCCCTCTGCAATATCTTATTCAGATTAAACTTTTCTTTTTGCCCCTCAGTAAATATTTGATTGATTTAATTCTCATACTCTCCACGGATGGAGCGCAGGAATGCCAGACTCGAAAAATAGGTGTACATTTACTTTCCTGACAGATAATACATGTCCCTTTACAGATACAAGTGAAAGACATCTTCATTTAAAAAAAATCGTCAAGGAGTATCGTAAAGGGGAGATTTTTTCGATTATTTTTTCTCAATATCTCGCACGGTTGCAAGATTTGAGCCTATTTCCGGTTTATAGTTTCTAATTCATGTAAACCATTGTTTCTTTCTTCTTGCATGCAGTATGTAATAAGCAAATACATTACATATACAATTAGTTATAATGTCAGTTATATATGGTGTTCATTGGGCAAAACACTCCAAAAATAAAGATTTATCTTACACTGGAGAAATGGTTATCCTTCCTTTTCCATTATTATTTGGCCATGAAACAAACGCCTGAGACATATATAACCCCAATATACAACAATGTGGTGTTGGAATGTATAACGCATAGGATATGATGCTTTAGTTTTTCTTTTTTAATTTCAACGCTTCCAGTGTACCATTAAAAATGTAATAAATAAATAATGCCCATGTTTTTTTTAATATTCAATTAGAACTGGACAATCTACGCAAAATTTTCAATCGATCAGTGAAAACGTCATCTTTCTAAAGCCTGTAGTTTCCAAGATCTCATTGTCGAGAGGATTGGCCACAAACATATAAACATAGTTTAAAAGAACTCGGAAGATGGCAGCACAATTCACTTGCATTTATTTCGGAGAAGACTTATTAAAATGCAAAGGCTTTGAACAAAATTTAAAAAGATAAACTTTGTGAAAAATATCTCTTTACGTAATTTATTTAAAGTACTCCTTTTTAAAAATATGTCTTAAAATATTTGTTATAAACGTGAAATCACAAGTAACCGTAAATGAAAGATAGGAAAGCTAAAATATTTGTTATAAACGTGAAATCACAAGTAACCGTAAATGAAAGATAGGAAAGCTAAAGTTATAAGTTGGAGCTCGGTCGCTCGTATTGTTATCGTAGCATTTTAATAGATAGACTAGCTGAACCTGCGCTCTCTACACAGCGCATCATTCGCATATGAACATAAATCGACTTCTCATTCCTCACAACATGTACATGTCCCTTTACAGATACAAGTAAAAGACGTCTTGATTTAAAAAAATCGGCAAGTAGCATCATAAAGGGGAGATTTTTTCGGTTATTTTCTCTCATCTCGCCCCGTTTGCAAGATTTGAGCCTATTTCCGGTTGAAGTTTCTAATTCATGTATGACCACTGTTTTCTTTCTTCTTGCATGCAGTATGTAATAAGCAAATACATTACATATACAATTAATTATAATGTCAGTTATATATGGTGGTCATTGGGCAAAACACTCCAAAATTAAGATTTATCTTAGACTCGAGAAATGGTTATCCTTCCTTTTTCACTATTATTTGGCCATGGCACAAACGCCTGAGACATATACAACCCCAATATACAACATTGTGGTGTTGGAATGTATATCGCATACGATATGATGCTTTAGTTTGTTTTTTTTAATTTCAACGCTTCCAGTGTACCCTAAAAAATCTAAAAAAGAAATAATGGCCACGTTTTTTTAATATTCAATTAGCACTGGACAATGTACGCAAAATTTCCAATCGATCAGTGAAAACGTCATCTTTCTAGAACCTGTAGTTTCCGAGATTTCATTGTCGAAAGGATTGGCCACAAACATATAAACATAGTTTAAAAGAACTCGGAAGATGGCAGCACAATTCACTTGCATTTATTTCGGAGAAGGCTTATTAAAATGCAAAGGATTTGAACAATAATTTAAAAAGATAAACTTTGTGAAAAAATCTCTTTAAGTAATTTATTTAAGGTGCCGTGCATCTTTTTAAAAATATTTGTCTTTGTTATAAACGTGAAATCACAAATAACCGTAAATCAACTATTTGAAAGCTAAAGTTATAGGTTGGAGCTCGGTATAATATACAACTTTATCCTTAAAACTCGTTTCCTCGTTTCTACCCTTCAGATTTGAAAGTCTCCAAAATTTGCATGTTTCACAATCCTAATAAACCTGTACATTCAGTATCCTCTTACAGGCCCATCCAGCTCACCTCCGTATTCAGTAAGCTACTGGAAAAAATTATCGTTTGTCGACTCCATAAGTATCTTGATACAACTTTTCTGTTACCTATCCATCAGGTGGGCTTTCGCCCTGGATTTTCCATAAATGACCAGCTACTTCGTCTCGGCACAATAATTACTAACCAATATAACAAAGCTTTACCATCATGTCTCATTCTCATAGATTTAGAGAAGGCGTTCGATAAGGTTTGGCATTATGGCCTCATTAAAAAATTGCAGTCGTCCAAACTTCCCGTGTGCTATCTCAGGTTAATATATTCTTTAAAATCTCATTGCTAATGTTACAGATGGTACAGCCCTCTCTTGGCCAATTTTTCCTCTAACTGGTGTACCACAAGGATCAGCTCTCAGCCCTTTATTATATATCCTTTATGCGTCCGATATCCCTTCTGTACCACGCAACGTCTTTTATTTTTCAATATGCTGACGATACAGTTTTTCTTGCACTCGGTAAAACTGTGCATCAGCTTAACATTGTTTTACAAGCAACACTCGATAATTTCGTCAAGTGGTGTAAGAAATGGCACTTAATGATCAACTCAGAGAAAACACAAGCTCTATTATTTCTACCGCCTAAATGTCGTTCCAAAGTCCATAGAAACCCAACTCTCTTGCGCCTAAGTGTTGATGGGTACCCTGTACGCCCTTCCACCACTGCTACCTATCTAGGCGTGGTTTTCGATTCAAAGCTCAGCTGGAATGCTCACTTGAAAAAACTAATTGACAAGGCCAATCTTAGATTAAATCTTTTGCGACGCCTCACAGGAACAACTTGGGGACTAAAAGCCGATATATTGCTTCATACTTACAAAGCATTCCTCCGTCCGATCCTTACTTTTGGGCATACCGTTTGGTGCAATGCTTCTGTTTCTTTCTATGAAAAGCTTAGCATCCTGGAACGACATGCTATTCGACTGGCGTATCGAATTAAACTTCCATATCCGACGTGGCTCACGTATGAATACATAGACTTTCCAAAGATCACCGAGCATCTCGCACAACTTCGCCTTAGGTACATAACTTCCTGCATCCAAACAGGCCATCCGCTTTTCTTGGATATACTTCAAACTGACGCACTTACCGACGCAGCATACCGATACAAGCACTCCCCATTAAATATCTTCGTATCTATGTATGTGAAACACGAACATCTTCCTGCGGCTGAAAGGGAAATATATATGTCATTTATCATCATCTTCCTCATCTCCTTCCATCTTAGCACAGATATCCTCATCACTAACAAGGACTTCCCAATGTGTTCATTAGTCCTGAGCCGCCCCGGGACAGAAGATTTAACCCTGCATCTGTCTCACTAATCAAACTCTGTTTGTGATGTGTAAGCACTTCACCTCATTTTCATAATCATCATTATTCTTTATTCTATTATATTTCCTATATACTGTAATTCCTATTAGTATCCTAGAACCTCAAACATATATCTGCACTTTTCTGTTATTTTTTTTTTTCAGAAATAATCTATGGATTTATTTTGCATTTACTAATCTTTGTGTTCATGATTACTGCACTTTGCCCATATATCATTACCTTCAAATCAATAGAGATCCTTTGAACTCAATGCCAAAGAGAGGGCGTAACCCTCTAATAGCTGGGAGTAGGAACTTATTTTATAATGATAAAACAAAATTTGATGAATTAATATTTCAATGTTACCCTATTCCCGTACTCGTAAAAAAAAACCGCTCGTAATTGGTATCGTAGCATTTTAATAGATACATAATTCAGTCATGTTTATATTCTGTCACTTATGACTATTTCCATTACCTGACTAACATAGTATTATAATATATTATAACAAAAAACCCTGAATGTATTGAATAATTGTGAAGATTAAATATGTAAGTACAGAATTCTACTACGGGTTATATCAGCTATCACCAGTCAATTGACAGATCTTAACGGCTTTTTATTACTCTTTTGGTACTTTTGAATTTTTATTGCCTTTACTTGAAACATGAAACTACTTTCGACAGCTCCACTACCATATTAGCCTGTGTTCCACCAACATTCAGAATGATACCTTCGTTGCTTTGGTAGCAGCGAAAGTCTCAACTATATTATCAAAATTCAAAGTGGGTGCTAGTTCATTTTCGATAGAAAGAATGGCCAGATTCGTGAATCTTTCTTGACTCATTGTGGAACGCAAGTATGATTTTATCAATTTCATTTCGCTGAAAGACCTTTAACACGATGCGGCCGATATGTGCAGTGTTATCAAAATCTGAAGAGCGGTTGGCAAACTTTAGTAAATTTCAAGCTCCATTGAAGATACATATTTCAGGATGCCTTGTGCGGAAAAGTCAAGCTGTTGTTTAGCTTTCTGAACACACCTTAGCGAACGGATTATATCCTTACAATCCTGAAATAATTCTAAGCCATCCAGGTCATTCGGGTAGAACAAAGCCAAATCAGAGTAACATGCTTTTAGCCTCTCCTCGCTCTCATCACCTAGCTGCTGCACAAAGTTGGCCATAGAACACAGGAATCCAAATCTGTCATTGAGGTCATGCATCTGAGTAAAATGATCATGCATTTGTTGTCTCATCTCATTTAGAATTTCATTGATAGAGCGTTTCACTTTGGCCTGTGCAGTCAGGGGTTCATTCTTTCTCCTGTGTATATCCACAGTTATGTTCCATGCCCTGCAACTTCCTTCAGCTGCAGATATGATTTCCTTGCCCAGCTCAAGTCTCCAGGTATCAATGGTGTCAACCAAGCTCTGTAACTGAATAAGAGTTTGATTGAAACTCATATTCTGAGATTGAAGGAATTTTTGGATCCGATCAATATATGAGAGATCTGCAGACCAGAAATATAGTAAAGCGATGAAGTTAAATGACTGGATGCTTGCAAGAAGAAGACCAGCATCTCGTCTACCATCAAGTGTTTCAGTCGAAGTGTTACCCAGATCTTCCAACGGATCAATTACTTCATCCAATTGACTAGAAAGTGCCTTCAAAGCTTCTGCCTGGAACTCCAACTAGTGTCAGTTTTACGTTTCAGACCAATCTTTACGTGATTTTGCAGCACATCCCATCAGGGAGTAGATCTAGAGAACAATACCAAAAACGTTCCATTGCTCCAAACAAAGTGTTCGCTAGAACGTTAACGTGCGCAGAATGTAAGCCACAAGGTTCAATGAATTATTGTTAAAGGAACGAAAATGACCAAAGGACTTATATTCCGTATCAAAGTTTGAACTCCAAAATATTGCCCGGTCATTGTAGGCTGATTTATCACAAGATTGGCCTCTGCAATCTTAATATCAAACCTATCACGTTATAGTTACTTCAGTATTGCAGCAGAAATACTCTCAGCATTCTTTCCTTTAACAGAGATAAAATCAATAAATGATTCCAGAACTTGACAACTGTTCCACATGAGATCAATCAGGAATTGAATTAAATATAATGCTGAAGTATTTTTGAATATTTGAACACTTGTTTTCTTATTGAACATTTTCTTCACTCTAAATTTGTAGTCTGAAATGTAAATTCATACGCCAAACAACAAGAACAGAAATGGGGAAACTAGCTAAGCAAAAGAGGTTTCACTCGCTGAAAATTCAACTTGTAAAGGACAAAAGAAAAATACAGAAGAAAAACAAGTGAATCTCCGACTATAGCGTCTGCACCAAAGAGCTTTCAGTTAGCAACAGAATGCTGGTACCCTAACAAAGCATTACGTTCATCCCTTCTTTCTACCCTTCTCTTGAATTGATATGTAAATAAATAAATGAAAAGTGATGTTTTAGGAAGCAGGTCAGCAGATGGAGCCCCATTACTTGCATCATAAGACCTTAGACCAGCGTTTCCCAACCTTTTTCAACTTGCGGCACACTACAGATGTAACTTGAATTCTCGCGGCACACCCATTTTATATATATATATATATATATATATATATATATATATATATATATTACTATTATTATTTGTAAATATAAAATACCGTGGTATTTTTCTGTGATTACTGATCTCCTTCTTACAGAGTAGAAAGCTCGATCACGGGTTTTCCCTCCTGGTAAATCATTATGCTTATTTTTCATTCTAATTTTAAAATAGAAAACAATTGCAATGAAATATAGGACTCGGGTTTTTAAAAATCCACTTTCTCTTTCGAAAACTGTATATAACCTTTCACTAAAAAGGAAGATCACTAAATAACGAACAAATAAACAAATCTCTAGTACCTTTAAAACACAAATGTAGGTAATTTGTATGCATGTTTGCTTTGTTAAATTTATTGAATGATATGTTAAAATTTCAAGTTACGAAATAGTCTGCAACAATAAAGAAGCAATAATGGTTATGACAATGATAAATACGATTTTCAACATTAGAAATGTACAGAAAAGTAACACAGTATGAAACTTAAAATTGTAGATTTATAGTAGAGGTTCATAGTAATGTGAAATACAAATATACATTTTCCGCTATGTCTTGCAATTTGGTACCTATAGAATTAATAATTTGTTTCGATTTCCTCACGGCACACCAGCGGACCATTCGCGGCACACCAGTGTGCCGCGGCACACCGGTTGGGAAACGCTGCCTTAGACTGTAAACAACACAATATAATTTGACTTTCTTTTATTATATTTTAATCTACGCAGCTTTTTCCTTTAAATTTCTCTGAGGTTATTGAACAAAGTGAAACTTCTATTTTATTCATATTTTAATCTACATACAGTTTTTCTTTTCAATTTCTTTGGGGCCCCAAGAGAGTAAAACTTTTATTTTATTTATGTTTCACCTACATTCAACTTTTTTCTTTGATTTTCTTGGGAATCCCAAGAAAGTGAAACGTTTACTTTATCTTTCACCTACATTCAGAGCTTTTTCCTCTAAATTTCTTTGGGAGCCTCTAAGAGAATGAAACTTTTATGTTATTTATTTTTAATCTACATTCAGTTTTTTTTCTTTAAATTTCTTTCGGGTTCCCAAGAGAGTGAGGCCCGAAGCTTATAGTTTGTATAGCTTATACGGAAATCCGACACTAGTTAGCTTTATTAGACAGACATTTCTGTTGTTTCATCCGTCATTTGGTGCAATATTGATTGACAATTAATTGCGTTTCCTTTTAGGGAAGGTGTGGATTATAAACCTTGACAGCCCTTGAACGCAAGGGCATCATTTCAGATTTGGCTTGGGGGTGAAGACCCCTTGATATAAGTAATATTTCGCGTTTTTCACTGACTTATGCTGGGGAAATGCTACGAAATACAGCAGGTTCTATCGACAAGAAATTCCATATGACATACCATGACATGGGAAATGCTATAGCATTTGCTACTTTACACGGTAGGATATCGATGATACGATTTTTGCTACGACAAATACTTCCGTCTAATACTAGCCTTAGAATTTACCACCAACATTTCTTATCAATATTCCAAAAAAACAATACTGTAAAGATGAATGGATTATAAACTTATTATATACTAGTTGAATATACCCATGCTTCGCACGGGGACTGTATTTGGAAGTCAACGACTGTGGGAGTATCACCATTGATCTCAGCGACCGCGAAAACTATGAATTTGATACTAACATCGGTCATTTTGGGCTATTTTTTCCATGTCTCGGATTCCCCCCCCCTGACTCCCGGCCCGCATACAATTGTAACTAAATTGCAAGCCATCGCTAATGGAAGTGTCACCATTGATTTCAGCGATCGCGAAAACTATGGATTTGACACTAATATCGGTCATTTTGGATTACTTTTATATGTCTCGGTATCTCATTATCCCCCCCCTCCAGGTGACCCCCGGCCCGGAGTCAAATAGCGTGAATTTGGGAGTTAATGCGATCGGAGTTTCACCATTGATTTCAGCGACCGCGAAAACTATTTTGACACTAATATCGGTCACTTTCTACTACTTTTACATGTCCCGGTAAACGATCCCTGAAACCCCCCTGGTTCGAATTTTGACAAAAACGTTTAACTCTGATCTGGAGCCTGGACCAATGTATTCGTGACTAAAATTTGATAACCTTCTGTTAATTTGTCTGGTTCCCAAGCCGGTTCCGGTAAACGCCCCCCCCCTTCGCTGAGATCCCCCTGGTTCGAAATTTGAAAAAAGGCTCCGTCTTGATCTGGGGCCTTGGCCAAGGTACCCCTGACCAAAATTTGGTAACTCTCGGTCCACTCGTCTGGTCCCCAGGTCGCACAGAGACAGACAAACAAACACACAAACAAACTCTTTATTTATATTAGAAGATTTATTATAATATAGCGATTTACCCTGCGTATTTGCAGTGTTAGAATTAGTATATCTTCCTCTCTGTGTAGTGTAAAAAAGAGAGACAAATGAAATTAGAACATGCTCGGAATATACAAAAAATATCTGCTAAAAGTAGAAGAAGCGATTTCCTCTCTTCCGCGTGACATCACACTTCCAGCGACCAATGCCAGTTCGAATCGCATATTTGGTGGCCCCTGAATTCCACCAATAGATGAGAGTTTGAGATATTTTCAAGGAAGAAATATCGTATTTCTAACAGGTATTAACCATAAATATTTTGATTTTCTTACAAGTGGAGTGAGAAAGGAATTTAATGTACATATTATTATTTATGTAAATAATGATAAAAGTTCTGAATATTACTAGCTTTCATTTGTTTAAATTATTTGTTTTTGTACTAAAATAATTAATGATCCTCTTTAAATATTTTACTACAGACAAGATTCCTGCACGGTCCGTCCTGTGTGCAATGCTGTTCCTGGGTTTTATGATTTCCTTCCTTCTAAGAGTAAATATGAATGTTGCAATAATTGGAATGATCAACTCAACAGAATCTCTTACAAACGACACAAACTTAACTACGTCTACCTCAGATTGCTTTCAGGAAAACGTTACAACATATATGAATTTAACATCGGAGAAAAATGAAAATGATGTAAGTATAAACTATTTATTTTTCTAATAAAATAAGGATTAAAATAATTTAGTCAGTTAAATAAATCCGAATGTTTTCTACATATGTACAAACATTGAAGTAGACCAAACTTCCGTATCGGTTATCGCAAAATATGCGAGAGCTTCTCGTGGTTATATGGCTAGCATACGTGTCTTCGACGCGGGAGATCTGGTTTTGATTCCCGGCAAGAGCTCAAGTAGGTTGGTTCCTACGTTAAGCTGTAGGTCCACGTCTCATACAGCCTCGCTACTGAAAGACATGCAAAACTTTAATCCATCAAGCAAAATATGCGAAGCCCAACACAATGCAACGCAAAAGTTATAATAAGCAATTAAAACTATTATGCCAATTATCATAAGTTAAATCGCAAACTTTGCGTTGCTTTGACATTAACCGCTGCGAAATGAGGCCCCTAGTCCCACATACAGAAAAAAAGAGATGCTCATCAGTAGAAGAGAATCCCTATGCACTTCCGTCGTAGAATGCTGAAGAAGCATCGATTGTGACTGAATGTTTCATTCATCTTTAACGGTGTTGAGTAGTTATCTGCGCCAATTTTTAGACCATTGATTTACATGGTTTATTTATCTATATTTTCTTTGAAATGAATTGGAATTTTAATGAAGTGATTTCCCTAATTTTTACTTCACACGTAGTCTCTTGCATTTTTCTTCAAAATGAATTTGCATTACATTTAAATTTAACATTACTTAAGTTTAATTATTAAATGTTGAAATCTACTTTGCACGAAATAAAATATATTTAAACTACGAAGGGGAAATAATCAGTAAAATCAGATTATTGAAATTCCAACTCACTTCAAAGAACAAAATAATAATATAGGAAAGGTGTCGAATATCGGATACTGTTTGAAAGAAAGAAATAAAATTTTTACCAACAGATAAGTCATTGATATAGCCTTTTCTGAATGTTCTATGATGTTTGTAGATTATAATTTGAAAGTTTCGAAGCAATGAAGAAATATTAAAAGAAAGATATTTATACACTTAGGTATAAAGTGGCATTTTTCTCAGTTCTGAAAAAGGTTGCCCAATATCGGATAGTAAGGGGTCTTAATATTGGACGGAAATTGAATGAGAAGGATTTAAGGAAAACCACGATTGGAGAAGACTGTGCATTATTTTAATTATATTACATGGTATAAATAAAACGTAAAGTTGCAAAACATGTAGATTTAACTAAACATTGTTCTATAAAATAGACTACTTTCTAAATATGTGCATATGTAAATTTATCTTAACTAAACATTGTTCTACAAAATCGTAAACGTTTTCAACATGTAGATTTACTTTGAATTAAACATTGTTCTATCAAACAGACAACTTTCTAAATATGCAGATTTTCTGGTACTTGAACATTGTTCAACAAAAGAAGCTACCTTCTAATAATGTAGATTTATTTGTAACTAAACGTTCTTCTACTCATCTGTAGTAGAATCTACCAAAAAGTTAAATTACTTTTAATAATCACAAACAAAATATTTCCACGTTTTTGAATCAAGTGCTTGCATATATTTCGTGTGCCTATTTAAGACATTGCATACATCGTATCCATAGTTCACCGCCTTTGTCAAGTTTATACGGCTGTGAACAAAACATTGAAGATTTTGGATGCATTGAGAAACCCCATTTTCTTTCTCTTGACGGTAACAACAGCCTGGAGCATAGCCTCAGAATCCCGCTTCTTCCTTCGAGCGATTTCTGTCAACTGTAATAACCGAAGCATGACATCAGCAATACCGTTCCCTAATATCTAGTATCCGATATTTGGAACATCTGTACTATCCGATATTTGGCAACGTAGGTCGTGTGGCAACTTTCAACTGTATACATCACGTAAACAGAAACGAACTACCAAAACATCATATAGTTTAAGATTATTCTTTTTAGCCTATATTATAAGTATAGTATGATTATTATTAGGTTATCTTTATGGACGACATAACGCAATCAACTGCAGTATTGGAAATATTTCATAAGGTCAAAATCACAAAACACTTTACCACACTAATAAACATGTTGCAAGAGATATCATCCGATATTGGGATATTTCTCGGTATCTGATATTGGAAAACCATCTTGGATATTGGATATTCGGCATCTTGACCTTAATTCCCCACATAAATCAAGTGGCTAAAAAAAAGAAAAAGAAAAGAAATTAAGACCAACCTGATTCACACTCATTTCATTTCAGGTAGGTGAATTCGATTGGAGCGAAAAACAGCAAGGCATTATTCTAAGTTCTTTCTTTTGGGGTTATCTGCTTTTTCAAGCTCCTGGAGGTAGATTTGCTGAACTCTATGGAGTTAAGCAAATTCTGGGATTTTCACTTCTATTCAGTGGATTATTATCTATTATTCTGCCATTTGCTGCTAGATGGCATTGGAGTGTACTCACAATTATTCGTGGTTTCCAAGGGTTAAGTCAGGTACGTTCAGTTTTTAATAGTACTACTACTACTACTACTACTAATAATAATAATAATAATAATAATAATAATAATAATAATAATAATAATAATAATAATAATAATAAAATTCCAACTATTTAAGTGTTGCAGCACCTAAATATGTAGTTTTAAAAATTGAGACCCAAGAGTAAAAAAGAAAAATGAAATATTTGAGTTTTACGTCCCACGGTTATGCCGGTTAGGCTAAAGGGAATGGTGATGATGAGTAATGAATGAAGAAAGTGGGAGGAAACGGGAGAACCCCGAGAAAACCCACGCACACGGAAGAGTAAAAAGGTCGCTATAAAAAACAAATGTATCAAAAACGTCATAGATTATTTTCGATCCTGGATTATTTAAGAAATGCGTGAAAGTTGTAATTTACAAGTCTTATTTCTCTCCAATACTAAAAATCGACAGATGAATGTGTTTTTAAATGCAACTTACTGTCATTGGAAATATGACGTGTCGACCTTTGGAACTCATTTTCATGTCACTGCTTAACTGATTTAAAATTCAAGTAACAGGGGTTAAATATAGGTTACTTATTATTATGGTCGCAAGGAGTCGTGAAGCTTGATCTAGCTTTACTAATTTCAGCACCCAATAGAACGCAAGAGTGCCCAGTCGTCAGCCCCCATCTATGATTTTTTTCCAGGCTCGTGTTTCCTTAGAATATCTCCTGAAAGTACAGTATTGTCAGATGGCGTTAAGTTTCATTTTGTTTATTTTTGTTGCTTTACATTTTTGGTATTATTATTATTGTTACCGTTTAATTCGAATAATTGTTAGTGTTCGTGTTAAAGCTTTTTAAGTGCCCCGTCAGGAAGTCGCGGTAGGAAAGAGGGCTTGCCGCCGCGGCGGTACGACGATCTACTTGTTCAAAATTGCCGACCTTTTGCCGAGGCGACAAGCAGTCAAAAATCGTTAAATAAAATGCCCTTTGCCGACTATTGCCGACCGTTCGAGTCGGCAAAACAGTTGGAAAGACATCTTTCTGACCCTCTGCCGACTCCTTATGCCGGCGGCCTCTTTTCGACGGCGGCGCCGGTGCATTTAATGCTCATTTCCGGCGGTTTGCCGACTGCTCGGCAAGGCAACTATTTGTCGCGGTCGAAACTTGCGCGGAAAGACGCCGGTGTCTGGCGCTAGCAATCCGACAGCGGCATCTGGTCGGCATGGACAAATTGTCCGACTGTAGGCGACAGGATCCTGCTGGGGTGCTTTTTTCTTTCGCTCGTTCGCTATGTCTTCTAAGTTTGGCAACATTGTTGGTGCACTTCTGTTGTTTCACGTTTTCTCAAGTGTGCGTTCGGAAGGAAGCTCCATGAATTGTACCGAATTCTTTCGATGCATCACACGTGAGGCAAAGCAGTTGGTGTAGAGCGTAAGCTTCACAAGTCGTCGCGATCACTATAGTAAGGTGTGAATTAGCAAATTCGTCAAAACGAGGTCAGTTCTTATGTAAAGAAAGAAAAAGGGACTACTATTGACTGCAAAGATTTAAAAAAAAAAAGTTTTAAAAAGGCATACAAAGCAATTCGAATAGTAGCGAAAGTAATAATAATTCCAATCCAGATAGCAATCAAATTATTTCATTTTATTTTGTAACAAGTTTATTCAATTTTTATTTGTAAGATAGGTCAGCGAGTTTTTGTTTTTAGACATATGCTATTAAAAGAAGGTTACTTTCAAAATGATCGTATTTTCCTGCATAAACCTAAAGGAAATTCCATCATTATTAACTAGCACCTAAAGCATACATTATACAATATATTCGTATTATGTTACATACATTAATAATATACTACACTTCTTCTGCCTTAGGGAGTTCTGTTTCCTTCATTGAACGCCATTGTCGCACACTGGATTCCTCTTCATGAAAGAGATCGATTTATATCCATATGCATTCAAGGTAAATATATTTCACTGTTCTGAAAATATTTACGGTAATTCTTTAGCCTCATGCGTATCTCCTGTTGGATCAAGTACATAATAAACTTGTTACTACATAATAAACCTAGAGTTGTGATTGTGCTAGGATTACAATTTATTTTCTTTTTGTAAAAATAAGGGAAGTTGTCATGACCTTACCGCTACTACGAATTGATAAAAAAAAATGCTTAAATTTAAAACATTTTATTACACAGATCGGCTATTGAATGATTGCAGGGTATTTAAAAGTTTCAATAAATCTCCAGGTATCTTATAAAAGATTGCACATTTTATATATATATATATATATATATATATATATATATATATATATATATATATATATATATATATATATATATATATATATATATATATATATATATATATATATATAACTCTATGGCCTATGGAACCCGGAGGTTCAGTGCCGCGTTCACAAAAGCTCTCCACTGACTTCTATCCTTAGCTAATTGGATCCAGTTTCCACTTTGTATTCCTATTTCTGCGAGATCCATCTTAATATTATCCTCCCATCTGCGCCTAGGTCTTCCTAATGGTCGTTTTCCTATGGGTCTACCAGTCAAGACTTTGAAAACGTTTCTACTTTCTTCCATTCTAGCTACATGACCTGCCCACCTAAGCCTCCTAGACTTGACGACCCTAACAATGTTGGGTAAACCGTATAAACTATGTAGTTCCTCGTTATGAAGCTTCCGCCATTCCCCATTCTCGTTCCTCTTGGGTCCGAATATTCTTCTCAGGATCCTGTTCTCAAATACTTTCAGTCTATGTTCTTCCCTCAGAGTAAGCGACCATGTTTCGCAACCATACAGAACAACAGGCATGATTATCGTTTTATATATTTTAAGCTTCAAATTCCTCGACAGAATTCGCGACGACAAGAGATTTTGAACCGAATAGTAACACGAATTCCCTGCTTTTAGTCGACATTTAATTTCTTCGTGAATATGATTTTCGTCTGTTAATATTGATCCTAAATATTTGAAAGTATCCACTTTATCAAAAGTATTATTTAATAGTTTAACGCCTCCACAATTTGCAGTATTACGGTCCCGACGCACTTCCATGTATTTAGTTTTCTCTGCATTTACTTCTAAACCCATGCCCCTGCAAGCGTTTAATAAGATCTCTGCATTTATTTCTACTGTTCTCTTATCATCCCCTATTAAATTTACATCATCAGCATATGCCATAACCTGGTGAATGTCGTTCAACTCTAGGCCCTGGTTGCTATCTTTGATTTTCCTTATGGCGTATTCCAGCACAAAGTTAAATAATAATGGCGACAACGCATCTCCTTGTTTCAGGCCATTTTCGACGTGGAATCTCGTGGACAAAAATTTTCCTACCCGGACTTTACTTTGGGATTCACTTAAACATATCTTAATTAATCTAATTAGCTTTCTCGGTATTCCAAGCTCTGTAAGGACGTTGTATAATGTTTCTCTCCTAACCGAGTCGTAAGCCTTTCTAAAATCAATAAATAGTTGATGTACCGGGGTATTGTATTCCCACTTCTTTTCGAGTATTTGGCGAATGGTAAATATTTGGTCGATAGTTGATCGATTTCGTCTAAATCCGCACTGATAATCTCCAATAATTTCATCTGCGTATGGGGTCAATCTTGCTAACAGAATATTTGAAAGGATTTTATAGGATGTATATATATATATAAAGAAATTTAAAAAGCAAAATAAGGAATCTCCATTTTCATCATTTAGTCGCCATTTTTCTGCATTTTTGTTAACTTCCAAGTTCATTTATTTATTTACTAAATCCGGTTTGCTTCTACCATTTGAGTGTCGAGGTTTTCCAAGTTATGCTAAGCGTAAATATCAGAAGTCTTACAGAACGACTATATCAATCTATTGACAGGTATCAGAGCAAATGCTATTCGAGATATTCAGACGTGATTTTATGGAGCGATTCAACGTCCTAAGGATTGTTTCATCGCCTCCGTTAACTTTTTGTTAATAAAATAAGTGATACTGTACAAATTAATGATTTCCGATTTCAATGTTGATCGAAATACAACGAAAATGGCAACAGATAGCAATAAAAGGTTCTCTCGAAACGATTCAAAGAAAATATACTGTCTCTACCTGTATCTCACTACTAAAACCGGAGGTGTTCAAAATTTATTACTACTTCCGATTTCAATATCGGCCTCCATAGAACAAAACGGTAAGAGATGGCGAGAAACGGCTTGGAATCGATTAAGCGTCGAAACAACAAGTGTCACCTTCTCTGTTAACTTTCTATTCGAAGTAGAAGAGATGCAAATTAACCATTTCTGGTTTCAACGTTAATCACTATAAGGCAATGGGTCCTATCCCCCCCCCCCATTAACACCATTCACATCATCCTATATAACATTCTGCATATGAGCCAAATGACAGCAAGGTGGGTTCCCCGATTGTTCACACCTTTTCAACCACAGCAATGTGTGTAATGTGCACAAATCATTTTAGACCTACACCACAAGGACAAGGGTCCTTCTGTAAACAGATAGTATGAAGGAATGCTAGATGTATCTGTTTGATTCTGAAACCAAAGTAATAAGTAAAACATGAAGACATCCCTCGTCTTCCACCCCCGAAAAGACTAACGTGTAACATTTATCCAGCAAGATCATATTGTCTGTGTTTTAGAACCATAAAGGTGTGATCTTGACTGATTACTTACAAAAAAAAAAAAAAAAAAAAAAAGCTACAATCACAAGAACCTGCTGCAAAGATTATGGGATTCTATCAGAGGCGTGGTTTGCTCTCCAAGAGTATGTTATTGCTAGTGGTAATGCACTGGCACGTCGAGCAGCAGAAATACTCATTTTAGTGAGCCACTGTGCCACTTTCCTCCCCACCATATTCACTCGATTTGGCTTCATCCGATTATTTCTTTTTCCCAAATATGAAGAAACATTTGTGGGTAGACGTTTTGCGGATGATGTCATTAATGAGAAGGGAACCTGATTTCCTTACAATTCAACTTATTTTTATGCAGATGGTATTAAGGACTGATCCATAGATGTGAGAAATATAAGGTAATAAGGGGAAAATGTGTAGAAAAGCACGTGTCCGTGGGCCAAATTACAGAACCCTAACTAATCTCTATTACCCGGCACTTCCTCGTATTTTTAGCTAATTGTGGATCAATAGACACGAAATATTATTATATTATATGTAGTACTCGTATTCTACAATGTTATCAAGACGCAGAAATATTGTTCATTTCGACAATAAGTTTGTTTTTATATATTCCCAACAGGTGCTACATTAGGAACTGTGATTTCTCTTCCACTGTGCGGCTTCATTCTATCTACCTGTGGATGGGACGTTGTTTTCTATATGTCAGGTTTCATTGCAGCAGTTTGGGCCATTGCCTGGTGGTACCTCGCGTTTAACTCACCTGACTCTCACCCCAGAATATCAGATTCAGAGAAAAGATATATACAGGAACATTTAAAACAACAAAAACTGTACGAAAAGGTTAGTGATTTATTACTTATAATATACAGAATGGCATTTTTTAAAAAAATAACAAAACAAAGAAATTTACTAGTGCGTGTGAGAAATACGTACTTAAGTACAAATTCTATATGTATAAATTCTATAAAGAACTTAAAATGAAAGTGAAGAACTACTTAGTTCTTATATGAGAAACGTAATTTTATTTCAGTAATGAGTCAAGAGACGACCGCAAATGTAAAAATAATTATTTTTGAATTCTATAAATGAAAATGAAATGAAATCTTTGAGTTTTACGTCTCAAAGACTAAAGGAGACGGCGATTATGAGAAATGAATGAAATGGTGGAATGAAGAAAGTGAGAGGAAACGGGAGAACCCCGAGAAAACCCATGACCACGGTGTTTGTCCACCCCAAAATCCACACGGCGCGAGCTGGGATCGAACCAGGGACCCCAAGCACCAGAGATGAACGCTACCACTGAGCCTTTTTGAATTCTATGTTAATATAACGATATGTTGATGAATTTGTAAAAACTGTAGAAGTAATGATATGTTTACAAAAGGTTTAAATTAAGTACTATTTTCAGTAACTATGATAATGATATTTCAATTTAAAAAATGTTTCAGTGCAATTTTGATTTAAATATTGCTTTGCTTACATTTTAGTGTATCAAGAACGCTCATTTTCTTTTTTCCTTTCTTTATTTTTATTTTTTTTCTTTCTTTCTTTTTTTCTTTTTTTCTTTTTTTTTTTTTTGTTGATAATTCGATCAACACAATATTGAAATCATTTTAGAAAACGAACATTTGTACCTACTTATTTACTACATATGTTTCAGCAGGAGAGACGATTTGGTGATAACCTAACAATTTTATTTTGTGTAATTTAATTGCTTCCATGTAAGTCGAATTTTTTCAACTTGGGAGTGGGGGGCCACTAGGGGGTTCGCGAGAGGTATACATGGAGGTTGGGAAGGGAAGTCAAAATGATAAATCTATTTAAGATCTAGTAGCAGAAAATATATTTCAGATTATTTTGAATTTCTTATTTGAAAAACTTACTTTTGTTTCCATACTTATTGTCAGCGAAGAATAGTAAACATAAAGAAAACGTTTAAAAACCAATTGAAATAAAAGGAAAATGAAACCGAAATACAAGAAAAATACAAATACACAAAAAAAGTGAATATTAAAATACAATGCAAATTGAAGGCTTGAACGATTCTGATGTGATTTTACTAAGTTCACAAGCGATCAGCTGCAATAATAATAAAAAATGAAATGAAATCTTTAAGTTTAACGTCCCACGGTTATGCCGGTTAGGCTAAAGGAGACGGTGATAATGAGAAATGAGTGAAATGGTGGAATGAAGAAAGTGGGAGAAAACGGGAGAACCCCAAGAAAAATCACGTGCATGGTGTTTGTTCACTACAAAGTCAACCGGATGCCCGGAGTTTACAAAATAAAGTGAATTGTGACAGGGCATACATTGGACAAACTGGTAGAACTGTACAAACTAGGATTAATGAACATACTCCATATTTAAGGAAACGTGATATTAAAAAATTCGCTGTGGCCGTACATTCCATTCTACAGGGACACAAATACAGTTTGACAATACCGAAGTACTCCATAAAGGCAACAACCACAACGAAAGGGTAATTAAAGAAGCTATTGAAATTTGAAAGCATCCCAATAACTTCAACAGAGAATCCAGATACCAACTAAACTCCATCTGGAATATATGTTTTAGGGACAGTAAAACAGTAACCAATCAGATGAGGCATCAAATGCCAGCCTGTTATTGGCCAACACATTCTGGGCAATCACATGGGCAGCAAACGTCATTGACCATAAATAAGTATCAGTTCTCAGTTTTCACCTCCATATTGACCCTGAGGAGGCTGGAGATACGACTCGCGAAACGATCGTCGGTTAAATATAAAATTATACGACGTTTATCACCTGAAAACCAGAGGGACAAATTAATACAGGCTCCAGTCATAAGACCCGTAGGGAAGGCTGCTTTCTTGTAATTTGAGGTTTATGCTTAACTAATCAAAAAATCGTGGGTAGACATTTTGTAACTCAGCAATTTGGTTGCAGTGTTGCCATCTCGCATTTTTGGATATTACAAAATGAAATTTCCTTGCTATGTTCATGAATATTCTCTTCTAATCTGGAATTCGAGCTTCAAAACCAATAAAATAATCATAAGAAAAATAAACACACTGCTGAACAAGACTGCACTTATTTAATATTATTAAATAATATTAATATTAATATTATTAAATAAGTGCAGTCTTGTTCAGCTGTGTGTTTATTTTTCTGATTTTATTCGCAAGACGTTGACTATGATTGTGTGTCAAAATGATCATGGATAAACATTTTGAGAAAGCAGTGAGTATGTTTGCAGTGTTGTCATCTCCCATATCACGTTTTTTACTCGTCAGATGCTGCCGGGAAAATGTTCCTTGATTTGTACCTTACTGTACTTTTCTGACCTAAAGTTCATGCTTCAAAACTAATGAAAAAATCGAAATTAAACATTTGGAGAACCCATGTTTTTTTTTCGGGGTTGCCAACCCTCATCTCACATTTTTACTTCTTGTCGGATGCTGTAGAATGAAATTTCCTTTATTTGCATATTGATTCTCTCTCTCCTGATGTGGAATTCGTACTTCAAAACTAATGATATGATCATGAATAAATAGTTTGAGGAAGCGGTTAGTTTGTATGAGGAGTTCTCAACTCTTACGTCACGCTTTTAACTCATCATATGCTGCCCAAAAGAATTTTCCTTGTTTTGTACTGACTGTTCTCCTCTGAATTGAAATTTGTGCTTCAAAACTATTAAAAAATCGTGAGTAAGCATTTGGGAAACCGACGGTTTGTTTGCAGGGTTGCTACTTCTCATCTCGCATTTATTCTTCTTGTTGGATGGTGCAGAATGAAAGCTCCTTGTTTTGTGCATAGGCACGACCTTCTGAACTAGAATTCGTGCTTCGAAACTAATGAGATTACCATGGACTAATTTTTTGAGATAACAGTGGTTTGGTTTCAGTGTTGCCATCTTTCATGTTACGTTGTTTACTCATTAGATGCTGCCGCGAAAGTTTTCCTTTTTTTTTTTTTTTTGTAGCTGGCTGTTCCTATGTTCAATAGGCTCATATGTATAAGGGCTGTATTTTAAATAATATACAATAAAACGATAAACAGATCCCAGAGCTCTCTAGGAGGCATAGTTGGACAAACAGGGAAGAAGGGCTATGCAGCTGAATGGGAATTTATCATGAAGTTCTTGCTATTACCAACACGTCCAAGGAAATGCTCGGTGTATCGAATGAAGATTATGAACTTCAATTACAGAACGATTTACGTCGTTTCCATGCAAGGAAGTTTGGGAAAATGTTGAACGCATATACCACTTCACATCCAGACAGTGATAGTTCAGAAACAATGCTTCACAATGTCTTGACTAATGAACGCTAGTCGCAGGGATGCGCGCAGAAACTACTAAAGTACGTCACTGATGCAAACACGGAATACTTAAAATTCAGGGGAAGAAAGATTCATCACTAGAGAGAAGCCACTCTCAGCTGTGATACATGAGCAAAAGCTTCCAATACTTTCAGTTTCAGTTTCAGTTATCTCCCTTTCGGAAGATTTATAAAGGAAGCCCCAGCCGTAGAGCCTTGTGGACTATTTCACTAAATTTGTTTTAAAGCAAATTTGTTTAAGTAAGCACATGTATTAAAATGGCACGAGCCAAAATGGCCGAATTTGCCTGTTTCAAATATAATTGTTTTTCACACTGTTAATGTAAAAATAAAGGATAAGCGGCGCATGAATATATTAAAATTGAAAAACAGTGTAATAAGATTGTCACACATAGTAAAATTGTCAAAAGTAATGAATTATAAATAATGAAAATTGAATAAAAATTGAGAGCAAAGCTCCCCATTACTTATTGTTTACAACGTCATCTCTTCCACTTTTCTTTAAATCAAGTTTGTTTATTTACCAATACTTTCAACAACTCGAGGTGTAGCTACAATAGTAGCTCAGCAACCAAACAACATTGTAAGGGAAGTAATTCCCCTAGAACGATCTATTTCCATTGCTAAAGAGAGAGGTCTGTCAATAGGAGATATTTTTTTCATATGACTTGACATTCTACATTATCCTCATCAACAGTAACAGTATGGCTACTAAGCCTGTGAAATCTGCTTTCATGATCGAATTACGCAAGATGCTTCCGGAGATTGAGACACGTCAAGTATTTTCTTCATCTACTTCCACTGCTGTTGTGATCAGGGCCGGATCAACCCATCTGGAGGCCAGGGCTAGAAAACATATATAGCCCTGCGACTTCACCTAATACATTTCTGTGAAAGAACAGTAGCAAAGTTAAGGAAATACGTTTCATATCTTCGGTCATATTTTATTTTATTATGATTATAGTATCTTCATGATTCTTTTTAGATAGCCAGTAGAGATTTTGATCAGAGTGGAGGCCCCTTTCCACGTGGAGGCCAGGGGTTATAGCCCCCCTAAGCCTCTCCCTTAATCCGACCCTGGTTGTGATAGATGTTATGTGTGAGATACGACGAACGCAAACACAATCTCTTCAGACATTTTCAGACATGTTTGCAGTTCTCATAAATCATGTAAGAAATTTATGTGAACGTGAAGATTATATATTTGATAGCTACTTAGTTCATTCCATAAAATATGCAGAGAGGGAAAGGAGAGGGTCTATGGGTCCGCTACCACTTACTGCGCTCACCCCAGACCCTAAACTGCCAGTGCATATGTCAAGGTTTTGGACATCATCTCATCAGATAATAAAGTAATGCTACAAAATGCACTAATGGAATACCTTAACATTCACACGTCACATTCACCTCACAATGTAGTACTCAGTGACTTAGTTGGCAAAGATTGCCCAACTCCTGCGTTAGTACTTCCAAGCACTACTACTCTACAGACTTCAATCGAAGACTTGGCAAACCCCATCGAAGAGACAGATTTACGAATAAATCCACATATACTACACATTTTGAGAACTGGTATACAGCGCATTATAGTAAGGTCAAATGATACGGTTGTCCTCCTTGTTCTACTGCTTCATTTCCATCGAATGTTCCAAGAATATGCTTTGTTCAACTTGTGGTTCCGTAAGTCAGAAACGGATATTATTCCCATTCATACCCTGGTGACTTCATGTGGCGAATTATGAGATGTCATCCTTGCTACATACAAACTAACAGGTTGTGATGTGACTAGTAAGGAAGGAACAAAAGCAGCAGCTCTGAAGGTTCATCCTGAGAGATTTTTGAGATATGTTGGTTCTTATATACCTGCAACAGACGAGGATTTAAGCTCGCGGCGGAGTACTTGGTCCAAATAATGAAACCAGACACAGTGTGTAAATCTTGTGATGAATTACAGTGTCCACACATGTCAAACCAGGAAGACTGTTAATCTGTTGACACTACCACCTATTTCATCTACATTGCATGGCCACATCAAGCGTTCGTTTTACCAAGTGTATACGTGTGTATCCGCTATATGATCATTTGTACGATTGAATCCGGAAGATTTCGGATGGCATTCTATAAATGGAACTCTTTCCTAACCTAAATAGCATACCTAAATATTCAAACCTAAATATCATACCTGGCGATTTGATAAAAACGTGTGGTTGTAAACAGTGCAATACAAGAAGGTATCGATGCCAGAAATTGTCAACACCCTGTGTATCCTACTGCAAGTGTGACTCTTCCTGCGAAAATAAGTAGCATTCCATATTAGCATCTATCGGCTCAAATGGAATATTAATAATAATTTTCCCACCACTGTGCAGATTTTGTAATATGCAGTAATACATGTAGGTTTTCTAAGCTGATGTAAGTGTTACACACAAGTATCACAAACTATAATATTACTCTTTCTTCTTGATTTTGTTACTATTCTCTATCTGGAACAGGTTGTTAGGTGTTACATTTATATTATTTCTTTGGGTAGATTCTGTACGTGTCACTACAATTGTCAGACACTTACACCACTATTATTTTGTTTTCTGAATTTTCTAATGTCCCACATAAAAAAGTTTAAAAAAATACGTCTCTACAATTTCATTTGTGTTAAAAATTTAATATAGCGTAGAGATTACTATTATATTGGTCATTATTATTATTATTACATATTAGCTTGATTTCTTAATTAATTTAAATTACATGTAAATGTCAGAAATGTTACATCTCTTTTCCAGTTTCCACAGAGTGCCAAATTTTTCCTACTGTAGAATTCAAATTTTATTGTGAACAAGTACAATAAACAAAAGATTTAAATGAGTATAAATTTTCATCTTTGTAATAATTTTATCCTTGTACAGCATACACTTTTCAACCGCTCAACCTTCTAAGAACATGTTAGAAAGTCGTTTCTCAACAGAATAATAGTTTCACAAAGAAATTACGCTACTTAACGGCAGCAATGCACAAAATGATAATTTTTTTCGTGTAGCATCCGACAAGGAGAAAATGCGATATGAGAGACGGTAACCCTGCAAACAAATTATCTGTTCAGCAAATGTTTACTCATTTTTTTTTTCATTAGTTTTGCGACATAAACTTCAGATCAGAAGAGTACAGTAAGATATAAAACAAGGGACATTTTGCCGGCACCATCTGAAGAGTAAAAAGCGTGATATGAGAGATGGCAACAATGCAAACATACTCAATGCTTTCTCAAAATGTTTACCCATGGTCACTTTTATTGGTTTTGAAGCGCTAATTCCAGATTAGAAGAGATTATTCATGAACATAGCAAGAAAATTTCACTCTGTAATATCCGATAAGGAGGTAAAATGCGAGATAAGAGATGGCAACACTGCAACTAAACTGCCGGGTTTCGAAATGTCTGCCCACGATTTTTTGATTACTTTTTAAGCACAAACTTCAAATTAGAAGAGAACAGCCGTCAGAGACGCCGTTCCTACGGGTCTTATGGCTGGAGCCTGGACTAAATGTTGAACTCTTGTTGTAAAAGCTTAAACAATGAATAAGTTAAATGATTCTGCATGTAAGACACTTACTGGATATATGATTATACAATGGTAATTTTTTTCCTATAATATTTATACCTAATATCAGAATTTAAAGCACGCCTTCAAAGTGAAACATCACTGGACGCTTCAGAACCGGGTGACGATTTGACGACTGGAAGGGAGAGTAAACTTTTCATTATTACCGATGTGACCCGGGTTCGATTCCCGGCGGGAGCTCATGTGGTTCGGATTCCACGTTAATCAGTAGGTTCATGTCTCATATAGCCTCGCTGCTGAACGGGATGTTAAACTCAAAATCAGCGACCATTACTGGTGCGACTTCCCTGTTGTACAACCAGGGGCGTCATTTCAGAGTTTGCTTGAGGGGGACAAGAGCTCGACCGACATAAGACTTTCACGTTTTGTACTAATATATTAGTAGACAATCTATTAAAGTATATGTATTCCTCAAACTCTTGGGGGGGGCAATTGCCCCCTCCTGCCCCCCCCCTAAATGACGCCTCTGTGTACAACTCTAAACGCGCCACTGCTTACTCTCATTTTTACCTTACAAACCAAATACATAAACAAGAAAAATATTCTTACTTTCTTTTAGCTTACAAACCAAGTACATAAACGGGAATAAACCTTATTTTCCTATAGCTTACCAGCCAAAAACACAAACTTTACTATGCTTTAGCTTACAAGTCAAGCACATAATTGGGAAATAATATCCTTACTCTCTCATTCAGCTTACATGCCAAGTACATAAATAGGAAAAATATCCTTATTCTCATTTAGCTTACAAGTCAAGTATGTAAACGGGAAATAATATCCTTAGTTTTTCCTTCAGTTTACATGCCAAGAATATAAACGGGAAAATATCTTTACTCTCCTTTAGCTTACAAGCCAAGTAGAAAAACGGGAAAAATACATTTACTCTCTTGATCATACTTCAAGTGATTTTAATTCCTTTACTTATTGTGTACCTAGAAGCTCAGATGTTCCCTCGCAATGATGAAAGAAATGTAATGTAAATCAAGGTTCAAAAACTAGTCACGAGATATAGAGGAATATATATATATATATATATATATATATATATATATATATATATATATATATATATATATATATATATATATATATATATTTCGAAATTACCACTTACTAGGGATGTACTTGAACTTGAACCCACAAGGTGGGGGTGATGTATATATTTTTTGAAAGCTTGGGTCAAGGTAAGATCAAAACCGGTGCTAAAATTGGAGAGGTCTCGTGCATTCTGCTTGGGGACAGCACTTTACTCATTGTCGAGGGCGCCCATCAGGGGGGCAAGGTGGGGCGCTCGCCCCCCTAGAGGAAATTGCACTTCAGAATATCGAAAATCGAATAGTATTTTTACATTAGTTACAGCAAAATTTGAAACCATTTTAGAAACGTCGCTTATACTTGACCCCCCCTTGGAAACCACAACATGGGCGCCCTTGCTCATTGTTATTAAAATCTTTAAGCGTGTCCATAAAGGACGTTGTAACCTCGAAAAATCTGAAACGGTGAGACCGATATGAGAACAGAAAAACATGTCTTTCATCATTTCAAAAGTGCAACGTATCAAATTAAAATTGTCCCAAGGTCCCCCGCAGGGTCCCAGACGGGGTCCAACTCAAAATTTTAAAATGGAAAGTGGGGTCAACTTGCATATCGTATGAAAGTTGGTGTTAAATGAAAGAAGATAAATCAAGTCTCAACACTCTACGATAAACCTGTGCAAAATAGTGGTGGGGCAAAATATCGACACAATCTTCATTGGAAAGTCTTTGGCCACTCGTATGAATCTGAAACGGTGAGATAGGTGTAAAAAACAGAAACACAGATATGTCATTATTTCAAAAGTATGATGATTCACAGTAAAAAAAAAAAAAAAAAAAAAAGATCCAGGGTCCCAGACGGGGTCCAACTCGAAATGTTAAAATGGGAAAGGGGTTCAAGTTGAGTATCGTATGAAACCTGATGTTAAGTGAAAGAAGATGAAACAAGTCTTGATTCTTGATGATAAGCCTGTGTAAAATGGCGGTGGGTCGAAATGTCCAAAAGTCTATGGCCACTCCTATTAATCTAGAACGATGAGACAGGTTAAAAAAAAAAACTATAATACATCAAAGAAAAAAAGAAATGTCCCAGGGTCACCGTAGGATCCCAGACGGAGTCCAACTCAAAAGTTTCAAATGCCAAGGGGGGCAAATAAGCACATCATGTGAAAGCTCAATTTAAACCCCTTTCCCATTTCAACATTTTGAGTTGGACACCGTCTGCGACCCTGAAACATTTTTGTACTTTGAATCATTATACTTTGGAAATAATGACATGTCCGTGTTTTTGTTTTTACACCTATCCCACCGTTTCAGATTCATATGAGTGGCCAAAGATTTTGCAATGAAGATTGTGTTGATATTTTGACCCACCACTATTTTGCACAGGTTTATCGTAGAGAGTCGGGACTTGATTTATCTTCTTTATTTAACACCAACTATCATACGATATGCAAGTTGACCCTACTTTCCATTTAAAAATTTTGAGTTGGATCCTGTCTGGGACCCTTGGACATATATATATTTTAATTTGATATGTTGTACTTTTGAAATGACGAAAGACACGGTTTTCTGTTCTCATATCTGTCTCACCGTTTCAGATTTTTCGGGGTTGAATGGACTTTATGGACACGCTTAAAGATTTTAATAACAATGAGTAAAGTGCTGTCTCCAAGCAGAATGTATGAGACCTTCCCAATTTTGGTAACCGGTTTTGATCTTGTCTTGACAAATGCTTTCAGAAAATATATACATCACCCCCACTTTGTGGGTTCAGGTTTAAGTACATCCCAGGTTTTACAAAATAATTGAAGAGTGCGTATTGTTCTGTGTGGTAATTTATTTATTTATTTACACCTAAATTAGAAATTATATGAAAAATAGGAGGGATTAAACACATAAACCGATTTACGCCTCCTCCCCTCTATAGGTGTAAATTTAGTGAAAAATTTAATGAATGAAAAAAAAAAAGGCTTAAGCTGGGTCTCCGGCTCACCGTGCCAATGAGCTGATCTCTGTTCAGTTCCGTACCTTTCCACTTTGAATTTTCACAAAATAGAAAAATGTATATAGTAGATCATTCTCCTATGTATTGTTTTCATTTCAGAAAATACCAATTCCTTGGAAAGAAGTTCTAACATCATCTCAATTTTGGATTGGATGTATAGCAAACATAGGCAATGACTGGGGATTTCATACTCTTCTGACGCTGGTACCTAAATACATGCAATCTGCGCTTCATTTTGATATTAATAAGGTAAGGATCTCATATACGAGGGCCATCCGTAAAGTGGTACCCATTTGTGCAATAAAGACACAGCAGTACATATTAACAAATATACCATTTTTGAAATGAAATGAAATGAAATTTTGAGTTTTACGTCCCACGGTTATGCCGGTTAGGCTAAAGGAGACGGTGATAATGAGTAATGAATGAAATGGTGGAATGAAGAAAGTGGGAGGAAACGGGAGAACCCCGAGAAAACCCACGCACACGGTGTTTGTCCACCACAAAGTTCACTTGGCGGGAGCAGGGTTTGAACCCGAGACCCCTAGCACCAGAGGTGAACGCTCTACCACTGAGCCACCGTGGCCCCTATACCATTTTTATTGGAAAGAGCATACTTTACACTACTTCTCCACATAATCACCAAGCAAATCGAAGCATTTGTCATACTGTGTGACGAGTTTTTGTATTCCAGCGTCATAGTCCTCCGCCGCCAGCGTATTGAGATACGTAGTCACGCCTCGTTTAAGCTCTTCATCGCTGTCAAATCTTTTTCCCGCCAGAAAGTCTTTAAGCTTCGTAAAGTGATGCATAACAAACCCATGTTTCGTCCCCTGTAATAATGCGATTCACGAAAGAGTCTCCTTCATCGGAATAACGTCCCAGAAACGTCAGTGCTGCAGCCATACTCTTGGTTTTGTGCTCATCTGTGAGCATGCGAGGGACCCACCTTGCACAGATTTTGAATAATGCAGATGGTCTTTGACAATTTCATGAACAATTGTTCGAGACACATTAGGAAAATTTTCACAGAGTTCATCAATTGTGACGCGCCGATCGTTCCTCACGCATTCGTCTACTGACCTCAGCAGTTCGTCTGTAATGACAGATGGTCTACCTGAACGCTCTTCGTCGTGTGTACTTCCCCTCCCAGGTTGAAGTTGCGACACCAGCGCCGAACAGACGACTCATCCATCACATTGTCTCCATACACCTCCTTTAATTGGCGATGACTTTCACAAGGTCGAACGTTTCGTGCATTAAGAAATTTAATCACGGCCCTCACTTCACAACCGGCGGGGTTCTCAATTCGTTTATCATTATAAACGAGCACAGACACAACACAGGCACTGCTAGCGTCACGCAACCTCGCACAGAGCAGACAGACAAGCCACTGACGCGGTCTGACCTTGCCCAGCGGCTCCCCGAGTCGTCAGCGCTTCATGCGGCGCAAACGGGTACCACTTTCCGGATGACCCTCGTACTTTCACTGGTATAAAAAGCAAACTTGATGTGCTCACAAGAAAACTTGTTTACTTTTGCCTGTTTTTCTTTACTAGTAATTATGAGAAATTCAAAAAGAAATTATCTCAATAATTACAGTTAATCAGGAAATTATGGGCTTCTAGGATCCGATGCTTTAATTAAATAAGTTAAACTCGTGACTGGTTGCACTCAAATCAAAACTATATATTGTATAGGCAAAACCTCGAATCAAAAAATAAAGTTCAGTTTTTTTAAGATACGTCGATTAATGATCACAACATACCAATCCAACTGTCTACTTACTTATTACAAATTACTGTTACGGAAAAGTGTGGATGCAAATTAAATATGTACAATTTTACAGCAACACAATAGTACTGTTATTTCTTTGATATGATTTGATTTTGAGTTTAACGTCCTTTTCACAAGCAAGAGCTTAACGTGGATCCGAACTACATGAGCTCCCGCCAGGAATCGAACATGGGTCTCCCAAGCCAAAAGCGCTTGGCTTCGAGGGAGCTCCAGTACTATTATTTATTTGGAGTTGAACGTCTGGTTTTTGTACAGAAGATATATAAAACTTGGAATTCCAACCAAATATGTCCCACCGGGGAATCGAACCAGTCCACCCATCAAAGGCAATGAAGTCAATTCCAGAATGTATCTCAACATACGAGCAAGTCACAATAGATTACATACGAACATGTATATATATATATATATATCAAGATAAAATTCACTCTTTTTTCATTGTACAAATCAGCAAAAAAGTAAAGAATTCACTCTATACGGAAATAAGAGTTTTACAAAAAGACTAATATTACTGTATTCATCTTATATTCACTTTAATATGGATTCTTTGCAGAGCAGTATCCTGTCTAGCCTTCCCTTTCTTTGTCAGTATGTATTTGCAAATATTTACGGATGTCTAATGGACTTCATTCTCAAAAAGGGAGTGAAGATAATTGACGTACGACGAATTTCTACAGTATTCTGTAAGTATTTTGAAGTATATAATTATCCTTAACATAATAATTTAGATAAGTATACAAAGTAGAATTCAGCTTTGATCTTATTGATGGAATCGCAATATCAATTCAATTCATTTATTTCGATTTAATACTCATTATATTGCACCCAATTCGTGCGTATGCATAAGACTCGTCTAGTGACAAGGATGTTAGTTAGTCTACGCTCCATTATCGCTCAGACATTTTATTTTTACCAAACATTTTGCTCCATCACGACTATTAAATATAAAAAAAGGCAATAAATGGCTTAGTGCACTTTACAAAGCAATTAATCAATTCATATTCTCTGAGTAAATGTTCAGTCTTCTCTTAAACAAATAATATTGCAGTACACTACAACATAATCAATGAGAAAAGTGAAGAATCAATCAAGTTTTCTTTATATCATATTATCTACTAAACTGCTGTCTTTATATTTGTAAGTATTGTGTGTCACTGTTAGGATTATATGCGTCACTGATAAGAATTTGTGTGTCACCGTTGGGAGACGATAAACAACACAATCTGTTACTTAACAATGCAACTTTTATACATACAAATAAATAAAGAAAGAATTTGTTCCAGAAGAATAAAAACAATCAGTTATTATTGGCAAGGAAAGATATAGTTTATAGCACTACAAAAAATTTTCTCGAAAATTACGCATGATAATAGTTTACTTTCAAGCGTCTGATTTTGTTCAGCTTGATATCATCTATTGATTGATATATCTTTCGATACATAACCAAAAAATTATACATTAACTATACTCCAGTATCAGTTTCTTCTCAATAAGTACAGCGGTTGTCCTACAGCATTAATTCTTAAGTTTCCTGAAAAATATTGTTTTTCTCGAAAACTGCGCATGAGGATTTACATTCAGTCATATCATATTATTCAGCTCAACGAGATCTATCGATTTGTATATGGGACGTTCCAAAATTAAGAGGAATTTTGCTATTGGCAAAATAATAAAATTAGATATTGGAGAAATAATGTGCAATTTCATTTTTAGATATGTAAGAACAAAACATATGCATACATAACTATAGAAGAAGTTAAGAAAATATTTTTTCTGCAAAAAGCAATTAATTATTTTGCTAGTCACGCAGATTACATTATTATCCACAGAGGTAACAAAAGAGGAGAGAAGACTTCCTCAATGTACGAGTAAATGGTAACTGAAGAATTATCTTAATATTATTAGACTTAATGTTTTACAGTTCAACCTCCATGTAGAGTTTCGTGCACAGCTAAGTTTTCACAAAACTTGTTCTGACTTTTTTTTAAAATCCACAATGATACTCTTTTCTTTTTAGTAGGAACACAAATAAGTTCTCTCCGGATGTCGAAAACTCGATTTCACAGACTGCATTGTTAATAGACTTCACAAAGTCAACATGATATTTGATGGTTTTTTTCTATAATTCACAACTTCACAACAACAAAAATATTTAGTGTTTAGACTATTTTTATTACTGAAGTGTTCTTTGAAATGAAAAAAAAAAGAGACCCTTTTTATATCTCTTCGATTGCTAACCAATATTACCAATGTTGAAGGAATGTAACATTACTTTCCATTTCTGGACTGCTATCATCATTATCACTACCAGGAGGAGTTTCAGCTTCCAACATTTTATTCAGTTCTAATTCTTTCTTCTCCCTATGCTTTTAACATCTTCACGTAGTTTTTTCTCCTCTCTGGATTCTTTTCTGTCTCACACACTCATTTCTTATGTTGGGAGCCCCGGTGGCTCAGTGGTAGAGCGTTCATCTCTGGTGCATGAGGATCTTGGTTCGATCCCAGCTCAAGCCAAGTGAGCTTTGCGGTGCACAAACATCGTATGCGTGAGTTTTCCCGGGGTTCTTACGTTTCCTTCCACTCTCTTCATTAAGTCATTTCCTTTTTCTCACCATTACCATTACAACGAGATACTTTGTATCGGTTGATAATTACTTGTATCTTGGGCAGAAAGTGCTTCTACACAAGCACTATACCTGATATAATGTTAACTAAAAATAACAAAAGAAGAATGTTTTAATATATGTAAGAAATATACATTATTATTGTATAGTTGGTTGCTATGTAGTTGTTTATAGATATAATTAACATGTATGATTGCAAGACAGTTTGTGTGAATATACGTTAAAAGAGAATCAACGAATAAATTATCTAACACTTATCATGGACTTGTAATTTCAGTATAAAAGGTGATAATACTAGTGACTATAATTACGGAAGATATTTTAAGGTGTAAACAATTATTGCCACTAAAGTTATACTTATATTATTAGCCGAACCAGGGTTGATGACTACCTTTGGTGAGTCGTTGTAAAATTTTTGGTTTACCTCACCCGGGAATCTTGTAAATTCATATCCCGAAGTCTAAAGTAAGGGTGAATTTACCTCTGTAAGAAGGTTCATGAATACGAACTCAACTATTCTCAGAAGTGGCAGAGTAATCACAAGAAAAATTATGATCGGTGAGATAGTAGAGAATGAAACTGTTGACAGTGTTAACAACGAGCAAAATATAGCTCCCATTACACCCGAAATGTTGACATTAGAAGACAAAATCTTAATGGCATTACAGCGACAGGAACAAAGCCGAAAAGACGATTTAGAAGCCATGAAGCAAAATTTGGCTCAGATGTCCAACGAATTAAAACAGACGGTAAAGCAGAAATCCGAAGAATTAAGTAGACGATTGGAGCACATAGATCAAAAGTCAGAAGAATTGAGTAAAGGATTAGAGCACATAAATCAAAAGTCAGAAGAATTGAGTAGGAGATTAGAGCAAATAGATCAAAAATCAGAAGAGACGAAACAATCTGTTATCCAGGCGGTGAGAGACATCACATTACAGTTTGATGAAAAGCTAAAAAGATTATCTGAAGATTGCCAGGATAATTACAACCATGTAGTCCAAGAAGTCAATTGTGTAAAAGAGGATTTGGAAGTAATAGAATCTTCTGTTCGTCAGCAAAAGATTCAGGTCACAGATAATTCTAACCAAATACGTGCAAATACCCAATTGATATCTACCTTACAAGAGGAAATTAGGACGTTACAGATTAAGGACAACGCATACCACAACAACATGGTTAATGATCGTTTGGAGTTCCCTTGTTCACAAGAGATGACCTCGCATTCACCCGCAGCAGATCAACGTGGACCTTACGTTATCTCTTCTTCAAGTAATCCATCCGATGAGGACATTATTTTGGAAAGAATTCACCCAAGGGATACAGATGGGCGGAAAAGAGATGGTGGAATCACGCATAACGCAGTAGGTAGAAATTGTCACTCAACGCGAACACGAAATGGTGAAAGGAATGTAAAGTGTAAAGATGAGCGAAATACGTGCTATGAGTAAGTTTAGTGGTAAATGTAATGAAAATGCTACTTCTTTCCTAGAAAAATTTCAGGATGAGTGCAGTATAATGTGTATAGATAAATCTCAATATATGAAACTAATCCCCCATTTATTACTCCCACCATGTTCTTTATGGTTTAAAGCAGTACGGGATCATGTCAATACATATGAGGAATTTAAAGCCGCACTGATTGCAAATTACGAAAACGACTTTTTACTTGCGAACAGAGATGCCACGATTAGAAACCAACCTTTTAATCCTCGTTTGCACAAATCTGTTGTTGATTTTGTTGTAAATACGTATAACGAATTAAAAGTCGTAAATCCGTTGCAATCGGAATCTAGAGTGATTGCATCTATTCGAAATCTACTACCGTTTAAATTACAACAGATCCTGTTTTCTACGCAGTGCATGAGTTTTAATCACTTATTAATGCTTGTCCAATGTTATGAAACTCAATACCAGACACTGAATCATCAAGCGGGAGTAGGTAAAATTAAAAACAATTCAGATCACCTTGTACCTGTTCGTAATCTAAATATCCGTAATGTGAACAATACGGAACATAACCTAAGTCGAGCAAATTTAAACAATCAGAACGATCAAAATAGACAAAGATATGTTGGGAATCCACCTAACCTAATCAACCGTGACAATCCTTATGCCAGACCATATAACCAAAGTAGATTCAAAAATAGACGAAATATATGGCGAAATTCCAGAAATACAGTAAACTACATGGATAGACGTAATCGTAATTCAAGAGATGGCACTTCATATCAAAATCAAGATATTGACACAATTCCTGTACAGAATAACAATGCGGGACATAATCATGATTGTGCGGTACAATGTACTTTATTGGAACCATATACGAGTATGAATTTAAACTAACTGCAGCTGATGTGGTAGGGGTTAAACCCATATCAGCTATAGATTCTCATGAACATTTATCTTCAAATTTATGCGATAATGTCAAACCCATATCAGCTATTGATTCTTATGAACATTTATCTTCAAATTTACGTGTTCATGTTAATGATGAGAACGACCTTTTACATAACGTATCTGTAAATAATGATTCGGAAATCGCAGTCAATAGATGTCTGTATCAATTTATGCCTGTAGTAAATCGTTGTTGGTTCAAAGATGATAATGTCAATGATGGTTTTGGTGTTGAAGAAAACTTTGTATTTTTAAAATCATATAGTACTGCTAGAATACCCGTCAAAATAAATGGGTTAAGCACAGAAGCTTTATTGGATACAGGCGCAAATGCCTCTTTATTATCATATTCGTCATGGAAAGCAATTACTAGTGATTATTCGAATTCTAAATTGCAAAAAGCTGAGAATCTCATTATAGTCGATTTTACTGGTAAACATAAAAAGAGAGTAGCCGGAATTACTCGTGTGACAATAGCTATTCAAGATTTTGAAATGTCAATTCCTATTCTAGTGATAAAGGAACTGAATGAAAAACTAATTATTGGTTTAGATTTATTGTCTCAGTTGCGTGTCATGCTCGATTTCAGAAATCAAACGTTAACTATACCCGGCATACCTCAGGAAATCGTTCAGAAACTTCTTCCTAAATCTGATGATATTGCTTGTCAATATAATAATGTTCCTAATGTATTGAATAATGTTTCTGTAAGTTCAGAAAGTGATAAATTAAATGATCAACTAACGCGAGTCACACAAAATTTGATGAATTCAAAAGAAGATGTATTGTTTTCTGAGTGTGTTAAGTCACTTGAAAGTAGTCTTGATTTTATGGATGATACAGTAAAAACTCACTTTAAGGATATATTATATAAACATAAAAATGTCTTTTCAGAACGTCCTGGGTGTTGTAAGGATTTTGTTTATTCTTTTAAGGTTAAAACAGACAAACCTATTGTGACTAAGCCCTATATAATTCCCTACCGATACAGGGAAAATGTACGTCAGCAAATTACAGACATGTTAAGAAATGGGATCATTAGGCCTTCACGAAGCATTCACCTTAATCCATTACATGTAGTTCCTAAGAAAAATGGTTCACTACGTGTGGTTTTGGATTTGAGACGCACGAATTGTCATATTGATTTGGAACAAGTGGGGTATCCTCCAGTGGAAGAAATATTAGCCTCTTTACAAGGGAATGCAGTATTCGGAAATTTAGATCTAGTACTGGCTTATAATCAGGTCGAATTGCATGAGGATTCGAAACCGTACACGGCATTTAGTTTTGAAGGTCACTTATATGAGTACAACCGTGTAGTCTTTGGGCTTATCAATGGTAGTGCGGCGTTAGCTTCCTGCTTAAATAAAGTCTTAGGTCAAAACTTACGCAGCAACGTGATAACCTACGCTGATGACATCTTGATAATGGGAAAAAATCCGCACGAATACTTGAAGTACTTAGATATAGTTTTAGATAGATTGGAAAGTTCGGGTCTTACTATCAACCTACAGAAATCCAAGTTTCTACAAAATTCTATAGAATTCCTTGGCTACCAAATTGATGCATCTGGTTTACAGTTCAGTCAATCTAAAGTACAAGCCATAGAGGATCTGCCTGCGCCATTAAATGTGAAACAGACACGGCAAGTATTAGGGCTCTTCAATTGGTTTCGCAAAGCCATCCCGCGATTTGCTGAGATAGCCCAACCTTTATTTATGATTATAAAGAAAGGAGTACCATGGCAATGGGGTCCGATTCAAGAACATAGTTTTAATAAGTTGAAGGAGAGCATAAAGCGAAACATTCATTTGAATCACCCTCGATATGACGTTCCTTTCTATGTCCAGTGTGACGGTTCTCAACTTGGAATCTCTGCAGTACTCTGGCAACCAAATCCAACCATTAAGGAACCGGCCGTTATCCATTGCGCTAGCCGTACTTTAAAGAAAGCTGAGAAAGGATACACAACGACAGAAATCGAACTTTTGGCCGTACGTTTTGCGATACAAAAATTTGCTCCATATCTCAGTGGATGCCATTTCATAGTACTTACCGACCATAATTCATTACGATACCTTAACAGCATACAGGGATATAATAACAGACTACTTCGTTGGTCGTTAGAGCTTCAATCTTATGACTTTGAAGTACAACACATTAAAGGGGTAGATAATGGACCCGTAGATACCTTATCACGTCTGTTTCCTGGAGAAGAACAACATATCTTGTCCATCAACGAATTTAAGGTCTTACAGGATGAAATAGCCACCATTTCAATGGAAGATCTAAGAGAACATCAACTGAATCATCATGAATATAACCAAATCATGAAACATTTGTCTTCATGCAGTGTGGAGTGTAATTGTCCCAAACAATGGAATTCCAGATTTAAATTATCCAACGGAATTCTACTTATTAAAGATTTTAAATTCAAGTCTAGAAACAAAATTTGCATTCCACCTACGTTGACAACCCGCATATTAAAAGCTTATCATGACGATTTCGGTCATTTTGGTTATGTAAAAGTATGTGCCTTGATTAATAAATCTTTTTATTGGAGAGGAATGAGAGCTCAAATCAAAAATCATATCAAGGACTGTATTGAATGTATGCGAATCAAACATAACTACCAGGCTGTACAAAAACCTATGCTCTCAATAACGCCAGAGAGACCACATTCGTTCTTATCTATCGATCTATATGGACCGTTACCACGAGCAGCTACCGGAGAAACTTATCTACTTACTACTATGGATATCTTTTCGCGCTATGTAGTAGCTTATCCTCTGCGTAGAGCAACGTCCACTGCTATCATAAATAAAATCTTGAACGTATACATTCCACATTGTGGTCCTATCGAACACATATTATGTGATAATGGTTCACAGTTCAAAAGTGATGTGTTTATTAAAGCAATGAACAAGGCTAACATTAAAATTCATTTCGTAACTCCGTACCATCCTAGCAGCTCTGTTGTAGAAAATGTGCATCGTAATTTTGGTATGTTGTTTCGACACTTTTGCAAAGATAAGCATGCCGAATGGATTAAGCATGTCAATCAAATCACGTATCTTTTGAATCATTCGATATCCGACACTTTGGGCGTGTCTCCTGCTAATGTACATAACGGTTCTGATTTGATTTTCCCTGTGGAACAACATTTTAATGTCAAGTTAGAAGATTCGACAATCGTAGATTCTTCGAGTTTAGTGAATATGGTAAAAATTCGAAGACACAACAAATTTTTGAAACGTAATTCCCAATTAGAGTCTTTACAAGAAGGAAAATATCGGATCAAGATCAATGACTTAGTTTTTGTTAAACAACATCCACAAAGTAATGCGTTGTTAAAGAAGATTTATAAATTTTGTGACATTTTCTCAGGTCCTTATTTATGTTTCAAGGAAATAAACCCTAAAGTTTTTGAATTGTTGAACGTTAAAACGGGTACGTCAATTGGACTTCGTAATATAGATGAGTTGAAGGTTTGGAGACCTACCCAGTATACAAGAGAAAAATGGATGTGTCTAGTGAAAAGATTAGTTACACCTGACATCCTTGCTCAAATAATAAGAATGAAGGAGACTAAAAGAAAAAAAGGGGGACTTCTGTTTGTGTAAAAATAAGTTTATTTTCTTCTTTTTGCTCGTCCGAACGTAGGTTACATTTAATTTTTGATTTTTTACTTAATTTAATTTTCTTTAATTCTCATTAACCAATGATAATTTCCAAATGATTTTTTTTTGTGTCTTGTTGATGTGAAGAATTATAAGTCGATTCATAATTGATTAAACACAAAGGCTATTTTTATTATATTGATTTGTGTTGAAACTTTATTGTCAAAGGTAAATGACAATGGAATGATGAATGTTTTAATATAAATGTATCTATATAAAATAATTGAACAAAATGATATATGAGGTGCGATCAAAATGTAAAGAATAGCACTATTCTTATGCCATCATTATAAATGGACCAGTAGTTCTTAAATATAAAAGCCAAGCTCGCTTGTAACTTTTATATTCAGTCCCATCATCGGGCGACATTTTATACAACGAGATACTTTGTATCGGTTGATAATTACTTGTATCTTGGGCAGAAAGTGCTTCTACACAAGCACTATACCTGATATAATGTTAACTAAAAATAACAAAAGAAGAATGTTTTAATATATGTAAGAAATATACATTATTATTGTATAGTTGGTTGCTATGTAGTTGTTTATAGATATAATTAACATGTATGATTGCAAGACAGTTTGTGTGAATATACGTTAAAAGAGAATCAACGAATAAATTATCTAACACTTATCATGGACTTGTAATTTCAGTATAAAAGGTGATAATACTAGTGAATATAATTACGGAAGATATTTTAAGGTGTAAACAATTATTGCCACTAAAGTTATACTTATATTATTAGCCGAACCAGGGTTGATGACTACCTTTGGTGAGTCGTTGTACCATCTCCTTTAATGTAGCCGGTATAAACGTGGGACGTAAAACTTAAATATTTCCTTTTCGTTTCTTATGTTTCCACATTCAGTTCTGGATATACCTATATATATATATATATATATATATATATATATATATATATATATATATATATATATATATATATATACAGGGTGGTCGTGCATGAATGTCGGAAAATTCGGGAGATGAATCTACAGGTAAAAACAAGCAAAAAATGTCATATGAACATTGGGTGAATGCGGCTTCGTTTGGACGCTAGAGGCGTCTGAAATGTCACCTTCCGAGGCGGCAATTTACAATATCTCAAGAACGGAGAGAAATACGAATGTCGGGTCAAAACATATCAAAGGAAACCCCATCCGAAGAATCCAATTATGCATAAGTATTGGCGAAACAGTGGCGGGCTAGAGGGGGGCACAAAGAAAGTGAATGAAACATGGAGAAAAGTGAACAATTTACACTGAAAAATTGTAGGAGGGGATGTTACTTGGAACATGCAACAACAAATGTTAATGAACAAAGGCAACGACGGCTAGTCTGTAGGGACATTATGGGAGGCGGATTGTAGGAATACAGTATCTTTGTAATGGTGAGAAATAGGAATGTCGGGTCAAAAGATATCAAAGGAAATCCCATCCGAAGAATCCAATTATGTATAAGTTATGGCGAAACAGTGGCGGCGCCAGGGGAAGCACAAAGAAAGTGAATGAAACGCGGAGAAAAGTTGAAATTCGTGAAAACACAACTATTTGAAAGCAATCAGGAAACAAGGGATACAACTCTAGGTGTACTGTATGATACATGTCCGATGACAGAGGGCGCATAGCTACAGTAGGTGGAACAAAGGGGCCTGCAGAGCGTCGCGTAGTAGAGTTAGTTATAGGAGTAGTGAAAGCGTGGGCAACGAGAGCGTTCGCATCGAAGGTGCAGAGGACAGCACACAGTTCATTCGTACTGAATGGGGCAATGACAGTAACAGCACAAGCGTTTTAGTGCTAAACTCTACAGGCAGGGCAGTGATCCATGTGTATGTGAATGTGGTTTACTTTGTGTCGTGTGAAACAGTGTTGATGTTGACAAGCGCGGGACGGACAAGTGCTATGTGTAATGCACCACAATGAATAGGGTAGTATACACTAACGCCGAAATGGCAGATATGTATTTGATGTACGGCTTAGCGGAAGGTAATGCAGAAGAAGCACGTAGGTTATATGCGGAATGCTACCCAGATCGACAAATTCCAGCACCGGGGATGTTTATTCGTATTCATCAGCGATTGCGGGACACTGGGTCATTCCTTCCCAACACAGACATTCCGAAACGACGACGCGTTCGAACACCCCCACTGGAAGACAGGGTACTCCGACATGTGACCCGGAACCCGAGTATTAGTACCCGACGAATAGCAAGGCAGGAACACGTTTTGCATCAAGTCGTGCTAAGCATCTTGCATAGTAATAATCTCAGACCATACCACTTACAACGAACGCATGCGTTATACGATGGTGACTATGAAACCCGACGACGCTTCTGTCGTTGGTTATACCGCCACTGCCGTGTTTCACCAGCCTTTCTAACACAGGTATTGTTCTCGGATGAGGCATATGAGGCATTATTCACACGGGATGGCATCACAAATTTCCAGAATGACCATCAATGGGCACTCAACAACCTGCATGCAATTGTAGAGACGAAGCATCAACAGCGTTTCCAATTGCATGTGTGGGCTGGTATTAATGGCGACAACGTTGTAGGACCACACTTCTAAACCACAGCGATTGAACGCATTATCGTATCTCCAGTTTCTGACTCAGAACCTACCTATTCTGCTTGAAGATGTGCCACTGAGGACAGGACAGTGTATGTGGTTTATGCATGATGGCGCCCCTGCCCACTCATGTAACACCATTCGTGCATATCTGAACAAAACATTTCCACGCAGGTGGATAGGTCGTGGTGGAAGACAAGCATGGCCCCCACGTTCGCCCAACCTGAATCCCCTAGATTTTTCCTGTGGGGTTACGTGAAGAGTCTCGTGCATATACGGCCCCTGCATGATGTTGAAGATCTTCGCCAGCGTGTATGTGCTGCATTTGCCACATTACGGCAAACGACAGCGATATTGGAACCAGTAAGAGAATCCTTACGCCATCGTGTAACTGTCTGTCTCAAAGAACAAGGAGGACATATTGAACAGCTGCTTTAGAATGGCATTATGTTGACCATGGTAAGTACAATACCTCTTGTTTTTACAGTACACTGGGTCTCATCTTCCATACGTGTTTTTTTACGATCTGCACGTTTCATCACTAAGAGTGTTTAACAGTTTCTTTGCAGCTCCCATGCGCCGCCACTGTTTCGCAGTACGTGTGCATAATTGGATTCTTCGGATGGGATTTCCTTTGATACGGTATCTTTTCACCCGACATTTCTATTTCTCTCCGTTAAAATGATACTGTATTTCAACATTCCACCTCTCATAGTGTCCCTACAGCGTAGCCATTGTTGCCTTTGTTCATTAACATTTGTTGCTGCATGTTCCATATAACATCCGCTCCTACAGTTTGTCAGTGTAAATTGTTCACCTTTCTCCGCATTTCATTCACTTTCTTTATGCTTCCCCTGGCGCCGCCACTGTTTCGCCATAACTTATACATAATTGGATTCTTCGGATGGGATTTCCTTTGATATCTTTTGACCCGACATTCCTATTTCTCACCATTACAAAGATACTGTATTCCTACAATCCGCCTCCCATAATGTCCCTACAGACTAGCCGTCGTTGCCTTTGTTCATTAACATTTGTTGTTGCATGTTCCAAGTAACATCCCCTCCTACAATTTTTCAGTGTAAATTGTTCACTTTTCTCCATGTTTCATTCACTTTTTTGTGCCCCCCTCTAGCGCCGCCACTGTTTCGCCATTACTTATGCATAATTGGATTCTTCGGATGGGGTTTCCTTTGATATGTTTTGACCCGACATTCGTATTTCTCTCCGTTCTTGAGATATTGCAAAATGCCGCCTCGGAAGGTGACATTTCAGACGCCTCTAGCGTCCAAACGAAGCCGCATTCACCCAATGTTCATATGACATTTTTTGCTTGTTTTTACCTGTAGATTCATCTCCCGAATTTTCCGACATTCATGCACGACCACCCTGTATATATATATATATATATATATATATATATATATATATATATATATAGATATATATATATATATATATATATATATATATATATATATATATATATATATATATATATATATATATATAGAGAGAGAGAGAGAGAGAGAGAGAGAGAAATAGATAGATAGATGCATAAATATAGGGTGTTTCAAAACCACATCGACAACGTTTAGGAGGTGATTCCTGACCCCAAGATAAGAAAAAAGTATAGACCAAACTGGGTGCACAAAAAATGCTTCCTTTCGGAATTATAGGCTGCCGAAAACATTAAAATATGAAATTTAAAGGTCCATAGCTCCAAAACTACGAGACCTACCGTAGTCGGGTCAAGACTTCAGTTAGGAACTAATATGTGCGCTATCCAAAAATACATGTTTCAAAATCCTAAGGTACTCGCCTGACAATTTTTACACAGGGAGTTTGGCTACGGGCATATAATGTAAGTACTTACCAACTACCTCCATAAAAATTGTTGTGGAAGTATCGCAGGATTCTGAAACATGGATATTTGGATAGGGCATATACTATCACCTTACTCTTACTTTTGAAACATCCTAATATATATCTTCTCTCCTGAGTTCTTCATAAAATAAAGAATCTGCTTTAATTCTTTCTCTTCGTCTTTCTGATTTCCTTTCAATTTTTCTTATTTTTTCTCTTTGTATTTGTTGAGCTGAGCGAAACGAAGCTCTTATACTCGGGTTAGCCGTTTGGTTGTCCGCGAACTCCTCCTAGACCGTTTGGCCGATCTCAACCAAACTTAGCACGCTGATAGAGTATGTCGTGCTGAGTGACAACATAGGTTGGAATCAAAAATCCGATGCACCATCGAGGAATAATGACCGAAAAACGCTTCCTCCTAGACCGTTTGGCCGATCTCAACCAAACTTAGCACGCTGATAGAGTATGTCGTGCTGAGTGACAACATAGGTCGAAATCAAAAATCCGATATACCATCGAGGAATAATCACCGAAAAACGCTTGCATAGACTTAACATGGGGAAAAAGTTTTCACGCGATTTTTTTTGTCAACAATTAAAAATGGCATTTATTATTGCATAATGGCCAGGAATGATTACGTAGTTTAAGCTCGCTCAGCTCATTTCATTGCAATCGGGTACATCCATTGCATTCCTAGTGATATTTTACTTTGATATTTTGGTATTGCTATTACCACTTCTATTTGACTCTTGTGTTTCTTTTTCATTATTTTACTATTTCTTGGAGCCATTTTCACTGTAAAATAAAAATGTAAATCAGTAATTTTAAGAAACTTCGTCCTTCTAGCTACCACACTATAGAATGAAAAAATTAAAACTAATCTTTAAAGAATTAGTGCTCTTGTACTGAGCCCCAAAATCCTGAATTTGGTAAAAATGTTAAAATACAAACTTTTAATCATGTATCATTCCATCAAATTTCAATTCTATATTCATCACACTAATAATATTTTATTCAAGAAAACATTAAATTCCTATTATAGTGGCATGCTCAACAGAAAGCCTAGATCATTTTAAATCATTTTAAACTTTCAACTCGTCGCCATCTTGAAACGCTTGGAGATTGGAAAAACCTTCATAAGAAAATATTTAGAGTTCGAACTGCCTTTATCCGATATCGGTTCGATTTATTTAGTTTTTTTTTTTCCTTTCACCATTTTCAAATAACATGGCAGAACAAGCTATCCAACAAAATCGGTCGAGATTTTGCTTAGCCCTATATTCAGTCCAAATTTGGTTAAAATCATACAATACATGTAACAGTTGTAGAGGTTAATTTTGCGGTCTTGGGATCATGATCGGCGAATATTTTATGAAATTTTCGTTTTGTTTTTTTTTTTCCGAGCAGTTTCATTAGGCAGCTACAGACTAAGTATTGGATTAGAAACTACTTCATACCTTAAATACAAGGCTAACTTAATAATAAAATTATGAATTGTTCATTATAGTAACTTTCGTGAATCAATGTGACCTTCATGCTGCATACAATGAGGTTACTTCCATGTAAGTTACAAAAATATACTTTACTTTGCCTATATTCTAAGCTAGAAAAAATAGGATTCAGAGACTTTTGTTTTGGAAAGAAACTGTTTTTTTTTTTAACAACAATCAACTAATAAAATATCTTTGTCATTTTAAGTATCAAAATTGACAAATATATCGAGGTTACAAGATCAAAGAGAATGCCCCTGTTTTTCGAAGATGCTAAGTATTTTTCAATAATACGTAACTGTGCGCACACTTATTAACATGTCACTTCAAGTTGCTAGCTTGATCTTCACTCTCAGGGCCAGATACTGGGCAGTGCCATGAAGATTACTTTAAGACCTGTGGGTAACATTTTCACTTTGAATATAGCATTAAAATTTTATTTTCCACTAAGTACAGGTGCTATAATTATTTATGTGATACATTAGTAATTGGTCTTCATTTTTCTAAAATTTATTAGAAAGGTGAATGTTTTTCTTTTGATGTTGAAAAACGCGGGTGGGGGTATTCCGTGGAGGTTACTTTAACAGCCTTTTTCCTTTTTAAAAGTAAAAAGATGAAATTATGTTTTAAAAGACTGTATCAAAAAATTAAGAACTATTTCTGCCCAATGGTACTTTAATTGATTTAATAGTGTAAACGTGGAAGTGGAAATGTCAGAGAGAAACAAAATTCTCTGTTGCTGGGAATGTGAAAGTAGATTTCTGATAGTAGGTTTTTGTGAGTCAATGTAACTATGTATCGACTTAAGTAGAAAGCACAAATGAGAGTTATTTCTTCTAGTTTTAAGTGATTCTACTGAGTAGTGTTGTAACGAGTCTATGCATTTTTCATATCTTGGATAGATGACGGATTCTATATAGGTTATAAATCGTACAAATTTAGATTGTATTGCTTCAAGTTTACGTGAATCGATTTTAGCACAAGGATTCCAAAGTACTGCTGTACATTCTAGTTTAGAGTGTGCATATGCGGAACAAAGTATTTTAAGAACATCAAGATTTCTGAAATAACTTCCCATCCCCATTACAAATACAAGATTTCTATACGCTTCACTTATTATTTGGTTAATATAACGGTCAAATGAAATATTGATCTTATTGTCAGTTCAAGATCGCGGACATGATCAACTCTCTTTAAAAATGAAGTATCGATTTGATATTGAAATTTTGAAAAAAAAAAGTAAATTTTTCTGGTGTATGAAACTACGCTGCACTTTTTAGCATTTAACAATAGTTTGTTGATTTTACAGCATTCATGAAGTAAATTAATATCACTTTGTAATACCATACCATCTCTTTCAGAAGTTACAGTACGATAAATTTCTAAGTCACCTGCATATAACAACTTATATGATTGTATTGTATTAGGTAAATCATTTAGGTATAATGAGAACAGCAGATGTCCCAGGTTCCAACCCTGCGGAACACTGTAGTAAGCTAGGTATGGTTGAGGCAAAGCGCTCCTGCAACGTACGTGGAGTTTACATTCGCGAAGACAGGATGCAATGAATTCACGTAACTTATACGTTAAGTTGACCATAATGTGTTTACTTAGCAGTATATCGTGACCTGGTGGCATCTGTATACTTACATCTACTTGATTTTTGTTGTCAATTTGTGTGGCCAAATAATGAGTAAATTCAACAAGGTTTGTTATTGTTGACTTTTTTGGCAATAAGTCATGTTGTTCTAGGGAAATAACCGGACGTATAGTGGAATATATTTATTTCTTTATAACAGTTTCAAACACTTTACTTTGAAATAGTAAATTATCAAGATCTTTAAGAAAAAATGTTGAAAAGAATTGCTTTTCGTCATAAAATTCTTACCCTTTTTTAAATATTTAAACACAATATTACTCTTGTTACTATCATGCCATAATATCTCAATATTTTAATATAGCATGACAGGTCGCGTAATACAAGGTTTCTTAGTAGTGTTTATTGCATAATAAGAGGAAATTGCATTTAGAAACAAGATTATGTTTTTCTTAATCGTTAATTCTACAAATGAGCCTCTATTAAGTGTACTCTTTTGTTGTTTTCTGTTTGTTAAAGAAATCGAAAAGTTTCTGCTATTATGATTTGTTCTTTACCACGAAATTTTCAATTTCCCTAGTCACCAAAACACAAATATCGTCTGCATATAGAGTTCATTTAATGCCATGATACTCAGTTCTAGGTAATTCACATACAGAAAGAAGAAAAAAAAATAAGCAAAAATCTCACGATCGAGCTTTGTGATAATCAGAACCTCCTCAGTTGTCTCTCATCAAAAAAAAAAAAAAAAAAAAAAAAAAAAAAATGGGGCATCAATCCTATATCATTAGTTACAATTCTTAAACAAGGTTTTATATCAAAAGTATTTTATGGCATTATATTCATGTACTACATCCAGTCACATATCGACAAACTGGAAAAGATGTTTTATTCGCTAGCAAGATTGATTTATGCTCAACCGGCATTCTGCCCAAAAAGAGGTCTATTATCAGAAATAGGTTGTAATCCAAGTCACATTATTATTTCGAAATACGCGCACAAATACATTTTAAATGTTCTTGGAAAATCCAACTCTCCAATCTTAAATAAATTGCAACAAATAGATATAATACTGCAAAAAAGAAATATTCCGTATTCAAAAAACAGACCATGGTTCATTCAAGCATATCTGAACTTAAGAAACGTCAATCCATATATTCAGAAAGTACCCACGTTAAGCTGTTATGTCTGGAACTACCAAGTAAACATTACGCAGATCAATCCAGTAATACCGAACTATATAAAAATTTATCACGAAGATCTCAAAGAATCAATTTACCAGAATATTTGGAAAAACATCATTCATACTTTTGACGAAGATTCTACATTTATATATACTGATGCTTCAAAATTTCCAAATTCAAAAGTCGGAGCAGCAATATTTATCCCCAAAGACTCCAAAACTATTAAATACAGACTACCACAACATACTTCCATATTCGAAGGAGAAGCTTTTGCGATACGTCAAGCTCTATTATACATAAAAAGAAACAAAATACTAAAGACAGTAATATGTTCTGACTCCTTAAGTGTATTAATGTCTCTAAATTCAACTCACTGGAATAAAAAGTCTACCTGGATCATATTAAATATAAAATATATTTATGCAAATATGTCAAAAAACAATTTTCAAATATCGTTTGTATTCAGTAAAGCTCATGTCAACTTAGATCCAAATTTAAATATTATCGACCTAGCTGCTAAAAATGCATGTCAAGACGGCCAAAATATGAATATTAAACTGGCACCAGAAAATTTCAAACATATAATATCAGAGTATGAAAAGACGGAAATTAAACAATGGAGATATAAAAATCCTTCTCTGCCTGGAAAACTCTATTGGGAAATTTATGGAAACAACACTACAAGCTTTTCAAAAAATTTATCATTATGGAATAGACGAGAAGTGATAATTTTTTATCGCATGTTATTTAACACTGCACTAACTCCGACCAAATTATTTCAAATAAAAAAAAAAGGACACTTATCATTGTTGGTGTGATAAAGGTATTGGTACTTTGAATCATTTAATATTTGAATGCGAGTTATTTAAATCACATCGAAACAATTTACTTCAACAACTGCATTTCATTTTGGGACATGGACCTCTCTCATATGAAAGTATTTTGGCATCCAAGAACTGGAAAGGAATAAAAACACTCATACAATATATAGTGAAATCAGGAATTGACATTTAAAAAAAAAAAAATCAATAAAAATATACTGTACTATCTTCTTTTGGACATACTTTCAATTCTAATTAATTTTTACAAGGAAGTAATATGAAAAACGGAAAAAAATAATTAAATAAAAAAAGCAATAAAAAACAAATTCACAGAAAACATGCAATAACCAATCAAAGAAACAAGGAAAATATACCTAATATAGAGAATATATTACTTCCAAGAAAAACCCCCACATTGAAAAAAAAAAAAAAAATCTTCTAATATCAACATTTGTTGCACAGCAATAAGAGGGTGCACAAGAAAAAAAAACACCTTTATATGGTGAAGAAGAAAGAAAGAAAGAAAAGCTTTGTAATACACCACGGATAATGCATCTCTGCTCTAATAAAGATGTTTTTAATTCTATTTTCTTATTGTGCGAATCATAATGACATTAAAAGGAAGCTTTAGAAATATAGAGGAAACCAGAATCTGCGTCATGTTATGCCATAGCAAAAGTTTAGTATTGGAATGTGAGATGCAGCGAAATAAAATATGTAAGTTAATATTGAACTTTTTCAGATTACGTAATAATCTTAAAATTACCGATTAGTTTCGATAAGTTCTCCTATCACTATCATCAAGGTTATGACGAAACCTCAACTACAGGTACTACTCAACTCAAATCTTATGGTGCTCACCTCAATTCACATATATGAGAATTGATAAATATAGGTAGTTGGAAAGAACAGATAAAATCAGGAAACGAAATCAAACAACGTTCATATTACAGAAATTAGCAAGCGAAGAGAGATAGTCAATCATCTTATAGTTTTTCCTGGCCAGACAGAGTGCTTCTGGAAGAGAAGATCTCTCAATCATCAAAGTGTGTCCCATCCTCAAGCCGAAAGGCAGTTTTTATAGTTACAGAACGTACATAAACAAACTGAAAACTACGTAAACAGATTACTGAACATGGATGCTGAGTGGGAAGTCTGTTTCAGGGGTTCATATGCAGCACTAGCGACAGTATCGCGTGTTCTAATGCAGTTTGATTTTCAGTGTTGATTAACATGGATTTAAATATAATGCAAAAAAATTGCAAAAAATGAAATGTTAAAAAAATGGGCTCTGAATACCATCCATTCTATCTTTGGAACTGAGTTGCCTAAAAAAATGAAACAAAATAAAATAAAAATAAAATAAAATAAAAAAAATCTGACCCCAGCAAATCACTTTTAAGGTAGATCGCGTCACCTTTACGCTATATATATATATATATAAACATAAAAAATCACTAGATGGCAAAGCACATTGTGACACATGCAATGTTGCCACATTAGTTACGGATAGAAAAGTAGACACAATCATATTTTATACATGATTTACTACGAAGATAAATCAGAGTTTTTATTTCTCATTTATTCAATACTGCCTGCTTTAAACTATTAATTAATTATATTCTTTGATCAAAACTTATTTTTTCAATTCATGAAACGTTACACATTTCTCTAAAATTAAATACATTTACGGTGCAGATTAAGAATAAGTGTACCAATACAAAATCATTAGATAACTTTCATCTTTTGCACAAAACAGACTCTCAGCACGTTCAAATATGGTATTTTATACGTGAAGCTGCAATCCTCGGTGTAGTTTTACTTTATCATGGCTAAAATTTTAGCATTTTCTGGAAAAAGTGAAACTCAAATTGCATTTAGCAGAAACTAAAACCACTTTTATGGTACAAATTTCTCAGAAAATGGTAGAGAAACGTTATACATTTATAGTTACAGTTTCGGCAATGTATTATTATCTTCATGAAACACCAAAACCGTACACTATTATTTATTAGAATGATTTGCTTGGGTCAAATTTTACTTTTATATTAGAAAATGGACTCTATACAGTAGGAACAGGCCCTATTAATTATCGTTTTTGTTAAGTTTTCTGCCTGTTGGCAAGTTCTGGGACTAATGAGGTTTATTCGGACTTAGAAGTGTTTCTTCCACGTTTCTCGATCTTCAGCTTCCTCTTTTAACTCCCAATATTTTCTTCTATTATTCAAATCAGCGATCAGTTATGTTCATGTTCCTACTTCTCGCTTTCTACCACCTTTCTATCTATGGCAGTACGAAGAAGATATTTCTTCGCAAGATGTATTCAGTCCAATTTCTATGAAGGTTGCTGGCTAAAAGCATCCTCTTCTCTCTTACCCATTTTAAAACCTCTTCGTATGTTACTCTTTTCGTCCATTTATCTTCTCCATCTTCTTCCATCACCACATTTCAAAGCTCTCTTAATATTTCTTCTCTAACTTCCGTAATATCCAACTCTCCGAACCATACAGTGCAATACTCCTTATATAGCACTTGACCAGTTTCTTCCTTAGTCCAATATTACGCCTGCTAGTTAACAGTAATCTTTTCTTAATACAGAAGGAAATGTATGTATAACTGCAAGTAAGTTTTATGATAAATAAATAAAGTTCTTATTTAAAATAAGTTGACATGTGTCCTAGAATTTTCGAAAATTCTGTTTCTGAAGCGGAAAAAGGGGTTCAATTTTTATTTTATTTTAATTTCCCATTTTATATCCCTAAAATGATGAAAGTGAAGGAAACTGCTGAACAATTAAAAATGAAATTTTGAATATAGTTAGCATTGAGTTGACCTTGGTTTTTACATTACACTTTGCATATCCTAAGGGGAAAAAAAATTAAATTTTGCACAAATAATAACGGTTGCACCTCATGAAATGCATTTCTAAAAATAGTTAGTACTTGGGTCGATCTGCGATTTTTACCGTTTCATTTCGATTCAAATATGCACCTTTCTCATGCGAAGAACGGGCATTTCATCTTATAACTTCTATGATAGGTTTAAGTGATACAACAGTGACTTGTGGATACTCTTAGCGAAAAAGTTTTACGTGCATTGGAGAAACCGAAATAATACAAAAGTGATGTTTTAGGTATTCACGAGAAACCTTATATAATTCATAACAAATCCAAATATGTTCGACTGCTTCAGTAGCTTTCAGAACCAACACACGCCACTGTTATTTTTAATGTATTTTTTTCTTTCTTTTGCTTGTTTGTTTCTCGTTAAAGCTCTGTTGTTATCTGGTTAGGTTTTATTAGTTATTACAATCCCCACCACACTTTTTTTTATGTAATGGATAATACAAAAAGTTCTATTGATATGAAAGATCCTGAGTACGACAAATAGTTTATCTAATAGCATTTTGCAAGATTAAGCAAGACTACTTTTCAAAATAATTATGTTGTTTGTTGTTATTGAATAATTAAAAAAAATAGTGAAGACACTTAATGATAAATTTGTACATAATTTCCATTTTATTGGAAGTTTTTCAATGTAAAATAGCATTGCCTTGCATTAGAATCTGAAACGAATATTTCAATGTGAATATTAGTACAGAAAGAATTAAAACAGATTTTTTTTTTTTTTTTAATATTTGTTACAGCTCATCTTCTACCATGTGCTGCCTTATTATTGTTGGCATTTTTACATTGTCAGGTTGAAGCTTCTGTAGCGATATTGACACTTGCTGTTATGACAAATGGTGCTTTCGCATGTGGATTTTTCCAGAATCCACTAGATATTGCACCGAATTTTTCAGGTAACGTTTCTCTCTCTCTCTCTCTCTCTCTCTGTCTAGAATTGTTAAGAAATATAATTTGATATTCATATCTGAAGAATGGAGTTAACTTTGTCACTTGCACATAGTAGGAACATATTTAAAAACGAAATTCTTACCACAGAATGTGTGTCTGTAGAGAGTATGTTGATCTTAGTTTGAAGATACCAGCACACCGACCATCGTGGAAAACATGCTAATTGTAGTAGTGTACATGAAGAGGAGCATGATTCTTATAGTTTGAAGTTCATCTGACCAACACAATGAGTACAGTTGTGTGGACCACAATCTAAATGTAGAATGCTAGGACGAAACCGGCGAATGTCGATTGGTCGGAAGATAAAAAGTGTATTTGCCTTCAGGCTAACCACAGAAAATGGAATAGTTTCGAGGCTTTTGCTTACCTCCACCGTGAAGAAGAGGAAACAAAGAAACAAAATATATATATCACATGATTTCACGAAGATAAAATAAAATTTATCTGTCCCTTGGCGTTGAGCGTTCAAAGATCCAAACAATGTTCTGAAACATCCATTTCTTTTTAATTTCCATGAGAGAATAAAGAGAATTGTGTAATACATATTTCAAAAATAAAAAGTATTTCATTTTGGCTTCGCAGTTGCGAGTGTTTAGAACTTAAATGATTTTCCTTTTTATGAGTGAACATTTCGTGCCTTCAAACTAACACTAAGTTTGAAGAAAACGTTTCAAATAAAAGAAAGCATTCTTTAAATTTTTAAACCTGATAGTGTGTCCACACACCATAATTATCGGTCACCGATGCTTTTTGCATGTTATTGTGTGCAAAAATTAGTTGCCGACGAGACGAGGTGAAACAAGAGACAATATAAAACTCGTCCAATAAGGATAGATCTACTTTTGCGAGATGAAACTGCATTTTCAAGATACTTTTTGAGACGAGAAAACTTCAAATCTCATCTCATACAAAGTAAACCTCCCTGCACTTTCTCAGTTTCTTGCTTTTATCTTTCTTTTTTTTCTTTCTTCACAAACCAGGTCACGGTAAATTTATCAGAAAAAGAAAAACCGTAAATCACACCCAGACATTGACTGTAGTTTACTAGTACTATGCGGGATAAGCATGTGAATTAGGTTGATCACTCATTCTCTAAGAGGAAAGTTGTTCTCATGGGCCCTGTTATTTCAACTTCTCTACTTGTATTTTTTTTTTCTATTCTTACCATAACCACCCTCATAGTGGAAACTATGTCAGTTATAGAAACCTAAGTGCCTTTGTCATACCTTCCATGATGGCTATCCGAAAGGAGATATAAATTTGATGCCAGAAAAGTTTGAATTCACAACAAATATTGTGTATTAGAATAATGAATATTGAAGTAATTCCTTTTTTCTTATTTGTTTCTTCTCGCTTTTCCAGGATCACTGACTGGCTTAAGCAATGGGATAAGTTCGTTGACCGGCATTATCTCTCCAACAATTGCTGGAGTTATTCTGGATTCACAGGTTTGTATTAACGATGTCTTTATATTCATAGCCTTCACACAAGATAACATTAGGTCATTAATTAATTTGTTTGTAACTAATTGCTATACAAGGAACTTTTTTCAAGCGTTGGTTCAAGATTGCTGTAGTATGTAAATAATGCTTTTAAAAAAATCTACACCCTACGCTTCTGGCTAAAAGAGGATGATGAGAATATAAGATGTGGATGAAATGATTAGTGAAATACATCCCACTCCCATGCTCTAAGCCCGAATCGATCTTTCGACAGATATCTCCTGAAATAGCACGACATCCTAGCCAGCAATATTAACTTGAGTTCTCGTGAATTTACATATGGGCATCTGTATACACTTCGTGTTCGTGAAACAATAAAAATGGCTGTATTTTCAGACAGACACAGGCATTCGCTTGAATGATTGTAAAATAAAAGAAGCACACATGTAATTATGGCACACACCTATCCTGTGATAAAGTTCGGTTTATATTCGACTCGACAGGAATTAGAGGTAACTATGGGGACAGCAGCTGTGATGGGAGGTGATTCCTGACACCAAGATAAGACAAAGAGTATAGACCAACCTGGGTGCACAAATGCTTCCTTTCGGAGTTATAGGCTGACGAAAACAAGAAAAAATTAACTTTAAAAGTCCATAGCTCCAAAACTATAGGACCTACCGTAGTCGGGTCAGGAGTTCTCTTAGGAACTAGTATGTGCCCTACCCAAATATTCATACTTCAGAGTCCTACGGTACTTCCGCAACACTTTTTATAGAGGTGATTGATGAGTACTTCAAATTATAAGCCCGTGGCCAAACTCCCTCTATCAAAATTGTTGCGTGAATACCTTAGGGTTCTGAAACATGGATTTTTTTTGATAGGTCACTTACTAGTTCCTAAGTGAAGTCTTGACCCAACTACGGTGGGTCCCATACTTTTGGATCAATGGACCTTTAAAGTTAATTTTTTCATGTTTTCGGCAGCCTATAATTCCGAAAGGAAGCATTTGTGCACCCAGGTTGGTCTATATTTTTTGTCTTATCTTGGTGTCAGGAATCATCTCTCATACGTTGTCGGTGTTGTTTTGAAATATCCTGTATATATATATATATATATATATATATATATATATATATATATATATATATATATATCGGGTGTTCATTTATTATGTAGCCAAAATCCACTGGGGAAATCCTCACATCTAAACAATAAAAAAGTTCATGTGAACATAAGGCGAAAACAGCGTTGTTTCAAAGTTAGGAGATGCCGAAATCGAGAAAATTGTGACTTTGAGGCTGCCTAGCTCGAAAACTATGAGAGATATCAAAAGCGGTTAAAGAAATATCAGATTAACTAGTACACTGTCTATCTAAATAACCATATTTCAGAGTTGGGACATATCGACGCAACGGTTTTTATAGACGGAGCAGCGGTATAGGTTCCGCTCTTCCACCTCTCTCTCTAAAATCATGTGCGCCGGTACAACCCAACTCTGAAATATATGTATTTAGATAGAGAGTGTACTAGTTTCTCTAATAGTTCTTTAACCGACTTTGATATCTCTCATAGTTTTCGAGCTAGGCAGCCTCAAAGTTATAATTTTCTCGATTTCGGCATCTCGTAACTTTGAAACAACGCGTTTTTCGCCTTATGTACATATGAACTCTTTTTATTGTTTAGGTGTGGATTTCACCAGTGGATTTTGGCTACATAATAAATAAACACCCTTATATATATATATATATATATATATATATATATAAATCTTTGGGAGTAACTGTTTACAGGAACTGCAATATGTACGATCCCACAGAAAAGATTAATAAATGATTCTATATACTGCTGTTGAGCGTAGGATGATGTGATTTTCAGCTTGTCACACGCGTAGACTTCATGAGACTATGCAAGAAAGTCTTCATCACTTGCTCCACATCCTCTTGTGATACACTGATACACGAGGTCACACACATGTATTACAGGAGCAAAACAACTCATCTCTTCCTATTTATTCCACCACTTTATTATGCTATTGTACACGGACGGATCCTTTCGTACTTGGAACGAACGTGCTCTTAAGACTTTTAAAAAGTACCTGCAAGTCAACAGATCAAACAGATATAAGCTACATCTCTATACTCCTGAATCAAGAGACTTATCATTTGGGTAGTACATAGGTTTTGTGACCAGGGTTCCTACAAAAAACTGAAGATCGATTTCTCTGACACAAATTCTTGTTTTCCCTAATATAAATTCTTGAATATAAATGAGAAGATATGGGATAAGTTCTATCATACACTTTTTTAACGGCCTCCTCCATCCCCATAGCCGTCCAACACACTTCTTTAATTACCATTTACATATTTGTTATGTTGAATATGAGCAATTTATTATTTACACAAAATTAATTATGAAGGTATATAATATATCGCCCCCAGAAAGCAGAAAGGTGCTAAGCGCCACTTTCCTTGATTTCCAACTAAATGCATATCCTGACTACCTATTTCATGTTTAATGTTGTGCAGAAAGAAGATAAGGGGCAGGAGACAATATGAAAGGTCTGCAATGAAAACTGAATTCTAGGAGAAAGAAAGAATCGGAATTAATTAGTGTTTCATTCGTTTTTTATGTTGTCCTGAGAAATTTGCATTTTGGCGCTTAGCACCTTTCTGCTTTCTAGGGGCGATATGTATGATACAGTACCACATACCTTGACCTTGCAAATTACTTTTTTCCTTGAAAAAGCAATAAAAAGCAATATAGCATGCAGTCAAGAATATACTGCCAACTCTCCGCGAGATCTATTACTATCAATTCTAAAATGAAATTACATCTTGAAGTTTTACGTTCCACGGTTATGCCGTCTAGGCTAAAGGAGACGGTGATGATGAGAAATGAATAAAATGGTGGAATGAAGAAAGGGGGATAAAACGGGAAAATCCCAAGAAAACCCACGTGCATGGTGTTTGTTCACCACAAAGTTCACCTGCACGAGCTGGGATCGAATCAAAGACCCCATGAACCAGAAGTGAACGCTATACCACTGAGCCACCGAGGCCCACTATTAGTCCTAATATTGGCAACTGAAACATGTTAATCCTCATATTTTCATTTTTAAACAGAATTTTGTTTTGCTTTCAGTTCTTGAATTTGTTCTGCGAGAGTGTCTTGTTTTGTTTGTAACTAATTCCATTTGTTTCTTCTTGGTTTCCAATTTCTAACCTTCAGCACTTAGTTTTCTTTCTTCAACTTTGATTTTACTTTCCTCTGTACTTTCGATTCGTTTCAGTTTAAGGTATTCATCATAGCGTCTCCGAGCTGAACGAACTGAGAGAAGCATTCTTCGATCAACAGGAACAGATTCTACACCTACATAGTACATAATTGCATCATGTACCCGCCTCTGTGTTACCAGTGAATCTTCGATTTGGTTTTCTACAATAAGTGTCTTATTTACTAAGAACCCGCACTCTACTGGAGCACTGCCGTGGGATAAAATTAAACATATTTTCACAACATGCCACAAACTGGAATATTCTTGTTTCCTGGACATTACCTTTGCAAAGAAGTCATCTAACCTGATGCTACCATCTTCTCTTCATATTCTCTGAACTCAATTGCAAGAGACCCCTGGATTTCAGTACAGAAAGACATAAATTGACACTTTGCTTTCTCAGGTACAGAATAAGATATTTTGTTATGCACATGCAGGGTTTGTAGAATGCGTTTCATCCTAGTCTGAGCAAGTTCTGGATTGTTCTTTCGTAGCCTGGGGTCCAAAGCTGACAAAAGCATGTACCGGTTTGTACTTCAAAAGGCTCCTTTCCACAATTTTCTTGATTGTGCCCAGCAAAAAATTTTGACAGTCAAGCCTGAAAGCCAGTTTATCTTTATCTGATGTTTTGAGATCTTTCAGTAGTTTTTCTGTTTTAACACCGATGCCCACGAAGATGACAGGTCATACTTAGACTTCTGCTTTTACATGATCACTTATCACCCTCTCTGTCCTTCTCTCTCTCTCTCTCTCTCACACACACACACACAGTACCTCATTCTCTCAGAACGAAATAGCATCAGTGCATCATTCATGTGAATGCTGTATCATTGTGGTCCTCTTCACAGATCAATTTGTACAGCTGATATAGAGGAAATGATGTTAGATTGAAAAAAGGAATGTTACACTTGCACATTTGCGTTCCCTGATTCCCATGACATTTTGCGCAAAATGCATGATTTCCCTAACATGTTTCCATTTCCCTGACATTCCCTGATTTTCCAGAATGTAGGAACCCTGTGTGACGTAAAGTACTACTAAGAAAAGATTTTTGGAAATGTGATGTGGAAGGGTAAACAGGTTTGCAACTATTATAATATGTCTATATCTTGGAATCACTTAAGGTTAGAGATGTAAAACGTGGTATTTAGACTTTTCTTTTAAAATAATTAATAGCGTAGAAAAGGGGAAAGAAAAGGAAAAGAGTAGGGATTGCATTGTTATATTACGATGTCCATATCTCGGAATCTCTTAAGTTGAGAGGCCTGAAATTTGGTATTTACAGTTTTCAATTAAAATCAAAACAAGTATTTGAACATTTTCTTCAAACTTGACATAGAAAGAAAGAAAAGGACTTTTTTTCCCACTAAGATGCCCATACGATGTGTTCCAATTTCGTGTGAGAGACGAATTCCACATGAAAGACACAGGCCTAACGCAAAATATGCTAACACACAATAACACGTAGGGTGGATATGCCCGTTTTAATATAAAATTGCATTCACGTAAGCTACAAGAAACAAACAAACCTTGTAGATTTATTGGTTAGTAAGGTAAGTGAGATTGATGTGAAGCAAGGATGAAGAGCGAAATCGATTACACTTTAATTCATAACGATCAATACTCATATAATAATTAGGTTGGTGTCACTGAAATGTCTGACCTGATGAGAATCATTACCAAAGGAAAAAGGAAAGGAAACTACAATACTTGGTTAATCAGAATAGTCACCGTCTGCAACCGCACACTTTTACTATTGCTCCTCAACCAATAATTGGATTCCGTGGAAGAAAAAAAGTTTGCAGTCTGCGATACAAAAAAGTTCTTAACCGCACGTAGCACTGCCCGATCTTCCCTTCCATGAAGTGATCGAGATGCCAGGAGAGGCAGTGAGAGTTATTGGGGGAAATACAGCGGGTAAAAAAGGATTTCATATTGCAATCTAAAGCCTGCACTACTTTGCACAACATATAAGGGCATTGTGTGTTAAGCATTGCTAGATGCTTCCGGATATGTTTGTAGTGCAGTTCATTGACCTCAGAACTATAATGATCTGCATTGGTGATTAACCTCGTCTAAGAAAAGCATGGTGGATCACTCCCACTATATACCACTATACAATCGTCTTCTGCGGGTTTTTTGAAACCATTCTGAATGTTGATCACAATCCAATCATTGTTGTGACCCTTTACAGCTATCATAGCAAATCCATTTTTTAACTGAAGTGACAAACCGTTTCAGGAAACCTTCCCTACACTTAGAAAACTGCAATCTCCAGAGGGCAATTTTTGTTGAACGGTGTCAACTCACATGGTATCCATGAGTCCATCCTTTTCCGCTTATTGATTGCATGAAGTCTCCGACTGACAGTGATATGGTGTATGCCTAAGTCATTTGCAATAACACGAACATTTTTCCGCGAGTCAGCTTCCACATTGTTCCTGAGTAGCTCATCCGAACATGATATTGGTCGGTGCCCAAGAGTCTTATTTTGCAATGGTATGTCACCGGAATGAAATTTGACATCAACGGCGAATGATGCATTCATTCACCATTCCTAGCCTAAATGCATTGTGAATGTTGTATGAGTGCAGCTTGCTATGCAGATTATTTCAGCTTGAATTCGTAAAGAAAACTCACTCGAATTGTGTGTCCTTGATAATGCACTTTCATACGAGGCTGTTCAACAATGGCTACCTCCGAGTATCTGAGTACCTCAGACTGATTGTTGGGCATGTACAGAGTTCGTAACATTAGACGGGTGACCTTAGTCCATTCCTTTCCTGTGTTGGTAAGGTAAGCTTCCCGCCGAATGTCAATGCGGACATTTCACTCATACCAACTTAATTCCATCCGCAGCGCAACAAGTTCAATTTATATTTACGTACAATTTTAGTACTTTTTTATAAGCACATAATTTTTATTAGTTTAATGAGCAACTCACTTTAGGAAATAATTTTGAAACTAGTCAAGCGCGGGGCCCAATTTGGAGCAATTGACTATCTATTACACACAACCAGTAAAATAAATTAATTCCTGTCTTCGTAACTCAAGTCATTACTTTGTAATATAATGCACCAATTCTTTTGGAAAATATTATTTTTATATTTTCAGGACACCCTAGAAGGATGGAGAACAATATTTTTGATAGCAGCAATATTGTACATTGCTACAAGCTTAGGGTACTTAATTGGAGTGAAAGCTCAAGTTTTGCCCTGGAATGATTTCAAAACAAAGGATTCCTGTGAGACAGAACAGCATTGTATCCACGACGACGGCCATATCATGACATTGACATGTGCTTAAATTGTTGTTAAGTTATTGAACATTGGTAAAACCGAAACAAGCATTGTATATAGTTACATTATATATATCTTAAAGTTGTCAAATATGTCGCTGCTTATCGCCTTAAAATACCGAAGAATTAAAAAAGAACAACTTAATAAAGTGTTTAACAATCATATAATTATGTTTCTTATTTTTAAACATATTTTGAATGGATATTTAAAATCAACACGAATAATCCTTTAATCCGTTAATCATTACGAATAATTCTTTAGTTTTTTGTTAACTGTATAAAATTAGACCAGTCTAGAACCTGACCTAAATATACGGTTCGAAATACACGGCGATGGTGTCTCCCAACTGAACTTCTTTTCCGCCCTTGACAGGTGCTCTGCCACAACATTACCTATATATATTATTTTGTCCTCAGAATTTAATGAACCAAGTACTAACTGACAACTACTTGCAAGAGTAGTTCGGTTTCTTTGATATTTTAAGCAAAAACTATTCCACATTCTGTGACACGTTTTTCATGGGTTAATTTCCTATGTCGATTTGAGTCACTAATCAGATGAACCAGTTTATTCTTACACGTTTAGCGAAGATCATTGGTAGGTTGGCGGGATAGGCGTACTCAAATGGAATTCTATAATGCAGCTACCTAGTACCTAGTATCATCGACATATTTCTACGTTTGAAAATAATATATGAGAAATTCGCAATAGCAGAAATTACGTGCAAAATTCATAACTAGGGTTTCTCCAGAGTTTGGAAAGGGAGAGAAGTAATATAAGATTTTACTTCAAGGCAGAAAAGTACGAAGTCGCGAGCTCAGGTCTAGGGCTCAGTTAACCTCAAGTTTAATAACTGAGAGCATGTTCTGTAAATGGATAGTGAGTCAGTGCCTGAGTCTGTGCGAGTGTGAGTCTCAATGAGCTTAATGAGCCCAAGCTCCATTGAGAGTATCAGCCCAAGCCCTTATCAGCATGCTCAAAAAGGTAAATAGGAGCAAGATCGAAATAGAGCGTTGAGACCGAAAACGAGATCCTTCGTCCGCGTGAGTTGGAGTGAGCCACGATTGCAAACTGTTATCTCTGCTTCAGGATACTTTATACTTTTTGCAATAATATGCGGGCATTAGAATTTCACAGACAAAGGCGATTCATGTGTAGTCGCTTGCTTTCCTGTTTGATGATCATGAATAAATTAGGGATACAAGAACTAAGCATATCAGCACATCAAGTAGAAAGTTCATCAGTAAAACCAACTTTAAAAAAAAATCGAAGTTTCCGTCTTGATTAGTTAAAATTTCTCATATGGACGTAAACGGTGTATCATATACACTTGTATATCAAAAGTCTAGGGTTATAGCCTAACTCCGTTATGACTGAAGTTGTTAGAAACAGGCGATTTTCAATAATAATAATAATAAAAAAAGCAACCTGTTAAATTCAGTTGGTTACTCAAAAATGACATGGAGAACGTGCACATTGTTAGGGTGGGGACCTTGAAAATCTCGAATCCATTTCCCAATAATGTTGCACTGCTACCATAGTGAGGGCCAAAGGAAACTGGAAATATTACTTTTCACTTAACATAGGGTACCTTTTCTTAAAATCAGCCCTAAAGAATCTACATTATTCTTTAAAAAAAAAAAAAAAAAAAGTCTAAGCTTTTCATAACTTGTAAAATGGGTTTCGTCCAATAAAAGAAAAAGACTTAACAGTTCATAAAATCTTAAACGCCCCCTAAGTACTCTATCGTCCCTTTTTTGTATCAGTACCCCCTTTAAAAACGAGAACGCATCCTGGTGGACGTTAACGTCCACGTTGAGACCAACTTGAATAAATGCCAATATTTAGAGAATAAGTAAAACTTAAAGCAAAGACTTTTTACAATAAAATAGAAACAATCAAAATCACAATACTCTTTTAGCAAGTATAATTCTCTTTAATATGAGAGGAAAGAGATCGAAAGCGCTGTTGACAACGATCGCAAAGGATGACTGCCTTCAGGACATGCTGAGGATCAAACCATATATAACGTGCCAAGTGGGTATGTAAGAAGTTAAACTGGAACTGCCAGTGAAGTGATTAATATAACTTTGTTCTATACTCTTTACTAATGTGTAAGAATAAATTCATTTGAAATACAGAATATATAAAACTTAAAATTACTTCTTGGGTCTCTTAGTGCTAACAAAAGTATATGTAGTACAAGGGATATTTTCGTTACTAACTCCGAATCTACAGACCCTTTAACAAAGTAAAATAAGTTATAAAATAAAATTGACTGATAAACAATTTGTATCTGTGCATTTATTACGTAATTTCTTGTCGACATTTTTAACGTAACTGTACAAAATAAATTACAATTCCATAAAACCACTTAGAAACTCTTTCACCGCCAAAACATCAAGTATTTTCTGTCTCTTGATCTCCTGTTTCTGGTAACTGTCTTGGTGTTTTATTCGGTGACTCTAATTGGATTGTTACAGGTCCATCATTTTCTATGTTAACTTGCATGTACGCCCCAAATCTTCCGTCTAAAATAAAATACGAATCCACAATTATTTTGAACTCGAGAGCAAAATATAAGGAGAATTTTCAGTAAATGCGGTCAACTACAGAAAATAATGCGATTTCTCACAAATAATGTCTTACACCAATTCTAACTAAAGTTTTCGATAAACACAAATATTATTTATCAACTATAGGTACATGGACGATGATAATAATTAATTTTTTTTTAATCCTTTGAATAGTACATAGGGTTAAGAGTTACTATGTTTATTTTGTTGTGTATACATGATGGAACATTTATATTTATATGCCCTTACAACTTTTAAGCTAACAGTCAAAAATAATCTAATATTTTGTACCATGCAAATATCCGCAAGGGGACATTGTCATATTGTACTCTACATAAAGTTATTATTATTATTATTATTATTATTATTTCAAATTCCACTACATCAGGTCATTACATATTTCAAATCAACATATTTATGAAAACTTACAATATCAGATTTATTATCAGTGTTACGAAGTAAGGACTCTACAGTATCACAAAGATTCAAATTTCGGTGGCCTCTATAGGAGTAACAACGCAAGTGCGACAAACGATGCAATGCAGTACTCTGGTGTCTAATACTATGATAATGATATCACGGATTTCGGATGAATAGGATCAAAGATACAAGAGATTGATAATTTAACATTTTCAAAAGCCTGTGTTTCAAACATTTCGAAAAGTGTTTAGATATGTATCTCAATCAATTTCATGGATGGCTTTCGATAGATGTGAAGATCATAGTGCCTTTCACATTAACTTGACATCTCAAATCATTCTGGATATATGGTAAATACTGGTAAAGTTTGCAACACTGCTTAAAATTACGTAATTCCGAAAACCTGTCATTAAACCTACGAAAAAATACTGCTGTAATGTCATAGAAGCAAAGTAAATTAAAGAAGCAATTTAAAAAGTTTACACAAAGACGCCATTTTAAGCAATATATCACATTAAGCCATTTTTTCTCATATCTCAAGAAGAGTTTGAGATATCAAACTGCTGTAAACGGCACCATAATTTTTATGATTATTGAAAACCATCTACGTAATCGGACGGAAACTCATCTAAACACACTTCCAAATTAAAGTCCTTTGAAAAAAGTCAAAATTTTCATTCCTTGTAACTTTGTTTCCACTTGTTCAAAATACGTCACATGGTGACCATAATATTCGATACTAAGGTACTTTGGATGTGCATTACCTCGACTGTGTCACTTGCGTAAACACTGTTGCAGAATCATCCAAAATTTTATTGTTTTTCGAGGTTTGTGATACTGTAGCGTCCTTGGTTTGCAATACTGCACAAGCGTGAAACTGCAAGTTTTCGATTTACATATGGATTTCAAATATCAAATATGTATAACCTAACGTAGGGCCATTTCAAAAACTACAACTTTATGTTGAGTTGGCAACACATTGTTAATCTAGTGGTTACAAAAAATACAACTTTATATTGCGTTGCCAATACTGTTAATCTGGCGATATTGAAGAGTATGTCAAAGAATATCTCAATGTCGATACTTGCATGGTACGAAACTTGAGCATTTTGTATCTATTAGTTTAAAAGTTACAAGGGCTATTAAGATAAACGATCCACTCTGTTACCGATGTATTGATACACAAAAAGAATTCCATACAACGGGAACATAGCAGCTAAGCACTTATCTCTGGTCCATGACGCCAAGGTATCCCAGTTGCGAGTTAGTGATAGATAACATTGTATCCGTGGTTTTTCTCATGGTTTCCCCGTTTTCTTCTCATATTCCCATTTCACTAATTCTTCGAAAATTCACTTACTTTTATCAACCATCTGTCTCCCTTACTCTATGAACATAAATTCGCCAATTCTTTGAAAAGTTACTTACTTCTATTAATCGTCTGTCTCCTTTGTTCTAAAAGCATAAATTGTGGGTCATTAAAGATTGTTTTTTTTTTTTTTTTTTTTTTTTTTTTTTAAATTTCACACAAAAATGTAGAGAAAGTCAAAAAGCTGATTTCTCAGACATTCATTACAATTCTTTACATTCCCCACAAAGGTCAACTTTTGCCAGATTTTTCATAAGACATAATCTTCGTGCTTTGAAAAGTAACGCAAAACAAAGGTATTAACCACATTTCCGAAACTGTCAAAGAAAAGAGCTATCCAGCATACATCTTAAAGTTTTGAGAGAAATTTAAGGGAACTTTACCATATAACAAACAAGGCATCAGTCAAAAAATACGTAAACGCATATTGTGCTCATGCAACGAATTCTACATACACACTACAAAATAGAATATTGAAAATAAGCTTAATGAGCAAGTTAGGGATATTACAAATGAGTTCCCAACTTCGGAATTGTCATAGCATTTACCAAATAATGACCTATACGACATTAACGAAATTAAAGTTTTAGTGAACATTGCTAAAATTAGAAAGTGTGGACAATATTCAAAGTACAAGGTTTATATATATATATATACCTGTTCCTCCTTCGCAGCGGTAACTATTGGTGCTACAGACAGCGGGTTTGGATTCTCCAACATAGAATCCAGGACAATGAGTAAATGAAACTGCCAGAATGGCGGACAGAATATATTTTGTTAGATCTGAGTGTTCAGAAGCCAAGGTGTCGAAAATACGATGTTCCTTGGTGTTGATGTAGATCAACAGGGGAATGTTTGAAAGATTCAGTTCCCCTAATTAGTGTATATAGGTTGGTTGGTCTGTAGTAGGCGATTGTGGGACACATGTGATAGGTTTATTTTGATTTTTGGTGATAAGGTAAGTATAAGAAATGAAAGGTTCATGAGTTTCTGTGGCTAGGATGATATTGTGTAAGAATGTTCGAAATGAATGATATTACAAAAACGGAAGTTCTTATGTTAGTTCGCATTTTTTGTGCGTTTCAGTTTCTTAAAGACAAATGCGGAGGACTATCTATGATTGATGATGCTTACCTTATGAACTTCTTGATATGCAGATAAGCGGTGTATCTGCACACGTTTTAAAAAGGAACTCTTTAACAGAATTGGACTACATCATCCGGGTAGAAGAATAAGGTTTTAAAAAATTGCAGTAGAAAATGTCAACTAACCTTTAACAAGTTCTGGTAGATACTGAGCTCTAAGTTTACTTAAAAACTCATTGTAAAATTCCTCGGACTGCTTGGGAGCCATTGCGCTATGAAAATCCAACTTATTTCCTTTAAGGATGTGATAAAGAGTAAACTGACTGACACATAGCACTTCCAACTGCTTGTCTTTTACACTAAGAGACCATCTTTTTCCTTTATCATCTTCGAATACTCGCACATTTAAAATCTTCCGTACGCTAGAAATAATAATAATAATAATAATAATAATGTTTATTTCTGTACCATGAACAGCCGAATGGCAAAAATACAACACTTTATCATAGAAAAATAAATACATATTACATACAATATATATTATCAATAAAAGAAACAATAAAAGAATAAAAATAAAAAAAGATTAAATAATAATTCTTTGTCAAATAATTACCAAATATTTTATAGCCTTAAAATAGATACAATGCATAACACTATAAATAATGTTCGTCAATCTTTGAAATTTAATGCTTTTGTATTGATTAAAAATGACTGTAATTATATAATGGATGTAGCTAAAATGAATTAATATAATAAGTTGATGATGGTTACAAAATACAGAAATATATCAACACCATGCATTATAAAACAATAATAATAATAATAATAATAATAATAATAATAATAATAATAATAATAATAATAATAATAATAATAATAATAATAATAATAATAAAACAAGGTGAAAACTCAAGTTGAAATTAAAAATTATGATGACTTTTAACTTCAGAATAGTGCTTATTACATTATTCAACATCTCATTCTTTCTTTCATCTGCGCTGAACGAACTACAGTAGTGTGAACAAAAAAACTTACGGTACTCTGACTTTCTATTTTTGTAAATAATAATAATAATAATAATAATAATAATAATAATAAAATATGAACAAGTGACACTACATACTCTTAAACAACAATGTATACTTAATCAAACTAGAGTAACAAGTAACACGTTCCGTGCGGTAGGTTTCCAATGGGTTAATCTACAACAGTTTAGGTTGCTAGTAAGTCGAACATGTTTGGTTTTACACCTTCGACTCGGGCAAACCGGTGAGCCATCGAATTTAACTTCACGTACTCAGTCTCTTCTATCGAGATACCAGAAGAGGTGGTAATTGATGGAAGAGACGTCAGTACATGGTAGGTGAGGGAGTTTCATACGGAAAGACTTGGACAGCCTGCACCCTTTGAACGATATATGGACGTGCATTGTCGTACAACATAAGGATACCATGTTTTCTGACCTTTGCTGGTGCTTGCGGACAAGTTTGTGGTGCATTCCATGGAGTTCAGCATATAATTCGCAGTAATGGTTTCGCCTTCACGGAGAAAGACATGATGGATTAGCCCACCATACCAGTGGACGAGTGGCTTTGGAAATCTTACTGGACGTTGATTACGATCCAATTACTGTCTTGGGCACTAAGGTTTGTCTAAGCATTAAATAATAAAAAAAAAAAAAAAAAAAAAAAAAAAAAAACCAGAAACGACAATCTGATGCAGGAAAACTTTCCGGTTATGCCATACACTCAGAGAGCTGCACACATCCAGGCAACGATCCTTGTTGATTCGTGTCAACTCATGAGGAACTTTTAAGTCCAACCTTTTCGACTGTGAGGAACTGCCGAACGATAATGGTATATGTATTAGAGTGGGTAAAAGAAAAGTGAATTTTCGAATATTGAAATCTAATAGTGCAGGAAAGTTCCGTATTCGGATAAGAATACAGAAAATATTGAAAAATTCCTATATTTTATCTTCAGTTCGCGCAAAGGGTCTGAAGTTTGGAAAATATGATATCACCAATTGCTTTAACGCTTAAATTTTACAGATTAAGTTTTTCTACTTCTAATACTATGAAATTACTTTATTTTACCACATATTAATTGCAAAAATATTTCGAAAATTACAGCGGTACATTAAGAGTTCCTACGTAAGGCCTAAAATTAGTGAATGTCGGAGAAAATTGGATTTTTTATAGTACTACAAACAAACATACTCTGTATTAAATTACATACAAGGCCATGTTTTACTCTTTTGCTCTACAAAACGAAATATACATATTCAAATTTGATACGAAAGCATTAGCTTGTATCTTTTTTTTACAAAAATACCCAAGGTGCATCCAATCCGAGCTCGATCCATACCCTACCTACTCAACTGTATAACCATTCAGAGTTATTAGATTATGTTCTTTCACCATTATCAGTCAAGGGAGTCACATTTAGGCCCTCCAATTTTCAGTCGATTTAGGTATCAAAGACTGCAATGTTGCTCTAATATAGCCACTTCTTTATCATCTCCGAACACTTTTCTGCGGACTCTGTAACAAGTTTAACAAACTTTTCCACTGCTTGGATGTGAAAGTGAAATTTATACATTCAAATTAAGGCAGCATTTTATTTTCCATAAATGATAAAATAGTTTCTATTGTCAAGCTTTCCATTATTGAAGGGAATATCAGCTTACATTTTGTCCAATCAATCAACTCAAAAGTTCTAACACAGTTATTCCTCGTCTGTTGATTCCTGGATTTCAGTATTTTTCTGTTACCCAACTCTCGTATGCATTATCTGTAAGCGAAGAACATGTTCTCAGAATGGCAGAAGAACGCATTTCACTGACAGATATTTTTAAAGTTGGCCGGTAAATGCCGTGTTGCTTCCAAAACCTTAAAGTCTTACTTTCACTGACAATCCCTACTTCCCTAGACTATTAGCAATATTGCAATAAACCCCTGCTAGTAAGACTTTAAAGCTTCTATTTAAAGTATAACGAATAGATGACAGAGCAATGCCGATTTTATTAATACCCATCGTGTATATGGGTTCCCACCATAATGAATATACATTTAAATGATGTATTCGGGCTCCTAACTTGAATGGTTAATATCGAACCAGACAGCAGAATATGTCTTCATATTGTAAACGGTTAGTGTCCTACGTTTATTCGTAGGACTTGTTTGAGAAATAAACACTCGTAAGACTGAAAGCAATTTGATAACATGGATTCCGTACTGGGTTTTGGAACAGAGAATATAAAACTTGAATTCTACACACAATGACAAGTTGGTTCTTAATTTCTTCCTGAATACGTGTGAAAATGTTTCAACTTAAATTCTTTTGTCGCTGTACATTACATCATCATCAGTTTGTTGAGTGATTTGCAGTTCAAGACCGTCAGCCGAATGTTCAAGATCATCGACTGAATGTTTCTTAATTATGATCTTACGAAGAAGTACATACTAAGGATTTTGCCCATAAATTAGGAACAGAAGAAAATCTTACTATCGAATATATATATTTATTAGATTACTTATATTCTACAGTAAAACGACAAGCAGAAAATTTTCATACATCATGCCCTTTTATGTAGCAACATGTTTTCTAAAGAAAGCGCTGAAGAACAGGTAAAAAGTGTCTTGAAACTGTTCACAGATTCTGTCTTTTAGATGTTTTAACGTTTGACAATTTTTATTTGCTATTAATAGAGATGCATTTCATAATATCAATGAATGATTAAACTTACATGTATTCAATGTCTTTTGCAGTGTCGTCTCTGGAGATGCCAACAAGAACACATAGTCCTCTACCAATGGAACTTATTACTTCATTGTCCACTGAAAAAGAGATTACAATACTTTTACAATTTCTATGGATCGTTTAAGAACAGTGCTTAGTCTTTACATACAATTCCTAATTTTTTTTAAAACACGTTTCCGCACACCGTCCCAGCTTGCAATGATTCTTATATATTATATGTTATCATCATTATCATAGATATTCTTTCATTATCGGTAGGTCACTTGCAGCACTTTTACTAGAAGGGACAATAGACGAGGCAGTGGATCCCTTCGCTGATATTCTTCATGGAACAGTGAAAGACTTTGTACAGTCCAAAAAAATAAAAATACCGAAATTTCCACCATGGCACGACGAAGAGACTCGTCACACATTGCGGAATAAGAAAAAGGCTTGGTAACTGTGGCGTGCATTTCCAAATGAACATACTTATAAGATTTTTTTCTGATATAAGACGTCACGGAAAATAACAACAACAACAACAACAATAATAATAATAATAATAATAATAATAATAATAATAATAATAATAATAATAATAATAATAATAATAATAATAATAATAATAATAAACTTTTAAGATGCAAAAACCTAGATTATATTTTAAAAATTTCAGACACTAGCATCAACAACCCTAAACAATTCTGCTCTCTTATCAGTTCTAGGTTTAAAATTCCACCATACCTCTTGTGATGTATAATGATGCATCAAGTGCAGAAGACGCGGAAAGAACAGAAATTTTTAGCGAATTCTACTGAAACAAATTCTCAAACGCAAATACACCATCCACTTATCCCCTGTTCAATCTGTTTGCCCATTCACGTTATCTCATATATCTACCACTCCTCCAGAGGCTGAGTCACTCTTATTGTCTCTCCGGCCTGAGAGAGCCTCTGGCTCTGACAATATAAGCTCTTTCTGCGTTCCACAGCATCTATTATTTCTTTTACTCTTTCACTCATTTTTAATAGATGCTTCTCAGAAAGCTATTTTCCCTCTTCCTGGAAAACAGCCCGTGTCTCCTCCATCTATAAATCCGGACCGAAAGATCACGTGTCATCCTACAGGCCTATTTCGCTACTCTCAAACATATCATCGTCTATGAGAAAATTATCAAAGACAGACTTCTCAAATTCACCTCTCCCTATATTACCACAGCCCAACATGGTTTCGTGTCAAATAGCTCTTCTCTCACTAACCTCAGTAACACGCTTAATCACGCTGTAAATAATGTTTCAAAACAATGCACAACTTGACACCATCTATTTTGATTTATCTAGTGCCTTCGATTCCATTAACCATTCTTATCTAACTTGCAAAATCTCCAATAGATTTGGTGTTCATGGGCCACTCTTATTTTTGTTGAATAACTACTTACGAGGTCACACCCAGACAGTTGTCTTGGCGGGATCGATTTCTAATTCTGTACGTGTAACATCCGGAGTAGCACAGGGAGCGTACTTGGACCACTCTTATTCATATTCATACTGTACATGGATGATCTGACTAGTTGTTTCAACTCAAATTCCAGCAGAACTATGTTATTTGCAAATGACTGCAAAATCTTCAGAGAAGTGAACGGTATAGAAGACTCTGAGCTACTTCAAAACGACATAGATAAATTTTCCTCCTGGTATAACACATGGCTCCTAAAAGTTAATCCCGACAAGAGTAAATCTATAACATTTTCCCTAGAGAAAAATATTGTATAAACCTCATACAACATAAATGGTTTGCCCATCATGGGAGTCAATAGTCATAAGGATCTCAGAGTTACTTTTGACACAAAACTAACTTTCACAGACATATAAACACTATCACTAAGCATTCGATGCGTCTTCTAGGACTTCTGTATAGATTAACATAAATACGGAACATCTCTTCCTTAGCAACTTTCTACAAAATAATAATCTTTCCTAAATTGGAATACTGTTCACCTAACTGGACAATGGTACCTCCTACAAACCTATCTCATTTAAACTCAGTTCTAAACTTCTTTCTTACAATAATACGCTTTAGAGTACCTCGCACACGTGCGATGACAAAACACGAATTGTTACAAACACTAAATATTCAACTATCTGACACTTGTCATAAAATCAGTAACTTCAAATATCTGTATGAACTCGCACGCACATGGTCAACCCAAGTCCAAAACGCTACTCTCAGAATTATATTTTTGAATTCCCTTCAGACAAACACGTAACACATATCTTTTTCATATAATACGACCTAGACTTTCAATAGTTCAACGTTCTCTGTTCTATAGGCTTCCTAAACTATACAACGAAATGTCACATATACCCATAATTTATTTAATTCTGAAGCTGTATACAACTCCGCACTACGACATCATTTTAGTGGATAAACTTTAGTCAGTTATTGCCAACCTTTCTTGTTATCACTTACATGTTATTTTATTATTATTATTATTATTATTATTATTATTATTATTATTGCATTATGTTTTAACTTTTAGATTTGTTAGATATTCCAGTGTAAACTGGCGTTCAGATGTATCTGGAATTATGCTCGTAAATAAATAAATAAATAAAATGAGAAGCTTCCATGCTTAACGGTCTTCAGCTAACCTTTTCGTCTTCACGTACATTCTCCTTTTTTGGTGCCGTCCATCAACTATAGCCTCCGCCGCCTCCTCCCTCTCTTTCCTGTCACTATATCCTCTAAAGTCCATGTTCCTGCCTCATATAGCACAATACTCCACACGAAGCATTTTATGACTCTTTATTTATCATTATTAATAATACTACCCAGATAACGAAAACTAGTTAGCTGCTCTATTTTCTCCCCGAGTATATATTTGACACCGACCGCTTCATTCCAATCACCATGACTTTTGTGTTTCTAACATTTATTTTCATACAATATGCTTCACAGTCTTCCTTAAGTTTTCTAACATCTTCTGAATTTTCTTTTCAGATTCAGTAATAAGTACCGTATCATCTGCAAACCGTATATACCTAATAACCTAATCAATCTAACTCTTACCGAAATGCGTCTTCATTACGTAGGCTCTTTTTCATTATCTTTTCTAGATATATATTATATAATGTTGGCGAGAGCCTAAATCCCTATTGAACTTCCCTTCTAATTGCACTCTACTCTGTCATTTTCTCCCCTATTCTAATACTTACTTCTTGGTTCATTATAAGTTTCTTTTGAGTAGACTTCGGATTTTTGCATATTTGTATGTTTTTTTCCTGATTTGATATACTCTTTCAACAGAAATTCGTTTCAGGTGTTTTGGGGTAAAAGAGCAGAGTTTTATAGTGCATATATTTGCATATTTCGGAGGTTAATGCATGTTCATGTCGTTACTGGATATAACTGCATATTTAAAGAAATGACCAATTTGATAAATTTTAACTTCCAACAACTCTCTTCATAAATGGAATTTCAAGTTTCTAATATAAATAGACTCATGATCTTTAAATGATTCAGTGTTGTCGGTTTAGAATATCTTCCAAAGTCATGTGAAAGGAGAATAAGAAAAGGGGTGAGTGATTTATCCTTCCGGCAATGATACATAACTGTCACCTTTTTGGAAGATGATATAAATAACGGTGTCAAATCAGTAAAATCACCTACAACAAAATTTTCACGTCAACCATCTCGGAAGTTAAAGTTGCTACTGTTGTGTGTGTGTGTGTGTGTGCGTGAATTTGAAATTGTGTTGTCCTGTGGCAATATAAGAATACCAAAAGAAAAATCTGGGTACATTTAGTTGTAGTGCGACATCTTTAAATTTGAATTTTAACTAGCTCAGGATTTTGTCCAATTTTTGCCCACCCAAGAAAAAAATTAGTACCATTGAAGTTAACAAAGGAGGGCCATTCCAAAATTTTGGCCACTTCTATGACCTGTAGTGAGACACCTTTAAATTCAAATTTTAACTTGCTCAGCATTTTGTCCATTTTTGTCCACGCAACAAAGAAATCTGTACCATTCAAATAAACGAGGGAGGGCCATTTCAAAATTCGGCTACTTCGATCACCTGTAGTGCAACATCCTCAAATTCGAATTTTAATTAGCTCAGAATTTTGTCCATTTTTGTCACCCAACAAAGCAGCCTGTACCATTCAAATAAACGAGGGAGGGCCATTTCAAAAATTTGGCCAGTTCGATCACCTGTAGTGCGACATCTTCAAATTCGAATTTTAATTAGCTCAGAATTGCATCGAATTTTTCAACATTTTTTTACCGCCAAGAATAAATTCTGTCCATTGAAATAAACCAGGGACGGTCATTTAAAAATTTGGCCACTTGGATCACCTGTAGTGAGACATTTTCAAATTCGAATTTCAATTATCTTGGTGGTACAAAAATCCACAAAAATAGGGAGAATTTTAAGCTAGTTAGAACTTGAATTTAAAGATGTCACACTATTGGTGATAGAAGTGCCCAAAATTTTGAAATGGCCCTCCTTTGTTAATTTGAATGATGCAAATTTTTTTGATGGTACAAAAATGCACGGAAATTGGACAAAACTGAGCTAATTAAAATTCGAATTTGAAAATGTCGCACTATAGGTAATCGAAGCAGCCAATTTTTGAAATGACCCTCTTTCGTTTATTTTAATGGTAAAAAATGTTTTGTTGGTGGTACATGAATGCAAAGAATTGAACAAAATCTTAAGCTTGTTAAAATTCGAATTTAAAGATGTCGCACTACAGTGATCGACGTGGCCAAATTTTGAAAATGACCCTCTCTCGTTTATTTGAATGGTACAAAGTTTTTTCTTAGGTGGACAAAATTCTGAGCTAAATTCGAATTTGAAGATGTCCTTCTACAGGTGATCGAAGTAGGCAAAATTTTGAAATGACCCTCCTTCATTTATTTGAATGGTACGATTATTATTATTATTATTATTATTATTATTATTATTTTTGTTGGGTGGAAAAAAATGGCCAACATTCTGAGCTAGTTAAAATTCAAATTTCAGATGTCACACTACAGGCGATCGAATTAACCAAATTTTAAAGCCCCCTCCCTCGTTTATTTGAATGGTACAAAATTTTTCTTGGGTGGACCAAAATGGACAAAAATTGGACAAAATGCTGCGCTAGTTAAAATTCGAATGTGAAGATGTCGCACTGCAGGTGATCGAAGTGGCCGAAATTTTGAAATGACCCTCCTTTGTTAATTTGAATGGTACACATTTTTTCTTGAGTGGACAAAAACTGGATAAAGATGTCACATTACAACTAAATGGGCCCGAAAAATTCTATAGAAGTTATCTTCTGAAACAATGGCTGGAAGTTGAGAGACATTAACAATTCAAAACGGGAATATATCTTGCAAGGTGTATGCAGGGCCGGATTTAGCATTTTGGCGCCCCTAGGCTCAATAATTTTTCCGCCCCCTAGTCTGGTTAAAGTTACCTTCCTAAAAACCTTTATTAAAATATTATATCAGGCCTATATGTTAATTGCTTAAACACCACTCCACGATGCAATTTTATCATTGCAAGTTTTTTGAGGAATTTACTTGGTTCTGGGCTTAACAAAATACCGTTAATGTATTAACAAAAGATTGGTGAATAACTTTGGTTTTGTTCAATTTAGCCATTTGGGCAAATAAACAAAAAAAACTAATAAAGAATGCTTTATTAGAATGATTTTTTAATCAATTCAAAAAATATGTTAAGTTATGGCTATTTATTTTTATTTCTAGATATTTTTTTATATTTTTTTCTCTCGGCCGTGCGCCCATAGGCCCGGTCCTACCGGGCCTATTGGGAAATCCGGCCCTGGGTGTATGCTAAACAAGTAATAATTTCAAAGTAAGTAAGCTACTTTTCAGAAGAGGACATTTCTATTTTGTTCGACAGCAAAGCTCAAACTTCAGCAGCGCTCAATTTTTGGCCTTCTTATATTTTAATAGCAGTTTCAAGTCTGGTAAGGATATTATACAACTACGAAACAACCCAGATTTTTTAAAAATACATACTTAAGAGAGTTCATCCCAAAGAAACCGTTGAAGAATGTATTTCGAGAAGAAATGAACAACCCTTCTGAAAACGAACGAACTCTAAATTAATTAAAATATTTGCTTTACAAAATCTAAAACTTGTCACAGCAGTTACTTTCTGAGATAAGGAGATAAATTTCCAAGTTTTCCTTTAAGGAGTTTATGAAAGTATTTAAATATAAGCTTGTGTTGCTTTGATACGCACCTCGGTCTCTCAAAAAGTAACTTTCCTACTAAGTCTTCTGTTATGCTTGCGATAACTTTACCTTCTTCCCATTCATGCTCCATGTCTCGCTCAAATCACTTTATTCCATTTAAAGTATCAATATTATACATTGTAAATTATTGCTGTTTGAAACGGACAATGTTACGCTAGAAGAAAATGTTCTAGGATTTATACATAATTGGATACAGAAAGTAATTTCAAGTGAATTTATTTTCTTTTAAACAAGAACATAAGGTTTTTGAGTACAGACTTTTAATATAATAAAAACTGCCTTCAACAAGCCCCTTATTAAACGGAAATATTTCACCGTCCCATTAATTTAAAGGTAAAAAAAATAATTTAAAAAATGGTTAAATTCTCTTGATTAGGCGGAACCTGCGTTGAGAACAACGGATGTTAAAATATACTTTCGAACGGAAATTTTCAAGTTCAGAAATGCAGAGTTAAGAAAAAAAGAAAAAAATGAAAGAAAATTACACATTGTGCGAGAGATTAGGTATATGAACTACGTTGCCTGTAAAGGTCTTCGTTTTCTTGTTACCGTACTTACACATTTAACCTTTGGTCCACCGCCGTGTAAGACCCTATATACCGTGCGAGTTTTTGAACGAAGTGCAATTTACATAGTTATTTTCCAATACAAATAACTTATTCTCTAGCTAGTCTAGAGACATGAAACAAGGAGCATAATATACAAAATAGATCAAAAGGGAGCCAAAAGTAGAGGGAGGAGCGCTGATAAGGGCATAGCATCTACTTTTGGTCTTGGCCTTTGAAACCGTACGTAGTTTTTTTGTTCACTGTAAGTTTTATGTGTATTAATTCGTAGCATAAATAAATACTGTAATTGAATACGGTAGGCCTATGTACAACATTTTATTTTATCTCATTATATCCATTATATCTATATACCTTTTCTTTTCAGAGATCTATCTTCGTTAACTTTAAAACCTTTAACGGAAATTTTCGCAAGATCTGTTCAATTTCGCCAGGCAGCTATTACTATATGCTTATGCCAGAAATTTTTATTTACTTCTCTCAGAATATTTATTCTTTATTTACAAATACGTGGCAAATTCTTTTATATATATATATAATAAGTAGATGTATTTTGATTTCACGATACTGACTGTGAGCTATTTGAACCCAAGAAACCAAATGTATTCAACAAGTCTTGGACACTTGCGGAGCTGAAAACATTAAAATCGACCTTGCGTTTATTAATATTCATTTCAGTTCAATTTCAAAGATTATAACGATATTGGAAGAGAGATGATTAGGACCTTGTAGTGCATTTGAGCTGTTTGATTCAATAACAAAACAGTCGTCACTGAGACCAATCGGACAAGCATTTGTTCGAAACGCACAGTCAATAGACGCGAAAAATTCTGCCATAAAATTCTTGTCTAATGTAAATAGTGTTCCTGGGAACAAAGACTCACGAACTTCGGCAAGTAACATTGCTTCTTTGAAATACTGTCCCTTAACGACCCGTGACACAGAAGAAACATTTTTGATGTACAGTAAGTTTTGACTGATAAATGCACGTTTTTCCCAGAAAACACCGAAAACTACATAGTTGTGTACTGAAGCACGAATGCATCATAGTTATACAGCAAGTATACGTAGTATATGTAATATTTCTCTAAAAATAATAAATTTCCTCAATTAACATTAGCTTCTGATTGGTGCATATTTACAATTTTTAGTGCATAGAACTTCCAACAAAAATTCCCAGTTTACGCGGTCCATGTTACATATGGCTAAATGTATACCAAAACCAACTAAAAATTAACTGTTGGAACATTACTAAGAACAAAATATTTTAGGTTCATAATCTGAAGTACTTATTTTTCACGAGCAATACGACACAAGTCATTTCTCCGTATTTTGTAAAGAAACTTTATGGGAAATATGTGTTTCACTAACTGCGTATTCTTAATACTAAATTAAAGTAAATTAAAATAAAAGAGCAATGTCTGGAGAATATACTGTATATGTCCTACTGAGATAGAATTCGAAAATAATAGTAGCTATGTCGTCTGAAATTCAAGCAATATTAGACAGAAATTACTGTACTTGTGTCAGGGTTGTGAAACACCTATTTTTTTTTAAAGCCCGGTGGGCTTAATTGGATAAAATTGAGTTTTCTTTGGCAAAATTTGAGTTTTATTAAATTTTGTACGTATATTCAATGCCGTATTCCTACTTAAAATATATTCAAGCATTCATGTTCTATTGTACACAAGAACATGGAACTGCCTTCATCGTGGTAGCGGGTTTCTGATTCGATTCCAGCTCCAGCCAAGTGGGGTGTGGACAAACACTGTGTGCATAGCTTTTCACGGGGTTCTCCTGTTTACTCCCACTTTCGCCATGTCACCATTAGTAACCATCTCAACATTACCGTCTGCCTTAGCCTTGGTGCATAGATCATGAGACATTGAAACAAACTCTAAAATTGCAAAAAAGAAAGAAGAAAAAAATGTCGCACAAGGGAATACATAAAGCTCCATGCGCGTTTTGTGGGACATACTCTGCACTATTGAAACCGGGTTATTCGCGAACACTGGGGTAATGTTCAACACCCAAGTTTACGCCCAAGGAAGCTTGTTAGAACAGATGATTTTGCTGCATGCTAGCGGAAAGACCTGGAAAAGTGTATCATAAATTTGGCGACAGTCAGTTGAGTGGATTGCCAGGAAGAAGGCGTTCTGTTGTTTTTGTTTATTCACTTATAACATTGATTCAACAATCAGAATAAGGTAAATTGGCTCTTATCTATATTGTTACAGATAAGGCTATACATTCCCCCATATTTGAGCATTAGTTCTTTGTACTCTTACTAGCCTGTATGCTGTAAACACTGGCGCAAATCCCGGGGGGATGAGGGAGACGTGTCCCCTTTAATCTTGGAACTGGGAGGGACTGTCCCCCTCAATAATCCGATTTGGAAAGTGCTTTTTGGGGATAAGTGTGATGATTTGTGTACAACTGCGACAAAAGTAAGTGGGATGAAATTGATTCCTCTTGGCTTTTCCATTTCACTTTAATGATGTAAAGATTTGAAACTCCATTACATTAAATTTGTCATTAATTATTGTTAGTCTATTTCCAACTATTTGTTTAACTCCTGTAACGATTCCTACAATGCTATTGAGATCATCATCATTTTGCTCGCGTCATACATAATTGATTTTCTTTCTTTGGGGAACTCATTATTTATATTATTGTAAAAGAAGTATCCTAAAATTTTTAATGTGGATCAATGTGGATGCCTCAGTAGAAACATATCAATTATATATATATATATATATATATGCATATATTCAGATTTCAGAATGTGTTCATGGCACTGATATGAACCATTACTTCATCTAGATCGCCTGATATATAATACAACAGGTTCAACTTAGAAATCAGATTCATTTACTGTAATATGAGTCTCATTCGCCCCCCCCCCCCCAAGAATAAGTCTCAAATCTGCCCGTCTCCCAATGTTGACGACAACTTTGCTCCCTTCATCTTGCACTGATCATTGTTTTTCAACTTCAAAAATATTTTGAACATTTCTTTTTAAAAAAAATAATATGAGAACGTTCTTACTTGTCCCCCCCCCCCCCCAATGTTGAAGACAGATTTGCGCCGCCAGCTGTAAACAATTAGTTTCAACTTTAACAATAAAATGGCGTCTCATGGGGAAATGCCGGACAGAATGTCCGCCATTACCCCGGAGTGTTCGGGATTGTCCCATGGTGTGAAATAAATTATCAAACTTTCAAATAGTTTTTATTGAAAAGTAATAAGTTAATGAAATTGGTTTGAGAAATAAATTATGTCTTGGTAATAAGTGTTATTAGCCTTATTAATTAGAAGAGCTTGCTATATTTATTATTTTAGCCCATTAGTAGTCTACTTTATTATTCTACAATCAGTAACTCGATTTTAGATATCTGAGTCTTCATCACAGGCTGCATTGTTTTTTCTGTATGATTCACAGAGTGTTTTAGAAATGTATTTAACCTAGTAGCGTCTATAAGCAGTTAGCCAATTTTATTCAGCCTATTGATTGCATTAAACACTGGATTAATAAAGAATACTGTCTTTGGGAGCAAAACATTAATGCATATATATATGTGATTTCTACAATTCCAAACACTGTTTTCATTTTAATGAATATTTTACTTAATGCACCGTTATTTCTGAATTTGTTTCACAAGAATACATTTTGTTCAGCCTATTATCTATTCAGTCTTTCGTAAAGGAAAGTTGAAAGTAAACAGTATGTTCGGGATTATCCCGACCACTGGGGAATCCCGAACATAGGTACATTTTTAAAACATCTTACTGATTTGTTAAAAAATATTACTTTTGACTTTCCTCTGCAGTTTAGTAAACAGGAAAGAACTCCAACTTTCTATACACAAGAAATCTTAATTTTATCTCTAAAAACAAGTTATTTATAACCAAAGCATAAGTGGTTGTGAATACCCCGGTCTCCCCTATATTTCGATTTTTAGAAAGAAGGAAATACACAATTTTGTAGAGTAACAAGGAAGTCGGCAATTCGATATAATATAGAATAGGAATAAAATCCTCTGTTACACTCAGGATTTACCCACACATCCTGACTGGAGATTCTTTTAGTTTCCCGCAAAACATGAACGCAAATATTGGGATACCTAAGTTCAGGAGCCAGAGATAAAAAAGTTTTATTAAATGGATTTATTTATTTATTTATTTTAAGAACTGCACTAGGGTACCACAACTACCTCCATCGGCGCAACCTCTAACCCGTGGGGACGAGATATTTATCCCTTTGTATGACAACCTAGTTCAGGTAAGAAATAGTTTCGTATGAGTTTTGTAACTTTCAACATCTCAGGAACATGCATTGGATGCCTTCTACACACGAAACGTTTTCGTTATAACTGGATGTATCAAAGTAGCGAGATTTTATAGGGGGATTCGTTACAACTCCCTTCATACTTTTCGATGGATATTTGGCAAACATTATTAAAAAAACGCAAGAAAACAGGCTGATATCGTTCACGAATTTTACTAGCAATTTCAATTTATATCCTCCATCACAGCGAGAATGTACGATTTTTTTCTTTTCGTTATTTGTCAATAGTGTATAGTTTGCAGTAGTAAAGAGGAAAAAATCATGAAAATAAGAAAATTTTATTATTAACAGTTCGGAGTGAAATGAAACAGGAGTAACTGTGGATAAGGTATATTAAAATAACAACTAATCAATAATACAACGTTGGAAACAGGTTCATGTGGGTCTCATCCAGGGCCGCATCAGTGAAGGATTAGCCGGTATAAATACAAAGTAATAATTACAAACCGAGGTCAAAAAGGAGGCTTTACAATTTATCAGATATCCCATAATAATAAATCTATAGCGCACTACATTCTAACCAATATCCTGTTTATTTTATTTCCTTATATTAAAGGAATTTCAGCAACTGTTTTCTGTTTGGTCAACATCACTAACCAGAGACATGTTTAAATTACCCCATATATCAACATAAGTATAGCAATAGAAAGTTTCCTCTATTACTATTCAACTGCACGCCTGTAAACAAGACATTTAGTGTCTACAAAAATCTTAGTTTAGATGCATACCCAACCTCACTCACGCGCCTGCTCCCTATGGACGCAGCCTATCAGTTCTGTCTTGCCCTGAACCATAGATACAAGCCTAGCACAGGGATACCCTTATAGTCGTTCCGCGCCTCTTTCCTACGGATGCACCATCGTACGAGCCCATCAGCTTCGCCCTTCCTTGGCATGACATACAATTCTTGCTTATAGAGACCACCTACCACAGGTTTGTGCGTGTTTTCTTCCTGTATAACTGTTCGGGGTTAATGTTTAGTGGAAGGGGGTTACTAGGTAAAAAAAAAAAAATAGATTTACAGGAGAAATGGGTCGAAGTAAGGGAAGTATGATTGATTTGTACCTCATTTAAGAATGGGATATAACATTTTGAAGGCAGTCTCCGATTTATACAAATGGTGAAGGTAAGTGATAACTGAAAAGGCCAATGTCTAATTGAGGAAGATAGCCTTTTTTCTTGAAATGATACAATTTCGCTAATTTCTGTTAATATTAGATTAGGTATCTTCGATGGGATATATTTCGCAGATGTGAACTAATGTTTTTAGGCTACCTTAGGGTAAGAGAGGACAGGGTTTGGTTAGCTTAGGGAACTACTAGCTCTCATCTGCGATACAAAATCGTGTTATTGTCCAACAGTTTAAATGCATATTATCTGTGTGCAGCTACTTTGTCATTCCGCTTTACCCTGACGCGGAATAAATACAACTCTTGGGCAAAAGCGCACTTTGAGTAGAACACTCATAGGAGCCAATCATAAAACGAGCTTTGCGGAGCTTCTAATCCCCTTCACTCATTCAGCTGTTTTATGAAGTAAGTAACACTAGAGATCTTATGTCTGTAAGACTCGGGGACAAACCAGAAGATACCCAAAATCACTTGTTCTGCTGAAAGTGCACTCGTACCCGCATATTATCAATCTGTACACATTTATTTGGGCATACGCTAAAAAAAAAAAATAATAAAGCGTGCAGAATGTCTTAGAGAATAATGTGAAGCAGAAAAGCGTCCCTTTAAAAGCTTGTACATGTCTCAGATCATATTTACCTATCGAACATCAATATAGACCTACATATAACTTTTATTTCCGGGTGAACTTTACAAGGCTCGCTCCAGTTGGTATCCTTACGTACACACTAAATATTACAATATTCGATTAATTGTAACGTAATTGGTCCAAACTACCCTAACAAAACCGACCCTACCCTAATTATCTCAACTCCAGTCTACTCTACTATATCTTTTTAAAGTGGGACAAAGTTCTAGAACACAGGTCCCCCTTCCCATTAAGCTGTAATAAAGACAGAAAACAACGTGCCCTGCGGGACTCTAACCCGCCTACACTCGCTTACGCTCGCTCGGCAATACTATGTGAGATAAATATTAACTTTGGTACAGAAAGAAATAAACCTAGCTACTAACCTTTATGGGGGAACCTATGTTCTAGAACCTTCCCTTAAAAAGGTACTAGTAACGCGCAATTGGAGTGTGTACTGTAAAGTTTACCCTTATTTTGAACTAAACTTTAAATATTACCTGAAACACTTGCTCTTGTGACTCTCTGAATGACTACTCTCATTATTCTCACAACTCAGATTATATTATAATAGAATAAAAGTATTCCTATTCTGTGGTATTATGTCAACCTTCTAAATGCTGTAATTAAATCATCGGGGAATAAATTCTTAATTTTCAAGCTTTTTCTGTGCACTATAAAGCAAGTCCTTGCACTAGATCAGTATTGCCAGCCATTATAACAGTGCTCGTAGCTTTTCTTAAAATATTTCGCTTGGATGACACAAAAATTTTCCCTAATTTTATCAAATTTTCCCTGGTTTGTTCAGTGTACAATTTCTGACAGAAGTTATGTGATAAGATTAATTTAGTTGAAGTATCAACCACATTTGCTTTTTTTCTCCTTTTTACTTTTTCCTTCACTTTTTTTTAAATACACCCAAACATACCCAGTCAACAATGGGTACAAATTATACTATTTTGAACAGACCGACAGGCAGACACGCACACACACTTTTGTGTTGTATAGGTTTATTTCTGAAGACAAAGAGAAATTTAAGCATTTATATTGGTCAATTAATCAGTGCGAGAATATTCCTGATTTTAACGTTTTATTATATATCTATATATATCTATCTATCTCTCGATATATATATATAATGGGTGCCCGAAGGGGAGGGCAAGGTGGCGCCCGAGCACCCCTTGCTCACAAAAATGTATTAAATTTCTTAAGATTTACTTAATTCAAATAAAAAATAAAAGTTATAGAGCAACCACAGATTTTAGCCCACCTAGAAAATTTTCTTCGGACGCCCATCATATATATATATATATATATATATATATATATATATATATATATATATATATATATATATATATATATATATATATATATATATATATAGATATAGATATATAGATATAGATATAGATAGATAGATAGATATAGATATAGATATATAGATATATATATATAGATATAGATATAGATATATAGATAGATAGATAGATAGATAGATAGATAGATAGATAGATAGATATAGATATAGATATAGATATAGATATAGATAGATAGAAAGATGTGTGTGTGTACACTTTGATTTCATATATTCCAGCCTTTAGGTTTCACAGTGTTAACCCATACCAATCCAGAAACTACTTTCCATTTTAGCATGTTTAGATTTGTTACAATTATTATTTTTTTTTTTTTAAAGCTTGGAACCAAATAATTTTATTGAGTAATGGAAAGTATTTGATTGAAATTTTATACGTTACTGCACAGTAAGCTCTACTTAAAATGCCATAGTGTTGGGAGCTGAGCGACACATCGGAGGAAAGAATGCTTGGGGCCAGTCTTCACCTCCATGGTACAAATCTGTTTTCATACCCGCGGGGTGTGTGCCCCTATAAGGTGGTTGCCCCGTTTGTGTAACAAACTCATGATAGTACACCCAGATTAGCTAGTGGTCTAAAAAAAAAAAGATTTTTGGGTGGCCATTTTGGATTTAAGTTTCTTATATTGTCGTGATCTATTCGTAATCATACAACGTACATCTTCATACCAAGCCGAGCGGTCTGCGGCGATAGACCATGGGCTTGAAGGCCCCGGGTTGAGTCCCGGAAGGGTCATGTGTATGGATTTTAACAGCATTTGTTTTTTCGTATTGTGTCAGGAGGCGAAATCGTACGGGATAAAAGGATTTCAGTCTGAAAAATTTGTAGAGAATATTTTCCCCAGGTTACTTTCATGGGAGTAAGGAATTAGTAAAAATATAGGATATACATTTTATAGTAAAGTTAAAAATATGGTTTGGGTATCCTATTTCTTTTCTGTTAATTATGTTCTTCAATGTTCGAATTTTGATCATTCTCATGATATTTTCTGCTCAACGGAATTTCATGAATATTATACCAAATGTTCTTTAAACTTATCAAGTTCGAGAGGTTTTATGCGCCTGTAAGAAACCATTTCTGAAGATAATTCAGGTCCTAATGAATATTATTCATTAGGAAAGGGAAGTATTCCCCTCCTCTCAACATGGAAGCAGAGGGCAATTTCGCACTCTGGTCAGATCAAACATTTCCGCGTAACAAAACGAAGCCCCCCTGTAAAACCTCTTCACTTCCATGTTATTGTTAGTATCATTATTTGCTGAAAGCAAACAATTTGAAGGGTTCGTTGACAATATCTTTGCTTTCTTTGTCCTTCGCCCGCCTTCTAAACGAAAAGGTGAATTTTACAACATGACTGCTGTAAGCGAGCGATTGGTAAAATGGTAAAAGTGTGTTTTTATATATATGTGTGTGTGTGAGAGAGAGAGAGAGAGAAGACAAAATTTTAGTTGCAAGATGACGTTCTTCAATTGCCGTTTTCGGTTCATTTAGCAAAAAGAATACCGCCACCCGCCACCTCAGCCAGAACTTTCAACTACAGCCTGTGATAAGTGTAGACCTTACCCAGTTTTCAAATTGAATGGCTGGTGGTGGTCGTTCGGTTTCTTGACCTTGTAAAAATCTTCCCTGTGTTTGTTTTGTTTGTCATCATTCCAGCCAGAAAAAAAAAACAAATTCCTGAGTTTACAGCAAGGGGAATTTGGGACAAGAGATTAAGGATGATATTCCTGGAAGCTCATGTATCACGATTGTTTCATTCAATATACAGAGGACACTTTTCTATGATGGTTTTTCAACATGTTTTTTCACAAAGGGGATTTTCCTTTTGCAATCTATATTACAGCTGGTAGCTTCAATCTGGGCCTTTCGAGACACGGTTCGCATTTTCGAGACACGAGACGAGACGAGACATTTCACGAAACGTCCCGTCTCGTCTAAAAGGGTTCTGTCTCGTCTCGTGGAAACACTACAGAGTTGAACGCTCTAACACTGAGCTACCGCGGCCCTCACTATACATAAGCACCCCGAATAGTGAGAGGTGCAGAGACTCACTTTAATCAAGTATCATGTTAAAATAAGTACAGAAATTGGCCTGCAACTTCTTCGCAGTAATCCCTGTCAACAATGATTATTCTTGGCTCCTCCATATTGGATCCGCCCAGTGGCGGCGATTGGGCGTTAAAAGTGGGGGGGCAAGACATGATCTGAATACTTGTATATCAATGTTAGTTTTCCTGCTTGTTTCTAATAATTTGTTTGACGAAGGGTTATATAACTAATAGGATACTACCTTCTTTAGTTAAAATAGCGTATATCATATTTCATTTTTTATTATTTAAATTGACAAGAGCAATGCAAGTAGGTATTAGCCCTTTGTACTCTTAAATAACGAAAGTGTAAGAAGAGATTTGATTCCTTGCTCATGAACATCTTAAAATTCTGTCTGGAAAATTGTGTGATCAGATTATTTAATAACAAATTTGCAAAATGAAAAATAGAAAGGATAATATTAATGTTAGTAATGAATAATGAGGCTTGTTTTGTAGAAGTTATAATGAAACTGGGGATTAATGAACAACTTATATTTTTAATTCCACACATGCCATTAAATGTATGTTATTGCTCTTAGAAAATGAAAGTAAATACTAAAGTATATGCTACGACATTTGAAGAAATACGCTTTTGCAGTATTAATTGTTTTGCATTACATTAAAACGCAATTCCTGTAGCTTTCTTAACTCTGCGATAAGACAAATAACCAATACGTACTCACGCAAAGGCAAATATTATATGTAACATTTTTTCTATGAACCAGTAATACATACATAAACTTTAAATTTCCAAATGAAACTTTATATATTAAGGGGTCACTTCAAAAAAGTGAGGGGGCAACTGCCCCCTCTTGCCCTCCTAATCGCCGCCACTGGATCCGCCATTTTGTATTTCGTAAATTTGATGTCAAATTTTGAATCAGTTGTTCTAACACTGCCTGGCATTATGTTTCCTTCTACATTAAATGATTGTTTTCTGTATATGCTTCGAGACCACGTCTAACGGTTCAAAGGGTGGTTTACCACTACCCTTAAACCCACATCATTGCCGAAATAAAAAAAAAAATACGTGTTGATTATTTTTCGATGTTCTACAAATGTGCAAAGTTTCATTCAAATTGGTGAGTGACACTTCCGTAAGTCTCCTTGTTAGAGATTTTAACAACCTGCACGAAATTCTGTAACCAATGATTTGCTGTGTCGTGGTTCACTGCACCTTCTCTTTTCTCGTGACAAAGATTTTTGGTTGCTGCTGCAGCGTTATGTGCGAGTGCGAACTCATACTGTAATAGTTCACGTATCAGATATTCAGCACTCATCATCACTACCACTAAAAACTGTCTGAAGACGTTGAAAGAGTGGCGGCCTCCGAACATTAACCTTGTCGAAAATGACAGGCACATTGTCGATGAAATGATCCAATTAAAGAATTTAAAGGAAATCAAGAGAAACGAAGGTGGGATTATTTTGGAACGTTACATACACCTAACCTTCATTGTCGGAAGAATTGGGGTTGCATACTTGTTTGAGCTTAAAAAAAAAGAAAAGAAAGAAAGAAAAAGAAAAAATGAATATTTTTGTATTTTAATTCTCGTTTTTGCTGCTATTAAACGTCATTTCTTTCATGTTCCTTTTGCACTTAAGTATGTGATACATATACATGTATACCCACTATCGTATTGTAACTATAAATATGGTGCGGGGTTCGAAGTGGTTGATGGGCAAATTCAAAGATAAAGCAATAAATTTGATAAATGTAAACGATTAGAATTTTTAATTAAGCACGACTTTCTACGTAGTACACTGGCCGAAGGCTCGGACAGAACAACTAATTATAGTTTCTTTCAATTTAACGTCCGACGATTATGTTCCGAGGCTAAACAAGAACGTGATGAATATTAATGTACGAAATGATGGAATGAAGAAAATGAGAGGAAACGGAAGAACGAAAGAAAACACATGTGCACTGTCATTATCCACTACTTGGCATGAAGTGGGATCGAACCATAGCTTATAATTATGTAAAAATTGATTGTTATGTAAAGATTGATTGTTAGAGTCTAACGGAGGCGTCAGAAGCGAAACTATTTGTCCCCGTTACGATAATCATGTGAAGAAGATTCCAACAAATCAAAAAGCCCATTATCATTTTTGTTCTTCATTTCCATGTCAGGTAGAATTTCAAAATGGGTTTTAAATCTTTTAAGTGATATTGAATTAGAAAAATTAGAAAACTGGTTCAATTAGAAAAATTCAATTTTTTGGCATTCCACTCACGTTATATCCATTTTGTTTCAACGTAAGTTGAAATAAAATAAGTGAACACGGATGAAATACCACAAATTATAGTTATCTCTGTGAAAATTTTGTGGAATTTATATTATAGTTGTTTTAAGTCTTTGGTAGATAAGATCTCAGTAGTGCTCTCAAACGGGTCGGGTCAACTCGGGTCTGGTTGTCGGGTCAGGCTACTCGGGTCGGGTTAGTCGGGTCAGATCGGGTCGGGTTATTCGGGTTGGGTCAATCGGGTCGGGTCAATCAGGCCAGCTCGGGTCGTGTTGTCGGGTCAGGTCAATCGGGTCGGATCACGGGTCGGGTCAGTCAATTCGGGTCACGGGTCGGTCTTCAACCCGACACGACCCGTTGAGAGCACTAGATCTCAGGGTAGATGAGTCGTAACGGATTAGGTCTAGCGTCATTTGGCAGCTGAGAATTAAAGCTAGTAGATGTGCCAAAAGTGTTGGAATTCTTCCAATCAGACGTAAAGTCTGTAAAACTTCGCTACATTTTTCAAATTTATTTCGATAAAAGGCACAAATGCTGCACAGACCCATGAAGAAATGTGTACTGTTGATGGGCAAGATACGTTACGAAAAGCAAAAGCTAAATGCTAGTCGCTTTTGTTCTGGAAATTTCGATGTTTAATATGCCTTACTGTGTGCGACAATCACAGAAAAAGTGAGTGATATTCTGACAAAAGTCGAGCAAAACCGGCATGTAAGCAGTCGCAATATCGGCAATGATTTAAATATTCATCACCAAACAGTTTAGACCATTTAGAGAAATCTGGCTACAAAAAGAAGCTAAACGTTTGGGTATCAATGATCTGACTCAATTGAACTTCTATCTACGAATCTCTATTGAAATGTAACGAATTCAATCCATTTCTGAAGCGGTTGATCATGAGTGGTGAAAAGTAGATATCCTATAGCAACAATATGCAAAAAAGCCGTGGTAGAAGCGAGGAGAAACTTCACAGTCAACCTAGCCAAAGCCCAAACTGACATCCAAGAAGGTTATGCTGTGCATTTGGTGCGATTGGTAGGGCATCGTGCATCACGAGCTACTGCTGCCCGGTTGAATGATAGACTTGGACCTGTAATCTCGACAATTAGCGCGAGTTGCCCTAATAATTCAAATAAAACATCCAAAACTGGTCAATAGAAAGAGGGTCATATACCACGCTGACAACGCCAATCTCTGCATCTTTAACCATCCCTCTGTGAGAGCTTAGCTGGGATCACGTTAATTATGAGAGCTCGACTAAGAGGTTCCAATGTATGCACTGTATAGTCGGACTTAGCACCACCCGATTATAATTTGTTTCAGTCTCTGCAGAGCTCCCTGAATGGTGCTAAGTTAGTTTCAAACGAGGCCTATGAAAACCAAGTGTCACATTTTTGATCAGAAACAACAGCTCCCTAGCGACGGGATTATGGCGTTGCCGGAGAAATGACAGGTTATCGAACAAAATGTAAATATGTGACTTCATAATGTTACTTTCAAATAACAATAAATTGAATGTATTCTTAATGTTGACCTCCAAATGCCCAATACTTTTTAGACTCCTGATATTTGAATGTGCAAGAATTCACAATTAGTTGGTGGCATTACCAAACGGTGCCCCACACGAAAAACTTGTGTTCTCACATTCTTTTCAATTTTGTAAAATTTGCACACATTGCTATCTAAAATTTTCCGGTGACTCCTTGGTAGAAGGCCTGTGGACCAATCAGGGCACTCCTTTAGATCCGCTCTCTGCATTTCTTTCTATCTCATTTTTTGTTCCATCCGTTTATGATTCACAAGCACTGAGCGTTTAATCTTAAATACCCGGTATATCTGTGTTCTACTCAACCCGAACAAAGAGAAAGTTAATTTTTAACAGCTTCTTATTAATTAAGTTGCAATATGAAAACACTATCGAATTACAAAACATGAGGAGATTTCAAATTTATTTTCACATACGTATCTAAAATTGTATATGACATACTTAAATAAACTAACGAATTGAACACACTCTTTGTAAAGTCATCTGCATGGTGTCAAAAGTTAGAAAACTAACACCTACAGCAATTGGGCCCTTGATCCAGTTCATCGTTAACCCTTTGAAAAGGCCTGTGAAAACTCCTTCGTCTCTATAGATTTTCACGAGAGACGTACGAATACTCTTGTATTCACTATTTTTAGCACCTGTTGTTTGCATTCTTCGTCGCACCACATCCAAAGGATATGAAGATGTCTGTCCACAAAGACCAGCTACCATTCCAAATAACAAACGCTCAAGTGGAGTCAAATATTCTTCTTTGTGATATATGTAATGATATTTCTTTAATATTTCATATGTACCAAATCTAGCACCAGCGTAAGGAATAATACCAACCATAGTAGGAACATATCCACGGAATAATGTTAAACTACCTTCCTCTTGAACGGTCTTGATAAACACTTTTCTCAGCGTAAATCTCATATGCACTGGATAAATTGCCATTCGAGCTCTGGCAACATCTAAAGGATATGTTAATGTGGAGGATGTAAGTCCGGCCAGAGAACCAGCTGCAATTTCTTTCCATGCAGTCAAGTGAGTTTTATCTACTTTTAAAAGTCTCTTAAATTGTTCATGAGCTGCAAACTGTAAAGCTGCATATGGAATAATTCTAGCCACAGTAGCTGAATTGCCACGCCATAAGCTAAATATGCCTTCTGTTTTGTATGTGTGAATAATAAATTCAAATGCTTTTCTTGTGGTGTATTTCGTATTAGACACCTGGAAATTTATTTTTGTCACTTCTAAAGGAGCTATCAGTGTCTTGGCTAACGTACCAGCCATAGCTCCAGATAATAAATCCACTACAATTTTGTCGCTCTCAGTGCACGACTCTGCTGGGTCATACAATGGGTGTTCATATACAAAATGTTCTTTCGAGATACTTCCCTTTTCAGGCCTCTCCGAGTGTGTAGACATTTTGCTCTGTCTTGCAATAATTTCAGATTGTCATGTCTAATTTGACTTCCTGATACTGTTACAATCATGTTTCTTTTAGTGTTTACTGTATACTAACCATATCTTTTAAAAGTAATGATACTTTGATATACCAGGTAAAACGTTAAATTTCTTTTAGAGAAGTAACATATTACTTCTTTACAACGTTCTGTAAAATATTACGTAACTTCAAAAATACTAACAGATCTTAGATTATTTTTTTTTCAATACAATCGTATCACGGACACATAAGAAAAAGCTGACAATGAGACAAAAGAAGTCAAAGATGATTAGCTTTAGAAGTAAGTGAAGCTAAGATGGCGCACATTCTATTTTTCTTTTCATCAACCTGAACTGATTTTTTAAGTTGCAACCATAAATCCTTCTCGACTATGTCATTAGAAGTCTTTTGTGTACAAATTGTTTCAGTAATAAGTAAATGTTTTAACCAGTTGTAATATTCACTGCAAACAATTTGGCACGGAAGTGGCCTGGTTTTAGTTGAGAATGTAAAGCAATAAAATCGTAAACTGCATATTGATATTAGCTGGGAATAAGTGAAACCATATAAATTGAAAATTCATAACAAAATAAAAGTTGTCAAGATTATAAATTGTGAATATCTCGTATGGTGTACAATATGGTATACCCTATACGTTTTACTTTCAGAAAGGCATATTTAGTAACACAAATGAATCTACTACACTTCTGATGGTAAAATACTTTCCAGTAAACAAAGAGAAATCGGTAAATGTGAGACAAAAGCTTCAATTTTAATGAGTGTTTAATAATGATGTATTAAGTTTGTTGGTGTATGTTTGTGTGTTAGTTTATGATCTGCTGTGTGATGGTATTTTTGAAAGGCAGATTTGTTTCTCACCAACCTAATCATTAGCTCGAATAGTGTAGTCTCCTTAAATGAGTTCTGAGACGCAACTCAGATCCAATGCTGACTGTATACTATATCCTAGTGCTTGAAGTTCACTCGATGAATGATAGCGTATGCTAATAAGTAGTATGACAAGGGAACATCTTTTCATTGATAGTAGCATTGCATAATCAAACAATGCGCAATCGATAGAGGAGTGAAGAAAAGTGAGAAATCCAAAGTTTTACGGGCCGACACTCAGAAAAGGATCTAGAATCATGTGAAGATAGCAATGCAAAAGAAACACTAACACAGAAGGAACTTCAAAGTAATTAGAGTAATCAATATCACATTTACACAACAATATAGTAAGCATTGTACCTACAGACATGCTCAATAACATCATATGTAATGTAGTGTTGCCAACCGAGCACAAAATGAAGTTTTGTTAAATTGCAGGGAGCATAAATTATAACAAAACTAATAATGTGTGAGGTGATACAATATTACGTGCACCAGAAAGGTGAGCCTGCTAGTCAATTGTCAATCCAATCGCATGCACCATTCAGTATTGTGTGTTGAGTTTGATACTATTCTGATTTTCCACTTGGGCAAAACTGTTTCGGCACTGTGCTTCGTCCCTTATTTTTGTACTTCAGTGATTATATTCTTGTTTGTGGTCTCATTTTGGTTTTAACTAGTTCGAATCGTGTACTGTATATACAATTCTACATCCAAGATTCATATAGAAATCCACATAGGCCTAGCATCAAACGTTGGAAACATTGTATACCAAGACTTCACATGTATGGTTCTACTCATAATTAGATTTGCTAGATGTAATAATTTGTGTTCCGTGCCATTTAACAAAACTTCATTTTGTGCTCAGTTGGCAAAACTGCATTACATATGATGTTATTGAGCATGTTTGTGGTTACAATGCTTACTATACTGTTGTGTAAATGTCATTTTGATTACTTAAATCATTTGAAGTTCTTTCTGTGTTAGTGTATCTAAAAGCATTGCTATCTTCATATGATTCTAGATCCTTCTGTCCTCTGTATCTCCTGATTCTGAGTGTCGGCCGGTAAAACTTTGGATTTCTTACTTTTCTTCACTCCTCTATCGATTGAGCATTCTTTGATTGGGCAATGTTACTAGCAACATAAGACGTTCCCTTGTGAGCGTATATAGTCCAGATCCAGATTGGTTAAAAGAACAACTGTTTTCTTAACATTTCAACGACGATGAATTTGTACCAATATTATATGCTCCTGTAGTTGGAGATATTTTGGACTTCGGAGAGATTTGATGGAAAGTATACACTTTGTAAATCGCCCTCCCCGTGTCCAAAAGAAATAACTGGATATTCGAAGCACGCTTATTTCTGTCACTTATGGTCAGTTGCACCAATCGAGAATTAAGATCAGATAAGATAATCCGCTGATTAATTTTATCTTTGGATAAGAACCTTACATCATCGCATCAACAGTTTGTGAGAAAAAACTTATCCACGAATAATAGAAAATTACGTAAAAAGATACATGGCATCATGTAATATTGTACATTTGATATAAAAGAGAGAGACCAATCACTTATTTTCAAGCTATAGTTAAATAATGATATGTAAATAGAAAGCAATCTGTTTCATTTATGAAAAGAAATAAGTAAATATTCATTTTATATTTAGTTGTAAACTATTCTTTTAAAATATCCACAGAAAGTCTCCCTCTGTTCATTAATAATGGTTAAAAACAACTCAAGAACAATTACAATATGTATAATTTCTTTCTTTTTTCAAAAAAAATCACAGTAAGTATAAGAAATATAAGATACACACCTCTCAAGCCTTAGTTAATCTTTCACAAAATAAGAAAAAACAGAAGAAATGTCGATTCTCCGTCAATACTTTTGCTGGTCAACAAGATGGTTGGCTCTCCTTATTGCGTTGCTACCGCCACACAGGGTTCAGCAATGCTTCGCTCTCTGGAATTCAATAGGATTCAATGAGTCTTGAAAATCCTATATACTTTATTTAGTACTATTAAAAAGTATATACTTTAATTAAAACGCGCTTAGCAGATGATAGAGCTCGTCTTTGATCTTGTACGTACGCTGCCGTGAAAGGAAATGATGCCCTCAAACGCCAAATGCAGGTTATATCATGACGACCCGCTCGGGAGAGTAATACTCCCGGAAGTACGTTTTTTCGCGCGCAACTCTAGCCAGCTGTCTTACGCGCTATCCTAGTCAGCTGTTTTAAGTTGGTCACAAAATCTATATCATTTAGTACAAGGGGAACAAAACGAGCCTTATATCATGGAGTACAAGGGCAACAAAACGAGCCCTGCGGGGCTTCTAACCCGTTCCTACTACTATTACTATTTATCTGCACAAAAGTAAGTAAATCACATTTTTGAGTATTATTTTCGTATTATCTTAATTTAAAAAGTGTTATAAAAATGTAAAAAAAATGTTTAAAAAACTTTCCTCGGGCCTGGTTTGAACTCACGCCAAAAGAGATTTTCGTTACTAGCATATAGCGCTAGCCCACTCGGCCACGAGAACCGACAACAACAATCGTCTGAATTCTGCTATTTGAATGCAACGTGGCAAGACAGATAACGCCAACCAATCAGAACTGTGTTTTTCGTTCCTACTTTCGGGAGCATTACTCTCCTGAGCTAGTCCTATATCATGTCCTATCACGTATTGCGCCACCACTACTACCAGTGACACCTACTGACAGAATTCTAAATTAGAGGTTAGTTGTACGATAAATGTTGTTCAATGCACAGGCGTGTGTAATAGTCTTCCGTATTTTCTATATATATTTTAAGGTAGGTATAGTATATTTGTATTATATATGTTTTCAATGTGTAATAAAAGCATAGCACATATTCACTATTTCAATCTTAATGTGATACACTAGTTAATACTAACATGTCTCCCATATGCTAAGTTTTCTTTCACTCATAAGATTCAAACTTTTTTTCAATACTCAAATACATATGCGTGTATGCTCTGGTGATATTAATATTCTGTTAAAGTAATGGGATCAATACAAGTATAAGTAAACTTAACAAATAAGTTAAACATTGGGTTAAATAAGGGGACATAAAGCCCAGTCTTTCAGTAACGCAATGAGTATTTAGTTAGAGAGATGTCTCTCTCTACCAGTATTGCTGCAAACGTCTAATTTGAAATCCTAATACCAAGAAGATGAAGTAAATGGTCTTCGGTGAAGCAAAAGTCTAGGGGAGAATTCAGTCTTAAACACGGGTATAGTCTCCTCTTCTCAGTGAGAAAGGGACCGTTCGCTTTGGAAAACAAAGTATAAAACAAATAGCGTTCAGTAATGGAAAAGTCTAGGGTGATTTACTCTTAAACACAAGGGGTAAAGTCCCCTCTCTCACACGATGCATTGGGTTCTCTTCTTGCGTTTTCTTTCATATTCTAAAAAACCAAGCCTAACAAGATATCAGTGGCTTTATGCACAGTTAAGTTAAAGTCTTATTAACACCATACTATCACATCACAAACGAATGGTTATCAAAATTGTATTAATCTAATTCGATGTGAGTAATTAATCTAGAGCAAAGGCTAATGTTTTACCCATGGTTTAGAGTGCAAGACAATATTTCGTATTTCATTATTACAAACGACGAATGCGCTCATCTACTTTTCTGTAGTTGCAATATTTATTTTTCTCACTCGATACATTGGGGTTAATCATACTCAAATCAGATATTTAGTTGTATTCAAGCAGTACGCCTTTCTTAATAAAGACTTAGTATGTATCAAGTATGTGACAAACCCGCGATTAACATATTCACTCTGAATACTGCCCCACATGTTTAAAATACGCAAGTCCATATTTCTTACATTTTCAAAGATTTTCTTCCCAATACTTATCCAAAGACAAACAATCCATAAAACAATATCATCAATATTTTCTCTCACTAAATTACAATCTTTTATTCGTCATGTCTTGGAAAATACTTGGGTATTCATTACATTTCGCAAGTTTTGCGATGGCTATGCTATTCCAAATCAAATTCAAAGGGGAAGTCTGCCGTATAGTTCTATGATAAAAAATAAGCGAAAATAGTTCTTTCTTTCAAGTCTAACTGTGGGAAAGTCTCACACATCTACAGGAAAGCCTGTACATCTACGCAAACGCAAAGCAAAATTTGCAATAATCGTATCTATCTCGGGAAACTGCCCCACTGCAACTGTAAGCTCTTTATATCTACATTTTTCAGTATGGTAACACATTTAAACACTTTTTGAATACTTTTGAACACTTAATACTGATCTATTTTTTAAATACTACGGAATATATCTCTATAATATTTTTTCTTTGCATTTATTCTTGTTATGCAAGCAAGACAAAAAGTCTATTTTTCTGTTGAAGTTAATTACTTTACAATACAGTAAATAAAACATCTATATATATAAAAGAGAACGCACAAAATCCTTTGTCCGCTCATCACGCTAATACGGCTGAACCGATTTCTTTCATTTTTGGGGGGTTGTTAGGATTTGGACCCTAGATGGTTTTTATCATATCACTTTAATTTTCAATTACCAGTGTCTTGAGATAATTGACCAATCAGGTGTAAATACGTACAAAAAATCCTTTGTCCGCTCATCACGCTAATACGGCTGAACCGATTTCTTTCATTTTTGGGGGGTTGTTAGGATGTGGACCCTAGATGGTTTTTATCATATCACTTTAATTTTCAATTACCAGTGTCTTGAGATAATTGACCATTCAGGTGTCCATACGTAGAAATCCTTTGTTATTAGTTCATCATAGGTATAAAAATAAACGTATTTATATGCAACCCGCATGACCCTGTGACTCGGCGGGTTAACATAACTAACAGGCGCTATAAATCACTTGAAAGCGAAAAAGTAAAAATTATCTAAGTAACAAAGTTTATTGCGTTCCGGGGTGACCGCAGCGAAGCGGGGTGAACGCTGCTAGTTATTTACTACAGATTATATTGAGAAATATATTGGGTATCTATATGGTTCAAAGTGTTCTTTATGTGTAAACTGCTCATTTTCCGGAAATACTTCGCAATATGATTACAGATTCTCGACAGATCATTTAGACACAATGTATTTACATAGTATCTACATTATATTTAAACAATAGTATCTACAATCAAAAATATTGGGCAGTACGCAATTCTGTTTAATTTCGCTTTCAATTATAAAGATTAAGACAAATTGCACACTTGGTTTCTGCAGTAAACTATATACTTCGTCATTGGCTACTCTTAAGGGAGGTTACCAACCATTTTCTAAAAAGACTGACTAACTTCTTTTTGCAAGTAAAATGGATATTTCCATAAGTAATCTAACCTACACTTGCTTCTACCGTAAATTATAAACTCCGTCATTTGTGGCTCTTAAGGGACGTTACCAATCATTTTTTTTTTAAAAAAAGACTAACTAGTCAGATATTTTCCATGTAGATAAGACACTACCTTGTTTTAAAAAAAGTATCTTATAAAGTTTTAGATCCCCACATATTCCTAGTTATAATAATAATAGTTTCATCCTTCAATCTTTCTTGGTTAAGTTGCCCACGAGACGAGACTAAGACATAGTCTTCAAACAGCGGTTTGCTTCTTAAGTTACCCACGAGACGAGACGAAACTAAAACATAGTCTTCAAATAATAATTTAATTATCCGTAAAACAATTCATAAACAAATAAATAAACATTACAACATTCAAGAGAGCCCCGCGGGTCTGATACTATCATCAACTAATCTTTTCAAAAGCAAATATCTCTCGTTCATTGGGGAACTGTATCAGGGGTGGTTTTCCGCGGCTTAAAAATATAATGGCTCAGTGGTAGAGTTTTCTGCGATGGTGAAAATTCTTGGTTCGTTTCTACACCACGTTAATTATTTTCATAAGAGAGACAATGTCTCAATTTTCTAGGGGGGTTCCCGCTTCGATCCTTGTTCAAATCTATTAGCATTGACATGACAGAAACAGGTGTTTTTGATTTTTGAATAAATTGTGATGGGCAGACACTGTGTGCGTGAGTTTCTAGGGGGATTCCCTCCTGTCTCAATACAAATATATATATTAAAATAATAATTATTATAATGAAAAAACTTACTTGAATATGATATTTTCTTTTGACAACCACAAAACACACGTTAAAACACAAGTTTTAGACTGCACAATAACCACAACTTATATGTGACGCAAGACCAAACTATATTTACAAATGGTTGTGCAGTGGGTTTATATATATTATATTTATTAATTAACATAAGAGGTGGTGGGATATAGCAAACGCAATTTTTTCCTTTGTAATATCGCTTGGGTTCAGTTTACGAAAAAGAAAAAGAAAGGAATATTTCGTTTGCAAGCATCTTGTTGGATCAAAGAATACATTTTTTTCTTTCCTGTAGATGTCATTAAATCTCATTTTCTTCAAAGTAATAACCATATTAGACAGTTCCATACTGTGCGAGAACTTTGTAGTCGCCAAATTTTATTTTGTAGATCGTCAGTATTTCTGAAATCATACGAACCACCTCTCTTAAGAGGAGCCAAATTGTCGTGTTTTAATAACATGGTACATCATCAGACAGCCGAACTAATACCTACAAAGAACTAGAAAATTCGTTAAGGCGGGGTCAACTAGCAATTTTCATAGACATTTGATTTTAATGAGTTGTATGTTTTGAATGAAAAATGAAACCCGATGTCAGCTTTGAAATTTATTGCCTTCATTTCGACATATATCTCAATAAGTCTTGTATCCTTGTGGCAAGAACAGACCATCCATTTTGTCTGAATACACAGAAACCAATAAACCATGCAAGAAGGGATAATGATATCTAAACACTGCTTATGGGTGCCAATTGGTCGGCCAACGGAATATTGGTATTGCAAACAAACAAAGGGGCTTCAATAAATTCTACTAGCGCCAGGGTTTCAGTTGTCTGCAAACACAAAAGTACTCTTCAGTGGGTGGTAGGGAAAATAACCTACGCAGGCTGTTCGTCACCCAGCATGAAAAGAGAGGGGGAGGGGAGATGGCTTGCCGGCAGAACGCGTCAAAGAGTGGGGGAAAAGCATTCATCCTTTCGCGGCAAGAAATGTGTGCTCATTCAATGGTAGCGAAAGAAAAGGGTCGATGTAGCTAGTCAATCGTCGCGGGGGGTAGGGGAGGTGTTTACCTGTTCAAACAAGAAACGATGAGCATTAATGGGGCAAAGGGAAGGGGGAAAATGAAATCTTCCATTCACTCAAAACTAAAGGAAATGATTGACAGCTAACCATCTCCTTTGGTTAAACAGTAATAGGTGGAGCTATACTGGACTTGGCTTGCCAATCGGATCTCAATAACGTTTGTGTAGCGAAGGCAATGGGAACTTAAAATCCTCTCATTTCAGATGGGATCTACAAGTGAAGACAACACACGGCTGTATCATCCTTGTTGTATCGCTGGAGTCTCTCATTTCAGCAGCAAGCTAGAAGGAATATGTAGTGCACTTCTCACCAAAAAATAAATGAAAAATAAATAAATAAATAAATATTCATTCCTTTCCTTCCCGTTCCTACATATCTTATTCCTATTTTGTTCTGTTAATATTTTCGAAGTTACTGTAGCTCATCTTAGGACTACGTAGTAAAACGAACCACCATTAAAAATCAATGCCAAACATAGGAAATTAATGGTTAATGCAGTAGCGTGAAGGGTAGTGTTTCAAGGGGTCCTTCAATGGTGTAATCATATTCATTATTTTTAATTTAATCATTATTTTGTAGTTCACACAATCATAATTTTGTAGTTCGACTAGTTACGAGCTTTTAAAGTAGGATCATAATTAAATTATGGGGAAAAAGCTTGTGGGAGCTAGGGAACGCGTTTTAAGCCATATACTGAAGTTCTAATAATCTGAAACATATCTTTAATTTTAATTTGATTATAATTTTTAAAATTTCGATTAAAGAATCGTGTAGGTTCATGTTTCAACAGGAAAAGAGGCCATTCACTTTCCAGGAACATCCCATCCCCTTCTATTGTCTAGGTAATAAATCCTCCTCCTCCAGGGACCTACCCATTTCCATGGCGGCCCCACAGACGAGCAAATATAAGACTACCAGTTCAATAGACCCCCTGCTGTTCCATTGTTGTATATAAATCTAGAGTTCCCCAATTAGTGTCAATTAATTCACAGTTACCGGTTGACAGTCCGGGATACAGTGGGTCCATAGCTGGTGAATAATTGAACAACCCTATACCATATGGATTGGGGGCAAAAGCCCCACGTACCAGTTTGATCCAAAACTGACAAAAAAGATATGCGAAATTGAGAAAAATACGAGAAATATATTCCACAAAATCAGAAAATGTATTTACGATCATCATTCATCAAGAACAATAGTGTGTGTTGATTAAGGCAGGGACCGTGAGTGTTACGTTCAGGGGACCAACAAAACCAGAAAAAGAATGAAAGGGCCCATTTTTGGATATTGCGTACGGGTCCATGCGATTTTATACTAAGATATTTGAGGTAAACGAGGAGAGCGAGGTCGCAACAACTCTGCGAAGTTTTCAATAATGGTGAGCGCGCACTTCGCTCTCTTAAAGTGCCCTTTTACATGCACGCATACCTCTAAATATATTAATATATATACCGTTTTAAAGCTAAAGAATCGATCTACAACTTTTATTTGATTCATTTTTACAAATTATCGAATGCACAAAAACTAAAATATAGAAAAACGGAAAAAGTACATGAAAATACTTGAAGTTTATTGATCGTCTGAATTTCTTCCCTATGGCACTGGCAAAACTATCTGAAGCATTTGGTATAGACGAGGTAAAAGGTTACTTTTCCCACTTTTTAACACAAAAGATAATCAGAGTTATGAAGGGTCTATGCCCGACCCTAAATTTTATGGTTATCAATGAATGAAGAAAAAAGAGCAAAAACAGTTTATGCGATGGTATGAAAATTCCGCAAAACAAACATTTAATTTTAATTAAGAATTGATTCGTTACTGTCGGATGAACGTTGAACTTCTACGTAAGGCATGCATTAAATTTTTGATAGAATTTGAACAAATATCCAATGTCATCCACTGGTTGAGGCAATTAGTATAGCCTCCGCATGTAATCTGGTATTTCGACGCAATTTTTTGAAAGAGGAGAACTATAGGAATTATTCCACATAATGGATATCATTGGGCAGATCAACAGTCCGTAGAAGAGATACAATGGTTCACCAACAAGAGAGACTCGGTACTACAATCAACCATGCGGCAAAGTGTAAGGAAATGATTTTGATGGGTATTTTAAAGTAGATGGTTACACCCGTATAGATCACTAGATACATGCATGGGAATATGAAGGGTGTTTTTACCATGGTTCTGTTAAATGCTATAAACAGGACGTAATAATCCTACATATAACGATCCACATACCACCCATGAAGTGAGTTATGAAAACACCATTAAAAAAATGGATCACTTTTTTTTTTAAAAAAATGTGTTTTGTAGTACACGAGATTTGGGGGTGTGAATGGAAAAACAAACTACGTAAAAATCCTCAAATCGCAGAACTTGTGGCACCTCACCCCCTATGTAGAGAAGATCCTATTAAACTAAGAGATGCTTTATCGGGGGATGCTGTTCAGCTGTGAAATATTATTATAAAATTGCCCCCGGGGTGGAGGTGCACTATGTAGATGTCATCTCGTTATACTCTTACTGTTGCAAGGTAAAAATACCCTAAGGTCACCCAAAAATTTATTTGGATACTGAATTTCCGCCAATTCAAAAATTCGAGTGGATCGTAAAATGCATAGTACTCCCTCCCGGAGATTTTTATGATCCTGTTTTACCGTCTTGTAGTAAGGAAAAACTTTTATTTCCTCTGTGCCGCAGATGTGCCGATACTTTAAATACAGAAGAATGTGAACATAGTGAAAAGGAGAGGGCCCTCAGTGGGACGTGGGTGGTGGACGAAGTACGTAAAGCTCAAGAGAAAGGTTAGAAAACATTAGAAATGCATGAGAGGGGAGTATAAAGTAGTGCAGTATGACCCTGTTAAAAAAGAAGGAGCATTTTCACAGAATATGTAAACGTTTATGAAATTGAAAACAGAGGCTCATGGTTGGCCTAAATGATGCAAAAATTAAGAGCAAAGAAATAAATATATTAAGGAGTATTACGAAAGAGAGGGAGTACAGCTAGACAGTAAAAAATGGGTAAGAAAAACAAAGCACGGAAAAGCATATGTAAACTGGCATTAAATTGTTTATGGGGCAAGTTTGCCTACAATGAAAACATGAGTCATACCGAAATTTTTCGAGAACCTGCAAAATTCTATGACAGATTAACTGACAGTAATGTAGAGGTAACACAGGTAATTCCAATTGACGAGGATGCGTTATTATTAAATTATCAGATATTGGATGACGCAAATGTTCCTCTGAAAAATACAAATGTAATCATTGCAGCATATTCCTCCAAGCATGCACGATTAGAGTTATACAACTATTTAGAACAGGTAGATAAAGATGCCATATACATGAATATCGATAGTCTTATTTATGTAGTCAGACCTGGAGGAGTAAAATTACCTCTTGGCGAATATTTTGGTGACTTAAAAGACGAATTGCATAATGTAGGTCCCAATGCATATGTTAGAGAATTTTGTAGTGGAGGGACAAAAGGTTATGCTAATGGGGCCTTTAGTAGAGGTACTACAAAGACATGTTGTAAAGTACGTGGGATTAATCTCAACAGCGAAACAATAACAATTGTTAATTTTGATCAAATTAAAAATATGATTCTTAACGGTGCCCATCCGGTAAGTGTAACAAACCCATGTAAAATTGCTCGTACAAAAGACAGCAGAATTATTAGTAAGGAGGAACCGAAAATGTACAAAAGTAAAAGAGTTGATGGAAGTTATGATACAGTGCCTTACGGTTTTAAAAAAAATAGACTATCGTAAAAAAGAATTAGTTGTGTAAATAGATAAATATACATTATGAATAAAAAACAACTTTTAAGTTACTTCTATTTCATTAATAATTCCACAGATCTTTGTGTATATTTGAAATATGGTAGTGATTATAAGTTTCATGTATTTGTAAAATTACGCTTTACTAATGAATGAATTGTTATCAATTAATAGGTAGTCCAGGCTTTTATAATATTCTTTCTATATAAATGATTATTTTAGAGGAGGTGAAAATGCAACTGAATACGCACTAAGTGAGAGAAGCAAAATAATACTTGACGCTAATAATGACGATGTTAATTTAGTGTATATTTGACACAAATGATAATAATAGTAGAGTTGACATAGATTTCTCTACATGGAAAAAATTTTACTATTTCCATAATTGATGAGGCAATTTCTACATGTTCTACATTTGCTCCTTTAGTAAATAAATATCTATATGAATGTGTTTTCAAGGGTAAATTTTCTCAAGTTACTTTTGTTGAAGATACTTTCACAGCAAATCGTATTCAACTAGATTTAGTTTCTATGCTATTAGGTGGTTGATAAATATTTATTTTTTCAAGAAGTATAAAATGCAGAGAGAGAGCAAAGAAAAAATGGAGTTTCGCCATCCTTTTACATGCATTATATCTGGGCCTACTGGGTGCGGGAAATCATATTTTGTGAAAGAATTTTTAAAATATTACGATGAAACATGGAAAAATATACTATTTTGTTATGGTTATTGGCAACCTCTGTATGAATCTCTCTCCTCAAGTTGCACACTCCGCATCAAAAAAATGCGACAGCTAACGTCGTGCAGTTATGCCACCCAATATACACCTTCTTATCACATAATCGTGTCAGGTAAAAAGTCTCCTCTCCTCCTTTCTTCTCTCCTATACGAAAATTAGCTAACAACATAAGCGCAATTCTTATTTCAAACTACACATCTATTAGTTTCATAAAAACGAGATAACAAAACCGAGACGAAACAAGATTCATAGGTTGATGTATAGAGAAACTGAAACACACACAATGAAAAAATTGAAACCAATTGATGTCTATTACACAGATGAGGCAGAGAAAGAGAGAGAGAGAGAGAGAAGAGAAGAAGAAAAAGAAAAGGGAGAACAGATAAAACTGTGGAATTCAAACGTAGTAAGAAATAAACCTACCATTATAAAGTTCCGTTTCCAGAGATCCAACAGTAATATAGAAATAACGTTTGTTTTTGCATATTTGTTTCAGAGCTATTCGAATATATAGAGGATGCTTTAAACATTCATTATGTCACTTTCATAACGGATAGCATACTCAATATCAAGTAGAACTGTAAATCTCCGGGCCACATTTAGAATAATGTCAAAAGTTTAACACACATGCTTTGTTTCCGTGTGGTTCGATTGCAAATTCGATAGTGTTCATTGGACGTACTGTTCCAAAATACATATAAACCCAGTAGATAGCGTTGGTCATATTCATAATTTCAGACTACTAATGCAAACTGAACAAAAAGCAAAAAAAGGAACGAAAAGAAAAGAGAAAAAAGAAAGAGAAAATTGAAGAGTTCTACTTTACTGCTAAATTTCTATCAGAAATACCCTATATTAAAAGTTCAAACTGTATCGTAACGAAAAGTTACAAATGTTGGAAAGGAAAAGTTTATTTTCCTCATAGAAACATGTAACATGTTTCAAATTTCAACGTGAAAAAAACACATTGAATTATAGGATGGGGACAAATTTAGTGTAGAACTACTATAAATAAAATTTTGTTTTCAAATAACAAAAGAGGTTACCATTTCCTAGTATTTTCCGAAGATTTATCTGTTCCGAACATCCAACATTGATTTCATCTCTTCCGGATATAACGTAATTTGCACACATAGAGTAACAAGCTAAGAGCTCAAACACATCATCATGTCAGTCGGATGCTGTTGGATAGGTTATAGACCACCACTGAGTCGAGGATTCAAATCCGTAGTGACCCGGTAATTCGACTGAGACTCGGTAACGCAGAGGATAAAAAAGAGGTTTTACTTATTCCCTTGCTGTTAAACAGTATTTCTGTCAGAAATGACCAGGACTAGAGATATTATCCCCAGAGCACGAAAACCACGACGCCAAAGTTAACAGTTAATTAGATTCTCCAGACCAGGTATATCGGGCTCTTGCTCTCTTTTAACTTTGGAACATGAAGTGTGTGTGAGAGAGAGGGAGAGAGGGTGAGAAGTGAAAGATGCAAAGACAGGATAGGGAAACATCAAGAAAGAGAGAGAGGGGGACGAAGATAAATATGAAAGATACTTAACATTGCCGTGTATGATGTAGAACACACACACTGTTTACTCGAACTATCGCCAATGATGCCTTGTAAGTTCTCCATCAGAAGATAAATCTCTGCAGTCATTATTTTATGCGAAAAAATCATACTACTTGATGGGGAATCGAACCAAGGTTTTCCATTTGGAAGTCTGGCACGTTACCACAACACCACCGATTGCTTTAGCCTAACTTTGTTTAACAAATGGTGTAGTGGCTATTTCTGAGAACGATAACACGAAAAGACTAAACTGCAGATCAATGATGTCTTTGGAATGTCCTGGTAATTCCCTTGCCCTTTCCCAACCAGCGTTCGTAAATCGTCTCTATCATGATACAGGTGTTTGATTCCACATTCTTACGTATTGCTTGTCCAGTATGATAAGTCGATTCTTCACAATCACTTTTTGAGAGAATTAACTTTGGCGTGAACAGTTTTTGAACCTACGTTCGATAGCTGTATTATTCATAATGCCATTACGTTACCCCTACACTATCATGCCATCTGAAATTACATATCAAATATTACATACTTTAGCCCTGATTTTTGGAACGAACCGGCTTCTCCCTGTAACGTTATTTGCACCAAAGTGCACAACGAAATTGATATATTGAATGACCTAGAGAGAAATTTGTGTCCACTGATAAAGGAAAAACATACAGCGGGAGAAAAATGGAGAAATAAAACATATTTTGCAGTAATTTCGCCATACAAGTTCAAAAGTACGCAAATAATAATAATAATAATAATAATAATAATAATAATAATAATAGTAACAATAATAATAATAGTAACAATAATAATAATAATAATAATAATAACCTATGTCAGCGTTTCCCAACCTTTTTCAACTTGCGGCACACTACAGGTGTAACTTGAATTCTCGCGGCACACCCATATTACACACGCACACGCACACACACACACACACACACACACATATATATATATATATATATATATATATATATATATATATATATATATATATATATATATATATATATATTATTACTATTATTATTTGTGAAAATAAAATACCGTGGTATTTTTCTGTGATTACTGATCTCCTTACAGAGAAGAAAGCTCGATCACTGGTTTTCCCCCGTGGTAAACATTTTTGCTTATTTTTCATTCTAATTTTAATATAGAAAACAATTACAATGAAATATAGGACTGGGGTTTTTAAAAATCCACTTTCTCTTTCGAAAACTATATTTAACCTTTCACTAAAATGGAAGATCACTAAATAACGAACAAATAAACAAATCTGTACATTTAAAAAACAAATGTAAGGGAGGGAGGTATATATAAAAGAAAATGAAATTGAAAGTGACTGTCTTTGTGACTTCATCACTCTTGAACCACCCGATCACCATTAAAGTTTCAACATAGATGAAGTTCGGGCCTAAGATGGTATTTATCTATTTACTTTGACGATATAACTTAGGGCTGAGGGAGGGAGGAGTTAAAAAGAATAAATAAAACTCGATAACTCGTGAAACAAAGGATCAATCACGATCAAATTTTTAACATAGGTGAGGTACGGGGCTGAAATGATTTTTATCATTTCACTTTAACGGGAGAACTTGGGGAGGGAAATGGGAGGGGAAGATATATAAAACTAAATAAAACTTAATGATTCTTAAACCACCAAACCAATCTCGATCAAATTTACAACCTAGATGAAGTTCGAACCTGAGATGGTTTCTGTCATATCACTTTGACAGTGTAATTTAAGAGATGAGCAGGGGGAGCAACATTTAAAAAAGAACGAAAAATTACCGGTATGAGTGACGAATCTATAATTTTTGGAGTCGCTGAGATTAACAGTGACAAATCTGATGCTGTTTAAATCCAAATTCAGCCCCTCAACTTGGAGGAGGGGGAGACATAAAAATGACCGAAATAACCAATATCAGTGTCGAATTCAAAGTTTTCCAGCTCGCTGAGATCAACAATGACACTGCATATGCCGTGCCTCAGAACATAGGGTGGGGAGGGGATATACAAAACTCATCTAAAATGACCAATATCAAAGAGCGCTTTAGTAATCCTAAACAGTGACTGAGTAACGGAACATATTACTATTTTTCTCAACTTAACCCAACGAAGCGGGTAATTGATGTTAATAATAATAATAATAATAATAATAATAATAATAATAATAATAATAATAATAATAATAATAATAGACTACTGTACTGTGAATATGAACATTTATTATTATTATTATTATTATTATTATTATTATTTACGTACTTTTGAACTTGCAGGACGAAATTACTGCAAAATATATTTTATTTCTGTATTTTTTCCTGGATTGTATGGTTTTCCTTTCTTTGTGGCACTAATTTCTCTCTAGGCCGTCGAATAAGTCAATTTCGTTGTGTACTTTGGTTCGTTCCGAAGATCAGGGCTAAAGTATGTAATATTTGATATGTAATTTCAGATGGCGTGATAGTGTAGGGGTAACGTAATGGCATTATGAATAATACAGCTATCGAACGTAGGTTCAAAAACTGTTCACGCCAAAGTTAATTCTCTCAAAAAGTGATTGTGAAGAATCGACTTATCATACTGGACAAGCAATACGTAAGAATGTGGAATCAAACACCTGTATCATGATAGAGACGATTTACGAACGCTGGTTGGGAAAGGGCAAGGGAATTACCAGGACATTCCAAAGACATCATTGATCTGCAGTTTAGTCTTTTCGTGTTATCGTTCTCAGAAATAGCCACTACACCATTTGTTAAACAAAGTTAGGCTAAAGCAATCGGTGGTGTTGTGGTAACGTGCCAGACTTCCAAATGGAAAACCTTGGTTCGATTCCCCATCAAGTAGTATGATTTTTTCGCATAAAATAATGACTGCAGAGATTTATCTTCTGATGGAGAACTTACAAGGCATCATTGGCGATAGTTCGAGTAAACAGTGTGTGTGTTCTACATCATACACGGCAATGTTAAGTATCTTTCATATTTATCTTCGTCCCCCTCTCTCTCTTTCTTGATGTTTCCCTATCCTGTCTTTGCATCTTTCACTTCTCACCCTCTCTCCCTCTCTCTCACACACACTTCATGTTCCAAAGTTAAAAGAGAGCAAGAGCCCGATATACCTGGTCTGGAGAATCTAATTAACTGTTAACTTTGGCGTCGTGGTTTTCGTGCTCTGGGGATAATATCTCTAGTCCTGGTCATTTCTGACAGAAATACTGTTTAACAGCAAGGGAATAAGTAAAACCTCTTTTTTATCCTCTGCGTTACCGAGTCTCAGTCGAATTACCGGGTCACTACGGATTTGAATCCTCGACTCAGTGGTGGTCTATAACCTATCCAACAGCATCCGACTGACATGATGATGTGTTTGAGCTCTTAGCTTGTTACTCTATGTGTGCAAATTACGTTATATCCGGAAGAGATGAAATCAATGTTGGATGTTCGGAACAGATAAATCTTCGGAAAATACTAGGAAATGGTAACCTCTTTTGTTATTTGAAAACAAAATTTTATTTATAGTAGTTCTACACTAAATTTGTCCCCATCCTATAATTCAATGTGTTTTTTTTTTCACGTTGAAATTTGAAACATGTTACATGTTTCTATGAGGAAAATAAACTTTTCCTTTCCAACATTTGTAACTTTTCGTTACGATACAGTTTGAACTTTTAATATAGGATATTTCTGATAGAAATTTAGCAGTAAAGTAGAACTCTTCAATTTTCTCTTTCTTTTTTTCTCTTTTCTTTTCGTTCCTTTTTTTGCTTTTTGTTCAGTTTGCATTAGTAGTCTGAAATTATGAATATGACCAACGCTATCTACTGGGTTTATATGTATTTTGGAACAGTACGTCCAATGAACACTATCGAATTTGCAATCGAACCACACGGAAACAAAGCATGTGTGTTAAACTTTTGACATTATTCTAAATGTGGCCCGGAGATTTACAGTTCTACTTGATATTGAGTATGCTATCCGTTATGAAAGTGACATAATGAATGTTTAAAGCATCCTCTATATATTCGAATAGCTCTGAAACAAATATGCAAAAACAAACGTTATTTCTATATTACTGTTGGATTTCTGAAAACGGAACTTTATAATGGTAGGTTTATTTCTTACTACGTTTGAATTCCACAGTTTTATCTGTTCTCCCTTTTCTTTTTCTTCTTCTCTTCTCTCTCTCTCTCTCTCTTTCTCTGTCTCATTTCTGAATTTCTGTGTAATAGACATCAATTGGTTTCAATTTTTTCATTGTATGTGTTTCAGTTTCTCTATACATCAACCTATGAATCTTGTTTCGTCTCGGTTTTGTTATCTTGTTTTTACGAAACTAATAGATGTGTAGTTTGAAATAAGAATTGCGCTTATTTTGTTAGCTAATTTTCGTATAGGAGAGAAGAATGGAGGAGAGAGAGGGGGGACTTTTTACCTGACACGATTATGTGATAAGAAGGTGTATATTGGGTGGCATAACTGCACGGCGTTAGCTGTCGCAATTTTTTTATGTGGAATGTAGATTTAAAGAAGGGCTCCCAAAAATAGATGATTTTTCAGCCCAAGATGGTCCACACCTTGTAATTATTGACGATTTAATGCGGGAATGTAATTGTTGAATTTTTTTACTAAAGGTAGCCACCACCGAAATTTAAGTGTTATTTTTATAACGCAAAATATCTTCCACCAGGCTAGAGGTATGCGAGACATATCATTAAATAGCCATTATATAGTATGTTTTAAAAACCCTTGAGACCAAGCTCAAATTAATTATTGAGCACGTCAATTATATCCAAGTAACACCAAATTTGTTCAAGAATCTTATCAAGACGCAACTCGCACTGGTCATAGTTATTTGGTTTTTCATTTAAAACAGGACACCCCCGATGAATATCGTGTTCGAACAAATATATTTCCCTCAGATTCTTACAGTATGTACCAGTAAAACAAATAATCTCAATAACTTTTATATTTTAATTATGTTTATGTACGTACCAGTAAAAAAATAATCTCAATAACTTTTATATTTTAATAACCAAATTTAGTATAATAGCTGTAAAAATTATTAGTAATGAAAGTGCCTATTTACTAAAACTTTTAGCCAGGGCTAAACCTAAGGTACGTAAGGCAATATTACATAATGCTGACCCCGATTTAATAGGCCTATATAAGATATTTTCATGCTTCATATTGAACATGATCCGCAGAAGAGCACTAGATCAATCGATTGTAGCAAATGTGGTAGCAAGCTGTGTATAATGGAATTTGGTAATTCCTTACACGGAAGAGATACCATACTATTTTTCGATCGGTAAGGATCGATGAATAATTTACCAACTATTAATTACATGTTAACTTTGGTATTTTTAAATGGCTGAAGCGAGGCATTATCTTACCATGATGTTTTAAAAGCTGGTCATTTGGAGGGGCTGGACCCGATGTACTCCCCGTGGGTACACCTCTGCTTTGAATCCACTATGGTGAAAAGTGATGAACGGGAACTTTTTTTAAAAGCCAAACTGCTAAATACGCAAGTCTATCTTCCATTGCTGATTTTGTCTCAATGTCACACACTTCACTTAACTTAAGAACATCTTTGTCTTCGGTCATTGTCTTCAGCATTTCATTAGTACATACAACACCACATTTTTAAAGAAATCTGCTTGAAATAAATTCATTTTCGACAGTATTTGTGCTTTTGTTAGTTTCCAGTATGCCAGGATTATTGCCTAAAATAATCATTCTAATTCTATTTAATGCATTTAGAGCTGTAGAATGATCATAGAGTCCCCAGTGTCTTCAAAGCTTTGGGTCTACAGGTGACGTATTACGATCTTCACCGACTCCCTCCGAACGAAAACCGAAGTGTTTCGAGCAACTTGTTCTCTAGTAACCTTGGTGTACGATAAGAGGTTCATTTTAAAGAAGCACTGCCATCTCCTGTAACAACAATTATTTACGGTGAATTCTCCTCAGAACTAGAAATTGATTTCCAGAGAAAAATAAATTATAATTAATTAAAAATGTTAAATACCCTTGAACTTTATGAGACACTACAACACAATTTGCCTAAAAATCATTTTATAGGTGTATATGCTGTAGATGAGCTACCTCTGTTTATTCACACATTTCCGCTAGCCATAATTATAAATACTGATTCCAGTAATAAGCCTGGTGAACATTGGGTTACAATTTATATATCTTAATATGTGTGTGGGAGAGTATTCCGATTGCTATGGTATACCACTCTACATACATCACCATATAAGATTTTTAAAACGAAACTGTTTATATTATACATGGAATAATAGACGTATTCAAGATGACTTATCTCAATTTTGTGGACATTACTGTTTTCTATATCTAGCATGTCGTGCATCTGGTTCTTCACTGCGTGATTTCTTAAACAAATTCTCACTCACCACTATTGATGCTAATGATATTATGCTTTATTCGTTTATGAGAATATGATGGTCACTGTGGTGAGATTAAGTTCTCCGTAAACCGTGTGTGTGTTGGTCACTGGAGGGAGATTAAGTTCTCCGTAAACCATGTATGTGTGCTATTTTTTAATCTTTGCTCTACTATGTTAAAACATATGCCAAAGTAAAAAAAAATTACCGTAAAAGGCTACAAAATGAATAGCCTAATTTTTTAACTTCGTCATTGCTGGTCCCAAGCCCTGGATGAGAAAGGAAGAGGGTTGGGGTAGCTACCCCCGTAAAAGGCCTTAATCTCTGCTATGTTACATAGGTCTACTTGTGTTCGTAGTCTCCATGTAATTTCTGCTATGTTAAAATAGGGTTTGAAAAAAGTGCTCATAAAAGGAAACGAGTACACTCCCATTATTCCTTGCTATGTTACATAGGAGTGCTGCTAAAATATTCGTTCGTAATTTTTGCTATGTTAAAATAAGGGTTGGAAAATGTTGTAAAAGAGAACGAATACACCCCTAAAAAGTGCTCACAAAAAGAGGACGAATTTTTGGAGTGTTCGATTTCATGGTTGGACGGTACGGGATCATGGCGTATCGTGCGACACTCGAAAATTGAGTCCTTGCTCTCAGGAGGTCCTGGAAAAAACCGCGATTTTTAGGATAGTGTAGGTCAAGTGCCGCACACCTACTTTCTACACAGCACAAATAAGATACATATCTCCATATTTGATGTTAACATACCGGTATTAACTAAAACGATTCTGGTTCCGTTATTATAACACAGGGATGCAAATAACCACTCGCCCACTCGCCCGGGGCTAGTGGTTTATCGGTGCGGGCGAGTATTTAATATCATACCGACGGGAAGTAAATGATTTCTATTGTGGGATGTGGACTAGTAGCTTTTTTCTTGGGTGAGTAAAATTTTGTTGCTTATTTGCATTCCTGTTATAACACTTCCCTGCCATAAAGTGGGAACTTCATGATTGCTTAAAACAATTTAAATGCGTCTCTTCTTAATTAATTTTATTTTAGTATTTTCTGTAGCTATAACTCGATTCAACACGGTGTTAACACTAAAGGAGTGGTGCACATATATTTGTTGACACAAATTTTCCCTATTCTAATACAAGAAACATAAGCACTCAATGAATGATCTTAACTGTAAACTAGTAAATATTAAAAAAAAAAAAAAAAAAAAAAACATTTTAAAAGCATAATATAGTAAAATATTCAAACATTACAATTTTTCCTAAATTTTCCGTTTTTTTCCAAGCTCGGGGAAAAAACGGTAAAAACTGGTTTTTACCCAATATTTCCGCTTTTTTCCCAGGCCTTTACAACACTAGTCTCAATATAATCCCTAGTTAACAAATTGTGACCTAAATATTGGTACTGGTTTCTATTGATTCCCCTACATTGAGTACAAGAGTTAAGTTGGCTCCACCAAATTGTTTTTTGATCTATCTCTCCTTATATAAACGTGAACGAATTATATGGGACATAGTGAACAAATTGGTACAATTGTGACCTAATTATCGATAGCATTTAATTTTTAAATTTTCAGTGGGGGTAGCGTGAATTCGCCCCACCTTGTTTTGGTTTCTTTTTCTTAAATAAGTGTGAACAAATTGTGAGCATAGTGAATAAATTGTGACTTAATTATTGGTATTAGGTATACTTAATTTTTAAATTTTGAATGGGAGGGAGTGGTTGTATGAAGTTGGACCTTATTTTGCTTTCTCTCTCTTCAAATAAATAAGCGTAAACAAATTATAGCATATACTGAACAAATTGTGACCTAGCCCTAATTATCCATAGTATCTAATCTTTAAATTTTGACTGCAGAGAGTCAACTTTTCAGCCGAGAAATCAGTTAAACTAATGTTGCAAGATTTGATCTCTCGGTTGATCTATCGTAATTTAGTTAAAGAAAAGCATGTAAAAGGAACAATCTAATTTTATATCTTTTCCTGAAAATATGGTTGACAGTAACATTACATAGTCTTTTAAGGTGGGGGCCGCGGTGGCTCAGTGGTAGAGCGTTCACCTCTGGTGCTTGGGGTCCCGGGTTCGATCCCAGCCCCCGCCAAGTGAACTTTGTGGTGGACAAACACCGTGTGCGTGGGTTTTCTCGGGGTTCTCCCGTTTCCTCCCACTTTCTTCATTCCACCATTTCATTCATTTCTCATAATCACCGTCTCCTTTAGCCTAACCGGCATAACCGTGGGACGTAAAACTCAAAGATTTCATTTCATTTTCTTTTAAGGTGTAAATAACACGAGTTCAATACTACATAGACGTACCATACAATTTAGCGCACCATTGGCTACCTCCCAACCAAAAAAGTTCTGGATACGCGCCTCATGTATATACATACAGAAATCACAATTGTACTGAATAGGGATGGTATCGAGACGAGACGAGACGAGACTTTGTACAGTCTCGGTCTCGTCTCGGTTTCAAAATAGCTGTCTCGGTCTCGGTCTCGTCTCGAGTCAAAAATCGTCGTCTCGGTCTCGGTCTCGTCTCGGTCAACAAATGCTTGTCTCGATCTCGGTCTCGGTCTCGAGGGCCAAATCTCGGTCTCGTCTCGGTCTCGTCTCGAAAGTCTCGAAATAAATAGGTGAAATTAAAATTGTAAAAGTATTATTATTGTAAAGTCTGTCGTTTCTGCTTCTTATTTTTGGCCTTATTCTTGATTTAGAATTATAGTATGGTGTACTTCTTCAGAGCTAATTTGCTAGCGCTGCCTTCCATGCGTGTGTTCCAGTTTCAATCATCAGTGGGTATATCATATCTGGGATAAAATTCTAATAGTAAGCCATATTTCACTTTCAGCAAAAGACTTTCTCATATGGCCTCAGTATTGCCTATACAATTAAAGTCTATTAAATTAACTTCAGTACTATACAGTAGTTTATTTCCTTCCTTAGAATAAGAATTGTTCAATACATTCTAACGGATAACGCAACACACAGCAGCATGAATGTATTTAATCGTACCGAAATTGAAATTTTACAATTTCTCATTTATTATCCAATACATTCTGATTTGACTGTCATTTTAAAAACATAATATAATGTTCATTATCTGAACAAATAGGGTAAATTATTACTACAATATATTTTGTTTAAAATTGATCAAATGCTTTATTACCGTTTCACGTCTACGTGTTTAATTGACACCTTATAACACGAAATTCCTGAACTTTGTGGTGGGAGCTACGGCACTCATCTTTGCTATGTGTGGCCTCGGGTTGCATCACGAAACAAGTTAGATTCAAAGTCAGATGTTTCGCATAGTTCGCGTCTAAATTTAAGTACATTCTGTTTCTCATACAAGTTCCTAAAGTTGTAATGCATTACATAGGCATACGTATATAAACTGCCGTAACATAGATTAAGCTTATTCCTGAGCTCTTAGCGGTGCATGTGATCTTTATTCGAGAAAACCAATCATGCGTTCATTATGTTGAAATTTTATATTATTTGAAAATTACTTGCGAAACATGAACATACATATTATATAAGTATATAGGTAATTCGAGCTAGCTGTATCTATTTTCTCTCTCTCGCCAAAACAAGTGATTCTTCACTTTCTAGTTTTCTTTTGTATTCATTTTCGTAGTTTTGCAGCAACATGAAGTATTAAATAGTCAAAAATATTTTTTTTTTTTTCGCTGTATACTTTCGTGAAATTTTGGATCCAATTTTACCCTACCTTACCTTTACAGTATATATATCTGAACATTAGTGGTAGACTATGTTAAGTCATTTTTTGGTCAAATTGAGTTAGAATACTTTTTTTTAAATTTATTATGTTCTTTCTAGTGGTGTAATAATGTAAGTCTAAAGCCATCTTACTACTTTGTAACTACTTAGTATAGTTTGAAAAACAGTATTATAGATCTTAGTTAAGGAACCGGTTTTTCGCTTCTCCTGTAAAATTACGAAATTATGACGGTTTAGGTTACCTCTGAGGTCTCGATATAAAATCATCACCATCATCATAATTAAGCATTATCAATCCTCTGTTGGATGAAGTCTTCCCAAGTTTTCTCTGGGTAATTCTTTTCCAGATTAGTCCCCAGTGGTTAATGATTTTGTCACAATTTATTATATGCGGACATTTCCTAGGCTGTTTTTGTCACGTGGTATCCAATCTAAAATTGTTTTCGTCTATCGATCATAATTTCGTCTTGCAATATGTGCATCACAGTTTCCGGTCTATTTTAAACATTATTTCATTAGTACCAGTCATTAGTTGCCAAATAATTCATTTCTATATATCCTCTACTTTCATATCCTCTACTTTTGGAGCACAGACACGCTATTTTTTGATCTTCGGATCTGGCAACACTGACTCAATTATTTAAATCAACATAATGTAAGAACTCCCATTTGCTGTAATGGCTAGTACGCTTGATTTTGGTTCGCATGGTCCCGAGTTCGATTCCCGGTGGCGGTAATGTTCAACGACCGAAGTTTTTCGGATTTCACTATGATCAGTAACTCCACGTCTCCTTTAGCCGCCCTAGCATAATCGTGAGACGTAAAACTAAAACAAAACAAAACAAAAACCAACACAATGTGTATTACTAACTGTAAGTCTTTGAATAATTGCATATAGCTATATGGTATGGATCGAGAGTGAGGCGGTCGATGGTCAAACTATAACAAATGAAATGCAGTTAGGGTGTAATTAAAATTTTAATAAAGCAGTGTTTTAATCTAAAAAAAATACAGCAGGCCTAAGGCTTAGGGAGAACAACTAGTGCTACTGAAAAATTGTCAGTTACGTTTAATTTCAGTTACAAATTGCTTTTACATGTATTGCTGGAACGAAAACTATGACATTAACATTATAAGTAGCCCAAAGACTATGAAAAACATCGTGTTTTGAAAACATTCTTGCACCATAAAACAAATTACGTGTAATTTTAAAATATTTTGCACTTTAGCTACGTTATTTGCACTATATTTATAATAATATTTAGCAATTTATTTAAGTTCGCAACAGTTCTTAAAATAATGTAACTGCGACTTGTTGTAATTAAAACTACTGAACACTAATGTTATAATGTTCCTGCCATTTCAGTTATTAGAGATCTCCAAAATGTTGATGTTAGTGATATGTATTATCCTTTGTTACACTGAATAAGATATGTGCTTTTGTGGTTTAATTTAATATCTAAATTAGAAATACAAGAGCTCTTTCGTTGCTAAGCAGTTAGCCTATGGCGTGAGAGACCCGGGTTAGATTCCCGGCGGGAGCTCATGTGGTTTAGATTCAACGTTAATCAGTAGGTTCAGTCTCATATAACCTTGCTGCTGAAAGAGGCGTTAAACTCATTTAAAAAATGAAATGAAATTTTTGAGTTTTACGTCTCACGTTTATGCCGGTTAGGCTAAAGGAGACTGTGATGATGAGAGATAAATGAAGTGGTGGAATGAAGAGAGTGGGAGGAAACGGGAGAACCACAAGAAAACCCACGAACTAAACTAAATTAACTGACAGAAATATGTAATATCAAACGTAGTGCAATTTGAGAAATTACAACTTTATGTTGCGTTTGCAACATTGCTTGTTTATCTAATGGTATTGCAGAGTATCTAGAAGAAATTCGCTTTCCATATTTCACACAGCATGTTAAAAAATTTCAGCATTTTTAATATATATGACTATTATATATAACTAGATGAAATACCCATTTTTCGCATGGGACCAGTATTTGGAAGTCAAGGCCTGTGGGAGTATCACTATCTCAGCAACCGCAAAAACTATGTATTTGACACTAATATCGGTCATTTTGTATTATTTTTACATGTCTCGGTACCCCCTCCACAGAAGGTGAACCCCGGCCTGCATGCACTGGTAGCTGGATTTGAAAGTCATCGCTAATGGAAGTGACACCATTGATCTCAGCGACCGCAAAAACTATACACTTGTCACTAATATCGGCCATTTTGGATTACTTTTACATGTCTCGGTATCCCTCCTGTGAACTCCGGCCCGCAGCTGAATGAGGTGAATTTGGAGTTAATGCGATCGGAGTTTCACCATTGATCTCAGAAAACGCGAAAACTATTTGACACTAATATCGGTCATTTTGTATTATTTTTACGTCTCGGTACTCCTTTCCCCCGCAAGTAAACCACGACCCGCATGCACTGGTAGCTGACTTTGAAAGTCATCGCTAATGGAAGTATCATCATTGATCTCAGCGACTGCGAAAACTATGTATTCGACACTAATATCGGTCATTTTCTACTACTTTTACATGTCCCGGTAAACGTCCCTCCTGATTCAAAATTAAAAAAAAAAAAAAAAAAAAACGCTTCTTCTTGGTCTGAGGCCTGGGACATGATACTTGCCACCCAAATTTCGTAACTCTTGGACTCTCGTCTGGTCCCCAGGTCGCACACAGGCAATCAGAAAGACAGGCACGCAGACACACAGACAAACTCTTCATTTTACTTATATTAGATATGATATACAGGCGAGGATCCAAGGGGAGTGTTAAAGGGGTTATACCTCCCCTTGACGCTCAGCTATACACTGTATAAAATGGGCTTCAATCCTACTTCTTTCTTTACACTGGATAAAATGTCAAACTATGGTTTAGCCCCTCCATCGATCATATCCTGGATCCGCTGGTATATATATATATATATATATATATATATATATATATATATATATATATATATATATATATATATATATATATATATATATATATATATATATATGTGTGTGTGTGTGTGTGTGTGTGTGTGTGTTGAGAGAGGGAGATGACTATACACATTAGCAGTGGTTTTTGTTTCGGGAGAGGCTTGAGAACGAGTAAGAAATATTTGTGTTGTACGTGCAATGCGAAAAAATGATCACAGATCAATTTCGGGAGGGGCTTCAGTCCGATAGCCACCCCCTAAATACGCCACTGAACATTAGTCAACTGTTCCCATATTACCTAACACAGCAACGAAAGAAATTTTGAGTAAAGGTCAATCTTAATAGTTGTCTATATCAATATTCGAGACGAGACCGAGACTTTCGAGACTGACCTAAGTCTCGTCTCGGTCTCGTCTCGATTTATAGAGCTCCGTCTCGGTCTCGGTCTCGTCTCGGTAGATAAAAGGCCGTCTCGGTCTCGGTCTCGTCTCGATATATAAAATGCCGTCTCGGTCTCGGTCTCGTCTCGATAATTCGAGACGATACCGAGACGAGACCGAGACTAGTCTCGGTCTCGGTACCATCCCTAGTACTGAATGAGATTTAGTTTGAATCTCCTCAGTTGATGAAATTCTGCGAACGACATTGCCATCCATAACATATAAATCTTTGATATAATATTCAGTGATTAATTGCAAAGAGGGATGATGGGAAATATTGATTATTCTCTGTTCTCTATGCTCGCCTATTATCTTGTTTGCTCTTGACCTACTGTAGGCGGAGTATATTGAGGTTGTTTTGATATCTATAGATGTCAATCACGTGAATGTCACGTTATTCCCGCTTCCAGACAGCGTGTGCCATATAGTCAGTGCTGCATTTTGAGGAGAAAAGCGCTAAATTTAGGAGATTCAACTTTCAAGATAGAAAGAAAAATATTTTTTCTGGCCATGGCGACTTTTTTTTTTTTGTGATTTTGAAGTGAAGAGTTAGCAAGTTACTTACAAATCAGCACAGTTACTTTTGTGCTGCGAACTTGTCCTTTTGTAATCAGGATCGTGTCTAGGTATTCTAGACGCCCTAGGCGAGAAACGTTTCGGCACCCCAGCTTTTGTGTTGTTACTTTTTGTTGCTGTTGTTGTTGTTTGGATGAACATAAGTTAATGTCATTTCGATTTTGTTCAAGTATCAGGGGTAAAAGTGAGAGGGAACGCGGGAGGATGGCGTCCCCCTACCTCCAAAATATATGTACGCCGTCAGCGACGTCATGCCGTTACCTAGTATCAGGGGTAAAAGTGAGGGGAACGCGGGAGGATGCCGTCCCCCCACCTCCAAAATATATGTACGCCGTCAGCGACCTAGCGTCCCCCTACCTTTTTAGATCCACTTTTACCCCTGTCAAGTATACTGTAAAGCTTGTTGTAATAAGTGTTTACCCTCTCTCTAACCTATCAAACGCTTTTAGTCCGAAGCACTTTTGATATATATATATATGTTTCTTGTCTCTCTCTCTCTCTCCCTCTTGTTTTAAATCAACGGAAGTGACGAAGAGGGGTTAATATGCAACCAGGGTGATCATTTGGGGAGAGCTGGCGAAAATTTCGCCCCTGAATTTGATGAACACATGTTTTAAATAAATTGTAAACTAATATACTAATAAAAAAAAGTAAAACTTATGTCGGTGGACAATTTCTCCCCCATAGTAGAGACGTAGCCAGAGTTCTGAGTTTAAGGGAGCATATTTGCAAATGGAATAACCCATATTATATATATATATATATATATATATATATATATATATATAGTGTTAATGAACAACACCGACGAACTGTAACAGGTTATTCCTCACATCAAAATAAGTCAGAAAGTTCCTATGGACCTGTGGGAAAAAGTGCATAGTTTCAGAGCTAGATCAGTTCAAAATCACGAAAAGGCCAAATTTCAGAAGGCTATATTTTGAATTCGCGAAATCGTGGATTTTTGGTAAAGGAGCTCACGCTTATACAATCCAAAAATGTATATTTTATAAATGTTCAATGGGAGTGCAAAGTATTCCCTGCAGAGTGAAATTCCCAGACTTGACATCAACCAAATTTTGAGATATGCTCTGACTTTATGAGGGGGATGGGGTGGAATCTTCTTAGCCTCTGAGTCAAATCGACTTTTCAATTTTGCCTTAGTCGGTTACAGAAAGTGCATTCGCACAGATTTCTAGCCCTTAGTGCTTCAAGGCGACTATAAAGCTGGAAGAACTCCCAATATTAACGAAGATGACGCCAGCCACCAAAGTTGCTGATCTTATACTCTTATTACTTTTCACTTAACGTTTAAGGAATAGCCTGTTATTTTTTTTTTTTAAATAGCTTTTTCTTAGAAGCAGTTTACTGTGGATAACTTTATCATTTATTGTCGGATAAAAACAATTTGTAACATATAATTTTAAATAAATATTTGAGGGGGCCACGCCGAGATTTGGAAGCCGGTGCCCCCCGTGTCCCCACTTAGCTACGTCCCTGCCTCATAGCAAACCCTGACTCATTTCTTGCTCTCTATTGGAGAAACATTAAAACCTTCAACGTCCTTTAATTTGCTTGTCGAGCTTCCATTAAAAACAATAATAGAAAGGAATGCGATTTAAAGTGAAGATGGTGTTAAAGTGAAATGGGAAATAATACATGTATGCCGTACTAATGAAAAGTATGAAACTCGACCTGTATCGTTGCCCTTCTCCCTCCAATAAAAACATAAAAGACGTTACTCCTTCAAAATACGAACAAAGGAACAGAAAATATTGAGAAAAGATTAATTCACGAAACGAATTCAAGGATTGATTTTGGTTTGAACAAGGCAGGCCTGCTGTAGCCAGGAATCTTAAGCCCAGGATGAGATATTTGGGGAGTGGGAGTAATTTGAGTTCATCATTTTACATCCATGCATACCTACCAACAAATAACTGAAAATTTCAGATGTAGCTACTGGCTAGATCTTTTCATCTCTCATTTAGAGACTTTTTGTTTTACCGCTTTGGCAACACTGCGTATAGTGTGTGCAGAAACAAAAATTAATATAAGAAAAGAAAAAAGCCGAACCCACAGACTAATACTAAAGAAATTCAAGAAAGGAGAAATCGGGAAAGAAGAAGTAATTCAAGCATGGAACGAATATATAAACAGCAAGAAAGATGCACACATAGCTAAAATGAAAGAAATTAGAAATTTCAATGAAGAAATAGCAGAGGAAATTAAGTCAGGAGGGAGAGAAGCAGGGAAAAGATTCTGGAGATATGTTAGACAAAAGCAAAACGAAACAGAAAAAGAAATTATTCTTAGAAATGAAAAGGGGCAAATAATGAAGGACAGGACGGAAATTGAGGCGTACTTAACAGATTGGGCGATGAAGCAAAATTGTGAAGAACCGAAAAATGAAACAAATAAATTAGCAAAAATGAGTAATGAGAGTGCAGAAGAAGAAAGTCAGGACTTAACTAATGATATTGAGAATATGGAAATAGAGAAGGCTAGGAAAAAGCTAAGAAGAGGAAAAGCAACAGGAACAGATGAGGTGTCAAATGAGATGTTAATAAACTTAGATAATAAATATTTGGAAAGTTTAAAGAATATTATGAATAATATGCTTGAGTCAAGAACCATTCCTCCAAGTTGGAAGCAAACGAAGATTAAGTTAATATATAAAGGAAAAGGTAGAGATAAACATGATATAAAAAATTATAGACCAATAGCGATTACCAGCTGCGTATATAAGTTTTTTGCAATTATTCTAAGAGATAGTCTAATGAACTGGCTAGAGAAAAACAAAATTTTAAGTGAGTTACAAAATGGATTCAGAACAGATAGAAGAACAACAGATAACATCTACATTATAACACAACTGATAGAAATATGCAGAGAAAGAAAAGAAGATTTCATAGTAGCATTTATAGATATTGAAAAGGCGTATGATACAGTCAAGAGAAAGATATTATGGGAAGTAATGGAAAACATAGGAATATCAAAGAAATTTATTATGCTCCTTAAGGAATTATATAAGAACAACAAATACAGATATGAAATGGGAAACGTAAAATCAAAATGGATAGAAAGTAATAAAGGTTTGAAACAAGGATGTCCTCTATCACCAGTTCTATTCCTGATATACATACATGAAGTGGAAGAAGCATTGATTAAAACAAACAGAGGGTTAGAATTAAGATTGCAAGGAAAAGAAAAAGTAAGAAAAATCCCTGGCACTCTATTTGCAGACGATGTGGCTCTGATGAGTAATAATATAGAAGATATTAAGGAAATGTTAGAAACAGTAGTTAGGAAAGGAGAAGAAATTGGTCTAAAAATAAATGAAGAAAAAAGCAAGTTCATGGTTTTTAGTGGAGACATAGAGGATAAAAATATACAAGCAGGAAACATAGAAATAAGCAGGACTGAAAAAATAGAATTTTTAGGAATCACACTTGAGGAAGGAGAACAATACTTAGTTGAACATGAAAAAAAAACTAAAAAATAAAGTACAAAAATATGCAGCAATTATAAAAAATAAAGCAATGTGGTCATACAATAGATATGAGGTATCAAGAATATTATGGAAACAAGTAGCAGTACCGGCGCTAACATATGCAAATGAAGTAATAACTTTAACGGAAAAAACCAGGAGTATTTTACAACAAGCACAAAATCAAATAGGAAGGTTTGCCCTAGGAGCAAATAAATTAAGTGCAAATGTAACAATAACAGGAGAAATGGGATGGAGTGATTTTGAAAAAAGAGAAGGTGTGAGTAAAGTAAAATATCTTGGAAGATTAAAATTTATGGAAGAAACAAGATTAGTAAAAGTGGTGCATGAGGCCACTAAACATATGAGAAAAGGGGAGAACACGAAATGGTTTAGGAGAGTTAGGAAATTAGAAAGAAAGTATGATCAAACTACCCGCTGGCATAGAGAAGAAAATTATAAAAATTGGGAAAAAATCACAGAAAAAACATTTAAAGAGAAAGCGCAGGAAAAGTGGTATGAAGAAGTTGTTAAGAAGAGCAGTTTAAAAGGAATATACACACATAAAAAGAGTTATGAGAAAATAAATTACATGAACAATGATTTAGGAAGCATTTTACTTTTCAAAGCCAGGTCAGGGAGCCTTGAAACAGGGGTAAGACTGAAAAAATTTAAAGAAGTGAATGAAAAATGTCAATTATGTTTTAAAGAAGATGAAACATTAGAACACATATTGTTAAAATGTGAAGAAACCCAAAAAATCAGGGAAAAATGGAAATGGATTGATGAAATGAAAGAGGAAGGAAATTTGGTTAAATTAGCTTGGAGGCTAGGCTTTAATGTAAATGGAAGGGAACTAAGTGAGAAAGAAATGGAAAAAACCAAAGAACTTCTTGAATTTTGGTGGAAAAAGAAAATGGAAAACGTTAAATGAAAAAAAACAAAAAAAACAGTACTTACTTTTTTTTTCTTTTTTTTCCAGGATCCAAACTTCCGAAGAGAAGGAAGGAAAATACCTTGAACCTGAACCTGAACCTGAATGTTGTAAGCGTGGAAAATGAAAACAAACATTCTCTAGTAATTTTGACATTATTGATACTACTGGCAATCATGTGGTTTCTATGAATGGTTACAAGTGGTGGCGATTAAGGATTTTTTTCTGTAATAATTGTGTAACGTATATTGTAAAAATGGCTTCTTCTTTAAAAGCAGGTAAACGAAATTTTACTTTTTTATTATTATTTATTAATAAACAGAGAGTAAGACAGTTAACAGAATTGCTTTTGAGATCATCAAAAGTTTTGTGACAACAATCATGCCGACGTGTATGAGGTTAATTAGCGGGTAGATTACGTGACATAAAACTTCCACAGGCAAATAAACTTAAAAATTAGAATTCAATCTGCATAGTTCATTACATTACATGTTTTTGTCCACTTGTGCCGGGAACTTTTTAATTTCTTCTACCTCAAAAAATAAAAAGGGGATACGTAAAGCCGCGTCAGTTCCCGAAGGAGCTGGACGCTCATACTTTTAGGGATTATTCCAGGGGCGTCATTTAGGGGGGGGCAAGAGGGGGCAATTGCCCCCCCAAGAGTTTGAGGAATGCATATACTTTAATCATTGCCTACTAATAAACTAGTACAAAACGTGAAATTCTTATGTCGGTGGTGCTCTTGCCCCCCCCCAAGCAAAGTCTGAAATGACGCCCCTGGATTATTCATTGAGTATCTACGAACTTACCAAGGGGATAGTCATAGATAAAGTACAAGGGCACTACACATGCAGATATAAAGTACAGGTACGTTATTTTTTATTTTCGTATTAGTCGATAAGTAAATCAAAGTCGCTTTGTTACCCCCTTAGTAAGTTCGTAGATACTCAATGAATAATCCCTAAAAGTATGAGCGTCCAGCTCCTTCGGGAACTGACGCGGCTTTACTTTACAATGCACGCTCCAGCTACGAATCGATAAGTAGGGCCTAGGGATGTAAAATACCTGGGTATTTATTTCAACGGGTAAATACCCGGGAATTTACCCAAAATTGGTATTTTAGTGGGTATTTTGTGTTTCAATTGGCAATAAATGAATTTTATTGTTCTCAATGAAAAATATAATGGTCATTTGTATCACCTGCAACAGGAGCACTAAATAATCAGTAAAATAATCATTTTTTTTTTTTTTTTTGCGATTAAAGAATGAATTTGATATTTATTAAGTAACACAGTACGGATTTTCTAGTTATTTTCTTTCTACTTACACTAAATTTCCTTCTATTACCCTTTGCGGAAAATAATTGTCCACTCTACCCCGTAAATTCTTACCTTAGTGTGCCCCTGAGGCGTCCAATCAGTTGCACGGTATAGAATTCAATAGTGGATCAAACCAACACGAAAGTATAAAATTTATGACAGAACATGACGATGGCCAAAGAAAGTGAAGTCAGTTGCCACCAAACTAATCATATACTATTATGAAGTATTCTGTCTGCCAGCAGCTCCTGGTATTAATGGCACGGAATTTAAGTTGTTCTCTAGGTCCGCGTTTGATGAAATTGCTTTCTCCATTTTTCTCGATCTGGCACATCTTTTATCTTTCAATACCTTCACCAGTTTTTCAAATCACCGATGAGCACACTAACTAAACTATTTAAGTAACAGTGGGATCAACTAAAATGAACAACCACTTTTCCTTAGGTTTACCAAAGTCATTAATTGCGATAAATGAATTATTAATAATGTTCCAATGTTATTAGTTTCCTTCCAATGTCTCTGGTGTTTTGTTCTGTTCCATGCCAACAGCTGGTGACTTCTTCCTTAAAGACACTGGTTTTGAATGTTGCATCCGTGAAACTTCAGGTAATTTCTTATTTAAAAGCTTCCAATTATATGAAAGATATCTTAGTTTCTCTGCCCTCTCGGATGATAAACAATTTATTGTTTTACTATGGTCCAATTAAATGTAGAGAGAGTTCTTTCTGTGGCAGCAGATGCAACAGGAGCACTAAGGATTCGAATGGCGACATCAGCTAATTCAGAGATGCCTCGAAACCCTCTCCACCAAAGTATTGAGGTCATTTGTTCCACTCCGTCCCACAAAAGCTTCCTTGCCCATATTCCTTCCTTGTCCCTGTAGTCAGTCAAATGTGCTTTCAGTAAAACAGAATTCAACCCAATTTGTTTTCCAACTTCACAAACGAAGTTTACTTCATCAAGCAATTCTTCAGAGTCTGCAGCCAGATGAATTGGACCCAAGCCGAATTCACTTAATTCTTTAAATTTTTCCATTATTGATTGCTCTTCTGTTTTTGAAAGGATTGACGATGGTAACTGTTCTGTCAGAGTTTGATGAAGGCTCTGGAATTTTGAGTGCATCTGAGGCTTATTTTACTCGAAGCAATTAATTAAATCCACTACAGGTTTCAAAATGGGTGCAAGGTTTTCAATACAAACCCAGAATACATAATCAACCATTCTTTTCTTGATTTCTCAAGGTAATGACGACAATTCCTCACTCACAACGAGCGTCTGAAGCCTAGTTTTATTGACAAGCAAACTTTGGAGGCAGTGTAAATGGCTTCCCCATCTTGTTTTTCCAAGCAACTTTAACGAAATTGTAACCCTTTTCTCCCTTGAGATTTGTGTAAATAGTGCTTGCAAGTGATGTCTATGTTTGTATTAACAACATCAGTTACACTTCCCAGTAATGTCTTTACCGAAGGACATCCGAGGATGTCAGAACAAAGCAAATGGAGATGAGCAAGACAACCCAAAGATACTATATTAGGATACTTCTGTTTTACTAATATAAAAGCTACTCTCATGTTATACGCTTTCTCTCCTATGATTACTGTTTTTTTAGGGTTATATTGTTTACAGAACATTCATAATCTCTTCAGACAAGCAATGTGCATCTTTCGACAACGCAAAATCAACAAAAACAGGTTCAAACTTTGAAATTACGAAATAAGTGATAGATTCATTTCTCAAGTTAGTCCAACCGTCACACTGTAAATGTAGATTTGGAGAATTCCTCTGACTTTATTTTAACTTCCCCTTGCATTTCACTGTGTAGAGCATCCAAGTAACTCGTAACCAGGCGATACCTTGATGGGAGAGCATACGAAGGACGAATTTTCTTTAAAAAATTCAATCCACAAAGAGTGATCAACAAGTGACAGAGAACACCCACTAACAAAGATCGCTGTGGCAATGCTTTCGTTCAACACTTCCTGTAAGACTTCGATAACATTCCATACGTCGATATTTGTTTTAAGAAATATTAATATTAAGATTATATCAAAACTCCTAAACAGTAACGTTGAACCTAAGAAGCCATAAAAGTTAAGAAAAGCTTGTACATTTGATGGAAATTGAATGAGTGAGTTGAAAAAGGGACATATTCCAAAAACCTCAACTTTCAAACACTGGGTGGAAACATGAACACATTCCAGAAATATCTTCGATTTTTCACACATACGTTCCCGTAGACTTCAGTAAAGAGGACCTAAAATTAATGAATGCGTTCCTTGTTCCTCTCAAGCGGTGTAGGTACATATAAAATGAATATAACCATCCCAGTTTAGCTTGCCTATTTTTTGGAATGTGTACCTTTTTCAACTCACTCGTTCAATTGATGTAATATTTTTTGCTTCAGCATATTTTCATATAATAAATGCGACTACATCAAGTATATCGAACTCACTTTCTCCTTTGATGATAAAACTAAATGTCCTTTTGAGTTCGAAACTAGTAGACCTAAGGCACACTTTTTTTTCATGATAAACTTGAAGTCTATAATATTCGACTCGGAAAGATTTTGATAATTTTGGGTCTCTTTTAGTTATAGCCTCTGAGATGTAATGCTTTATATCCATGATCCAGTTTTCGTTTATCTCTTATTTGTGTGTCTGAGTTATTTTCTGTGAAACATTCCTGAGAATTTTAAAATTTCACGTTTCAGGAAACACTCTTGGATTGAAGGAGTATCAAAACATCTGTTCTCAAATGAAAATACACAATAACTTGATAGGGTTCTTGAAAATTGGTAGCGTATTGCAGACTTTACATTTAAAACTGGGGCTGTCCCACAATGATTCAACAAAGAGGGTTTATATATTATTTTTATGCTTGGACAATCTAAGACTTGAAGTCTTACTACGATTTATTATTTTTTTAAGTCTTGGTGTGAAACTAATCCAAGTTTAATAGCCGTTCACACCTTGGCGAAGAAAGGGAATAGTTGGATAAGTATAGTAAAATAGCCCAAGATCAATCTTGAGACGACAAGTGGGTGGTAATGTAGGTACCCCGAAAATACATTAATCCCTTAAGTTTCAACTCGTGATTCTGATTCTCAATCTGATTTGTTCGTGAGCGATGAAGTAAAATCGGAAATGTGGTGTGAATTATTTCTCAAGATTGGCTTGATCGACGTTGATCAAACTTTGATGTACATATAGGTGTACACGAGGGCTTCGTCTGAAAAATGTAACAACTCACCCCCACCATTTCCCCCTTTCAAAACATTCGATTCAATATTTTGATTTCCTCTTTACCTATGAAGTTCTTCGAGAAAAATTATTTTTAATAAAAATAGATTTTAGATATCGCTTTAACCTAGAATAACATATAATATCCAAAATTGTACCGCTGGTGCGCCTGTAAACCCGCCTGTACCTGAATTGGGTAAATTGGTTATTATTTTGCATATTTATAGTGAATGCATGGGACATCACGCTCGAAAGACCCCAAAAAACAGAAAAACGTTGCCAGTATGGTTAACAAATCTTAAAACTTCATAATAATTGAACTTTCGTAAAATACCCATTTTTTTGGGTAGGTAAATACAAAAGGGGTAAATACCCATTTTTTATTTACCTACCCACTGGGTATTTACCCGACCCACATCTCTAGTAGGGCCACTTTAAAAGGAGGAAAGGGTAGGGTAAAGTAGAGTAAGATAGAGATAAGTAGGGTAGGAGTAGGAACGGCTTAGCTTAAGTTTAGGAAAGTTTTGACCTATTTTCATGAAATTAATAGAGTATAAGTTTAATTCCTCGTTTCTGAGTGAGTATACCAGCTGGAGCGGGCATTGTAAAATTAACCCAATAAAATAATTTTGACATATTGAAGAAAACTGAGACGAACAGAAAGAATAGTCTGTCAGATTAAAAAGAAAAATTGTACTGGTTTACTTTTGGCGCACCACTAAGAAGAATTGTTGAAAAATTATAGTTCACTAATTTCCTTTTTATTGTCCCCTAAAAGATTTCCTATGGGCGATAAAAAAAAGTCTGGTTTGGCATGACATAGATACGATTCAAGGGGCCGACAGAAGTGCTTGTTGAAAAATTCTTTTACGATTTGCGTATAAATATGGCTCCTAGATGTGTGGTATAAAAACTACAGTGCAAAACCTTGTGAAGGACTTGTGTAGTGGTGGGAGACAAATGAGAATAATAATAACAGTTACGATAATAATAATAGAACTGTTGTTCAATGGAGAGAGGCCATGTACTTTGACTTCCCTCAAGAGCCACCACAGCCTGAAAAGGCTCTATCCTTCCAGCATAACGAAAATATCTTATCTCAGGGTATGTTACTCTTAACCATGATCTCCAGTTGATTCCAGCTAGGCTAATATGTAAGAGGTAGGAAGTGTCATAAGACAAATCTCAACGAAAAAAAAAAAAAAAAAAAAAAAAACTAACTCTACAGCCTCCGTTGTGTAGAATCTGAGAAGGTACAGTACGACGTAGAAATCTCAATTTCCTCTTACCAACTAGAGATTTGATCTGGTTCTATGGGCATCAACTCCTCCTAGCCCCAACTGCAGGAGGTAGCAGTGATTTCTGAAACCTAAGTGGAAACTCACACCATCCTTTCTGAAAGAAAAGTACATGTATTTATGGCAGAGATCATTTTATTACTTACCACACTGGGATAGAAGTAACCTCCAAACTGCTAAGAATGAGTACCATTTATTTCGAGAATGCACGAACACACACACACACGCAAAACCCTGATCTATAACTATACACACTCAATAATGCGGTGCACCACTTACATAACACTTAACTTGTATGATTAATTACAGCACGGTGAATTAACCTCACTACTTTGTAGTTGAGATGTATGTTCCCACTAAAACATACAAACTGTTTCTTTAAAATATGCACACTCCTATGCACTTTAAGAGAAAAGTTAATGACATTTCTTGCTTTCAAAAAAAGAAAAAAAAGTTAAAATTTTCTCTGTTGAATTTAGACACAAATTCACTGTCCACTGTTCCTAGTATCCGGATGTCCACTTGAACAAAGCTGCAGAAATGCTACACTGCGTATGCGAGATGAAGCCATTGATATAGGTATACAGTTTGTGGCTGGACTGCTTACCGTTACATTAGAACTCTAAGTCTGTGTTTGAACTATGTAGTCCTCCATACAGTCTCTACTAGCCAAGAAGATGCATCAACCCACTGTTGTCTCGAATAGCTAAACTACTTTAGTCTTACCACGAACTACTTCGACTGGAAACTAGTTTACTGGTAAATGGCATTGGACATAAAGTTTCCCATGTCACAATTTAACCATCGTGGATTGATACCATTGCAGATGATTATTTTTCGTTGTCTTGTTATCTTGGTCGAGACGAAACACTTCCGACGCACTTCTCACCTGATTGGTAGAACTAAATACTGTATTTTTTTTTTTTTTTAGTTATTATTATTATATGCGGTAACCACGAGAAATTCTTCTCCTTTTTTGGATCGAAACCTGAGAAATAAAAATAATCTTCAGGTGTTGTTTTCACACAATAGTATCACACAGTCCAAACGTCACTACTACCATGTTGAAGTATGTGAATATACTTATATGCTTATGCCACTAATAATCGAGGGTGTTATTTCTAGTAAAACAGCACTTGCTACTACTTAATATAACTCTTAATATATATCTTTTATAGGTTCCTATTCGTTCCATTCACTACATTAATTACAATGCAAAACATGGTAGCGGTAATTCTGACGGAAGATACAAAAAAAAAAAAAAAAAAAAAAAAAAAAAAAAAAAAAAATCACGCCGTGAGAAAAAGTCTCAAAAATTGAGGACAATACACCCGCTGTGGTGATGTCTTCCGTCGCGAAATTTCAACTGTCTTTCTTTCCCCCGCTCTTTACAAGTCTCTTTTCTCTTGGCCACTCATGTCAGAGAGCCACTCCATGGTTCAAATATCCACCCCTACCAGAGGGGTTCCCTGTGGGTGGTTCCTTGCCATTTTGGAACAATGACATTTTAAAACATACAAATATATTTAATTGTAACTTAATCCACATTCATCGGAGAGTAGTGCCGAATAGATCATGTAAATCCTCATTCTTTGTAGTTTACAGAGATATGAAATATTATTCAAAACACTGAAGTTTTAACCTTGAAAATTTCATTTAATCACAACCTTATGTGCAAAATTTACAGATGTAGCTATATCCTCCCAGCACTCTCAAGAGGTGCTGCCCTCTGCTAAGAGAACGGGGAAAAAGAGAAACACTCTTCTAACCCGCTGAAGCCGCAAAGTTTGTTATGTACAAAAGATTATTATAACAGGTTGATGAAACATAATCCATACTATAATATAATCAAAATAACGTATATACGCATTAAACAAGATACAAAGCATGACATCCCTTTATGTAGCTGCTAACATAATATTTCCAGTTGACAACGAGTATCGTCTGCCCTTTCAAAACATAGACACTCCCCCCAGAGAGATTTGGTGAGAGTTTCTGCAGACTGCAGAAATAATTTTGACAATAGAGGAATAAAATTACTCTAGCGGAAGGAACCACGATAATAAATAGTTTTATGAACTTGCGTACAGTTTTAAGAACATGTCAGTGAGATGCGACAGTATTAATATTTTTAACAATAAAATGAGTCAAATTATAATACAAATTTTCAAAGACGCAGTGCATCCTGGGAAAAAGGAAGCCACGTTCCGCAAACTAGCTAGAGAGGTCGTTACTTCCAGTGATAATATGAGTGCAGGAGGGGGCCACATTGTTCCGGAAAAGGTGAATGACCCTTCAATCCAACCCCAAAGGTTGAGAAGTTCTTTGCTAAAATATATATATGTGTAGGAAACAAAGCATAAAGCAAAGAAGGGAGAAGTGCCTCACAGCCCCTACTTCTTTTCCTTGCTGCTGTCCCAGTATGCTGAAGTATTTTACTCTTCTTCTAATCTACAGACAACCTGGCTATCTGGTGAATTCGTAGTTAGAAACATTGATTTCAGATGTTCAGAATAAACTGTACGCCAGAGAAAGAAAAAACTCTGTTTCTAGCTCTCTGTAACTTTCACGTTCTATCATGTATTCAATATCCAAAGTTAGGTTTTATTTCGTATACTAATATCCTCCTTTGTCTCCTTATTGCTGAAGTAACATTCAAATCCAATCCAGATTCTTCTTCAATAAATGTCAAACAATTTAAAATGTACTGACCCAGGGCGTATAGCCAAATATAAATATATATAACAAAATAACAATTTAGTTCATCTACATACTGTAGTAATACTGCCGTATGTCACTGTGTGGTACCTAACTAATCCTTCAAATTATTTAAAATAATAATTTAATTAATTAAATCGCAATAGTCTACAGTATCAAATTTATATTTTGATAATTAAATGTGCACGTATCTGCATATCAAAATGCAGATGAACAACAGAGGAAACTCTGCTGTTCACAACCTACAAACCAACTTTTGCTAGATAGCTACTAAAAAGCACGAAGGGTATCAGTCCAGAGTAGGGCGAAGCTGGATGGCCCGCGCGGGGTTGCGTCCGAAGGGAGCAGGCGCGTCAGTGAGGCTAATAAAAAGAAGTGGGTTTTGGCAGTGATACGAGTTTCAATAGCACTTTTATGGTTTCACACTAATAACTCCGCACTTGTAACCAGGAAATACAGCTTCTGTACACCGTGTATAAATACACCGCCGGTGGAAAATATCATGTAATATAGTCACCTTTTGTATGCACTCACTTATTTCATCTGTCGTAATGCTCTTGTAAAGATTTTGCAGTAGAAACCTTTCAGCTATAAATCTAAAATACAGCTGTATTACATTGTATTTAATTCTGTCACCTGCTAAAAATTGTTCCTTATAATTATGCCTTTTCATGCAAAGTATTAAATTTTATCTGTAAATCTTCCAAAATGTGGTGAGCCAAAACTACATCAGTACCAAAATCTTTAACTTTTCTTTAGCGATTAAAAGCAGTCTGTCATAAAAATTATAATTTTACGGTTGAAATGAGTGAGTCAGCGTGTCTACAGGTCAAGAAAGTCGAGGAAAATTCAAGAAATCACACTCTAGGTCAAGAAAAGTCAAGAAAAAGGTACGGTAGGTCAAGAATTTGCAATGGACTTTCCCAATATGAACATAAAATGTTTGCGTGATTTGAAAGAACGCCTCAAAATTGAAGCGGATGTTCCAGATCAGCCAGACATTTTTGGCGTTTGAACATGTTCTTTGCATATTGTACATGGATCCGACAAAACTGCTCATACAAGATTGGGTGGTCACTTCATGAGTTTCTTCGTTCTATTTCAATGATTTTCCTTACAGACGAGCAGATTACACACACCTTTAAAGTTTTGTGCAGTCATGTGGCTGGAAAACTCGAAAGTCATTAAATGAATCTTAGAAATTATCACACTTCTTAGGAAGTATGTGAGTGGTGTCTAAAAAAAGCCCCCTCAAACTAAGAAAAGGTACAATAATTTCTGCGGGATCAGCTTTTAGTTGCGAAACTTAAGTTTCTTCAGTCACTTGCACTTGAGTTGGAGCCTTTTCTTGCCATATTTCAGTCTAATGGTTCACTTCCGCCATTCATGTACAGGGAATTGTACAGTATTTCAACCAGTCATTCACAAAAATGTCTTGAATGGCATAAACAACGCCAGAAAGCTCACTATCATTGCCTTGAGAAATCCGTCCAATATCAAATGGCTCAGGATGTAGATGTTGGTTTTGGTGCTTCTACTGCTTGCAAAGTTTGAAAAGATCTGGAGATTTTCTCATTTCGGAACCAGTTGAGAGAATTTTTGATCACTGTATTCAAGAAACTGGTTGAAAAGTACCCATTGGCCTGCAGAATTGTTAAAGGGACCTCTTGTCTTTCACCAGATGTAATGGCGAATAGCTTCTTACGAGTGTCTCGTAAGTGAAAGTGTTAATTATGACACAATAATAAATAAAACCATACCCCATCCAGGATGAAAGTTAGTGTCTAGGTAACACTGAGATGATAAGATAAATTAGATGTGCAGTCTTTATTAATTACAAGTTGCTAAGACAAAAGTGTAAAATACTTTCAGTGTTCATCTTAACCGGTCATTCGTAGAGGATTAAAATATATATATTGTAGTACTTGGTCAAGAAAATCTGTAAAATCGTCAAGAAATTTGGAGAACTTGTAGACATCCTGGTGAGTGGATATGACAAGAGATTTGGGAGCGGATTCAGAATAGCCCGTCTTAAGAATGGTACTTTTTTTGTCCCTAGATGAACGGACACATGGATAGACAGAAAAAATGCTACGTAAAGGAGTTTTGGTTAGTGAGACTCCTTGAAAAAAAGGATGTTGCCTAAAGTAAATGGCAGGCATGCACATCGGGATGACAAAAAGGAGTATAAAAACAAGGGTTAAAGAGTCTATAACTAGCGTGCGCAGGACATTGGGAATGTGGGTGCCAGATCTAAAGTATCACCATATGGAATGTCGTCCTCTCCCCCCGCCCCGTTACCCTAAGAAAATATAGTGTCATTGCACCCGATGCTGCGTCGGCGACGTACGGCACACATGCAGACGGGAAATAATTTACACGTAATCTATTCTTAGTTTGTAATAATTCTACATAGAAAAGTTTGTCTAATGGGAGTGCCAAGGCACCCATGGCACCCACGTTGCGCACGTCTATGAAGTCTATAGAGAATTTAGGTAATTGATAACCATCTATCTAGCCTTTGAGAACGTTTGAGAGGAATTCTACTGTAGTTAAAAATTAAGAAATCTTGAATGAATATGAATCACAAATTAAAAGAACACTTACGAATCACACTACATTCACATAACGAATCCCTTTTCGATATAGAAAAGCATAATCTAAATAAGACCTTGAATGACATTATAGAGAAACATAATCAAACATTTCAATGAAAGAGTTTTTTTTTTTTTTTTAAATAATCATTTATTACTACATTTAGAGGTTTTCATAATCAAGTTATACTACAATTAGTTTTTCAGGTAAAGTGGTGTGGTTTAATATTGAAAAATACTGGAACATGATAACAATTCATTTTTATGTCACGGAAGAGAGAAAGAAAAAAAGGAGAAAATGACGGTAAAGTAAAGAGGACCATTACAAATCTATTGTAAAACTTAGAGCTTGTCCCTCTCATACGTACCTAAAACTTTCTAAACCTTAACCCATCCTCAGCTAGATGAATCAGAAGAAGGTTGAAACCAAAACGACCGAAAATTCAGCAATTACATACTGATTATTGGGGTCCATCTTTAATATTGACTTGACTCTCTTGCAATTAAAGGTTTAAAACAAGTATATCCATTGTGTGGTTTACCCACAAGTTCAGGGGCACCATGAGAAATTGATACATGAATGAAGACATGGTCCTGCGGAATCGACCATGAGATAGAGAGAGAGATAAGCAAGGACCATGCTGAAGATCAAATGACAGAACACAGCAAATGATGCTGTATGACACCGCTACATGAGAGTTCATCTTATCGATTACACATCTGTCCCGTTTGACATTATCAGTATAGGGTGTAGTCACCTCGAATAGCTATAGAAGGTTCACAGCATGTTCCCAAACTGTGGAGACCATCCGGCAGTTCTTGTAGTGATGCATCCTACTGTGCACAAGACCCATTTGAGTTCATGTAGAATTGGGAATTTTGGGTTGTAATCCCACGTCCAAGGGTGTACTAGATATGCTCGATAGGATTAAAATTCAGAGAGCGCGGTGGCCACTTTAAACGCGTTATACCCTTGTGTTGGGAAATTTCACCAAAAGCTGAAAAAAAAAAAAAAATAAGGAAATTTAAGTGTAGATTTTTATTTCATGGAATCCCGTTTCTCTTTAGGCCTTACGTGACCAATTTGTAGGAGATAATTTGTAAAATAAGATAGTTTGGTTTACAAAACCTCTCTACCTACGTACACACTAGATTCATAGTACTTGCATAGTGGATGAGGAACGCCTGCTCGGAGAAAATATAGTTTTTTTTTGTTTGTTTTTTTTAAATATATTATATTAATATAGATCTTGGAAAGTCAGGAACTCGTGCTCGCAAAATAAGTGGGAACCAAGGATGTTATAAAATAGAGGATCTGCCTTTACTACAAAATATTGAAACCATACGTCACAGTTTCGCCACCTTTACTCTGCCCACTCCGCCCAATAAGATCGCAATGTTTTGAGCTAACAATCATGGCGGAAACGAAAGTAGCGAATCAGACGATGGTGAAAACGAGAGTAGTCAATCAGCCGTCCCGATGCTCGGTTGTTTTTTGGTTTCATTGATTTAATAGGATGAAGATACATATGGGCAGATCCTCTATTTTATAACATCCTTGGTCGGAACCCTGACTCTGTGGACGGGCATTATCGTTTTTAGAAGAAATTTAGACTTTTATGCACGACGAAAGAACCGCATGTGTTATGAAAGATTGACGTCCCGATAAATAGTACCCGTCAAAGTACTCACCGGAAATATATGCAGGGGTATCCGTGCCCCTAACACAATTCCATCTCAGACTAATCCCGACACAACATAACAATTTCGCTTCACAGAAATGGAGTAACCGTAACGTATCCATGGTTCCTTCCAGATGTACAGATGCCGGGAATCACTCTCCGGATTGAACTGGGACTTGAACATTATCATTGCTACTAACCAAACGTATACTGTACGAAACTAAGTGAAAATAGCATAAAATATTAAATTGATTGATTAAAGGTAGATTGTAGACGCCTACCTTATAATTCATATATTCTTAGAACTCCTTGGTGCTGAAGAAAATTCTATTTTCCAGAACCGTTTTAAGGAAAAGATGACGTCATTTTCAAGTACATCTGAACAGAAATTTAATCCATCTCAAGTTCTGCTCACATTCTGTTTCTATCACCTGAGCACAAAACTTTCATTACACTAAACACTTGCTTGACAGTAATGTTACTGACGAGTATTGCAAGAATATACTGCATTATTTTAAACAAGTTTGGTACGTCTACTTTCTCAAAAAAAAAAAAAAAAAAAAAAAAAAAAAAAAAAAAAAAAAAAAAAAAAAAACTCCATAATTTGTAGTTATTCTTGCCCTTCCTGCCAGTGCTAATATTATAGATTTGTCTTGTCTTGAACCTCTTGCAAGGTATTATTATATTTATAAGCCGCAGCTCTAACAGCCTGGTTGGCTATGTCTCTAAAAATTGTCTTAAATAAATACATGTACGAAAATGGCACGTGCGAAGATAGTCGAAATTGCCTGTTTTAAGTAAAAATGTTGTTCACATTGTCACTGTAAGTAAAAGGGAGAAACGGCGCATGTATTCGTGGAAAATGTAACACAGTGTATGAAAATTGTATCAAAGATTTAAATTGTCAAAAGTAAAAATTGTAAAGAGTAAAATTTTTTTAAGAAAATAGCGAGAGCAAAGCTCTCAAACAGTTATTCATCACAGCGCCATCTCTTCTTCTCTATTATAGGTTTAAGAACAAAATTCACTATACATTTCCATCGAAACTGATTTAAACTTCACCTTTGTCATATAATTGAGTAAAAACAGTGATGGTGCCGCGCAATAATACACTCTCAACAATGGAAAGAATTTAAATGTAGCGTTTTGTTCGAATATAAGTATAATCCTTGTAGACAAAACTAAGTACAACATAGATCATAAAGCACAAAATAGCATATATAATTAATTAATTATAGTAACTTAATATTTAAACCTGTGGATTTAGTTCACTCACTTGTAAAATGTATTTTAAATCCGGGCACTGCGGGTGGCGCTTGGAGATCTGACAGCCCTAGGAATAAATGACACTTGTGACAGGCTAGATCCTCTCGTTCTCAAAATCTCGTGAGGCAATTGTGGCGCAAATAATGTGTGGCAGGTATTTATAGTTAAATAACTGTAATAATATTAGTATGTTAATACGAAAGTTAGGAACAACTAAAGTTAAACTTGATTATTTGGGATAATAGCTATCCACAATATTAACTTCATAATGTAAATTAATTATCAGTGCGGATTTAGACGAAATCGATCAACTACCGACCAAATATTTACCATTCGCCAAATACTCGAAAAGAAGTGGGAATACAATACCCCGGTACATCAACTATTTATTGATTTTAGAAAGGCTTACGACTCGGTTAGGAGAGAAACATTATACAACGTTCTTACAGAGCTTGGAGTACCGAGAAAGCTAATTAGATTAATTAAGATATGTTTAAGTGAATCCCAAAGTAAAGTCTGGGTAGGAAAATTTTTGTCCACGAGCTTCCACGTCGAAAATGGCCTGAAACAAGGAGATGCGTTGTCGCCATTATTATTTAACTTTGTGCTGGAATACGCCATAAGGAAAATCAAAGATAGCAACCAGGGCCTAGAGTTGAACGGCATTCACCAGGTTATGGCATATGCTGATGATGTAAATTTAATAGGGGATGATAGGAGAACAGTAGAAATAAATGCAGAGATCTTATTAAACGCTTGCAGGGACATGGGTTTAGAAGTAAATGCAGAGAAAACTAAATACATGGAAGTCCGTCGGGACCGTAATACGGCAAATTGTGGAGGCGTTAAAATATTAAATAATACTTTTGATAAAGTGGATACTTTCAAATATTTAGGATCAATATTAACAGACGAAAATCATATTCACGAAGAAATTAAATGTCGACTAAAAGCAGGGAATTCGTGTTACTATTCGGTTCAAAATCTCTTGTCGTCGCGAATTCTGTCGAGGAATTTGAAGCTTAAAATATATAAAATGATAATCATGCCTGTTGTTCTGTATGGTTGCGAAACATGGTCGCTTACTCTGAGGGAAGAACATAGACTTAAAGTATTTGAGAACAGGATCCTGAGAAGAATATTCGGACCCAAGAGGAACGAGAATGGGGAATGGCGGAAGCTTCATAACGAGGAACTACATAGTTTATACGGTTTACCCAACATTGTTAGGGTCGTCAAGTCTAGGAGGCTTAGGTGGGCAGGTCTTGTAGCTAGAATGGAAGAAAGTAGAAACGCTTTCAAAGTCTTGACTGGTAGACCCATAGGAAAACGACCATTAGGAAGACCTAGGCGCAGATGGGAGGATAATATTAAGATGGATCTCGCAGAGATAGGAATACAAAGTAGAAACTGGATCCAATTAGCTAAGGATAGAAGTCAGTGGAGAGCTTTTGTGAACGCGGTACTGAACCTCCGGGTTCCATAGGCCATAGAGTTAGTTAGTTAGTTAGTTAATGTAAATTAATTACTCAAACGCCAAAGGCCGTTGTTATGGTAACCCAACCCTTTATTCATGTTACAGGATCTTGTAACATTAATTTATGTCAATCGGTACATATAATACTTCCAGTGTATCCGCCAATATCATTAATATTAATTATTTACCAGTAAGTATACATCGATAGTGTAACTGAACCATATAATTTGGGCCAACACTTTCATTACATAATGCGCAAGTTGGTTGCCAAACAGAAAGACAAGCAACATTCATCACTGACTATATCTCTATTCTTCTTTGTTTTAAACTAAAACAATTATATGTCTATACATGTAGTGTTGGTTATACGCTATATTTCCAATTCAGCACAACTATTCCTATTACGTGAAGTGTTTTATCACTAATAAATCAATCACGACTCAGTCTATTGTCAGTAGTCTTGTTAGTTACAGCAACATCATCACGATTCAACCTGTTGCCTGTAATACGTCGGCAGACTATTCTCATCTTAGTAGCGCTGATACAGTTCCGCCTTTTGGACGTAGTTCGCATACTGGCCATTTTCACGTCTAAAGCGTTACTACGGCTCCTCCTGTTGTCTGTAGGTAGCTTATGGCCCGTATTATGATAATTTGCCGAACTGATCACCTGTGATTGTAATAAATTACTGCTAGCCTTGTTAGTGTCTTCTTCCATAATAAAGTAATGCCTGTAGATGTATGAACTTGCATCTGGATCTTGCTCTAGGAATTCTGTGACCAATTGTACAGGTTCAACGCCTAACAAACTTGACATCATTGTTCTCTTCAATCTCAACTGGATCAAGCAATGCATCAGGAACATACAAAAGTCTTTCGAAAAGTCGCCTGTCTTCCAGTTCATCTTCAGTGTGTAACATCTCTTCACCTGAAAAATCTATATAATCTAAGTTTTCATGTATTCGGAATAAAAGATGAAATTTGTTTCTTCCAAGTGGGAGAATCGTCTGGAAATTGCGTTGATGAAATTGATTGTATTTCCATCTTGGCGTTACAGACGACAGCAAAATGGTTAAACGTGTGTTTTTAAAGCAGGTTTTACCTCTGGGTGGACACTTAACATCATCGTGTTTCAACTCAAGTTTTTTTATGTCATTTCAATGCCTGACCTAATTTTGCTTTGTCACTAGTTCGCTTATACTTCACTTTGTTCATATAATTAATACTGTACCTAATTGTTCAGACTAAGGTTTTCATATTAATCGCATATTAAAGTTAGTTTGTTCGATGGAACTAATGCCTGTAAGGTGAGTTTCTTTACCGATAACATCTGACTCTGTAGTACCACTTTGAATGTCAGATACTATTTGATCTCATACCATTTCATGTGCAAGCGTTCCGTAATTACGAAAAGCAATCTCTCTCTCTTTTTTTTTTTTTTTTTTTTTTTTCAGTAGCATCAGGCACTGATCAAATGGCTAAATGAGATGCACACCTACATAACATGTGATCCAAACTACGTGAGTTCCTACTGGGAATCGAACCTGGGTCTCATTGCCAAAGGCGCGTACGCTAGTCGTACGTATAGTCACAAGAGGGATTTCACTATCCATTAGAGTTTAGTGAACACTCTGGTTGTTAGTTACCTCAACTCAAGTGATTCGGTCTCTAAAGTAAAATCATAATATAATGATAACCTTATGTGGCCAGAGATGTGTTATCATACCAGTAAATATTGGTAAGAGAGCTTTGAGTGGAACAATTACAAACCCCTGTTTACTTCAACTTTATGTATATAAATTAAGAGATTAAACTTCTTTATTCTTTGACCAATTGCGCTATTAGAGAGGAATGTTATTTGATCCACTGGGTTATTAGAGAGGGTGTTAAGAGATATAGAAGCTTGAATATAATGTAACTACAATTGTTTAATTGTTCCTACCGGTAGTATTGAGCATTAAGGGCTACTAGTAGAGATAAAACAACGCTGGAATAATAATAAATGACTGCTAGATTGGTGGGGACTTGAATTATATTCTTCCTCTTGCCGGTCAGCTCTACTAAGTGAACCACCAATGACACTACTAGATTTTCTGGTTGTGAACACTCGTCAGGAAAGGAGATCGGAGTTCGGTTTGCTTCAGCCCACTGTAAGTGTTATCTGTCCACTGTAAGTGCGTGTAGTAAGAGTTTTTTGTGTTATCTTTCTTCTGCATTGGTACTTATATGTTTAAGGTAATTAAAATAGTTGTATATAGAAGCACAGTATACGGAACTAGTCAATTATAGTTCAATTGATAAAGGAACTGCCCGGCAAGCGGAGATTGTGGTACTGTCGCTGAGTTGAAATCTTTGCACTAGGGTTGTTCCGATCTTTTCGGATGTTTTTATTCGTTTCATATGTCTGTGTTTCTCCATCCCGATTTGTTGATTTATTTTGCTTTACATTGTTTTTTCTCTTATCTGTCTCTGTTTATCAAAAGTAGGCCTGTAGTAATATCTTTTTCTTTCTTTCTTTTTATATTCGTATTATGTTGGTGTAATTTCAGGATGGAAGCTGCAAGATGCTATGAAAGAAAGGATTCTAATTATCGATGGAGCTATGGGAACAATGATACAGAAGCACCGATTGGAGGAAGAGGATTATCGTGGAACACAATTTATACATCATAAGAAAAATCTCAAAGGAAACAATGACTTATTGAGTATCACTAAACCTGATGTAATATACAATATTCATAAGGTAAGTTAAGGATATTTGATAGTTTTTTTTTTTTTTTTTTGTGTGTGTGTGTGTGTGTAGTATTTATTTGTCTCTGTCCGTTACCTGAATATACACAAAATGCTTACTTCGTACTACATTGTAGGTTCTTACTGATTCTATTGAAATAATAAATTTGGTCATATCATTAATATGGAAATACAGAAATAAATGGATTGTTTTTTTGTTTTAATTATGTGCAATAAATTATGACATTGAAAATGTACTCGAATACGTGTTCCTGTTAATAGTTTTATTTAACAGTTTTCATTTTTTTCAGTTATACTTGGAAGCGGGAGCTGATATTATTGAAACAAACACATTTAGTGCTACCGCAATTGCTCAGTCTGACTATGATCTCAGTTCTGTAGCTTATCAACTGAATTTGGAGTCGGCGAAGTTAGCCAGAAGGGCAGCTGATGATGTCACAAGAGCAACAGGTGTACAACGTTATGTAGCAGGAAGTATTGGACCCACCAATAGAACACTATCCATTTCACCGTCTGTGGAAAGACCAGACTTCAGGAATATAAGTAGGTGCTCATATAAATTAACTTCAATATCTTGTCCTTCCTCAGTATTATGCGCTAAGGCAGGGTGTAGCTAGCGAGACTGCAAAGCCAGCAGAACAGAGATAGACGACTAATTCCTTTCCCATATAGGTCGAAGGAGCATATAGAAGATTAGGAAGCTAGAGTAAAAGGACAGGTTTAGAACTAGACTTAAGGCTTCCCACGTATACGATAATTGAGTAATTATTGCTTCATTACACAGAAGTTAACTTGAACACATCAGTTAATATATACTCTGGCTTTTTATAGGTCAAGAAACAAATCTTTCTACTAGGTTAAATTTAATAGGCTACAAGATATGTAAATTTGCTAAAGATAAAACAACGTAGCATGTTTTCGTTATGTACGGAGGACTTACGTCTTCTGTATGTAGAGTTTCGTAGGGAATTATTTTTCTTGGGGGGAAAAAATGTTAAAATATACTGTTATTCTGTGAAATACTGGAGAGTCATCTGAGAATCAAACCCTTGATTATAGGTTTTCATTTTCTAAATCTTGAGTTCCTTCGTGACTAAGCGGTTACCGTACGCGCCTTTGACGTGGGAGAGACGGGTTCTATTCCCGGCTGGAGGTCATGTGGTTCGGATTCCACGTTAATCAGTAAGTCCCGTCTCATAGCCTCGCTGCTGAAAGGGACGTTAAACTCAAAATCAGATCAATTCTGTCTAAATCTTAGGCTGATTTCTCAGAGAATATTGCGAGACATAAAGACAAAAATGAATTGAAAAGAATAGGAAACTGATAGTTGAGTGGTAAGGAAGTTTTAATTTCATTAGTTGTTCTCATAGTATAATAAAAGCTGTGCTTGAAATACAAAGCAAGGAATCTGAAACAGCCAGAAAAAGTTAATATCAAGACCTTGGAAGAGAAAGGGCGAATCCTGAAATCCGGATGTTGGGAAATCAAGCTGAAAGTTTTGCAAGTACATTAATATAGCAAGGGCGAAACTTTGTTGATTCTTGAAACTGTGAGAATACTAAGAGCGGACCAGGGCAAAACGCGGTATCTATGTGTTGTCCAGACCTGTCTGATGCGAAGGAAAGAAAAAAAAATGATTTTGAGTTCGCCCTCTCTCTTCCAAGGTCCTGATATGAAAAGGCACTTAATAATGTATTCCTTGTTATAATTGAAGTCAACCTCGAAGGCTCCGCGTCTTCTCGACTTACGTAACATATAAAGGAATAATAAGTCTAAAACTGAAATGTACACATAAAGTGTGGTTGACTGAATATAGATGTTCATTTTTATAAGAAACTGCAGCATGCAATCCGCATGCCTTTTACATTTTCATGTCTGGAAGTTCCACGTGCATGTTTGATAGAATGAAATAAGTTTGAGCTTATCTCAATAAACCGGATTAGATTTTTGGAAACAATCCTGACTTAATTCATTCAGACAGTTGGCATTTTGTTCTCAAGCTAGTCTTGAATTGTTTACATGAATTTACAAAAGTTAAATATTTTTTAATTTTTTTGGTATACTATACAATACATTGGTAAATGAATTAAACATATAGTACAAAAACATTGGAGTAAATTTTGAACGAATTTCGGAGAGGATTTCTAAGAACCTTCCTGGGAAACAATAGCGAAGTCAACTACTTTTCTCTCTGTATGGAACAGTGCAGCCATACAGTGATGCTGAAGGAAGCTGACATATTGTTGAACCAGTTGACTCTTGTAGTGTTAAATTGTGTAGTAATATTATGGAAAGCCTAAATTCAATTTAAAACTATTTGGATTAATAAACGAACTTCACATCCTACTATTCTTATTTTTGACTTGTTAGTAGATCTGGGTTCGAGCTTTGTAAAATTGAGCTGAGCGAGTTTGAAGTAGAAACGTCCAATCTCACTCTCAGCTTACTCAGCCTCAATAATTGAACACGAGTTCCGTGGAAGTCTGCAAACGCGAAGTCGAGTATATTAACGCAGAATGAACATTGTCATTTAAAAGCAATCAATGCATAAATGAATGCGCTACCAAAAACGTGATTTGAGATAAATCTATCAAAATTTCTGGAGATTCTGCCTTAGGAGCCTATTTAACTGGTAGGAAGAATCTTTCCTCTGAGTACTAATTCCCATCTGTAACCAATCGTGTTTAGTTAGAATTTAATGACTAATTGTTCACTGGTAAACTATCAAATACTTTCTGTTTTTGTCGTTTGATGGCAATATGCAAAATACATGAAAGAACGCCCCTTCATTCTGTTGACAGATGTATTTGTGCTGTTTAGCGTGATTATGAAATGAAAATGCACTTTTTTGCCTGCTGTTGCCTTTTGTATGCTATAGCGCTAGTTATGATTACAAGTAGTATGTGTATCACTCAGTGGTGCCCACCCCACCCCTTATGTCCATGACGCACCCCCCTACTGTCTGACTTAACCCCCCTCCCAGCCTGATCTATAATTATGACAATTCAAATTTAAATGTTATGTACAAACACTTTCTCTTGCCAAATCGCCCATTCTACTACCCATAATTTTAAGTTCAAATGCAAAATTCTTCCTGCGAACCACAAACAGCTCTCAGCAAGCAAAATCCAAAGAATACTGGCTAAAATTCAGGCACACCTACAGCATGTCAAAAAACCTAAAACAGTTTCAAGATAGCGGCCCAGGATAACGAATATTTTATCTGGGACTACTGATACGTGGAAGTTGCTGTCACTATAAAACATTTAAAATGCTGTTATATTAAAAAAACAAAAACAAAAAAACTACTATAACCGACTAATTCAAGTATCAATCTGGTCTGATGCAACGAATTTTAACGCATATAAAAAATTTAAATCAAAACAACGCTTTAATCAAAGAGGATTAATGACTTTGCCTCTGGTTAAACATGGACAAGAGTAATGACTGGTCAAGGATCTGCTGACTAAATACCACTTTCCATATTCCAAACTCTGGACAAAACACAACTGAACTTAAAACTAATGACTAGTTACTTAATTAACAGGGCTTTCTACATCGAAATTAAACTATCAGCTGATTTTAAAAATTTTCGTAAATATCCCGTAATGTAATAAAGTACAGAACAAGTGCAGATTTAAGTGACGTAGACAAGATGATTTTCAGGTAAGGAATGTAGTTAGTAGTTACGGCTCCTTTAAAAACTTCTGCCATATAAGAAAGCAGGAAAGAAAATTTGTTCGTGCTATCACTTAAATTTTCCTCCGTCTCCCTTAACCTCGGTGCATAATCGTGGGACGTTAAACTAAATATTTCCTTTCATTTCATTTTACTTCTATTTTCCTCTAGGGAGCATTTACAAAACTATAAAATTAGCCGGTAATTTCATTACAGATGTTTCTTCCAGAACCAAGGAAGGATTCGAATCACCACTTCTAAAATATAAAAATTATTTTGTAATCAAAAATATCACTCCGATGCTTTTATAGATTCGGTTTCTCACGAAAATTGTATCACAATCTCTTTATAAACATGAATTGTTTTTGAAAACATACGCAGATATCTCAAGCAGTATTTTTACATTTGGGACGCCATTATTAGCATGACGCTTGGAGGCACTTATTACAGTAGACTACCAGATAGTGGGCACATATTTCGAAACATTAATTCGCAAAGTCTTAAAAAAAAAAAAAAAAAAAAAAAAAAAAAAAAAAAAAAAAAAAAAAAAAAAAAAAATCTGAGAAGCACGAATGCGATTTTAGGATAGTGCCAACCCTTTCAGGAACACTACACTTCAACACTAGGATCGTGCCAACCCTTTCAGAAACACTACACTTCAACACTACAAATACTTTATGTTGACTAATATACATCTAATTTATATTCTTGATAAAAGTTTCTTCCTTGTAGATGATGACCGTGAAAAGCAATGTACAGTTTCTTCATTTGATATTGAAGACAGCACATCACTCTCGGAACAGAGCACCATCAGGTTTGACAGCCATGTGTCATCCATACATGACCTCAATCTGTTTTTCAATATTTTGATTCGACTCATGGCTCTCTCCGCAGAACAACTTGTGACTGCCAAGGAAAGTAATGTGCTGTAAACAACTTTCAGCGTCTTGAAGCCAGAGAAATTATTGAGGCACCGATAAGGTTTTAGAAATTCTCTTGTCATCCACAATTTTTTCACCCTTCCTGTCTCGATTTTTCCTTCTTCGACTTCATCACAATCACTCTCATCGTTTGTATTCGCGCAGTTTTCGGACTTCCATCGCATACATCACTTAATGAAATGTTGGTATGTGTTACGCGGTATATTTCACTAAAGTTGTATAATTCTTCACGTACTGCGTTACTGTGCCACTTATAAAATCCACACAGTTCTTTCAGATCTTGAGATGTAACGTTTCCTTCGTTTGCTTCAAGAACTCCCGTGTGACAAAAATGGCTCATCTGGTTGACAATCTATAAAGTGTGATCAGAGAACCTGTCTTCAAGTTGACATTGAAGAGAATCAAGAAGCTTGAAATACATCTCAACTGTTAGCTTCTGATCAAATTCCACGATAGGCTGATCTACTCCCATCTCGTTCATGAACCTTTTCTTACGTCTTATTCTTTTAGGAGGGGTTCAGGAATGTCGTGATCTTTAACAAAGACTTTAGTTTTTGATTTGATACGATCCGACGCCGGTCATTACGAAGCTTTTGTATGTTTGTCTTTACAGAATTAATAATAGTCGGAACACTTCCGTAGTCTAAAGCTACACTTTGAAGACTTACTGTTACTGGATTCATGACATTGAACACAGTCTCAACAACATGCATAGCAGTGATCATTTCAAAACTGCTCAATTTCTCGAGTAACCCTCTTGCAAGAGATGCAGTGTCATTCTCAAAACTTTTCCTGTCTTGCAAATCTTGCAATGAGGATTTTACTTCATCGTAGCACAACAGGACTACTTTGTTAGCCTCATATTTACTGAACCCTCTCGCAGTTTGTATCCTTTTCAGTCGTTTCCTTCTATCACTTGCTTTATCTCTAGAAGACAACTTTTATGCAAGAGTTTCGTATCTTTTATGACCAGAGTTAAATATGCGATACAGTTCCTCAAGAAGTGAGAACAAGTCTTGGATTTCAGAACACACAGAAATGGATTTTTCGATCATCAGAGCAAATCTGTGTGATGTACACCAAACACAGAGAGCAGTTTCACATTCATTCTGCAGCAAAGTTTTCAGACCTTTGAAAGAGGCTCTCATGTTTCCAGCACCGTCCATGCTTTGACCAATAATATTCTTGTGGTTAAGTCCAGCAGTTTCTAAAGCGTCCATTAACTTTGATTTCAAATTTACCTCACTAGTATCAGCGGATGTAAGCAGAGCGATTAGTCGCTCTGCAGGTTTCACAGCTACTTGCTTGTAGTCTACAAATCGAACAATAACAGTGGTTGCCTCTCTCTTACTTACATCTTCAGTACAATCCAAGATGACAGAAAAGGTGTGCGTGTCATTAACACTTTCTGATATTTTTCTGGTCACGAGAGAACTCATTATGGTAATTAAATCAAAAATATTTCTGTAACTCAGAAAATTTGAACCTAACTTTCTATTTTCATCTTTTGCTTTTTCAATCTCGTCTTGATAAACTCTTGCATCCGCGTTGTGCTTAGCCAAAAGCTTAAAGAGTTTTGGGAGCTTTCCTTCAACCACCTGATTTTTGCGAAATGCAAGCATTTCTTCAGATAAATATCGACAACAATCAATAATCACAGATAGAACTTGTCTTAGGTGTTGAACATTTTCATTATGTATTTGACACATGGTGCTGTCCACATGGCGTCCTGATATCCACTGTACTCTTGCTATTTGAGAACTTAGGTGAAAGCTAGATGACTCGTGAAACTCTATATTTCTCAAGGCGTTACCTGAGCGCCTTCCTTGGTACACTTTTCCCGAAGACCAGACAGTGTGTTGATTTGGTAACGCAAACAAAACGCAATGCAAGCAATAGGCGGAATTGTTTTTCTTGCTGTACACTAACCACGTCCTTTCTTTTTCTGTACCATCAGGAAGTTTATATCTTCACCTTGTACAGAATTTTCTGTTGTTTACAGTTGGAAACTCATATGTTGGATCAAATTCGTAAGTTTCTAATTTGAGGCCGTATTCTATATCTTTGGATGTTAACTTTTGGAACTCAAAGTAGAAGGATCACGAGTACTGTCTTCGATATATATATTTATTTTCCACATATATCTTCATTACCCATTGGAAGTTCAGTTACTGTTGGTGTAATGCAGACTTCACTGTTTACACTTGGGTGCATGTTGGTAGGGAAAAAAGTAGGTTCACTACCGGAAATATTTACATGTGAGGACCTAGTATCACATGCACCTGTGCCAAGTGAGACTGAAAGCACAGCGATATTAGAAGTTTGCTCTATAGACGATGATACACTGTAATTTCATGTGGCAGATGATGTTTCTCCAGAACTTGATTGGCAAGATGTTTCTGATGGCACAATTTCAGAATATTGATCAGTAGACGATGAAGCAGTCATCCAAGGTGAAAGACTTTGAAGTCCCGGCAAAAGTTGGCTCACAAGATGAGGAAGCTTTGTGACTGGCAGCCTTGTCAATCCTAAAAATAAAAAATAGAGAAGAATGTCATCATTAGGGATTCTAATATTTTATAAAATTTAAGGGTTAAGATGCCACTAAGTAATATTCCTCCTATTATAAGTAAGTTTATTGTACAACTTTTAAAGTATAATTTTACCTAACCTAAAGCCAATAATCCATATGGCGGGTCAGTCATCTACACTCTTCCCCTAACCATTGCCTTATTTACCTTTAATAGTGTACTGTAAGAAACGATTCTCTCAAATCAAAATAATTGAACAACCGTTTCCGATAACGGTCTCGGATCGGCTGAATAGTAGGATACATTGAGCACATACCTAAAAACACAATAATATGAAAGAAATTTGATTAACTACAGCAGTACCGTTCCACTCCCAGAACTAACGTTAGTTATCGGTAGTTATTTGGACAATTTGGTTACCTGGTAGATATTCGATTACATATATTTCTTCTGTTAAATAGTATGAAATATTGAGGAAAGAAACAGCCCTAAACTAGCCACTACCAGCCCTGCCCGCCTTCTCTTCCTCGGCATTACTGTGTAATTGGCATTAGTCCAAAGTTGGTCGTCCGCCTGATTTTCGACCAAAAGTGTAATAAAGCTGCTAATAGTAGTATTAGGTAGTAGCGGCTTAAGTGTAGAGTTGCCCTTAATTCACACAGTATTGTCGAGCGAGCGAAGGCGGGTTAGAAGCCCCACAAGGCTCATTATGTTCTGTGCTCGATAATATACGATGTAAAACCACAAATAGTAGTTGTATAGGTTATCCCGGACAACGTCTACGTAAACTTCCAGCCATGTTATATCCTTAGTTTCTCAAAATGCAACCATGCTGTACCATTGTGATAAGTAGTTCCCTCCGCTCGCGAAATAGTTCCGTTTTTTTATTTACTTATCTGTCATTCTATCGAGCACACAAATGAGTAAATTATCCATTTCTTCCGGTAAATTTTCATATTTTTTCTAGAAACGGACGACCAACTTTGGAAGTTAACCCGTGTAATTTTGTAGGCCTACTCACAATACTGCTAGTTCTGTCTGTCCATGGAACGGTATTGCTAGTTTTACAAAAGAAATTATTCCAGTGAACAATTTCTAGGCTCACCTGAATAACTTTTCTTGAAAGCAAATGCCCGTTGCAAGGTCTTCATTTTGATTGTAGGGTTTCCATTTAGTACTGTCACTTAACTTGACTTCTATAATTTTGAATTTTATGTCCAAAATTTATTGTTTTTCATTTTGTAAACATGTTTCTTTCTACAATGCTCTCTCCATTTGTCCTGCCTCAACGCTTGGTTGCACATTATTTCCAAACATTTGTACTTGTAGAGTTTCTGTTTCTTCGGCATTGTAAATTTGAATAAAATTACACTTTGCTCTCTTCACCATACACACACATTAACATATAATAATAACAAATATTAACAACTTAATTCTTCATTCACACCAGCTTCAAACAGCTGGAAACAGGCAAACTCTAGTTCTCATCTCTGCGGAAAAATAATATCCCATTATGAAAAATAAATCAATACGTTCGAACCACTATCCTCAATATGAGAAATTATTAATCAAGACTTTTATAAATGCAACCGAAAACCTTAAAACCGTTTCAACCATTAACCAAAATGGTCAGTATCTTGGTATAAAGGACAGAAGAAAAATTTTATGCATTGTGTTATCCGTAGGTGTTCTTCCATGAAAATAAAATCTTTTCGATTAATTTTTTACCCCCCCCCCCCTCAAACATATTTATATAGATTTCTAACCCCCAAATATTTCAATGACCCAGTCTGCGTCATAGCTGCCCCCTTCCTTGTGGGCACCCTTGATGTCACTAATAGGGGTATGTGTCTTACAAGGAGACTTACGGAAGTGTCACTCACTGATTTGAATGAAACTTTCCACACTTGTAGAACATCGAAAAATAATCGACACGTACTTTTTTGTTCTGGCAGTGGTGAAGATTTAAGGGTGGGAACCACCCTTTGAACGTTAGGGGTGGTCTCTAAGCATAAACCGAAAACAACCATTTAATATAGAAGAAAACATACTGCCAGGGGGGGTAGGACAGCTGATTCAGAATGTGACGTCAAAGTTATAAAATTCAAAATGGTGGATCCAATATAGTGATTACAAATACAAAATGTCTTCTGGTTTGAAATTCTCTGCAGTTAGCCAAGAACAATTATAGTTGGCAGATATTATTGTGAGGAGGTTCCAGACCAATTTGAAAACCCTTTCTGTACTCATTTTAATGGGATGCTTGATCAAAGTGAGTCTCTGCACCTCTCACTACAACGTTTACAGAGACACAAACAGTAGAAAGTGTGGAACAGTCAATAAGTGTATGACACAGCTACACCATACAGCCTTTAATTTCTGAAAATGGTGTTCTTTTATCACCGTCGTTATATGTTTTGCAGGAGAAGAATGGAATAGTTGGCCCTACAGTCGAAAACAACCTCTTTTAATCTGAAAATGTCCTTGTGAAAGCATCGAATTCGGGAAAATTAACATCAGGTCTTGTAAGAACATGGTTTCAAGAGGTTTTTCTACCAGTGTTTAATACAAAGTCTATTTTGTTATTAGATTCGTAGAGTGGTCACAATTAATCAACTTTTCAACCTATTTTACGAACAAAAGAGTACCTCAAAATGGAAACCATTCGGCATTAACAACTGGTAGGATTCAGCCTCTTGATGTGTTAGGCCATGGAAAAACTTCTTGAGACATTTTACTGATATTGTCATCTACAACTATAACATAAATTTACATCTCCGTAATAATATAATTTAGATCCAAATCACTGATTCATAATCAGCTTTCTTCTCCCAGATTTGCAAATCTTATTAGATATGCGTGATACGAAAACAGTTATTTGGAAGAAAATTGTGCTGCATTTTACGATTTGTCACAGTCATTGCTGTAATAAGATGAGCTTAGTGTAAACAATATTTATGCATCACAGACTTTTCTTTACGAAATATCATTAGTGTGAAGCGTTTTCTCAATAAATTCATAATTATATCATTTGAAGATTTGTGAAGTTCTGATATAGTGAGAGGCGAGGGAACTCACTATACATATAGCGCCCCGAATAGGGAGAGGTGCAGAGACTTACTTTAATCAAGCATTCCATTAAAATAAAGGGGTTTCAAATCAATAGAAAGGGATTTCAAATCGGTCTGCAACCTTCTCGTAGTAACACCTGCCAACTATGATTGTTCTTGGCTAAGTGCAGAGAATTTCAAATCAGAAAACATCTTGTAATTATAATCACTATATTGGAACCGCCATTTTGAATTTTGACCTCAGATTCTGTATCAGATGTCCTAAAAAAACTCTGGCAGTATGTTTTCTACTATATTTAATGATTGTTTTCTGTCTATGTTTGAAGATCACCTCTAACGTTCAAAGGGTGGTTTCCACCCTTAAATCTTCATCATTGCCGAAACAAAAAAATATGTGTCGATTTTCGATGTTCTACAAGTATGCAAAATTTCATTAAAATCTGTGAGTGACACTCCCGTAAGTCTCTTTGTTAGAAGTATGTGTCACTGTTAGTACGGTTAGAAGATAAACAGCGATACACAGTATATTTTTATGTATACAGTTAGTATATAAATAATGAAACCGTTCCATGAGAATAGAAACTATATTGGCAACGAACCACATACTTTCTAGTGCCATCATACTTTTTGTCGATTTTCTCGAAAACTACTCATCGGAATTTATTTTCAAGTATGACATTTTGCTCAGCTCAGTATCAACTATCGATTGATACATGTCTCATTTTTGGACAATTCTATAGTTAAACAAGAATCAGAGTTTAAGAGTTAATCGTAATTTTGGGCTATGTCTCATTAACCGCACTGTTCATTGTCGTTGTGCTAGTGTCATAATGAAAAGCTTGATCAGAGCATAATTCAGTATCTGTTCCACCGTACAAGGATAGCTTGATTACCATAAAGCGTCAGATTTTCATTTTACGAACAATCGCGTTTCTTTCGATTTTCTGGAAAACTACGCATGAGGATTTATAGTCAGCCACATCATTTTGTTCAGCTTGATGAGATCATCGATTAGTATATGTCTTCCCTTTCTCGTTAAACGTTAATATTGTATTTATTATTATTATTATTATTATTATTATTCGCAGCATTTGATGAACTATCGGACGCCTATTCAACGCAAGTAAAAGGACTTCTGGATGGAGGAGTAGATCTTTTGCTGCTGGAGACAATTTTTGATACAGCAAATGCAAAAGCTGCAATCTTCGCCATACAGAATTTATTTGATTCCGAATATGAACCTGTGCCTCTTTTGGTGAGTATAGTTACGTATTACATACCGTTCGTGTAAACATTAATACAAATAACTGAGATTAGGTCCGTATTTACGCATGGGCGAACATGGGCTATGGCCCGGGACGTTAAGTTTTGGGGGCGTAAAATTTTCTTGTAACAGTTTTAATAATACTTCTTTTCGGTAGTGACCTCATATTAGTGTGTAATCAAATCAACCATAATTTTATTAACTGAAAATTGTATATTATTTTACTTTTCTACTTCGATTAAAATATTAATTATTCAAGAAATAATAAACACTTCTGACCAGAGTATATACACTTGTTTATTAAAAACTAAATTCCAGTGTAACAGTTTCGACAACGTAACGTTGTCGAAACTGTTACACTGGAATTTAGTTTTTAATAAACAAGTGTATATACTCTGGTCAAAAGTGTTTATTATTTCTTTAGTGAGTTCCAGAGTCGTGATGGATAGAGTTGCAATTAATTATTCACTTCACTATCTCAATTTTTTCTATTTATTGAAATTGAGGATGCGGCATTTCTTTTGTGGCCCAGGGCGGCAAAAATGTTAAATACGTCCCTGACTCAGATACACAACGTCTGTTTGTATAGTGATTAGCAGCAGGCTTCAAGTATTGTGAATAGTTCTATAGATGGCAGAGTTTAAAAGTAACTATAGAGTAATAAGCAGTGAGACATCAGTCATTTCTGGGGTGAACTTGAAATAATTCTTTTTTAATATCTGTGATATATTTCTATAGCACATCGGATTTTTTATTACCAAGAATGGTGTTATAGTAAAATGTGAATAGTATTGGAGATAAAGGTTTAAGTTTCGTGTTGTGCGTTGTTGTGTAGCACTAAGGTTATGAAGGACACGACCTACTATTAACATGGAACCGGGATTTAATTTAGATGCAGTTGGTGGATGTACAAATCATCATGCAAGATCAGCTGTTACAATATAGGACGTCTCCTGCTACAATCTCTCTCTCCTGGATGGAGATTTAAATAAACAAAGAAGTGAACATTGTCATTCAACGTTTTGGGGGTAGCGTGGGAAACCTGGGTTCGATTCTCGGCGGAAGCTCATGTGGTTCGGATCCTACCATAAGCTATAGGTACACGTCTCATATAGGCTCGCTGCTGAAAGGGACGCTAAATTCCAATCATTCGACTTTTTTTTATTTCGTGTTTCTTTTTCTAGATTTCTTACTCTTTTCTATTCTTCTTACTTTTTGTTTTCATGCTTACTTCATTTATTTATTTCTAAATTAGCGTAACAAAATGCATTATACACTAAAAATTCATAGGTTCCAAATGGTTATAATGATTTTTTTTAGGGGAACAATGGTGGCTTTTAAAAGAAGTCACATTGGTAAAAAAATAGTTTTATCGCTACAAACTAAAGGAACAAAGTTTACCTATTGTCCTAGTTCTTTTATACAAGAATTATAATATTAGATATTGTTTTCCTCTTAGCTTGTAGTGATAAAATTGTAGTTTTTACTGACTTGACTTCCCTGACTAGCCGTCACCGAACGGGAAGCGTTAACTAGTGAAGCTCTAGTTTTTGAAACTTTTTGTATAGTTGTCAAATAGTTACTATTCTTTAAGAAAGTCAAGGTCAGATTTTATATAAATTTTTTTCTAAAATATTGAAATAGTTGTTTTCCAGAGCAGTAGATTTTTCAGTTAAGTGGCTTTTACACTACAGTCTGTTCCATTAGTACTACATGTACGGCTAATTTCTATAAAATACTTGGAACGTCGAGGTTGAATATTGTAAACTTGGCGTTTTTGTAGAGATACGCCATTACAAATTTTTATCAATAAGTGATGTTATAAACTGTACACTTTATGATCCAAGATTTATATAACATCGAATGATATTACATATCCATCCGAGTGAGTGTTACTTCGACATTTTCTAGAAATGATATTACAAAGCAGGTGGTTGCTAGGTAATTATGAAGCAAAATGAAATGAAATGAAATTTGTAATTGTACGAACCATGATTATGCCCTTTCGGGTAAACAATACGAGTGATTAATACAAATGGTGGAATGAAAATGCGGGAGAACTCTGAGAAAACATAGAGAGACACAAACCTCACCACAAACTAATTTTTCTCGGAATCGAATCAGGAACTTATATCACTACAGTGAGCACTCTAATACTGTTCCATCGTACCTCCGTAATTATGAAGTGTCGCTATATGTGTTATATAGGTATATCATTATTTAACTTAATTTTCCATTTCATTGTCTCCCCGAAGAACTTAAAGGAAAGGCACCACCGTATTCAAAACCGTTTTTTCACCAATCTAAATCTAACATAGAAAGATCAGTTTGCGAAGTTTTCTTGTTGAAAGCTCAAAAACCTCCTTGATCTCCGACCAAGTTTTCTCAATAAATCCTGATGTAATCTCATAACAGCACTGAAAAATAAATTGTAATCTTCAATTTTTTTGTTCTCAACTGCCCGAATGTAATTTGGCAACATACTCTTGTTCGTATCGCATTGCTTCTCACCCTAAGATCATGTTGGAATTCAGTATATTGTGTAATTTTTATCGTGTTACGGATCTTCATAGACTCTTCTTCACTTTTTCGGAATTTTTTTCACTCTTTCAACCTTAATAATAATTGCCACGTAGTGCCTCCTAAATGATTGAGAGATACATTTTATTCGTCTATTTAGCTCTGAACTGTAATTAGTATATGATACATATGACTTTCGTTCATATCTTATGATATAATATTGTGTGTGGATGTCATATCAAATCAACGATGGACAAGATGGAGTAGATCGAGGTGTACTGAATTTTCTGTTGATACCTCGTAGTCATAGTAGACACATGCAGCAACGCCATTTATTTCGTTTCCCATTCTGAGAGTATGCCAAGAACACTTAGTATTTCATAGAGCTAGAAATATAATTCAATTTGGTCTTAAAGATATCGATATTGTCGTGATAATAAACATCTGTATTTTCAAGAATATTTATTTGAAAGTATGTTTTAGTGAGTGATATTTAAAAAATGTTACAAAATAATTCTGTATTCTACTTTTTAATAATATATGTATTAATTATTTCCAGATTTCTGGTACAATAGTGGATAAAAGTGGGAGAACGTTGTCCGGACAAACTCTTGAAGCATTCGTAGTGAGTGTTTCACATGCTCAACCAATGTGGTAAGTGTACATAGTGAGATTTGTTTATTCTTGTTTGTTTCATCTTGGGACAAGATATACATGAAATAATTTCTGTAATATAGTGCTGTACATTAAAAGTGCACTCCGGGAAGAAAAATTCTGATCGACTCAACATTTATATAATGTGTAGAGCACGGAAGGACTGACATTCAGCAGAAGGTGTGCATGCACCAATCTGGTAAGAGTAATCGAGGGAAGGATAGAAAGACACAGCTACATAGTATAAGTATATTTGCTCGACCTTACTATCCTCCTACGATTGCCTCATTAGTAAAAACAGCAACCAAACCAGCAGATTTATGCCTTTAATGTGGGAGAATTGTGGTATATCGAGACCGCAAATTTTCCTTCTACAAAATTGGTGCCCGTGTTGAACAAAATGAATCACAGTGATGCAAATATGGAATTGGTGGCTTAAAGAAAGGAGGGAATAGATCGACCTCAACATTCCAACAGCTCCGTCACACCATCACACGTTTCGCACGCATGTCTATTGTTAATTGTACAGCATTATCACGAATACTTACGCCATTCGATAAGGTTACATGCTGCAGCTTCCTGTGATCGCATACCATAGGCATCTGCATTGAAATGGTGTCGAGGATGTTGCGTATGGCGGGCTGAATAGCATGACGTCAGCCTTACGATAACGGGTGGTATTGGATGTCGTTCCCACTATTATTGACCAACACTGAGGCGTTGAAGGTGTCTTAACCCACACGTTCACCTGACCTCTAATCATGGGCACCAGAAGGGGAGGGCAGGGTGGCCCCCTGGCTCACGAAAATGCATTAAATTTCTTTAGATTTTCGTAATGCAAATAAAAAAATACCAAACGTAATATAACAACCAGGAGATGAGCCCCCCCCCCCCCTAGAAAATTTTCTTCGGGCGCCTATGCCTCTAATCTATTGAATACTTTTGATCAATGATCACACAATGGCTCATATACCGCAGACTCCTCACGACAGATGATTTGGTAACATTTAAAACCAGATGGCTTGTAATGCAATACTCTCAAGAGTACATTCAATGTATCTATGCATCGCCATGTAGCAGCAATTACACGTTGATAGTGGCTCCGTACAATTGTGACTTCTGAATGTTCCAGGCTCCCGAGCTGCCGTCGTACAGAGCGATGACTTCATCCTTGTACAAGGCAACCAAAAAAAGTTCTTGTAGTTTTTAACCTTCCATTAATCATGAGCTCACAGAGAGGAAGCGAAATGACGTACGTGCGTGCCAAACGATCGGAAGTTAGTCTGACCATCGAGCTTCAGTAATACAGGCACGTTGCACACATATAGTAGTCATAGCTCGGAGAGAAATGTAGGTATCGAAACAGCTTGTTTGCGTGTGTTTGTTGTATGACTTTAAAGTAGATCTGTCAGCTGCTTCATCAAGTCGTCGTATATGTCAGGCATTTCTGAGAATAGCATGAATGAACACATGGCAAGGCATTGGTTCCAGAAGTTCTATTCGGGAGATGTGAGCCTTTCGGATGAACCTCGCAGTAGACCACCACATGTGTTGGATGACGATCCTAAAAGCAGCCATCGAGAAGGACAGTGGTCTAACGTATGATGAACTTGCAGTAATATTCCATGTTTCCGCTGAAACAGTTAAACTGCACCTGCATGGAATAGAGAAGTCATGCAAGTTAAGCAAGCCAACAAGGAATAATGACGAGTGACAGGCTGTTTGTCCTTGCTCACTCGGCACCTGAACACATCAATCATTGATTACTTGCTCACTGATGACGAAAAGTGGGTCCTCTATGACACACCCAAGCGTAACATATATCCGTTGTCGTCACGTGACCCCTCTTCCTCACATCTCAAGACACCTCTGCAACCACGAAAGATATGGTGAAATTGTCAGGAAGTGGTGCACTACGACCTCCTTCCATCTGGTCAGGCCATAACCGATTACCTCTATTCTGAGCAGTTGCAAAGGGTTCACCGTGCATTGCAGCAGAAGGAGCCGATATTTGTGAATCGGAAGGGTGTGCTGACAATGCCAAGCCACACATGGCAGAAAGGGCCCGTGGGACCCTTCAGCATCTTAAATGGGAGACACTGCCATGAACCATATTCACCGGACCTTGCGTCAACAGATTATCACCTGTTTCATTCTCTCGACAACCATCTTCTTGGGAGATCCTTCGCAAATGAGAGAGATCAGCGGAATGCACTCACGGACTTTTTTGCATCACGACCACTGAGTTTTATCACCAGGGTATTATACAGCTGAAAGAACGTTAGTAGAAGGTGTTGGATGCTGATGGAGATTACGTCGAAACCTAAAGCTAATGTCTGTTTATTTGATTATCAGATTTCGCATTGCTACATCTTCTTTTTCGTAATATTTCCTGATGGGAACTCATGTGGTTGGGATTACTCAGTAAGCTGTAAGTCTACACTTTGCGCGTTGCCTTGGTGCTGAAAGGGATGCTAAACCCCAGTTCAATTGAATGCGGCAATTTTAATAGATAGCAGTGTATTTTCAGAATTTTAGTTGAATCTTGCTAGAAGTGCAGTATATTGGGTATTGTAAACATCCGCAAAAGAAAAAAGTGTGGCCGTCAGTAGAGAGATTGGCAGGATTAATTGAATTAATTATGAATTGTAGTTTAAATCTATATATATATATATATATATATATATAGTGGTCGAAGTGAGACGGTATGTGGTGGTATGCCATACCACCTCTGGTTTTTTCAGTGATAAGGCATACCGTCTCTTGTTTTTTTAATAATTAAAACATACCGTCCCAGGAAAGTAGATGCTAAATACTTTTAATAAATCAATTTTTATACACAGTCTTTGACGAATAGTTTTACTCGTAAAAGGTTTTATTTCTTATATAGAAATGATTTCTAAGTTGACAACAACGACATTTTTCTTACCTTCTTCCTATCTTTTGTTTTTAAAATGAGGTGTCTGTAAAGAAGTTCACCTAATTTATATCTAGATATGCCATATTGAATTGTTTCTTTGTTATGTATATATGTGTGTCTTCTTGCCTTAATGCATATAAATGCCGTGTTTTGAGCATGGGCGGGTTTAGTTGTCTACTGTGGGAGCGAACCTTCGGGGTGTTTGGAATACCCTACAGTCGAGTGGAGAACCGGGAGTTTTCCCGCAGGAAATTATTAATATCCTCATTCGGTTTTTGAGCATTTTCGTGTATAATTCTCTATAATTCAACATAAGGGGATTTTTTTCAGAAAGTTGGAGAAGATCAAAGTCTCTTCATGCCCCCCCCCCTCCCCACGCGTTACTACAAAGAAGCTCTCCTATGTTTTTCAGACATTGTGTAAATAGAAATGCAATCTTTTAGGAAACATACCCTCACTGCATTACAACATTTAGGTAGCCGGTATGTCAAGTCAAAAAAATAATAAAACATACCGCTTCTGTTTTTTTTCCTACACACTATATATATACTAGCATTAATTACCTGCTTAGCTGGGTTAAATTGAGAAAAAAAATGTCATATGTTCCATAAGTCAGTCACTTTTTACTATTCTTAAGTGCTTTTTGATATCGGCCATTTTTGATCACTTTTATATTTCTTCCCCCTACTCCTACCCCATACTGCGTAGCTGAATTTGGATTTAAACAGCATCGCAAGTGTCCTGTTCATTTCAGCGACCCCGAAAACTATGGATTCGACAGTGATATTGGTCGTTTTCGATAATTTTTAAACATCTCCTCCTCCCCTGAGTTGGACCGTGAGAGTGAAATGATAAAAACATCCCAGTTCCGAACCTCATTTACGTTAAAAATTTTATCGAGATCAGTCGTATGGTTCAGGAGTTATTGAGTCATAAACGTAGTCATTTTCATTTTCGATGTAAACATAATCCATCAAAAGCATACCTTATTGAGCAGATTAATCAGTGTATTTTCATTTGCCAAACATTGAAAGCATGTGTTGGCCTTCGTTAGTTGCCTAGTGTCCAAGGAAAGTAGTAACGGAAAAAATCTGATCATGAGAGATTCTTGAGCTCCCTCGTGGCTAAGCGGTTAGCTTACGCGCGCTTGGCGTAGGGGACCCGGGTAGGATTCCCTGTGGAACTCACGTGGTTCGGATCCCACATTAAGCTGTAGGTCCACGTCTCATATAACCCCACTGCTGGAAGGGACGCCAAACTAAAATCACATCACATCACATGAGAGGTTAGTACATCATCAAACGGAAAAGTTGTAATACTGCACATGTTAAATCCTGTGATATATGTAACCAAGCAAAGAAGTTACATTATTGTTGACCAATGGAGAGATTCTCACCAGAAATGGAAACTTTTATTCAAAAGTAAGCGTGATAACCACTCAGAAGATAGCTGCATAATGTCGAAACATGTTCCAATATCTTGCTAGTTAAAAGTATCTAAACATCGAAACGTAGCTATTATGTTATGAATATGTATTGCACGTACTGTGGTTTTGATGTCATTTTTACATTTCTTTCTGTAGCATTGGACTAAATTGCGCCTTGGGTGCAGAAGAAATGAGGCCATTTGTTGAAAGAATTGGTCAAATGACCAAATCGTTTGTCATCTGTTATCCTAATGCAGGTAATATGTAGTTTTGGAATATACACGCTTTAATTGTCTCTACTTTTAATATCTCAGTATAATGTGACGTATTTCTGTGTTTTTGTTTCCTTTTCTTTGCTAAACTATATTTGGCCTTTTATTCGTTAACTTTACTAATATTCCAGTTATTGTTAATGGTCAGACAGAAATATTCATGGAGTAAGTTGTTAGAACATTCCCAAAGAAAGTAGTGTAATTACTTGAATTTTTGATTTTTAATGGTTACTTTTGACTCCTTTTTTGAATCCTGAAATCAACACTATGTATTTTGAATGTGCATATGTTTGTTTGCCCGCCTTTATATGTAGAGACTTTGTAGCTATATTGTTCAGCATATTGAAAACAAATTTTAAACGTAAAGTTTTCATTAGTTTTTGGGGGCTGTTTGCGCATTTGTCGTCCTGCCTAGTAGTAAATATTTTCTACAAGCTGAAATCGAAAATCGAAAATTTCTTGGTTCTAATGATTGTTCGTACTTCATAAATAAACATTTCATTATGAACCACACTATAAAGTGTCATGGATGAGTCAAGTAATTTCGTCACTTCACTGTCAACCTAAGTACAGGGTCACAAAAAGTCTCATCTTCGGTTCTAAACAATACGTCTGTTAGGTAAACAAAGCATAGGTCTGTGTTTGTTTCACTTTATTTTTGTTACATGATGAGAGATATGGTCCCGGAAGTCCGTCGTTCGATTCTGGTGGATGTCATATATTTTGCATGCCTAAACTGACACAAACTTGGAATTTGCTACATAAAACCACGAGCAAAAGTGTTACACAAAGAAGTAGAGCCAAGAATACGCAAATAATTCTTTCAACACAGTATTTTCTTCGCTATCAGAAGTAGATTAAATAATAAAAAAAACTTATTTAAAAATGAAGTCTTTTGACAATTTTGGAACTCAAATTATTCTAATAACATAGTTTACTAAAAGAACATCAATTTTAATGATTACCAGTCAAAATTTCCATAAATGATACAATTCGTTAATTCTACGTAAGTAATACAAGAATGGTAACATACAACATAATTTGTAAAGCAATGCAAGATAACGTTGTTGGCACAATAATCAATTTTACTACTGGTATTATTAAATCCTGGCAATGCGCTTTTAAAAATCCAGGTCAATTATACATACTCGTATGTATATTACCGTAACATTTTCTTTCCCTCGTGCTTATCTATAAACGCATTACTTGACATTTTACTTATCACACTTATATGTCATAAATCGTTGAAGCCTGATACTATAAACTAAACATTTGACCAAGGCTAAAAACTAGCTAATGATATATATTACTACACTGGTAGTTGTATTATTGTTGATTAAAAAGTATACTTCGAAAGTACTTGTACAGGACTATATTTCATATATATATCTACCATCGGTGTAACGTAGTTTTGCATTTGGGAAAAAAAAACTACTACCTAGAAATTATTCTTCGGTATAACATTTTGTTGTACATACGTTTTCCTTACCTTCCTTATTTTCGATCCGTTTGCTTTATCTGCAGCTCTCTCTTTCATTATGTTTACCAACCAGCGCAAGTTATAACTACTTTAAATTCCATGTGTAGCTATAGTTTTTGGAATCCACCGGAAACAAACGATGCTGGAAGGACTGGTGAAAATACATTATGCTTGATTCGTCTATTCATTTCTATCGGAAATGTTCAAGAAGGGTATTTTTCCAACGTGAAATTTTTGTTAGGAAGATATTTTATTTTATGTATATATTTATTTATTTTGGAAAGTAATTAACGATAATGTTTGTATTTCATAACCAAAATTCATAAATACGAGGCGCATCCAGAAAGTAACTTTCTTACGCGTCCCATAGTTAGGAAACTGTATGTTGCGCGAAACGACTGCATGCACGTGACAGAGTAAGGTTCTAGCACCAGCGAAACTTCCCTAGTGCTCTTAGTAGCATCGTGGCAGTGGTTAAAGATGAACGTCCCTATTCCAGCTCCCACCGCGTGTGAAGTGCAAGCAGTGACAAAGTTTTTCAATGCACAGGGTATAGAGCCGATTGAAGTCGATCGTCAGCTGTATCGTGCAAAAATGTCAATGCTGACCCCGTGCTCCTTGCTTTGCGTTCAGGAGTCAGTTGCTTCAGTACCCACCTGGCACACAGCTTCTTGAAAATAGGTGTTCCGTGACAGTGGTGTGCAGTAGGGAACGGGAAATCTCTGGGAACTGACTAATGAGTTGTGTTATTGGAAGCGACGATTCTGCATGATGCGAACCCGAACAAGGTCTACAACATCGTCTGTGATGACAATTGGCCTCCCACTGCGCTCTTCATCATGCACAATTTGGCGCCATGGTGCAAATTGTCTACATCAACAACGCACTATCTGCTTGCTTATGACGTTAGGCCCACAGACCTGGCACAGCTGACGATGGATTTCAATCTGCACTATGATCTGTGCATTCAAAACTTTTATCATTCCTCGCACTGCCACGACGCTACTGAGAGCACTGGTGAAGTTCCGCTGGTGCATGCGCCATGCTAGGACCGTACTCTCTCACGTGCATGCAGTCGTTTCGCGCAACATACGGTTTCCTAGCTATGGAACGCATGGGAAAGTTACTTTCTGGATTCGTCTCGTATTTCAATAATTTCGATTTGGCATAATTAATTGTTTAATTGTACAAATGAAAGCGAGAAAGTTAATGTAGTGATTCATATCCTTTCTATTCTTTCTTTTAAATATTTTTTGTACATTATAAAATCTGATATCAGTGCTTTCAGAACACAGGTAAGAGTTGTAGTTGCTTGAAACCTGACTTGTTTGAGTGATCAAATATGCTAATCTGCTTTTGCACTTATGTTATAAAAGATACATGTTTCTAATTGATAATAACAACTAACTGTTACTCTAGTTAACTTGTTTTGTTTGCTAAGTAAGAGTCGTTTAATGTATCTGCATGATTTGCATGGTAAAGATTACTACAATTCGCAGGCTTACCTAATACTTTTGGAAATTATGATCAGACACCCGAATATATGGCCAAGCAAGTTCGAAGTTTTGCTGTTGACGGACTCCTAAATATTGTGGGAGGATGCTGCGGTACGACTCCTGATCACATTAGGTGAGTAGTGCCCAAAAATTTAAGATTTGTTTACATGTGATTCGGCTTCTCTTGTTTATTTTCAGTGCGCAAATTTCTCAGTTAATCGAAATGCATTGCTTGCAGTTCTTCGCTGTTCGTATTACGTTATATTGTTTTACTTAAATAGGAGAAAATGTTCCTGATTTTAAGACCGTTTACTTTTTCTTTGTGTTTTGTACAGTCAGATCACCTCAGCTATCTTTTTAACTGCAAATTTTGTTTCTATTAATGGCTGAAAAAAAAGTATAAAATTTATCTCCGAATCTCGTAGTGAAATGATACTTCTTTCAAGGTTAAGCGGTTTCCAGACGTTAGACACAGAGAACCGAAATGTCAATTAAAAGTGAAACAAAATTTTCTGATACTTTAAAATCCAGAGAGAAGTTTCTGTTTCGAAATAATCCTGAATGTCGAAGGAATCCGCGAACAAACCTGGAATATTTCTTTATATTATCAATTCAAATTACATAACGTATTTGAAAGTATATAACATAATTTCATATTATTATAAATAAATTATATGATCATATTCTATTTTCCAGAGCCATTGCTGAAAGTGTACGTGGCTGTAAACCTAGAAGACCTCCTGCACATATATATGATGATGACTTACTTCTGTCTGGCCTAGAATTTGTCCGAATTGGAAAGAATACGAATTTTGTTAATATTGGAGAACGATGTAATGTTGCAGGTTCTCGGAAATTCTGTCGACTTATCAAGACTGGAAAATACGATGTAAGTTACTATGTGCATGAACGGAGCATTAATTTCATTCAGTTTTATAGATAAATTTATTGTGAGTCTGTTTTTGAATGTCAGGAAAAACATTTTGCGTTACACAGAGTCATTCAAACTATAAATCATACCTACGTCAAAATCATATTATGCTCAAAGTTGATTGTAATTCGAAAATCTTCGCAGCTGTAAAACTAACCTGGTGGAATCTGCAGGAGCGATTAAAGTAAAGGGGACGGTATACAAGAAAATAAACGAGACAAGAAAAATGCATATTTATAATAATAATTGCAAATATCTGTATTTAAAACGATCTTCAAAAGAACGTTTCAAATATTTGCTAATGGACACAATATGATACATATTTGTAAATAAAAATTTTACTAGCCTAGTATCCGTACAGAAAGTAAATCTTCATTAAATAATTTCAGTACTCTCTGCTACTTTCATCAATAACTTCTTGAATTCCTATACTAAATCCATTGTAGAACCTCGCATCTAAGAACTATCCCATAAGAGAAAAATGTCCTTCATGAACTAGAACAGTCTCCTTTCAGAAGGAAGATTACTTCAAAAGCTAAATATCTGACAAAAAGGGACTTTGCAAAGAAAGAAATTTAAACATATTTTATTTAATGTCCAAAATTGACAGGGGAAATTATCAAATCTACAGAGGAGAAGGCTTTTTACGCAGCTTCAGCACATAGAAAGTGAATAAATAGTTCCATTCATATATAAATAGCGGTTTAAAAACTATATGCTGTATGGTGATCGCTAGTTACTTGTTCTGGCAACATATTGAGATTACTGCAAAAGAAATATGGTCTTAACTCATTATTGTCATATTTTTGTGAATAATATTCCTTTTTCCTTTACGTACATGTAAATCTACGATAATTTAAAAAAAAAAAAAAAAAAAAAAAATCATTGAATTTTCCACGCACAGTTCGCCACGGTCACAAACTCAAGTGTCAGTATTTCGAGGTTACGACTTATATTTAAAGATGACTTTGTAGTGCAGTGTGAATGTATAGCGATTTTTTCCTGGTTTTTAGCAATGTCTTCATTCACTTTCAGCTTACTATTCAGTTTTAATAGATAATCGATTCATAAAGAATTTCACAAAAGTGTGCAAGATTTCATAGTTTTCTGATATTTGAATTTTTGTCAACAAGTTCCCTAGTAATGACGTTTTTATCTTATGGTACAATTCTTAGATGAGAGGATCTACAATGAATTTAACGTTATGAATTCAAGAAATTACTGATGAAAGCAGCAGAGGCTATTGAAATTATTTAATGAAGATTTACTTTCTATATAGATACTATTTTTATTAACGTTTTAAATGCTTATGTTAGTTGCAGTTCATTACTTTCGTTACTATTTTCTTTTTTTTTAATTTTATCTTTTTGTGTCCTTATGTAGCACCAACTTTGTGAATGAGAAGACTTACTATTGCAAGTGGAATCCACCATATAAACCATCCGTGTTTTTACTTTCAAGAATATTTGAATGTGCAAACACGCGTAACAAAAGTGAATGTCGTAGCCATTAGGTTACGGGAGAGCCCTTGTTCGTGTTTTTTTCTTTAAGGAGGTCCTGGACCAGTGGTTTCCAACCTTTCTTGATTGATGACACTTTCCTCAACGCCTATGACTTTGCGAAACGCTTGTTTGAATTTTTATGAATAATAATTTATTAATAATGTAAATCATAATAGTGTAAGACTATAAAGTATTGACTATGTTGTACTGAACATTGTACGGGTATGTTTTGATGCTGCCATTGGATCCGTTGACTGGATACACTTCGTCAGAAAATTGATTGAACTAATTATTAAATACTTCATGATTTTTAAATTCTAAAATTTCGCGACACGCCTTATATAAGTGAAGAGTATGTCGCGAGACACTAGTTAGAATCCGATTCTACAGTGTGTATGTATACTTATAATTTCGTTCAGACTTTACGTTATTAGAATACCTGCATCAAGTTGATTCGCTGATTATAGTATTGAATTTTAAATTTCTTTTCGCGGCAGGAAGCGTTGGATATTGCAAAATTGCAGGTGGAAAATGGCGCCCAAATTCTGGATATCAATATGGATGAAGGAATGTTAGATGGAATAGCAGCCATGACTCGATTTTTAAACTTAATTGCATCTGAGCCGGATGTAAGCAAGGTAGGAGGTCTAAACCAAATTGGATATTAGTAGTTACTGTTTAGTATTGTAATTTAGTTACCTTATTTTACCTTTAAATTATATGTGAGTGCGTATTAAATATTCCTTATCTTTATATTGAAACTAAGGGAGCGATCGAATACTCGGCATTAATAATTTTCAGATAAGCTAACTTTTGAAAAGATAAATGCTTTTGAAGACATTTTGAGAACTTGGCAGAATGTAATACTTACTAACATAATTAAATGAATAAGAAAAGAAGAATAGAAGTGCAATGGAGGAAACAACATATTCTTTTTTCGTACACGATATCTTATGTAGGTACGAATTGAATGAAGTTCAAAGTGCGAGTGGGCCACGGGCTCGTTTTTCAGTTTTAAATAATAAGAAATCATTTAAAATTATCAAGACCAAAAAGTATTTTCAAAAAATGATACAACGTGCTGATCACATTAAATTTGTTTTCTTCTAGCCAAGTTTATCTTCTTAATAAATATACATACTTAATACATTGATTATGGTTAAGTTGGGATGTCAGTAGCGAGAATATATGTCCTCCTTGTGACGAATACTACCTCGATTAAGTTCCCGAAATTCACTCACAAAATTAAAAATACAGGTTTATTCTTGAAAATTGATGTTGTCCCCTTCGAAGTAATCCCCATCGATTGTAACACACTTATGCCAGCGCTTGATCCACTTCTCGAAACATTTGTGGTACTCGGTTTTCGGTATGTTCATCTGAGCCGTCTTCGATTTTCGCATTATCTCCTCTCGGCTGCTAAAATGCCTTTCCTGTAATGATTTCTTGAGTCGATCAAACAGGAAAAAGTCGCACGAAGCTAAATCCGGTGAATTCAGTAGCTGAGTATGGTATTCGTTACGTTTTTGGTGTGGATCTCGCGGATAATGATATCGTTGTGCGATGCTGAGTTGTCATAGTGCAAAATCTACAAGTTGCTTGTGCAGAGATCTTTGCTTTTTAGGCGAATTGTTTCGCGCAGGTGCTTCATAACGCCGAAACAATACTCCTTGTTGACTGTTTGACTTTCTGGCTTAAATTCATGATGTACAACACCGTTGTAATCCATGGAAATCGTAAGCATCACCTTCTTTTTCTTCTGAAAATGACGTGGCGCGGAAAGCGTTCGTGCCACTGGTAAACTGCTATTTTTTAGAGCATCATTGCCAAAACACTTTTCCAACATTTCCAAGGTCTTTGCACTGTTGAATCCGCTTATAACGCAAAATTTCATACACAGTCGCTGTTGCAAAATTAGCTCTATTGCAAAAATCGAAATAGGCACCGAAACAGATGTACTCAACACTGCGTTACTTTCACAAGTGGCGAACTAGGATGTTGATATTGGGAGGGAATATCGCTAACAGGTGTAGCAACCCACAAAAAAAGATAAATCAGGTGACAGTGCGCCACACTGTAGTGATTTCGGAAACTTTTCGATCAAGGTATATTGTAGTTGTCCAAAGATAGATAGATAGATACGTGGATAGATAGATAGATACTTCTAAATTAATATTTCTTTCAGAATCAGTTTTCCAATTTGTCTGTCTAGCAGAAGGTTCCCCACGATAAAAAATAGCCAATCTTCACTGGTTCTCCCGAACGGCACATTTAACCGCTGTTCTGTCCTGATACGTTGCTGCCTTCACTGAGCCCTGTGCTTGATAAGAGTATCAGTTGTGCACGATCCGTGGAACAATGAAGGTAAAAGTGACAGCTTTCCGGGAGGAGTCCATTTGTGAACTTCGCGATACCCATTATAGCCACTCAGCAGTAGTGAAACGGCGTAAAGAAGAGGATTCAACCGTCATCAAAGCTGATGTAGATCTTATCATCCGACGATATATTCATAAGCTCCTATGGTATGTGGTAGGCCGGAAATTTTGAGGAAAACGCAGCCCTAGCTCGTTGGCACCCCCAATATATTTCGCACCATTAGGAGAGCAGTGATACAGGACAGTCCCACAACGCAGAGAAATTTGGCCATGAAAAAGCAGTATCCAAGATCATCCGGAAGAACTTCGCTTTGGAAGTGCGTCACAAAATGCACTTACACCGCTTCACAAAGCGCCACATTCAGCAGAGATTCGCACAACGCCAGAAAACTTCATACTTCATAAGGAATAGTGGAAATGAGTGTGTACTCTGGATGAGGGGTTGCTCTTCCTAGATGAGACCAATAGCATTCAATCCATTTTCTATCGTTATACAGACCACAAAATCCATTCTGACTTTGTGCTGCAGTTCAAAGTAAAGTTTTCTAAGTGATTATTGGCGGTGGCGGTATATTGAAGTCGGGCAACGCTGCCACACGTCGAAATGTCTTGCAATATCAACACACCTTACTTCCAGGAGAATGTCATGGACTGTCTATGACATACACATCCCCCACCTGTAGTGTGACAAAACCACAAATATATGAATCCCCATGGAGAAGATTTCCAGATTTATACCGCGATCATTTCAAACCTTGTACACAAGGAAGGCAGAAGAGATAGAAATTTGAGCGATCTCATTTTCGTCCATCCCTGGACGCACCACCCATAAATCCTCTGATACTTCCGTAACAATTTTTATAGTTGTAGTTGGTGAGTACTTCAAATTATATGCCTGCAGCCAAACCCCCTCTAATATAAATATTGTTGTGTGAGTACCTTAGAATTCTGAAACATGTATTTTTAGATAGTACACATATTAGTTCCTAAGTGAAGTCTTGACCCGACTTCGGTAGGTCTCATAGTTTTGGAGTTATGAACCTTTAAAGTTCATTTTTTCATGTTTTTGACAGCCTATAACTCCGAAAGGAAACAATTGTGCATCCAGGTTGGTCAATACTTTTTTGTCTTATCTTGGTGTCAGGAATCACCTCCCAAACGTTGTCGGTGTTGTTTTGAAACACCCTGTATATATATATATATATATATATATATATATATATATATATATATATATATATATATATATATATATATATATATATATATATAAAATTCGAAGTTGATACTTCCTTCAAAGAGAAATCAAGAGAAGCAAACATATGTACTTCTTTTTTTAATGGTCATTAAAAGTTTGATCTGTAGTTATTAATGAAGATTTTTATTTTGAGTTAACTTTGACTATTGCGTCGTACAGTTATGACCTAGAGAGTTTCTGAGCTCTATTCCCATCGAAAATTGATTCGAGACCACATGTACCGAAAGCAGATGCGAACAACTCTGTTACTTGCAAATTCTGTATAAATGACAAATTATGTTGAGAGATGTAGACAGTAATCTTATTTGTTCAAGATTTACTTTAGAATGTTAAATGCTTTCATCTCTGATCTAGTAGTTAATGCATGTGGCTTTGGTGCACGAGATCCCAAGATCGGATCCCTGTAGGAGAGCATTGAATGCACTACAATGGTTATATCCACAAAGGGCGTTAATACATATTACTCAATCAAACGTTCAATGTAAATTGTTTTGTATCTTGTGTTTTATTTTTATAGGTGCCTTTATGCATTGACTCATCAAATTTTAATGTTGTGGAAGCTGGTTTAAAATGCGCACAAGGAAAATGCATTGTCAATTCCATTTCTTTGAAAGAAGGTGAGGAAGAATTCATAAAGAAAGGGAAGAAAATACGAAAATATGGCGCAGCAGTTGTAGTAATGGCTTTTGATGAGGTTGGACAGGTAATTATTAAATATATATTTTTCAGTAATGCATTTTATAAATGTAAGTTACGCATATATTCAGAGATTAACTGTAAATCAATAATATTCCCATATCTATTGGAGCTCCTGCAAATTCTTTCTTGAAAGCGTGGAAAACGGAATTCATAAAAAAAGAATTTTGTAGAGGAGGAGGAGCAGCATCAGCAGCGACGACAAGAACAGTTACAGCTAATAATACTACTACTAAACAATAACAACTACTACTAATACTACAGACCTACTACTACTACTATTTTTCTTTTTGTACGAAACTGTAGGGCTGTTCTAATTTAAAATTACATACTTCTTTTCTGTCTAAGTTCTAAATTGTTACTTTTTTTAGTCACGTGTTATCTATGGTTAATTCTGCTTTACATTTTCAGTTGCCTGTGTTTCGTGTTCTGCTAGCTAATCTGACAAAATTTGCTAGCCATGTATATTGCTAGATACTAATAACATGAATGGCATGTGATTGTATTAAGAGTGGTGAATCGATACTACTTGGGGCAAAATGATAATTGGCAACATGTCCAAGAAATAAAAAAGGTTGTGCCTACTCTACTGTAATTTCAGAGCAGGTCGTTAAGGTCCCTTCCCTAGTTCCATAGTGTAGAGAAGGGGGATCAGCTATGGTAGCAGAAGTGATTTAGTAGATATAGAAACCACAATGACTATTCAGCAACAAATAAGTTAATAGGGTAATATAATCTATAATCTATTGTCATACACTTCAGGACCATAATCCAAAATTATCAGTTGAAGTTTAGCATCCCTTTTCAGCGCCGAGGCTATAGGAGATATGGTCCTTCAGTTTAAGGTGGAATCCGAACCACCATAATGCGTTCAAATTTCCAGGCTTTTCCACCAGAAATCGAACGCAGAATTCGTGTACCAAAGGCGTAATCAAAAATGGTAGTTTTGAGAAAAATGATGGCCATCGTCTTACTGCAGTCATAACAAGACAGACCTTTTCGAGATGTTACGACTTTAGATTGACATGCGTAATCACTACTTTATCCTTCATTGAGTATGTATGGAGTGCCTACCAACCGTAGCGTTAACTACGAGAGGCTGCTGAAATTCGTAACTCAATTTAGAGGGAGTCTACGTGGAATGATGAAATTTTACAGTTATTCTAGATACTGCCTCCAAGTTCAATACATTTCCTTGTGCACGATATTCCAACTTTTGCAGACCAGTTAAAAAAATTCTGTAGACGGTTCCTCACATCACTGTTTCATACCACTAATTATCTCCTTACCAGATCCAAAAGGCGTCTTTTCAAGTGTTGTTTTAGTTTGGGGAATAAGGAAGATGATCTAGACGCTGAAAATCTGAATCGTATTGTCAGTTGAATTTTCCATGGCGTTGCACTCTGTTTGCCTTTACGTTGTGTGAGTAATTACAGAAGAATATTGAAAACATTATCCCAGCCGACTTCTGTTTCTTGAACTTCTTAGTCAATCAATGAGCGCCACTTCATTGATTGTTATTTCGTTTCATGATTGTAGTGGTACAACCATGTTACGTCCATTGTTGCTATTCGTGACAGAAATTGACCGGCATTGGGATCAAAATGGAAGATGACTTCCCTTGGTTCCTTCACACTTTTGATCTGTAACAGATTATTGGGAACTCAGTTTGACAAGGACTTGCGCATGCCCAAATCATTATGAATTATACTTCGACGCGTTCGCGAGAAATGCCTACAATTTGTGTCACACGTTTAGTTGAAATTCTGTGATTTTCTATAATAATGTCATGGATTTCATTCAGGATTTCAGGGACAGTTACTGTTTTTGGTCTTGCTGTACGTAGAGCACCAACTGTTGAGAAATTGTTACGTTTAAACTGTGCCACTCACTTCTTCACTACTGTATATGAAGGGGGAGAAACCCGGGAGCACGGTGGCTTAATCGTAGAGCGCTTACCTCTGATGCGTGGAATCCTTGTTTTGATCCCTGGCCAAGTAAATTTGTGGTGGACAACATCGTGTCCGTGGGTTTTCTCGGGTTACTCTCGTTTCCTTCTACCAATTCTTTCATCATCATTCACGGGGCATAATCGTGGGACGTTGAACTGAAAGATTTCATTCTTTTTTCCTAATTTTTCCGAAAGAGAGAGTCCCGTAGTGTTTCACTAATTTCCTAATTGATTTGCTTTGGTGACTTTTTTTGTTGGAACAAAATTTGATGAAAGCTCTGATCTCGATGTTCGTGAAATTCGCTGGTTGGGCACACATGATCATTTCAGGGGCCTGGAAAACAGTAAGAATTTTCTTATTAATATGAAAATTTGTATTTGTAGATACAAAGATATGCCCTTTAAAACTGCACAGTTTCATCAGTCTACTTGCACTTCTTCTAGGTTGGGCTACGAATTTTTAAGCAGCCCATCGTACATAAGTCATGTAGGCCTGGAGATAGACACTAGAAGACGTTGAAACACTTAATGATTCATTGTTTGCAGAACGGTATAGCTGCTCATTGGGATGCACAGCTCGTAGTAAGACCTGTAGATAAAATAGTAAATATAATCTGTTTTAGCTCCATTAGTATCAATTTATCTAGATAGCATTCTGTATGTATTTGGTCTAGGAATTAATTCGTGCGGTTGGTACGCACACATTGAAGCTGTAGTACAAACACAAAATACATAAATACCTTAAGAAAAATATTGTCCATCGCTAGCCACCACTTTCGCCCATCTGTCAGGCAATGTACGGATTCCGTGGCGAAAGAAGTCCTCATCCTTGGAAGCGATCCAGTCAGAGACCCATGTTTCGATATCTTCTGAAGAAGTAAACCGCTGTTCAATCAAATCGTTGTTCATGCAATCGAACAAGTAGTAGTCCGAAGGAGCAACGTCTGGTGAATACGGCGGGTGGGGTAAAACTTCCCATCCGACATTTTCTAAATAGGTTTTGACCGGTTTTGCGACATGTGGGCGAGCGTTATCATGTTGAACAATAAGTTTGTCATGTCTGTTCTCCCATTCTGGTCGTGTTCTGGCCAGAGCTTGCTTCAAACGCATTAATTGTAGTCGATATACGTTCTCCATTCATAGTTTCACCCGGTTGCAGCAGCTCATAGTACACCACACCTTTCATATCCCACCATATGAACAGCATAACCTTTGCACAGTGAATATCTCGTTTTGGTTGTGATGGACCTGGTTCACCTGGTTTCACCCAGGCCTTTTTTCGTTTAGGGTTCTCGTAATGGATCCACTTCTCATCACCCGTAATAATTCGATGCAGAAACCCCTTTCTGCTCTGTCGTTGAAGCAGCAATTCGCAAATGGTTTTTCGTCTTTCAACGTCTCTGTCTTTCAATTCATGTGGAACCCAATGTGACATCTTTTGAATCATTCCCATGGCTTTCAAGCGTTTGGAGACTGTTGTTTGATCAACGCCTAATGCTGCTGCAAGTTGTTCCTGCGTTTGACACGAATCCTGCTCGAGCAATGCTGTCAATTCTTCGTCTTGAAATTTTTTTGGCTGTCCAGCTCGCTCTTGGTCTGCCAAGCCGAAATCACCACTTCTAAACCGTGCAAACCACTTCTGACACGTTCGCTCAGCTAGAGCATGGTCACCATACACTTCCACCAAAATACGATGACTTTCAGTCGCACTTTTCTGCATGTTAAAGTAATGCAGCAGGACACCCCGCAAAAACACTTTATCAGGCACAAATTGCGCCATGTTCACTTAACTACAAACTGGTGTTGTTGACGCTTTAATCCACTGCCCTATACTACGAACGATACGCGATGACAGGGGTTTGCAACACATGTGTGGATACACGGAACTGTGGGACGCTCCGTTCGTTGCTCCATCTCTTGTCCACCCGCACGAATTAATTCCTAGACCAAATATGTCTACCATATTTTATATTTCACTAACTCTATCTTGACACTTTCAATTTTCACTGTTGTAATTCTAAAAACCCTTAAGAAAGTTTGGTTATTATAATTTCTTGGAAGCACCAAAATCAATATTGATATTTTTTTTTTTTTTTTGTTTCATTAATGTAAATGATTATAATCGGTATGCTTTGCTTTCCCAAATGAATTTGTATTAAGTACGAAAATTATATACAGTAAAGCCTCGATTATCTATCAGTGTCGCGGAAAAAAATTTAATCCTGCTGCAGTCGCGCTCAGTTATTTTTCATAAGTAGTCACTCCGCATGCAAATGAGTACAGTATGTTCTAAAAAAACTAAACATAAATAACATTGTAAAAGGCAATATTTCCAACGTAGAGCAAAGATTTCTGCTGTACTGTACATGTTTTAAAAGTTTTGTTATGTTTTTTGTACAATAAAACGTAGTTTTTATGCTGAAATATTTCTTGTGTTTGCACCTCATTTTTAGTCTTTTTTTTTTTGGGTTATCTGTGATTTTCGTCATCCGCGGTACCGTTCCCACCCAATTCCGCGGATAATCTTAGCTTTATTGTGTAAGAAAATGTAATTTTCACGAAGTAAGGAACAGTTAAAGATATTTGTAGAAGAAATCAGCAAAATCAAATAAAGTGCGTAAATAATAAGATGATTAGAGGATCCCAACATTTATATTAGTTTATGTCTTCTTGTAATCATGTATTTAATTCAGTATGTATCAAATAATTTGTTCGCAGGCTGCAGATATGGAAAATAAAGTTAAAATATGTCAGCGATCGTTTAAAATCTTGACTGAACAAGTAGGCATGAATCCTAATGATGTTATATTTGACCCAAATATCCTTACAATTGCAACTGGTATTGAAGAACATAATACTTACGCCATTGCATTCATCGAAGCAACGAGGATAATAAAAGTGAGTAGCATAATATAGAACTAATTTTTATCTTATTTATTATTTCATTCTACTCTCAGCAGAGGAAGGTTACTTCGTTTAAGAGGGGTTTACGTTGATTCTACTCTGATAAACAGAAACAAGTTATGTGCAATATGCATAGAACTATAATTAAAGATGCAAAACCAAAAATATACAGATTCAGAAAAAAATGACAGCAAGATAAGGATAGAAAATGAATATTGAAATCTAGATAAATTAAAAGATACATAACATGCAATAAGTAATAAGGTGATAGAAGTAAGCCTGATGTATCTTAACTTCTGTGGGCGCGCGCGGATTTTTTTTTTTCCGGAGTCATAGTGCATGTCTCTACTATACGACAAATTATTTTTTGAGCAGATTATTAACTTACCTATTTCTAAGTGGAATCGCCCACTACTTGACATTGTATGTTTCTTTTTATATGTTTAGATGAATAGGTATACATGGTTGTAAACATTATTGTTGCCTGTGGCAACTTTTTACCCCCTCCCGTGCCTATTTTAGTTTTCATCTGTTTCTTAAATTATTTGTATTCCGATATATACATATAGACGTAAAGGCTTAGGTGATTTTAGAATCTTAAGATAATGAAGCTGTATCGGAATACATATGTTGTTCCATCAGATGATGATCCCGTAGAAAATAATAATTATTCCAAATCAATACAGAGTACCGAAAGTAACTTGAATGACGAAATGTCGGAAAGCGGTACAATCTTGAATACATTTCGCTCATTCGCTACAATACTGTAGGCAGAAGAGATCAAAATATTATGGAATACTATATATTTGTGATGTTACGAATTTTTCTCACCTGAATACCAAGGATATCTGGAGTGAGGACAGTACAGGTATATGAAGTTATAATTGGTACAATGTCAGAGAAACGTATCTTAGTTTCTCATGAACTCCTGTAGATTTGAAGACAGTACAACTAGAAGTGAAAGAAAAAATGGATAAGATAACCCATGCGTGAGAGGTATTTCAGTGTTTTTTAAGGAACTGTCAGGTTGCATATACAACTTCTGAATATGCTATCATAGGTAAGGTTTTACAAATATTTGGTAAACGCTCGATATTTTCATTTGCAAAATTACACTTGCAGGTAATATTGTATGTTATAATGTGTTGGTACAAAATATTCAAACAATTGCATTCTTGAAAGACAAATTCTAAATCAATATAGAAGTAATTATATTTATACCATTAAGATAGTGCGAGCATATATATTGATAGGAACAGACCGGAAAGTTTATTTAAACGTCTATATTAAAAATAGGAATATAATCTTCTAATAATGTTTTAAACAGTGTTTCCGTACATAGTAATTAATAAGGAAAAATTTACCCCGCGCGAGTTCTATCGTAAGTCACGTAGGCACACACGATGTATGAATCCTAAGCGTATGTCGGAAAAATTATCCAAAAATGGGACGTATACCAATTGATAGCTCTGTGTAAAACCTCATGCGTACTTTTCGGTAAAATGGAAGGAAACTATTTATTTATATATTTATTTTTTGTAAACCTTCAAATAACTAACGAAAACCACGGCACTTATTAAGGTGAAATTGATACAGAAGTATATCCTCATCTAGTTCTTTATTATGACACTAGCAAGCTAGCTGCCAGTACATAGCATAGAAGACATATGCCTCTCGATAGGGCGTATCGAGCTGAACAAAATGATATACATGACGGTAAATTCTCATGCGTAGTTTTCGGGAAAATCGAAAAAATAACTTTTATGTCGCTTAAAAGTATGTTGTTCGTTGCAAATAATAATTGACAGCTTTATTCTGGTGGAACACATTTTATTATTTGTGTACTGTATGTGTAAAAAAAATAACTCTCTTAAGTAGCAGATTGTCTTTATTATTGTTTGGCTTTTCCGAGCGGTGACACACCACGCACGGATAAGAGTAACACATTTACAACAGTTACACATATACTGCTTGTAGTGTAAGCATAGTTCTGTTAAAAGAAGCATGTTAAGCATTGAATTGCTTTTAACTATGGAGCTGGCTAAATTTGTTTTTGTTTCGCCGAAACTTGCATTCTTTTAGCTATAATAGTTCAAGTTTTCTTTGTTCTAATTTTATTTGTTGTAAAAAGAAGGTTACTTTCACTTCCACAACTCATTAAAGACAATGTAGTTCTAACTATAACATAAATTTTTTGCCTTAAGTGTGTGTTGACTTTTCTCATTAATTTCGACTTCACATGTTTTCTGAAATCTAAGGTTGCGTCCTAAATTTATCATATTTGAGAGATAGTAAACTGATTAAAAAGTTAATATCGAACTTGGGAACATTATCCAACTCCAAGAAAGTACAGTATATTTATATCAGTGTTGTCAAATCCCAAATATGGACTTGGCAACATCAAAGTATGTGCTATTAAAATTGCAGTTCAAACTTTCTTCTAAGACCATGATCCCTGGCGAAGACTTCAGCAAACGGGGCAAGACGAAACTGATCGGGGAAGGAAAATGAATACGCATTTAAAGTAAAAATTTGACACTATGGTATAATTATATACGTGTGCGTACAAGCAGATTTTAACATATAACGTAAATAGTATTTTACATTGAGTGTATTTATGTAGAGGCAAAGAACACACTTAGAGTATTTCTGTGTTCATTTAGGAAACGTGTCCTGGTTGCAGGATTAGCGGTGGAGTCTCCAACGTATCTTTTTCTTTCCGAGGAATGGATTTGGTTCGTGAAGCCATGCATTCAGTCTTCCTTTACCATGCAATTAAGGTAAGTTTACGTTAAGATTTTATTGTAAACCGCTTCTGACATAGTTATTCATTTGTAGGTATTGCAAAATAATGTCTTTGTCTCCCACATTCATATAGTAGATAATATCATCATCATAGGTATTCTCTTATTATTGGCAGATCATTTGCTTCAAACTGAGAAACTTCCATGCAACATGGTCTTCAGCTAACCTTTTTCGTCTCAGTTTCTGTTTTAATACTGTTTATCAGTTGTAGCCTCCTTCGCTTGCCCCTCTTTTTCCTGCCATCTTTCTTCTAGTATATCCCTCATGATACAGTTCCATCTCAGCCAATGTTCCAATCACTTGCTCTTCGTCATTCTCTGATTCGTTTTCCAATTGACCCAGCAAATTCTGTCCATTATTCTCCACACCAACATTTCGAAAGCTAAGAGTGTTTTTCATTCGTTTTGCGTAAAGTCTATATTTTTGCTCCAAAGAGCACAATACTACATACAAAACTGGTCCAAACCTTTTTCGGAAATGTCGGATGGGAAGTGTTACTCCACCTGCCGTATTCACCAAACATTGCTCCGTCTGACTATTACTTGTTCGATTGCATGAATAACGATTTGATTGAACAGCAGTTCACTTCTTCAGAAAATATCGAAAAATGGATCTCTGATTGGATTGCTTCAAAAGATGAGGAATTCTTTCGACACGGAATCCGTAAATTGCCTGAAAGATGGGAGAAAGTAGTGACTAGCGATGGACAATATTTTTATTAACGTGTTCATTTATTTTGTTTTTGAAATAAAGCTTCAATTTTTGATTAAAAACGGCACGAATTAATTCCTAGACCAAATACATACAGGATAAGCCCCTGGCGCCTAACAACACCATTTCCGCAGTTATCGTAGGTTTGGCAGCTTACATTAGAAGTTACTCGTACCTATTTGAACCCAATTCTTTAGTGAATGCAAAGCTTGAAATGACTATCCAATACTGCTACAATAAGGAATATAAACAATTCAGATTTCAACTGTAGTCGTCAGTATCTTTTTTTGGAATAAAACTGAAATTGTAACTACGACCTGACCGCTGTGTTTCAAGCAGTTATTATACAGGGTGCGGAAGAAGTCCCGGAACTGTCTAGTATCTCGCGAAATTACAGACCAAAAAAACGTGTTAAATAGTTTTTCAAAGGCTATCCAATGACACCAAACGCAACTACCTATCCCCACCCCTTTCGAGGGTACGGAGGAACTTTAAAATTTTAAATGGGAACCCTCATTTCTTATTGCGCATTTGGATTCTTCAGAATAAGGGACAGTGATTTGACCCAGAATTGAAAATAGTGCCTTCACTGATGGCGCTTGAATCGACACAACAGAAGGGGGTACCAAAACATTATGAAAATGAGAATTGTCAGTCCCATATTCTGTGGCCATACGGTTAGCATACGAAACTGCTGAGTCAGAGATCCTGAGTTCGATCCCCGCTCAAAGCAACTTTTCTTCTTTTATTTCCCCAAATAATAAGTCCATACGCTTTTAACTTCAATTAGTATTTTATTCAAATTACATACAATACAAATTTCGACAATTGTTTTGCAAATTACCGCTATGAAGTGGTTCTTAGTAATAGGGTTATTAGGGTTAGGGTTCATAGGGTTATTTACAACAGGAACAAATCATTTTTGTCGTAATTTGTATTTTCTTGCAAGTTAATAAATTATGGACAAATACATTATTTTTATCGAAGTTAAAATGTATGAATTCATTAATTATGTGTACAAAAGATACACATGAAAATGTTACTCAGCGCGGGAATCCAACTCACGACCGCTGACTCCGCAGTCCAGTATGCTAACCGTATGGCCAAAGAGTACAGGCGATTCGCATTTTCATGTTTTTGTACTCCTTCCTTTTGTATATCGATTCAAGCATCATCTGTGAAGGGACTGTTCTGGGTCAGATTACTCTCCCTTTTTCTGGGGAATCCAAAAGTACAATAAGAAATGGGAATTCCCATTTAAAATTTTAAAGTTATCTCTCGTATCCCTGAATGAGATGGTGATAGGGGGTTGCGTTTGGTATCATTGGATAACTTTTTCAAAACTATTTAACACTCTTTTTTGTTTGTTTTGCTGATCTGTATATTTCACGAGATATTGGACAGTTCCGGGACTTTTACCGCACCCTGTATAGGTGGCGGGGATATGCTACCACTTTTAATGCCTTCGTAGCAAGGCAACTACCACACGCTCCTTTCCCCTGTTTCAAGTCCATGGTGACATAGGCAGTTCTTGAAATGAAATGAAGTGAAATGAAATTTCTATTTTTATGTCCCACGGTTATGTCGTGTAGGCTAAAGAACACGAATATTAATAAAAGCGAATGATTATATAATAAGTGATGAAATTATAATATGGGAGGAAGCAGGAGAGACCCGTAGAAAATCCATGGACACGATGTTATCCACTATAGAAATTCATATGGCTTGGGATCAAACCAGGGAATCCTAACACTACAGGTCAGCGATCTACCAATGAGCCACCGTGCCTTCCACAGCGTATTGTATAAGATTTTGAGTTCAATGTACTGAATACTGGTAACGCACTTAACAGCAACTTAGTATGAGCCTAATTTCTCAGAATAAAAAAGGGCCGTCTCCTCTGGTTTAGTGGCTAGCTTGGGGGCCTTTAGTATACGTGGTTCCGGGTTCGATTTACGATGAGGAAGCACTGAAATCTAAACGCATTATTGTGGTTCGGATTCCATTTTCAACTGTAGGTCCACGTCTCGTATAACCTAGGTACTGAAAAGGAACACTGCTTTAATTCAATTGTTGTTTCTCCGGGAGACATAACGAACGCAGTGTTTTTCTGGACAGTATAGGGATCATGTCGACGTGTTCGTGTTTCTGTATTACGGCCAGGAGCGGATCCAGGACCGACTTCTAGGGGGGGGGGGGCGGTGGGTTGTCATACTGCTACTTTTAAGGGCTCCAAACTTTGGGATGGGCTTTATTTATATATATAAAATAAGAAAGTTTCCTCTTCTGGGGGGGGGGGGCGATCGCCCCGATTTCCACCCCCTGGACCCATCCCTGATTACGGCGTGTGTGCTTAGTGGGTGCTGTTAAAGTTAGGTTCATGTACCGCCCAAAAAATATTGGCGGTAAAAAATGAGGCGTGTGGTGAAAGTGCTCTGCTTTATCGGGCAGTTGTGAGATGGGTTGCAAGGTACCAGTCAGATACGGTGGAGACTGTATTCCAACAACTACGGATTAACATCATATGGAAGCACTGCGAACATTCTCGAAAATACTCGGCGATGGACGTGTAGTGAACTGGTTAATGAACTGAATATTTCATATCAGTGTACCTCATGCTAACACACGATATCGATATTTATTTATTTATCATTCACCTATAACAGAGCTATTGCTCCTTTTACAACAGGCATTGCAATAATTGAAATAAATATCAATACTTATTACAAAAATGAAAAGAATAAGAGAAACAACTGTAATACAATCAATCAATAAAGAGAAATGCAGCAAAAATTATATATCCGCAACACACACACACACATCCACATGTACTTACATGTATATATACACATACTTGAATAGAAATACATTCATGCATATACATATATCTCCTGTCTTTCATTCATACACATACATGTGCATATACAACTGAAGTATAGCCCTATATATTAAATACATAGAATCGATATATATAAAGAATATATATATATATATAAGAATAGACAAGTAACAAGGTACATAACCTGTAGAATTATTTTGTACAACTATTTATCTAAATACATGTATATTTTTAATTGAGATATAAACATATTACGTGGCATCGAGAAATCTATATTTTTACCTTCTCTAGTTAAAACATTGTAGTCTCTTGTAATTCTCACTAGTGGTGAGTTTAGATGTACAATTGAATTTAATTTTTTTTGGATAGAACATTTGTCTCGTTCGTAAATTAGTTCTCCTAGCATTAAACCTCAATTGTTCTAAATATTCTTCGTTATCAAATATTCCATTTATCATTTTGAACAGAAACATCTGGTCTGCAATTTTCCTTCTAGCAATTAAGTTATCACATTTAAACTCCTTAATCAGACTTCTATATGAAATATTTTCTTTGTACGACGACTGTTTGTGCTTCTTGTAATATAGATGCCGTAAGAACTTATTTTGGACTCTTTCGATTTTCTTGACATAACATTGGTAAAAGGGATTCCATACCACAGAAGCATACTCCAACTTCTAATAAGCATATTAAATAAAGTTATTAAAGTTCTGTAGTATGTTAGATCTTTTGAATTCCTCAGTAAAAAGCCCAGAATTCTAAATGATTCATTAACGCATTTTTCTATATGTGCCTTGAAGTTAAGTTTACTATCTAATAATATGCCTAAGTCTTTTATAGTAGCTGTTCTGGTAATTATTGTATTATTAATTGTATATTCGAAGTTGACAGGAGTATGTTGCCTGAGTATGTGATTGCAAAACATTTGCTAATATTAAATGTAGCTTATTTCTTAGAGACCAATCATAACATTTATTTAAATCATCCTGTAACTCTAAACAATCAGCGTAATTCGTTATTTTCTTGTATAACATAACGTCATCGGCAAATAAAATACACTTTGAAAACTTAACAACACGTGGCAAATCATTTATGAATAATGGAAAAAATAATGGTCCTAAATTAGAGCCCTGAGGTATGCCAGATCTTACTTCAAAAGTAAATGATTTTGCATTTTTATATGAGACATATTGTTTACGACCATTCAGGTAAGAAGATATTAGCTTTAATAAGCAAAAGGATAAACCAAAATTTGATAACTTTTGAAGTAAAATTGCATGATCTATTTTATCAAACGCTTTACTAAAGTTCGCATAAATTGTATTCACCGAAAAACCTTCATTAAAAGAATCAAGAAGATATTGAGTAAAAGTCACTAGGTTTGTAGTTGTACTCCTACTTGGGTAAAAACCATGCTGAAAGATGCATATAAATGGTTTTACGTGAGCAAATATTCGTTTATATATAATTTGTTCAAAAATTTAGAAGGTGCTGATATAAGAGATATTGGTCGATAATTTTTTATCTCATATAGATTACCAGATTTAAATATCGGTGTTATTTTACTTATTTTCCAATTATCTGGATAAATTTGAGTTTTTAATGTGAGATTGTATAAGTAACATAGAGGCATGCAAAGCAATTCAGCACAACCTTTAAATATATATGTAGGAATCTCATCAAAACCTGTGGATTTACTTGATTTTAACTTTCTTATTGATTCTTTATACTCGTTTTCACTTATTTCGCTAATATCTAAAGAATATGACATTTCATTATATGTCTTTCCAGGTACCTTATAAGATGAATTCGAGCAATATACATGCTCAAAGTGTTGTGCAAATTTGTCGACAATTGTCTTATTAGAGTGTATAATTTGGCCTTCATGTATCATTTCGTGTACGGTCCTATTGCCTCTTTTTTTGTTATTAATGAAATTCCAAAATTATTTGGGATCTTGGATATTATTCTTTACTTTATGTACAAATTATTTGTACGATTGATTGATCATACTTTTCAATTTTCTACGTAACTCAACAAATTTTCTGTAATTGTAAAGCGAAATTTCTTTTCTTTTTCTGTAAAATTGCTTCTCCTTTAAAAGTTTTATTATTTCAGGAGTAAACCAACTTGGATAGGATCGTTTATTATATAATTTCTTTTTGGGAACATTATTTTTGATTGCCTCATTCAATATTGTATAAAAGTAACATAGAGCATCATTTGGGTTTTCGTAGACACATATTTGTTCCCAATCCGCATTCTGTAAGTCTTCGTATAAGTTATAGAAATCAGTTTTACAATAATTATACACAGAAATAGCGTCACACTTAACATGTGATATTTTAATAAAAATAGGCAGCTCAAACAATAATGGATGATGATGTATGTCTTCTGTGACTAAAGGATACTCACTTCGATAGATATTATATTTTGATAAATTTGTTAATATTAAGTCAAGTGTTCTTCTATTTTTATTTTTTTTTTTTACGTTATTAACTGATTTTAAATTAAACAAAGTTAGAAAATTAAATAGAGCTGCACATATATGATCTCCTTCCATGAGGTTATAACTTGAATCTAATATTGAAGGTACATTAAAATCCCCCATTATTATTATTATTATATTGTTAGATTTAAAATGTAGAACATCCTCGAAACTGTTAAAAAAATTATAGTACGTATCAATTTTAGATTTTGGTGGAAAATATACTGTAGCTATAATATGAACGCATGCCTAATGTTACCTTAACATAAACAGTTTGCACATGTTCAACGTTTATCTTAATTTCTTTTACTTGATATTTCTTAGACACTGCAATTAACGAACCGCCACCCATTCTTTTAGATCTATCTTGCCTAAAAATATTATACCTATCATCAATAAACTCATTGTCGTATACATAGTTATTTAGCCAGGTTTCTGTTAATAATATCAAATCATAATTTGTAGCAAGGATACTAGTAAAAATTTCATGTAATTTCGTATTTATACCTCTTACATTCTGGTAATAAATTGAAATACGGTCATCGGAAATACTCATATCCTAACTATATATAAAACTACATGAACTGACATAAATCTTTATAATCAAGCTCGAACACCATGTATAATTCTAAGAGTATACACAACAGTATCATTTGCTCTTTTCCTTAATTTTATGTTACCTGGCCAGTCAACCCATAAGAATTCAAAATTTTTTTCCCTTTTAATTTTTCGGGCCTCACTAAACACTAATTTTCTTTGTACCGAAAGACTCTGATTAACATAAATAGTACCACCAGAAGATTCAGATTGCGTTTTACCTTCCTTTTCTGTAAAAATTTATCTTTGTCTACTCTTCTTACAAACTTTACAATTATACCTGCAGAATTTTGACCTTGGTGTTCTTTTAATCTATGACATGCATCAATCGTAGTGTCTTCAATGTTTATATCTAGTGCACGACCTACATTTTTACAGTAGATAGAACGTCTTCATTTGGTATGTCGGGAAAACCATAGAGTTCTAGCGTATTACGCCTGCTATATTGGTCCAAATCATCTAACTGTGTTTGAAGCTTGTCAATTTGTTTCTGTAATTTTACATTTTCACCTATCAATTGTTCCACACATGATTGTGGGACTTCACTTTGGTTTTTCAGTAAGTTTGAATTGTCATCCAATTTTTTATGGTATAAATTCAAAGATTTACCTATTTCTTCCTGAGTTTGTTTATTCGATTTTTTAAAATTATTTAATTCATCCTTTATAGACAGTAATAACTTATACACTTCACTTAAAGAAGGACACTGAGGAGATGGGTCGATAGCTTTCTCACTACCCATACGTCGTCGTCGTACTTTCTCACAATTGTTACAACGCCACGTTTGATCGCTTGACCGAATAAACTTTATATCCTCTTCTGTTAAATCAGCGCAAGTACTATGATACATATTTTTACATGATTTACATTGAATTTTCTAATTAATTTCCTGCCGGGCTACTGGTTTTGATCATTTAATACAAATTCCCATTTTGTGGCTTAAAAAGAAAAGAAAGAAAGAAGAAAAACTGGTGAAGGTGTGTCCTCAAATGTTACAATTTAATAATATCACTGGATGATATATTTATACACGTATATTAAGATATTGCACTTGTTTTCGTTAATAAGAAAATAACTATAATTTGGAGCATAAAATCAATTAATTTCTAGCACTTTGCAGCACAATCGTTATTCAATGCGATGCGACGCAATGCAATTCACATTATTATACACTTTCAATACTTTTAGTAGAGTTCCCAACACTGACTGTCCATTTGTTTACATTTGTTGACACTACATATACATGTAAAATCGCAGTTTACTGGAAAGAAAGATTCTTTATATGTTTGTATATAAATTAAACCATGATGCTCCAAAGTACATAAAATTCATTGTACGTCAGTAAAACCACCAGTAATATGAAGATTTCAGTTAAATAGCTGAATTGAGGAACATGTAAAGTACACCACACTATACTAAATACATGGTTGGAACTTTTTTTTTTTTTGGGGGGGGGACTTTCGGGGGGGTATATTAGTAAGATGGGTACTGCAAGTCCTGACAGAGGTGCAAAAATAGCGCCTATGGGAATATGCACGCTGACACCTTGAACGTTATACGCAGGAAGGTGTTGATTTTCTGCACTATATTACTGCGGTTGACAAGACATGGGAGAGATCCTACAAACCAGAATTGAAACAGTAGTCCAGCGAATAGCAGCACCGGCATTCTCACGACCGAAAAAGTCAAGCAAGAGCCAATAAACGTTAAGTTCTTGATGATAATGCCGTATGACCACGAAGGCAGTATCTTCTCATCAAGAGTTATCATAAACGCTGCTTACTATGCCTCGTACCTGAGTCACCATTTGCTGCTAGCATTGCGACTCAAATAACCACATCCGTAGTCTGGACCAATTTTAGTTCACAACAACACCAGATGTCTATGCGGTACACTGTTTTACAACGATGAGGTTGGTAGGTACTGGAACACCCGCCATATTCTTCGGATATATGCTCCTGTATTTTGATTTGTTCCCAAAAATGAAGGAACCACTTCTGAACAACGTTTCCGTGATATTCTCTGCATTTTTCTTGCTTTAAAGGCGCTTTTCGAAACCCTTACAGAAACGGGGGCTCTTAACGGTATCCAGGTCTGCCAGATATATATCTGGAAACGTGTTCACAAGGCAGACTGAGACCACATCGAGGGACTGTAATCATGTTCATGTAATACATTCCATTTTCGTTTCCCAGATATGTTGCTTCTTCAGTCTAAATGACTCTCGTACTAATGTTAATGAATTTAATTTAATGCACTGAGTTTTGGAAACAGTTTAAAGCTGTGGTAACATAAGACTTAACTTGACTAATGCTGTAGCAATCATATTGTCAAATTAAGCTGAGCAATATGAGACTGTAAAATGTTTTCTTGTTAAGTGCTTACACATTGTTAAAATATGGGACAAAGTTATAGCAATGGAATTTGAGTTTAACGTCCCTTTCAGCAGCGAAGCTATATGAAGCGAGACCTACTGATTAACGTGAAATCCGAACCACATGAGCTCCCGCCGAGAATCGAACCCGGGTCTGACGCTAAAGGCGCGTACGCTAACCGCTTAGCCATGAAGGAGCTCAGGAATGGAATTTATTTACCAGTTTGAAGGGTAATTGTAACAAATGTATTACTTAATAAACTTTGATTCTACACAAAGTATTGTAATATACCAAGATATTAAATTGCAAGGTATTCGTCATTTTCGAATAAATTCAGCAGCAAAGAGTTAGACTTCCTGATTGGTGCATTACTATCACGAATAAATGGCCACAATAAACTAATCAATATGAGACTATAATTTATCACAAGTTTATTCAGATCCTATAATTACATTATGTAAAGGTTCAATCAGAACAACGATCGAATAAGAATCCTCATCAAGATAAAGCCATTTGATGTAGAAGCCTCGTAATTAGAAATGGTTACTATGTACTGATGTACTGAGTAAATATTATTTTCCAGGCAGGAATGGACATGGGGATTGTAAATGCTGGAGCACTGCCTGTGTATGATGACATAGATCAAGAACTGTTGGAACTCTGTGAAAATGTTATTTGGAATAAAGATCCACAGGTAAGATTATTATTTCGAAATAAAGTAGTTAGATTTATTTCGTTATTGAGAAAGTAAATGTGCAACTTTCTAGATTGTATACATCAGATTCACATTGTCATATTGTTTAACGCAGCAGAGAAAAGAGAGACACAGGGCTTCCAGCTGTTCTATTTTCCTATATTTTGGAAATTTGTGTTTATTTGTCCTATATATGTCCTATATTTTAATCTTGTCCTATATTTTTCAGTGATTGAATTATTAAAAGTGCATGCCAAGGGCAGTTATAATGATGATTTAAATTGCTACATATTAGCAATATGCTTAAATGTGTCTTAGCATTATTTTTCTGAGGGACAGTCACTAATCCTCACTATTACTTTTTTTAATTTGGTTTTTCCTATCCTCCCGTGCCCACTTTTTTTCCCCCATCTTTGTTTCTTATGTGCCCATTCTTCCCCAGTGAAGCTTAGCTGAGGAACCTTGCCATGCTCCAGTTTTTGATAACGCAAGCTGTGTTAGCATTTTCTTTCAGCAGTGTGTGCAGCAGTATTGGCTAGGAATTGAGGTGTGTTGGTATTTACCAACATATCCTAACGCCTTCCAATATTGCTGTACATAATACGCGTCCTGAAAAACCTGGAAGTAAAAATGTGTCGTGGGGACGCTTTGGAAAAGTTATGGAAAGCAGACAAATGGTGAAAATCCTGGAAATTATTTATAAATTGGAAATATCCTGAAATTTATGTTATATAACAGTTGTTAGAAATGTACATATCATTTGCAGAGCTATGATTAATGAAATGCTGTTACGTTTATTTATTTCAGAGGGAAATAGTTTGATCAAATAATTCAGAGTTTAATTAGATTCAAATATTTTATTACAGAGAAGTAAGTTATCAATCTTCTTTTTTCCATTAGAAAGATATGAAGTAATGAAAAATAATTCCAAAATAAAGTTCATCTGGAAATAAAAGAACTAGAAGGATAGTAGGAAGGTAGAGAAATAGTTATATTTTTGCATGCATTAATTAAATTTACGTATTCAAAATTATATATGAATAACGGCATGTTAAAAGTGTTAAATGTCATGGTAATCCTATAAATAAGAGTTAACTATTTCTTTTTCTTCTGAGGTAGTGCGAATATGTTCTGAATTCTAAAGATTTTGGAGCTGCATTTTTATTTTCTTATTTATTTTTTTTATTTTATTTTTTAATTTATTTATTTTTTTTTTTACTATTTTGAATAAGAAATAGTTTTCCATTGGGGTGAAGGGTGGCCTTTTCTTACAATACATATATATATTTTTTCTGTTCTTCAGAGCATAATATACCATTGTATAAACCAAACTGTCCTATATTTTTTCAATGTCCTGCTGGGAGGCCTGGATTCATGAAGTAGATAAATCAAATTATTACGAAAAGTTAATTTTTTTCTCTTTTGGAATATTTACATTGCATATTTATTTATTTTTGAAACTTTATTTACTTTTGCAATAGTTTCGGAGTTGAATTGCTCAACCCAGTAATTCTAAAATGTTCCTACTTTTAACGCATATAGAAAATGTAGGAATAATTTTCTTCAGCGTGTTTCTTGAGCATGGAATTTTATGAACATTTTATAGTTGTATAAACTTTTTTTTTTTTTTTTTCATTAAGAGTCTATATATGATGTTTATTGAGCACATTATCGTAATACGTACGAAGTGTGTTCAAAAGGTATCGACCCTTATTTTTTCTTCCCGCGTAAACCAATGAAGCGTGGGAGACTTTAGCGTAGATGTAGAGGGGTCGGTGATTAGTCGTGATTTTTTTTTTCCGCCCGCAGAAAGCGTCAATTGTTGGCAGTCGGCCAATAAGTGAAGATTCAGATTTCAGTTTTTTGTAAAATAATAGAAAAACTTGAGCAGTGATATTTAATCAAATTTTACCAAAGACTGGGCGATACTCAAGCGTAAACCATTCAATCGGATCTGTACATTAAATTTTGAACGAGAATTTGGACATGAGGAGAGTGTCCGCGAAATTTGATTCAGGCTTTCATCGCCAAACACAAGATTCCTGTGTTCATCAGGCTCCCTACTCACCTGACATGGCTCCGTGTGACTTTTGGTTATTTCCCAAACTATAAATGCTACTAAAAGGGACCCGATTTGAGTGAAGAGAAATCATCATCCGGAATGCGACTGCATGGTTGCTCACCATTCTAAAAACTGCTACCAGAAGTGTTTCCAACAATGGCGAGAGCGCTGGGAGAAGTGTATGCATTACCAAGACTACTTTGAAGGAGGTTCGCGTTTCGGATTTCCAAATCAATAAATGTATTTTTGCCAAACAAAAGTTCGATACTTTTTGAACACACCTCGTATAACATGATTGTAGAAACTAACGATTAAATTAATCAGTTAAAAATTCCGTTTATTTTTAACTTAATTAAGTAAGTTCTTTAGAAGTTAATTTTTAGTTTATAATCGTTAAAAAATTCCCAACTATAAAAATTTAATTGTTGATTTTCTTTCTCAGAAACCCATGTAAAATAAATATTTCTGATTTTTGCATTTTAAGTTTATTGTTGATTACTTATCACCTGTTTCTTCCAGTAATTTTCATAATGGTAGACTCGTTTCCCGTGTCCGTAACTTTATCAATAATTTTACATTAACATTCGCAACTGAAGACAATTCTCAATGCATATTAGTGAAAATTATAGGAAACAATCCAGAGATTTATTTTCCTTAATTTTAATTTTAATCAATTAATTTTATAGTTAATTGTAATTGTAACCGTTACTTATGCTTAATTTTTAATTTTAATCCGTTAAAATTATTAATTTTTACAACCATGAAATATATGCAGTGCTAATATGTTTCGAGATTTTTCTGAGAGAAATTTTCTCTCGATCCTTCTAGCTGAAGATATAATTAAAATGTCATCTAAAGATGAAAGATCGATAATAGCTAATTTTAAAAAGTCACAGTGTAAGTTTAAATTGGTCTTACAGGGCACGGAAAAACTTCTGCAGTATGCACAAAAAAACAAAGGATCTGCGAAAGCAAAGGAGGAGACTAGTGAATGGAGGAAGAAGCCTGTGGAAGAAAGATTGGAATATGCACTTGTTAAGGTAATGGAAAAGAACGATATTAAGTCATAGAGTGAAAATTCTTGACATGTAATTGTAATATTCTCGTATACATGAAAAATGTATAATGAAACCTAACTGGGCTACACAATGTTGCACAGAAAATCTCCAATGTATAGAAACAACTACAATATGATATACAATGTATAAGATAAATTCTATGATAATATTCGTTGTAGGTAATAAGATAAAATTGTCAATAACACCTCATATTCAGTATTAAGATGAGCTCGAATTCGATACACATATACGAGGTAGATGCCGAAAGTGAAAAATTGATTGTTTATATCGCATTTTACATGATCATTTGGAGCCTATGGTCCAGATGTTGTATCTGGGTATTGACGCTATATTCCAAGATGATAATGCGCCCACTTATACAACTGAAACTGTTGCAACGTGGTTTGACGAACATCGGGATGAAGCTGAATACCTCCTCTGGCTTTCCCAATTTCCAAAGCTAATTGAACATTTGTGGTCCATTTTGAAGACACGAATCCGAGTTATATTGCCGCCTCAGTCCTCCCTCATAGAATTGAGTGATGTACTGTAAGCGGAATGGTGTAATATTCAACTTGCTATCATTCACGACCTCGATGAATGACTCCATTTCCCACAGTATCAGAGCTGTTCTGAGGGCGAAATTAATCTGGTAAGATATTTCCACTAAATTGATATATAGTTTTCAATATCAATAATTTAAATCATCCTTCACGTAATTATCTATACTTACCTATAAATCCTTAACTCATCTAGCTAAGATTCCATTGAAGATTCAGCACAAGTACCCGAAAAATCAGCCTGCAGTAAGATCGAGAATATTTGTCGGTAGGCAGAAGTTCTCATCAAACTTATACGTGTTTTCAACTTGAGATTTTGTTTCGACAAATGGGCTAACTAATCACATTTTTATGATGCCATACATCAGGATCGTATATTGATTTTGATAAACAATGTCTTGAAAGCATCGTTACTTTATCTCATAGTATTTTGTTAGCACTAGAATACCAAAGTCCTCAGCAAAAGTGGATATGTACTTACATAAATGATATGATTATAATTACAATGTCAATATATGTATCACAGCAAAATCGCCTTGAGAGCTTCTTCTGTTCTCATCTCGCTCGAAGTACGAAAATCGATCAATACACTAAACTCATGTATTCATTGGTCCATAACTAACATTAAATAAAACGTAAATCGTAACATGTTGGCCAATTAACAATTCTCGAAAAATATCCTAAAAAACCAAATAAACAAAACTTTAAACTTTATCAACAGTTTAAAATTAGTTTTGTTAGTTTATCAACTAGCAAACCATCACTTCTAAAATATAACATACACACACACAATGGAGAAAGAAAGTAATTTTACTATTTAATTGACAATATGACCAATTGTTGCATTATTACCCATGGACTTGTGCAAAATGTGAATTAATAATAAGTAAGTTTAAAGTTGACGGAACTTAAATTTTAGAGCACAACAATTAACAGTACAGTTTTAATTCTTGTCAAGCCAAATTTAACTAGGATTTTATTCGTTTTTATATAATAATATTCGGATACATTCCTTTCAATATGGGTGTAGTTTTCCGAATGATTCTAACCTCCCAAATACTTTGGTGGCACATCTCTAGATGTATTGAAAAACTTGAAATCAGAGAATTCTGATATTTAGAGTTTCTTATAAGTTTCTTATCCGTATGTAAGTACTCCTCTTGATAATGTCTATGTAAGTTTTTATACCGACATATAGCTTCATATGCTTCTGCATGTACTGTGATTAAAATATTTTTGTAGTTCGTAAAATGTTCTTCTGTTTTCGTCAGAGATTTATAACTTGCTCGTAACCATATTTCTTTCCATCTTTATTCAAATTGAATGACATTGACCAAAAAGAAATAGAAACCTCATTTTATCATGATTATTTACAACATTATTATTTGACATGCTATTGGTATCTTAAGCTCGTGTTTATCAGTTTTCTAAAGTATTCCCGTTGGAAAAATAAACTGATACTTTAGAAAACAGAAAAAACGAGCTGTGAATATCAATAGCGTGTCCATAATAAGTATTTAAATATATGTGGTAAAAAGTGGATTTCTATTTCTTTTACGTCAAAATGATCAATCTTGTTCAAATAAAGTTGCATCATATATTTGCAAGGAATGCGTTTGAAACTTACTATATAAACATGAAGAAACCTAAGTTAAATTTGGATTATGGTAACCTTGACAAGAATTGTGACAGTGTTATCAATTACAGTGAAACCTGTCTTTAGCGGAATCAAGCGGGACTCGCAGAAATTTCCGTTAAAGTCAGGTTTCCGCTTAATGGAGGTAGACGCTGTCTTTTTTTTAAATACATGCATATAACGAACATACTGAGAAAATATTGTACGTACGTTGTACGTACCTTTTTCAATTACAATGCTTGTTTTTTCTGCGAATTAATACACAAAAAGTTTAAAATTAATACAAAATATGCCATGCACATGCTTTTTTTTATTTTTTCAGTAGTCAAGCAGAGTTTTCTGTATACATTGCTGCTTAGCTGTTCTACTTTCCGTACACACTTTAGCCTGAGAAACTATACTACGTAAATCAGAGTCATTTTTTCCGTAAGGCAAATTGATGCAGTTCCTTTAAACTTCTGAGATCATCTTGATACGTCTTTATTCTACACGCCTTTTCGAACTCGGTACCGTATTCCTCTTCTTCTTCCACCTCGTCTTCTCCTTCCGACTTTCCGTTTCATTCTTGATTAAGGTGAGGGGACTACGGACAAATTGTGGGGGTGAATATGAGTAGTGCTTGGGGAAGGTCAACAATGCCCAGAAAAAATTAACAAAAGAACGAAGAATTTATCGCAGACATGTAATGTATATATTTACCCTCTCACAGAATGTCAAAACATTTTCTAAACACTGTAGTCTGGAACTCTGAAATTTCCGTTAAAGGTTTATTTTGCTTTCCGTTGTCCGCATAACACAGTTTCCGCTTAATGAAGGGACTTTTACACGTTTTTTTTACTCTAAAATTCATGGGACCGTGAAATATTTCCGTTTAAGACAGTTTTCCGTTTAATAAAGGGTCCGTTGAAGGCAGGTTTTACTGTATTTAAGATATAAATTGATGCATGTTTATAATAATTTTTAACCTACTTTTTCATTTACTACGTTTAATATTTAATATACCATTAACTGTACTGTTTCTATGTCCCCTGACTTCTTCGTCAGCAGATCGAGAAACTAATTGGCATCAAAAGATGAGACGCATAATGAAAGAGTAGGATCGAAAACTGTATCATCAGTAGTTTCGTTCATAATTTGAAGTTTTATCAAGTTTGAAGTTACTAATTAATTCACATTATGCATGAATTTAAGGGAGTAATAATAGAGCAGTTGATTATAAGGTTATAAAACGATAAAATCTACATATATTGTGGTGAGTTATGTTCTGGTGGCGTGGTATTTTGACAGTTGGTAAACTACAAGCTTTGTGTATGTTCTATTTAGTTTTTGTGCTTTTTGTTATTATTATTATTATTATTATTATTATTATTATTATTATTATTATTATTATTATTATTATTATTATTATTATTATTATTACTTTATTTCGGTATGTGTGAACGGTAGAAAAATGTTAGTCGGCCAACATATGATTTACGTTTTATTTTATGTTAGTAATGGGTCAATATATATGTGAGTTTAGGGTATCCATAAATTTTCGTACTTGAAACGACCGAGGATAAGAATAGCAGTGGCCCTCAAAATGATCTTGCTGAATAAATATACTGACAGTGTAAGGTGTCGTATCAGACTGTTTCTATATCTTTTTTTAATATATCTTCACAATTTCTTTTCTTAAAAACTGAAAATGTAGACATATTTTGAGTACATACTTCTGTAATTTAGAGGGAATTCTTTTCCATTTCTAATTACACCAAAATACTGATATAGTGCTCACACAGTCCAAAGTTATTTTAAAATTGAATTATGTAGGTGGATACTCAGTTTTGCTTGGTAATGAATTTACGGTGCATAATGTCTGTGACTCAATTAAAAAAAATATCAGTGTATTGAGGTTTCCAGTCTTAAGTATATCTGATATCATCCATACTGTATTGTTTTTGATGTCTGATGGTAATTTTACGTAATAATCTTCCAGGGTATTGACCAGTATATTATTGATGATACAGAAGAAGCCAGAAGCTCCGGAAGATATCCAAGACCATTGAATATTATTGAAGGCCCCTTAATGAAAGGCATGAGTGTTGTAGGTGATTTGTTTGGATCAGGAAAGATGTTTCTTCCTCAGGTACTCTCTCTGGAAAATTAAATTTGAATCAATACATATATTTAAAACAAATTAAATAAAAAAGGCAACATTATTCTTTCAAACTTGTAAACTGCTGAAAACGAACTTTAATATGAATATGAATTTTAAATTTGTATTGCTTACAGAACTAGTCACAAGCGTTCAAATTACTGTCTAAATATTCGTGTTTCAAAATCCAGCAATTCCTGCGTAACGAAATTAATAAAGAGATCGAGTAGGAAGAAGACACTTTTGAGTACTAATTAAATAGAAATGGCAATTGAATAGCTAATATTTAAAAGTTATTTCATTTCTCTGTTATTGATTGCAAATAAATTATATCACTTTTTACTCACATAACAACAAATATTATTTTCATGGGTTATCTTTCATGGAAAACATATTTTCCCATCAAAATAGTATTCGATGATAACTAATCCCATTTCCATCAAGAAGATAATTTAATGGTCTTGTTAAAGTTTACTCACTAAATCATCCTGTTCAGGAGAGAAATTACAAACAGATTCAAGGAAAAAAAAAAATACTGATGTTTAAGAGCTCAACTGTCATTTCTGTCTCGACATGCAAATGATAGCGATCTTAGTGATTGTTAGAAAGAAATGAAATGAAATCTTTAAGTTTTACGTCCCATGGTTATGCCGGTTAGGCTAAAGGAGACGGTGATGATGAGAAATGAATGAGATGGTGGAATGAAGAAAGTGGGAGGAAACGGGAGGACCCCAAGAAAACCCACGAGCATGGTGTTTGTCCACTACAAAGTCCATACGGCGCGGGCTGGGATCGAACCAAGGACCCCAAGCACCGGAGGTGAACGCTCTACCACTGAGCCATCACGTTGTTAGAAAGAGTTGCCAGCACGATCAATTCTATCAAACGCAAGTGAAATGATCTGGGTAGATATGTGGCTGATCTTGCATCATTTGATGGAGCTTGCAGAATCTTAAAAGTCTCTCCGCCAACAGTGAACTCAAATACGAATAGAAACAACACGTCGTGAGACGTGTATTGGTGTCTGCGTTGATCATATCCTGAATTAGTGACTGTTTGAAAACTATGTGCATCCTTGGGCTAGACTACTTTGTAGGTAAAATCAGTAAAATATTATATTCCATAATTCGTTGTTGTTCATCAACGTATGGCGTACATGAAATGCTTAATAAGTATCAAACGTGGCCCAACATGTGTTGATTTTCATTCTGCTGTCTGATTTCCATGCACTCCTTTATGTATGATGAATAGTATAGTTCGTTACTACTTCAGGTCATGAGTGGAACATTTATTCTTATCTTTAGTACATTTTTACACTGAGGTTACAAATTATAAGGAAAGTTAAATTATTGTTTTTGTTTTACAGTAAAGCGTATACATTTCCGTGAGAATACAGATTTTTTTTTATAAGAATACTTTACGTATCCTTTGTTCATTCTATATATGCAACTGATAGTTAATCTGTTTTCTGTTTAATTCTGAGAGTCAGTTATAGTGACTCTGGAGTATAAGTCATAGTGTTCAGCGTTCCAAATCTGATTGGGTCTGTCGTAGTTAAAGAGCATAAAGTCGATATGAGATTACAATCAAAGTTGTAGAATGTGAAATATTAGATGTATATCAAATTGTAAAGTATTACTCATGAAATAAGCGAGTTCCGTTTCATAGTTGTGAGACAGCGGTAGACTTCCAAACTACGTGAATTCAGTATTGAAACATCTATAACCCTCGGATGCAATAGAGGGGTAATGACTGATGAAACCTGTTAAATAGTCAATTTCTGCCAGTTCGGTCTTAATAAAGAGGCGCAGAAAAAGGTGGAATCTTCTTAAGATATCCCACAAAACTACTTGTGCTGTCTGTTACCGTTTCTATTGTGTGAATATCAACGTTAAAACCAGAAGTACTAGTAATTTTTTACCATTTCCGGTTTTAGTAGAGTAGTACGAGTGGTGATGGTATATTTCCTTGAGATATTGAATCGATTTCAAGAAACCGCTTTTCGATATCTCTTACCGTTTTGTCTGTATAGCTATTAAAGCCGAAAACGGTTGATTTCTAACACTTGCAGTTTCAGTAGTGCGTTAATGGGGAAGATTAAACCTATTCTTAAGACGTTGAATCGATTCCACACAAAACTCTTCTCGATATCTATTATTGTTTTTGTCATATGAAAATCAATATTGAAGCGGAAGTACTAACAGTTTCTACCACTTCCAGTAGTGTTATGGGTGGATATAGTATCCTTCTTGAGATGTTGAAACGAATTCAAAAAACCGCTTGACGCTATCCATTACTATTTTTGTTCTACGGTAAAACCGGAAGTATTAGTAATTTTATCACTTCCAGTTTTAGTAGAGTAATAAGGATAGAGATTGTTTCTTTCTTTGAGACTGTGTGAATAGATTCCAAGAAAACCATATATCGCTTTCTGTTACCGTTTTTGCTTTATGGCGATAAACGTTGAAACCAGAAACGGTTGATTTCTACCACTTCCGGTTTCAATAGAGGGTTATTGCAAGAGATACAACCTATTCTTGGAATGCTGAATCGATTCCAAAAAACTGCTTCTCTGTATCTTCTACCGTTTTGGCTCTATGCAAATTAACATTGAAATCGGAAATACTAGAAAATTTAAATCTTTTCCGGTTTCGGTAGTGTGTTACGGATGGTTATAGTACGTATTCTTACGACAGTGAATCGATTCCAGAAAATTGTTTGTCGCTATCTATTACTGATTTTGTTCTATGGCGATTAACATTGGAATCAAAAATGGTTGATTTCTGCCACTTTCAGTTTGAATAGAGGGTTAATGAAGGAGATGGAATGTATTCTAGGGATGCTCAGTTGATTGCAAAAAAGCGCTTCTTTGTGTCTCTTACCGTTTTTGTTCTGCCTGTCGATAAATCAACGGACGGACGGACAAAGCCATTCTATAAGACTTCCGATACTTATACATAGCATACTTTGGACTTTGGAAGTCTAAAAAGCGTACTATGACTTCTCTTACGTTAGAAGTGTCTTATCTTTCATTATTCTGAAATTTTAGGAGAACGTTAACTTTGCATGGGCCTAGTATTTATTGAGTTCAGCATTCCTTGGTTTCACCTGTTGATGACTGTTTATTTAGTGGTATTTGGAAAAAGGAAAGCATCAACTAATTTTCTGTGAAGATCAAATTTACATATATTATATTTACTAATTTTCAGGTCATTAAATCTGCTCGCGTGATGAAAAAGGCTGTTGCTTATTTAATTCCATATATGGAAAAGGAACGAGAGGAAAAATTTGCTGCATGTGGAGAAGTTTCAGAGAAGGTAATTTTCCTATGTTGCTTTTAATGTTCTCGCATTAAGTTGTACAATCCTGATACTTTTATCATAATTATGTAGTTTTAAATTTATTGTTAAACTTCAAGTTCTACCTGGAGATTTATTTTTCAGGACTTCTATGTTGGTACAATTGTCTTAGCTACGGTTAAAGGAGATGTCCATGATATTGGAAAGAATATAGTCGGTGTTGTTCTAGGATGTAATAATTTTAGAGTCATTGATCTGGGAGTAATGGTTCCTGCTGACAAGATTCTTCAAACTGCAATTGCCGAAAAAGCAGGTATAGTTTAAACTTTTCACAAGTACTCGATAGTCTAAATACATTAATTTGTATTTCTTAAGATCGATTTTGAATGTTAGTGATATTTCCTAGTTCGCGTTGCTAATATTTTGAATATAAGAGAGTTAAATGGCGTATTCCAGTTTAATGGGTTTAGGAAATTGTTCATTAATATTTTCACTTATTTCGCAAAAAGTTTTCATCTATTTGTTGTAAAATTGTAAGGTGTTCTTACTAGTATGTTAAAGAATGTGTGTGTGTGTCAGTCTGTGTCACTTCTGCTAATATGTTAATACGGTTTGGTTACAGTCCAGTACCTGGTTTACTGGTACTACAATAAGTCAGAATGCCTTATATCGAAGAAATATTAAGTGACATGTGTAAATAAGCACCTATGTACTGCAGGCAATTCTTTTGTATATAGTATCTGTAATTAAAATTCTTACTCAATACACTAGCTTCCTAATTTTCAGTCTCCTATATACGTTACTCCAAGGAAAATAAATTAGTTACCTCACCTTGCTACTGGCATAGTTGCCTCACTATCAGTCGCCATATGTTGCTTAAAAACAACAGTTTCACTCGCTTCATTGAACTTAGAAATAAATATGTTTAAGCGAAAACAGTTTTTGTGATGAAGATGGCATGTATGTTCAGGCTGAGCGTAGTTTTCCTGAACAAATAGAAAAGAAATTTGACATCAAGTAGTTCACATTTCATTAGATCGTTCTCTACATGGTGAAGTTATGACACGACACAGGAATGCACCTTTATTATCGTGACCTGTGTATTTAGAAGCAAGGCAATGTGCTATGACAGCGTCGTATTTACGGCACTGACTTTAATCAAACGTCAAGAAACTTGAGTGCGACTGGAATTACGTAGGCTAAGAGGGCTGGAACATGCCTTTGGTCGTCTTCACTCACTTAAATAAGACATATATTCATATAATAGAGAAAAGGTATGCTTTCAGATACAAGCACTTTGTATTGAGAAATAGTATACTAATTAAGAGTGGGTTTATTGGGACACGATTTGGATGTAAAAGTTTTATGACAGAGACCAACAGCTGATTTGATTTGATTAAAGATCCTTTTTAAAATTATATGAAACGGAAATTTCTGCTTAAATTGGAATCAGAACTCCAATATATATTCGAAGCAGAGACACCATTACTAGGAAACGAACCCGAGAGACGCGCATTAATTATGAAAGGACATTAAAGAGCAACAAATCAATAATGTATCTTTTTCAAAACACACATTTTAAACTACCAGAATGAGCATGAATTCGACTTTTTCTTTTCGTTTTATTTAATTAAATGCTACATTTATGCCTTGTAGATGAAAATTGGGCTCTTATTAAGGATCAAACCCGATATTACATTCTCAGAAGTCGAGCACGCTAACTGTACTGATGAACCCTTATTAAATTTTATTAAGTTGTGGTTTTTATTAAGTTGTGATACGAGTGGAAAGTTGTAATAAAGTTATGAATACACGGTGCTTTCTTAAAAAAAGCATTTCTCAAGGTAGTGTGATACTACCACTCTTATATGCACCTACTGGAATAGAGCAACACTATTGTCATTATTTCCTGAATCCTAAGGTGTTCTGTGACTTCTGCTTAGATAAAATTTAAAAATGAAAGGCGTTATAAAACCGTTAGGTAAAGAATATTTTTTCCCTTAATGTATGTTTAGATTTAGGCGGTGAATTTTATAATCGTCATGTAAAACAATTGTTTAAACAATATGAAATTAATCATTATAGTGGTCATCACGAAATAAAATGTGGTTTAGCAGAACGGTGTATACGTACATTAAAAGAAAGATTGTATCGTTATTTTACCGCAAAAAATACTTATCGTTATATTAATGTTTTAGATCAAATTGTAAATAATTATAATCATTCAAGTGTTAACATGGCACTCGCACAAGTAAATGATTCCAATGTGAATCAAGTATGAGAAACATTATACGGAAAAAGAATGAATAAAAAGAATATAAGTTGTAAATTTAGTCCGAACATAATCACCCGGACTAAATTTACAACTTATACTCTTAGCTAACGTTCTTTCAAACAGAGGTTCACAAGAAACAAACATTCAAAAACTATATGTGATTCATCTGAATTTAATAACTTCCGAAGCCATCCAGCTGGGATTTTGTAGGATCTCGTTTCACTATAATATACATAGTCTGCACGGTAGATTCTCAGTGCTTAAGGTCTTCTTTACTTTGGTGGAAAAATCTAATTCATTTACGGATGATTTTACTCTAAAGGCGCTGATTCCCTTACCACTGTTCCTTCGAATCGATTACATCGTCCAGCTTTGGTTAGTATATTACTTGTGACTACTCGCAAGGAACAGAACTTGGTGAGAACGCTAATTTACTTGACTTCTTGAATTGTCAGTGGAGTACTCTTGTCCTTTGATGAACTGATGCACAGAGCTGTCCATCAAAAAGGCCAGTAATCACATTTCTCTGGTTACCCAATACGTCAATTTGAAACAACCATTCCGCGTTATAAGTTAATAAAACATGTTACGTAACAACTCATTTTATTGTTGAGATTTGATTGTCCATTAATAGTATCAAGAGCTTTTAAAAATTAAATTTGTATTAAGTTGAATTACAATGTATTAATTTATCTTAACTTCTTTACAATAATTAATTATTTATATTTTATTTCCTTTCAACTAGATTCCTATATAGGGGCAAAATAATACAATTATTGAAATATCCCACAATTTTTAATATTTATATATTTACAGTAAATAACAAATATTGATACATGCAATGTTCACCTCTGAAAACACTGTTAAGCTCAAATAACGTTATGATTTTTAGTTTTTGTTCAGCAATATGTAATTACCAAAACATTCAATTTCCCATAAATAAAGAAGCCTTCCACTCGTCATGGGTCATTTGACAGACAAAAGTGGTCACCACAAAGAATATACTATCAAAATTTCCAGCACATGAGAGATGGGTGGAGGGAATATAGACATCTGTAATTCCCTTAACAGATACAAGGTAATCTGCTTAACAATAAATAATAATAATAATATAAAAAACTATAATTGGATTTAATAAATTTGACACGTTAAATCGAAATGAAATTATAAATTATTTAGATAGTTAATTTTAATCTTCTTTCACAGAAGTCAATATCCTCGTCCCACGTGAGTTCATAAAGAATGAGTCAGAAAAAACTTGGCCAGTAACTTTGACCAAAAAAGTAGGTAAAGAAATGAAAAGAAGAAAGGTCGTTTGCATATTTTAGTTGACTATAAAGTTTAAAAAAATAAACACACAAAATATATTATAAAGAACTAATTATGGAAAAATGCTCGTACATTACTCTTAATCCGCTTCATAAGAGTTCGCACATCTTCTTCTGTTATTTGATTGGCAGCTGCAGTCCACTTGCGACGAAAAGTTTTCAAGTCAGCCGCCTTCCCTTTTGATGTTTTCAATGTTCTTTTAATTTGGGCCCAATATTTTTCAATTGGCCTAAGTTCAGGGCAATTTGGTGAATTTGCCTCTCTTCGAACTGCGACGATACCCTTTTCTTTATAACAATCAGTGGCTGCTTTAGAGTAGTGAGAGGTAGCAAGATCTGGCCAAAAGAAAACAGAGTTACTGTATGACATCACAAATGGATACAAGCGTTTTTGTAAACACTCCTTCGTATAAATTTCGCCGTTAATTGTCCCTGTTGTGATGAACGCTTTGCTTTTTTTACCGCATGAACAAATAGCTTGCCAAATCAAATATTGTTTGGGATATTTGGATGCCTTCCGTTGTTTAAATTTATCCTGCAAATCTCCCCTCTTCAGTGCCACGTACTACTCCTTTCCGGGAATTTGACTGAAATCAGCGACACAATAGGTTTCGTCGTCCATAATGCAACATCCATATTGAGTAAGGTACTGATCATAGAGTTTTCTTGCTCTGGATTTTGCCGTCACTTTTTGCTTTTCGTCTCGGTTAGGTACCTTTTGGACTTTGAAAGATCGTAAACTTTTCCTTGCTTAAATCTGTGCACTGTAGATTGGGACGCTTTGACCACACCAGCAACTGCTCTTTCCGATAAATAAGGATTTTGACGCAGCAATGCAGTAACCCTTTTCTCCAGCTTCGGTTGGCTAGTCCCCGGTTTTCTACCTGAGCCAGGTTTTCTTTCAACAGTTAAATCTTGTGCGTACTTTTTAATTACATTTTGCACAGTAGACCGAGGGTATTTTACGAGTTTGCTTAATTTATTTAAGGACATACCTGGATTTTCGAGGTATTTGTTCACAATTAGTTTTCGTTTTTCTAACTGACTCATCGTTCTTTACCACAGTATGCACACTTCACAACTGACAATCTATTCGTGAGTAAGATCGACAGTCTGCCCTTGCTTATGCACAGTGCTGCCAATGTTCATCTTATATACTAGAAAATATGGAGGGAGGAAAGTGGCCAGGTTTTTTCTGACTCATTCTTTAGTTTATAGTCGTCTTGCCCCTTTGACGACATCCTCTGATTATGGCCTTTAAAACTCAATTTTCTCTGCCATCCCCTTACCAGACGATCTTCTATCATCAAATAAAGATTTAAATGACGACTGAGAAAGAGTGTTCACAGCCTCCTCTGGACCCAGCCAAGCGGTACATCTGAAAGAGAGATAAGCAAATATACAAGAGTACTCACCTGTGCCTCCGGGAACGTGAGCATTACAGCTCCAACATAGACTTACGAATATCAATTTTATTAAACACTAAATCACTAACACTATAATCTTTTTATACACAAAAACTGATCTTAAAGAAAAAAAGAAAGAAAAAAGAAACGGATCGATCGATTGTAATTTGTATGTCTTTTACGTAAAGATTTGTTTTTAAGAATTTTTAATTTTCACTGTCATTGTCACTTTACACTTTCACTATTGGAAATCCTCTTCTCTTCTGGAATCAGTCTTTGTCACTCCGGTAAGATCCTACTGCTTTCGGTGCTTTTCTTCTTGTATTAGTTCTCTGGATGATGCAATTTTCTATCTCCGAGATCATTGATCTTTCCACCCTCCATTTACTAGGTTAGCATGATTTTTTTTTTTTTTTAATCAAGGCGTTTATAGCGAAGTCTTTCTCGCCCTGAAATTTCGTTGTCTTGTCTATAGGAATTAACAGTGCCGAACGAACACAAGATGACACACAACAGGTTAGTAGGTGGACTGTTCATTACACTTTTACATGATTCAAGTTTCACGTTAATTTACTGGTTGAGTTTCACTAGCGGGTATTAAGCAAAATTAAATTTCTGAATGACGATAGTCAATAGTAATTGATGATTATTATTATTATTATTGTTTTTAGTAGCGATACACTCCGTTGAGATTTTTGACGTGTCCATCTAAGCACTAACTATACATTATTTGAGCCGCAATTTATAAACAGAACTGAACACAGCTTCCAATGAGAATTATGGTTGAACTTGAGTTGAACGGGCCGGTGGCTAACTAAGAACTAACTGTTTACCCCTTGAGTTTCTGTATTTACTTCCGCTGGTTGTCTCTCAAAAGTGGTAGACTCCCTCTACCTTCATTGTTTTCGGGGTTGTTGACCTTCTCCCTTGGTGCTGTGCCACCCGCGTTGAGCCGGCCACATTTTGACAAATTTGTAAATAATTTAAAATTTACATACTGTCACTCCATTTTCTGTGTCTATACATACACGTAGAGTTTATTCATACACCCCCAGTATGTCTTTTATACCTAACAGTTATTACAATTTTATTGAATCACGATTTTATGTTTTGTTTACTAGTCGTGGAGACCCGTTAGGAATCTCCAAGCAGACGTTTTGTGTCTCTGGTGTTTAGTGCACTCTAGTGAGGGTTTTCAAATTACCTTCTAACAGGCTGGAAATGGTGGATCTGTCTGCTTCTGTCTTTACTTTCAATTTTTTTTTTTTTTTTTTCAAAATTTGTTATGAAATATTTACATATACCAAACAATAACCATAAATATAATACAATATATTTGGTCTAGGAATTAATTCGTGCGGTTGGTACGCACACATTGAAGCTGTAGTACAAACACAAAATACATAAATACCTTAAGAAAAATATTGTCCATCGCTAGCCACCACTTTCGCCCATCTGTCAGGCAATGTACGGATTCCGTGGCGAAAGAAGTCCTCATCCTTGGAAGCGATCCAGTCAGAGACCCATGTTTCGATATCTTCTGAAGAAGTAAACCGCTGTCCAATCAAATCGTTGTTCATGCAATCGAACAAGTAGTAGTCCGAAGGAGCAACGTCTGGTGAATACGGCGGGTGGGGTAAAACTTTCCATCCGACATTTTCTAAATAGGTTTTGACCGGTTTTGCGACATGTGGGCGAGCGTTATCATGTTGAACAATAAGTTTATCATGTCTGTTCTCCCATTCTGGTCGTGTTCTGGCCAGAGCTTGCTTCAAACGCATTAATTGTCGTCGATAACGTTCTCCATTCATAGTTTCACCCGGTTGCAGCAGCTCATAGTACACCACACCTTTCATATCCCACCATATGCACAGCATAACCTTTGCACAGTGAATATCTCGTTTTGGTTGTGATGGACCTGGTTCACCTGGTTTCACCCAGGCCTTTTTTCGTTTAGGGTTCTCGTAATGGATCCACTTCTCATCACCCGTAATAATTCGATGCAGAAACCCCTTTCTGCTCTGTCGTTGAAGCAGCAATTCGCAAATGGTTTTTCGTCTTTCAACGTCTCTGTCTTTCAATTCATGTGGAACCCAATGTGACATCTTTTGAATCATTCCCATGGCTTTCAAGCGTTTGGAGACTGTTGTTTGATCAACGTCTAATGCTGCTGCAAGTTGTTCCTGCGTTTGACACGAATCCTGCTCGAGCAATGCTGTCAATTCTTCGTCTTGAAATTTTTTTGGCTGTCCAGCTCGCTCTTGGTCTGCCAAGCCGAAATCACCACTTCTAAACCGTGCAAACCACTTCTGACACGTTCGCTCAGCTAGAGCATGGTCACCATACACTTCCACCAAAATACGATGACTTTCAGTCGCACTTTTCTGCATGTTAAAGTAATGCAGCAGAACACCCCGCAAAAACACTTTATCAGGCACAAATTGCGCCATGTTCACTTAACTACAAACTGGTGTTGTTGACGCTTTAATCCACTGCCCTATACTACGAACGATACGCGATGACAGGGGTTTGCAACACATGTGTGGATACACGGAACTGTGGGACGCTCCGTTCGTTGCGCCATCTCTTGTCCACCCGCACGAATTAATTCCTAGACCAAATATAAGAAATTTACTTATTTTTGTAGATTCTTGGAGTTGTCATCTCTTTCGAATACTAGGCGAACAAAAAATCCCTTTCAGGAGGTGAGTCGTCCCCTCATCCCTCCCTCAGACATACCACCCGCCGTCATCCAGGAGTGGCTGAGAAAAATCTTTTTGACAGAATGGAAAGCATACGGGAAACGAAATATCGATGCGGGGCCTCGTAAAATCTTTTTCTTAACTGATATCGGAATTTCCAAGAACATTTTAATATTAAATATTACTTATTAATAATATACCCTTTAAATCTGGTACTCCTGACAAAAATGCTATGTTTTCTTTCTTTTTTTTCTGTCAGGCTTGCCTACCAGCCAAGCTTTACTTAACGGGTCTTCTCAGATGTGTGAAAATACAGGTCAGATTGAAAATCTAACACCTATTGTAACAAAAACTTAGGATCAAAGTTTGTACCCGCAAACAATAGAGTTCAGTTTGGAAGTAACAATAGTTGCTGGTCAATGCTTCTACTTAATTTCATTTCCCTGATTTCTGTTCCATATAAAATATATGTTATAAACCTGCTTCCTTTTGGGCTTTCTCCCTACTTTAGCTTAGCAACTATGATAGCTCAAAGGTTATTGAACTCTTGGCTTCTAGTATTGCCCCGGTATGTGATGCGAAAATTTAAATTTTGTAAAGAGGAGTGTTTCTTAGACAGAGATTTTTTTTAGTAATACGTTTGGACTCTAATATAAATAGCCTTTTTGAATATAAATACTTTCATTAATACATACTTATATATTTGAATTAATCCTAATATATTTAAAAATTATTACTTACTTTGGCTATTAAATTATGTTAATATGTATATGTAAATTACTATATTTACATTTTGATATGCAAATCACGTTGGTGGGGCTGGCAGCTTACACCTGGAATTTCTAAAAAGAAACGTATACAAGAATGATTTGTGTATAATTGATGAGTTAATAAGCGCTATTGCGGCTGCTTTGGAGATAATGCAGCCAGTGTAGGAAACCGCTGTAATCGATGTTTGTGAAGGATTAAGATACAAGCTTCAAGTTTATAATGTTGTTTGTAGTTTAATATCAAAATCATTCATACAAATACAATGTATAACCAGTTGGGAATGCTCCAAGAGCATTGCAAGAACAAACTTAAAAAGAATGGAGAGATGGAGCGGGAAAGATAACTGTGATTCTTCCTACATGTGAAAGTAAATATTCTTATCCGCACCTTCTCTTTCTCGAAAGAATTCGCAAAATAATATCTCTCTATGACTTACGATTCCCGAGATATGACTCCTTAAATCTCCCGAAATTCAAACTTGCTTGGCCAATATCTGGGAAATGGTGGCCAGTTAGCCAGTAGCCACTGGTTACTATTTGGTACCAAACTGTTCGCTATCCTCTTAGGTATTCGATCAACACCAATATGGTATCTCTATAACTTACGGTTTCCGAGATATGGCATCTTAAATCTTCCGAAATCAAAACTTTTTTTTTTTTTCCAATATCTCGGGAACAGAAAGTCTTAGAGAGATGATATTGGTGTTAATCAATACCTAGGTGGCCAGTTGGACAGTAGCCACCGGTTACTATTTGGTACCAAAATGTTTGCCATCCTCTTAGGTATTGATCAACACTAATATGATCTCTTTATAACTTGCGGTTCCCGAGATATGGCTCCTTAAATCTCCGGAAATCGGCCTTTTTTGGCCAATATCTCGAGAACCGTAAGATTGACGCGAAAAATTCCATCACTTTCTCAGATAGTTTTTGATGCTGTATGGAATGGAGGGCTCAAAATTGAAAAAAAATCGCAAATAATAGACAGACAGACACACACAGAGAATTCAGTAACGAACTTTTTAAGTTCGTCGAAAATATACGTATATTTGCATTTAAAAATATTTCATATTTGTGTAATAATCCTACCAGTGTCAATTCTAACTTAATTTCGTAACTACATGTGAGTTGATTTCGTATAATGTTTCTTTACCATATTTGCTCACTAATTTGTGCATTTTAAAATCTAATTTTCGACACTGAGAAATCGGGATGCGTAAAATATGCAGTTTTTTAATTTTTAATTTAATTTAATTTTATTTTTTTTTAAATAGAGGCTTTGATCTTGATATTGATTTTGACGTGATTTGATTTTCAGTTGAGGTCCCTTTCAGCAGTAGGCTATATGAGACGTGGACCTACGGCTTAACGTGGGATCCGAAGCACATGTGTTCCGCCGGGAATTGAACCCCGGTCTTCCGCGCCAAAGGCACGTATGCTAACTGCTTAACCACGAGGGAACTTGCTCTGGAATTTTTCTACACTACTGTAATCAAGAATACAGTATTTTTGTCACGACTTTGTTGTAATTTTGTAACAATGATAAATGGTAAATGAACAATACCGTGGAATGCGAGAATTAGTCTTAGCGAAACTACTACCAATCTCATATTGGCCAAATTGGAAATAAGTACTATCGGTATCATATAAATAGACTTGTTAAATCTCATAGTATTTTTTAAAATCTCCTATTACACAATAATCTTATTATCCTCTCTTTTATCACAATAAATTCATCTTTTATTTACACCACGGAAACTGTAATGAAATAGGAGACATTAGTTACAGAAATCCGCTGGAGTTATCTGATTCTGTAATTACACAAATAAAATCATAAGAAAGAAAAAGAAAGAATTGACAGGAATACACATTTGGGATGGAATCGATGATTGACATTTTGTAGTACATGGTTTGAATTTAAAGAGAAATTAAGACTCAAGAAGCATCATTTAAGAAAATCCCCATTTTCACTATACTTAAACGTTATTATAACTATAGTGAAATGCAAAATCTTCGACAAGAAAATAACACTGGCCATTAAGGCGGGCAATGGAATGAGCTTTCTGTATACTGTGTAGAATTACCATCCTGCACCAACTAGGTAATTACACTTCTTTTTTATACTATTATTTGTTAACATTATAAGACATTTACATAAATACATACTTATACTTAACAACAACAACAAATCACATATTAATTAATTTTTCGAGTCTTCTTTCTTCCAGATTAAATAGAACAATTTAGGTACTGAATACATAAGATTACATAGACATTTTTTATAAATTATAGAATAACCAGGTGTTTGTTTGTTCTCTGGGTTTAGCATCCCTTTCAGCAACGAGGCTACATGAGACATGGACCTACAGCTAACGTGGAATCCGAACCGCATGAACTCCCACGTCTAAGACGCGTGCGCCTACCATATAGCCATGAGGGAACTCTAACCAGGTATTGGTGGGAGCAGCACAGAAGACCGCTCTGATAATACAGCCCAGGCTAGATAGTTTCTATATTTTAGTTTGCTTTCAGGATTACCATCACCTCTGCGAGATATAATCAGCAAAATATTCATTGAATTTCAAGAGAAAGTGACATGTGAGACATTTTCATTGTTGCCTTTCAGGTCTTGCTTGCTTCCTAACTAAAAAATGCCTGACAAACATAATTAAATTAACTCAGGAAATTTTCAGGGTGACTAAGTGTACCAAGAACACTGCTTATTTCATCAGTCTATGATCCCTTTCAAGCGATTAAAGAAGGACGAACAAGTTAGATGATGCTCCATTATCATCGGTAGTGTGAGCTGTAACAGAAGGCCGTACATTATTAGTTCGTTCCCTACTAGAGTACGGAGATCAGCGCAATGACACCGAAACTGAATCGCTGTTGAGAAGGGTATGCCATGGCTCTTTTCCATGCAAAGTTTACGTTTGGTAGAATTATGGAATAGTGTGGAGACAATGGTTTGATTGTGAGAAGAACGTATGGTTATGGCGTACCGCGATTACACCCAAGAGGGACCCTTCGAGAAGCATTTACTCACAGAAGTCTCTCTCAAGATGACTCCTGGGAAACTAACAATGAAATGGTGCTTCAGATGCGTCGGATAGCTTTCCAAGAATCTCTTCCCTTACAAGGAGAAATGGCTTGGAATGTCTTACCTATTGTCAGCAGAATCATCCACCAACATCTGAGGCTACTTAGCTGTCATAAGACCAGCGTACATCACATTTAACTTTGGTACATCGCTGAGTGAAGAGCTTACTGCAGGAAATTATATGAATAACCATAGCAGATGACAAGGGTTAGTATGTGGTCACATTAGACAATGTAGATACTTATCTATCCAACATTGGCCAAATATAAACATTACCTACGCTCAAGTGATGCAAATGTATGTAACGACTTTGTAGGGCAACTTTCCCAAAGGAATCATAATTGTTACGGGAGTTAAGTATACTGGTAGTTTGGTAGAGCTAACCAAAATGTAAAAGATGAATACCACATACTTTCAGTCAACTATTATTGCCCCATTTTCCACATAGATACTCTACGTTTGTACGGACAGGATACCACAAATGGGCGTTCATATGAATAAGGCATCATGTCCTATTTTCCTGCCTCTTCAACCAAATGAAGTAGGATACATAATATCCATGCTCTCCTGTTCTATGACATTCCTGTGAAGAGCTCTGATGCCAGTCCGATGGATTTTTGTGCTTTTGGAGTCCTAAACGAGATCACAAACATTGCAGTGCCCAGAGTCCTCGTGGTCTGCGGAAAGTTCATAGAAAAGATAGTAGAGCATACCCATGTTGATTCTCTAGCGCAGTCTCCTACAATGAAAGCTACAATTTCGAGCGATTGTTCATGCTAGTGGTCCAGTTGAAAACTGGTGATGAACGTACACCATGTATTGAAATAAATACTATGTCAAACTTATTCACACATGTGCGAAACAACTTTCGCATTCTCTCCTGTAAGACTATCTTTTGTACTTTGTTAATGAAAATTATCAAAGTGCAAAACAACAAGTTGGCCGAACAAACATTATGTAAGAGTCTAACTAAACTTTATTTTTGCTTAGCGAAGCCATTTAATAAGTTAACAAGAAATTTTATTTAGAGAGTCATACTTAATATAGTTTATAATATATGCCTACGGTTGCCGATAAGAATATGATTTTAATAGTGTTTAATGTATAGTACTTATGCAATAAAGACATTATACATGTAGCTGTTAGAACTACTTCTAGTATTTCACGAGGTTAATTTTCTACATTTATAATTATTCTCCATTGTTGCAGATGTATTATTTTTGACTGGTATCTTACTATTAATACATTTGGTTTTCAGATCTGATCGGACTTTCAGGATTGATAACACCATCCTTAGACGAAATGATCCATGTGGCACAAGAAATGGATCGCTTACATTTTCAAGTTCCTCTTTTGATTGGTGGTGCTACTACTTCTAAACAACATACAGCTGTTAAAATAGCTCCTAAATACAAACACCCAGTAGTTCACGTATTAGATGCCTCTCGAAGTGTTGTTGTGGTAGGTACAGTATAATTTTGTTACACCATATTGTGAGTATGTTTGGAAACAATTTATTTTATTAGTATTTTATGATTCTTTGAGAATGAAAGTATATTTATATTTTGGGACCCAATAACTTAAATTGTTAGCTCAAGAAAGTGGTTGTTCATTGTCACTTGCATATAAGTTTCCATCCCCAATAAAAAGGACAAGAACCAGGAAATTTGGTCTTTTTCACTTTACAACAAACTGTCTTATTTTTTGAAATATATATTCTTACACTATGTACCATTTCCTCCTATAATTTCAAAGATCCTTTTGAAATATGAAATGCATAATTAGTAATCATATTATTAAATGTGTCTGTAAATAAATATTTAAGAAACAGCTGAGAGCGGTGTGGGATATTGGAAAAATAAATCATAGTGCATACTTTCTCTATAATAGTAGCTCTGCGTATAAAGATCTACTGTTAACAGCAAGATAACTTCTAGAAACTGAAACATTGTGATTTTTATTTATCTGTCATTCAATTATAACATTAAATTTTCTTAATTGTGCCGCCAAAGTTTATATGTTCTGTTGCTATTCAGTTATACAGTAATTCACCCTTTCTGAAAGGAATTATAAATATTTTTATGGTAAGAATCTCTTCTGACTTAAACCTATAACATTGCTCTCAGGTACAGGTTTGAACCTATGTAGTTTGACAAAGACTTTTTAGTCAATTTTGAAAACTTACGTAGCTCACATTTCGAAAGAATTCTTGACTAACCAAGACATAGATTAGCTTTTTTGTCTTCTATTCGTTAATATAGTAATAAGTAAATAATCTCGTCAGAGCTCAAGTAGAAGCTTTCAAATTCCATTTGTTTATCTCCGAATGGTTCAACTACTTCCTCTTCAAAGATGTTTTCAACTCCTGTACTTGGTATTTGTTGTCTATCGGTCTAATGGGAATATCTAGTTGCAGGTGGAGTTTACCACTCACTTAAGATTTCATTTTAAAGTGACATGACTCTAAGGAGAATTCTTTGTGAGGATTCAAACGGTCACGCGGACCTATTATCCTTTATAGGTAGTGACCTAATTCAAGAGAAGTGTATACACGAACTCGAGAGAGTCAACTCTTTCTGAAACCATATTCGCTATTTCTGAGGAAATGTTTGTTATTATATTCTGTATAAGTGGTGCCTCGTTGTCAGACAATAACGACGCTTCGAACCCACATGGGATTCGTCTTCAGGTTTTTGAGAAAATATGGAAGATGAAGAAATTAAGGTTAAAAGGAAAATCTTAATGAAATTACCACGTGTAGGTAATTCTACTGTGAAAGTAAATTCCTGCGGAGACATCATTGAATCCTGCAGACTTTGTAGAGAAAACGGGTGTTACGGAGGATCGACTCTCTGAAGTTCTTGAGGAGCGTTTTCGTCTTCCAAGAATAGGATCATTGCTCATAGAAGCTGCCAGCATGCCGGGATGACCTCATCTCAGAGTTGAGTTGCATGAAAATGTAAACCTAAGTGGATGGAGTTTACAATTTAAGGCAAAATGTTCCCAACGAGATAGAGAGACAGTGTTCTTTTATTTAATTTTTTTCGGAGTTTCAGCTACCTCTGACTATCTTACAAATGATACTGTCCAGTGGTCTTGAGTACCGGTAGGTATCAGACATGGAGTATTTATGTAAAATCTTCCGTAAGCTTTTATATTTATTTATTTATTTATTTATTCTTTCTTTCTTTTTTCTTTAAACCTTGACTAGTGAAAATCCATTAAATTTCCGCTCATGTAAATTACGACTTTCCTGATGACAACTGGCTATAGGTTGTTATTGTAAAGATTGTTCATCACTGTTATGTCAAATGTACACATACATTTTTAAGAATTTCAGAAAATTAACCCTAAAGTCTGTGTCATTTTAAACGTTGAAATCTCTACTGAAATACAGTACAAGTGAAAATCAAATTCTGATTAAAATAGTTTTCTTTTTCTTTCTTTCTTCAGTGCTCATCTCTGCTTGATGAAACAAAATATGATGAGTTTATAGATGACATTTCTGAAGAATATCAAGAGATAAGAGACGAATATTTAAGCACTTTGACCGATAAAAAATATCTTACCTTAAGTGATGCTAGAGCACAAATGTTAAAATGGGATTGGAAGAATGAGTCCGCGCCTGGTAGGTAATTACAGCTAATGATAATAATGATATAAAATACTATATATCATTAAATAGTAAATGTACTTCTGTAGCCTGAGAATATTTTTGATGATTGCATTGTATGTCTTCTCTCTGGAATCTTCATCAACACTGTTACTTTTTGTTGCACTGGCTTCTTTATAAAGGATGTTAATATGCCCAAAAAGATACTATATTTTTAAAAAATGGAAATAATTTTGTACGTGCTTAAAACAGTTAATTGTTCCCATTTAAGAATATCGAATTTGATTTGACCTGGCGACATTGGAATTTTTATCACTGTCAATTCATTTCACAGCTTTGTTTCAGTTTAGTCAACATGGAGCGCTCATTTGATTGTGAAACCTTATTACAAGAATGGTGAGTGTTATGCACAGATTGTCAGCTTCGATCAAGTTTAGGACGTGAAAGTATACCTAACGAAACAACAGTTCGCAGATTGATAAAGAAATTCGAGGATACAGGCACAATAGAGACATTAAATCATCATGTTCTCGATCCAGCCGGCCTGTTGAAAAGCCATCAGCCATCTTCGAAACTGAAACCAAATGATCATTTTCAAAGGAGAAAGTTTGACGAATAGGTTTTGAGGATGCAACGGGTGGATGATTTTGCAAGAAACATAATGTGTAGTGATGGAGTACATTTTTGTCTAAACGATGTTGTCAACAAACAAAACTGTTGCATTTGGACAACAGAAAATCTTCGAGAAATCAGAGAGACACTATTGCATATACAACAAATTACTTCTTCCAAGAATGGAAACATCGTTACAGTTAATGGGGAAGGGTACCGCAATATGATAGTTAGTTTTTCGTGGCCATATTTGCAAGGAATTGATATTGAACACATGTTGTTTCAACAAGATGGCGCTACTTGCCACTCCTCTCATGACAGTTGCTTTGCTTCATAAGAAATTTCCGGCCCGACTACTCGCTCGCAAAGGTGATCACAACTGGCCACCAAGGTCATTTAATCTTACTCCTTGAGACTACTTTCTTCGGGAGTTACTGAAATCATGGATTTACGCAAACAAATCCAGAACACTGCAAGAACTTATAAAGGAAATCGAACATGTCATTAGTTACCGCGATAGGCATATGTGTGAAAAAGGTATCATGAATTTTATCGAGATAGTGCGGTGCTGCAAAGCGAGTCGTGGAGGACATATAACAGACATTATTTTTCTATCTTAAATCGGAACACTTACCTGCTGTAAATATTATGTAAAAATGTTTTCCATTTTCTGAAATGAAAGTACTTTTTGAGGAATATTAAATCCGGCGTTCTTGTTGAGACATCCTCTATAATCATCTTTGAGAGTTGATTCCCTGAAAAATTTTAAGGAAACGGAATTGGAATCCGAAAAAGAATTGAGTTTAGTTTTCACTCAGGGGTGCGAAGAGGCGGGTTTTAGAGCACACATGAGTTTATTTGTTTGGGGGGAGGGAAAGTTTTCATTGAAAGTAGCATAATAGAACTTTAATTTAATCATAATGATTCTTATAAGAACGCTAACTAGAATAAAAAGTTCCGAAATGGAATAAAATTTAGTCTACAAAGTAAGATATCTTGGTGAATTCTGGTCTCTTCTACTACTATTTTAAGGGGAAGTGGGGAGAAAATGGTAAATTTGGGAGAATTGCGCCCAATTGGGAGAATTGGGAGGGGGATGGGTACCAATGTTATCATTTGTTACTATCCTCACTTATTCACTTATGGAATTAGGTTCATAGCGTGGAATTTTCAATTACGACTGTCACTTTATGTTTTGGAAGTATGCCTATAAAAATGATGAAAAATGTGGTCATCAATTTTAACGACTGTCTGTGACGTTTACTCATTCAAAAGTTTGTACTCATAAGTTTTTCCCACTAAGTTGTCCAAAACACTTAAGAATGTTTATTTTTTTTATGAGTTTTAACTTTCCAGAAGATGTAACTGTTTAAAAAATATATTGTGAATGTACACACTTAACTGTGTATTTTCCATCTAGTTTTGGTAACGTTGAGATAACTGCTTACTATATGTATGTATTATATGCAATATAATATTATTGTTGATAGAGTTGGTTCTTAAGACTTACAAAACCGCTTTTATTCTGAGAGGAGTAATTTTATTGCTCTAAAACCACTACCGTTCATTCTGGAAACAATTGACATCTGGGGGATGCCATCCTATTGGATCAAATACTGAATCTTGACTTTTATTTCCTTGTCCAGGTCCGATTATGTTAAAAACGAAAATGCTCATTTAGACAACGATATGCAGCATATGTGTGGTGGTTCTGCTAAAATATCCGAGTTTTTGTGTACGGTACAGTCTTCTGATGGATGGTAAAAATTAATTATGTCGGAGAATATTTCGAATATCATGGTACATAATTTGCGATATTTGAGGTTAAGCTTTTTGAATCGCCAAGGATTCACCATTTCTCCAGTACCGCTCCAACTTTCACTTTCGCGGAATAAATGTCACAATTGGGGTACATTTAACAGTAATGTCCACATTGAGCTTTTCCACTCCACATGTCACGTGCCGTACTAAAACAAATTCTTTCCTCTATCGTAGGAGGTATTCAGTTATTTTATTTTATTTTATTATTTATTTATTTATTATTATTTTTATTTTATTTTATTTTATTTTTTTTTTATGGTTAGATACCCAGTGATTCGATATAAAGAACGAATATTGGTTTCTGAAGGTAGTAGCAGTTGAAATTCATGAGAAGGTAGTAGCATTTTAACAATAAATGGAAATTCTCATATGTAAAAACATCCAAAAGACGAACTCTACAAACGGTTTCGAAATACTCCTTACGTCTTCCTTAGTGCATTTAAAGAAGACTTTTGCTTCGTAAAAGACATGAATATGCAATTCTCTTTGTTGTTTATATGTTTTAACATTTAAAACACAGTTCTGACCAGATCAAAATGAATTATATTAATAACTATACGTTTTTTGTTACAGTTTCAAGGACCTAATGTCTTCTTCATCAGACATTTAGAAAAGACAAATGACAGCAAATCTTATATCTTCCTCAGCCGGTAGTTAGCATATTCATTTTCTATGCTAACTAACGGCTGAAAAAGATATAAGATTCGCTGTCATCTGTCTTTTCTAAATGTCTGATGAAGAAGACATTAGGTCCTTGAAACTGTAACAAAAAACGTATAGTTATTAATATAATTCATTTTGTTCTGGTCAGAACTGTGTTTTAAATGTTATTGTGATTATCCAGAACCATGGAGTTTGTTTAATATGTTTTAACATATCAGAATTTGTACGTACTGTTAACAGAGATGCATTCCTGCATATTAATGAATAATAATTCAGTTTATTTTGTTCACAGCTGTGTTTAAATGTTTTGATCCCGTTCCTTCAACAAAAATTAAAATATATAATCGCCCTAACAATATATGGACATAACTAACAAATTCATGTACTAACTCACTAATAATGCATTGATGAGCTGTTATATAAAAACTCTTTTCCTTCTTTTCCCCACAGTTCCACCAACATTTCTGGGAACAAAAGTATATAAAAATTTTGATTTACAATCCCTAGTTCCGTACATTGATTGGAAGCCTTTCTTTGATGTGTGGCAGCTACGTGGAAAATACCCTAACAGAAGTTATCCTAAAATTTTTAATGACTCTGATGTAGGTACGTACGAATCTGTTGTAAGCTGTATATTAGTTGAGATTTCCTTAAAGTGAACAGTTTTAAATGTAGGTAAAAATATAGTTGATAATAATAAATACTATAACGAACAGGTGCGGATTAAGGCTTTTGGGGCCCTGGAGTCGACTATTTCAAGGGGGGCTAAGTTACGAATAATTCCAGCGCATAAATTTTCTTTGCTGCCTTCCACAGCCTCATAGGCTTATCGAAACACCGAGAACTACTGTATGTTGTAATATTTTAATGTGCTTCAAATTTACAATAATTAGTTTAGTTACATTCATTATTAACAGTTAAATGCTGCTGGTGGAAGAAGCCTTAACTCCAGCAATACCGCAAGCGTAGCGAGCGGGAAAATATTAACATGGGTCTGAAGTCTATAATATAAGTTGCTTGCTGTATTTTAGTATCAAAGAGAGGGATTGGGGGAAGGGGCTGAGCCTGGGGGCCCCGGAGCCTGGGCTCTGGCTTCGCCCTTAATCCGCTCCTGATAACGCATATGTAAATTTTAAAAATATTTCTAAACGGATACCCATTATTTTTCCATGGCATGATAGTAATTAAAGAAAAGGTAATGTACAGTATATAACCTTGTATCGTGTAATACGAGGGTGAGTTATAATTTCATAATGTTTCGAGCTACAATGTTTATTCTTGAACCACGTGTTTGTAACAGAAACATATTTAACTAGCACGATTAATGTTCTACTAGTGATAGAGTATATAGTTACGATTCTAGATGGCAAATTTTGAACAGAAAGAAAAAAAATGGGAATGTGGTTTTTCCGACTAAATTAAAACTGTTTACCCGCAAAAAGTTCTGCTAACAACAAAACAATTGGAAATCGAATAGTGATAGGCCTGAGTTAGTATGAGGTTCTTGCTAGTCGAAAAGAGTTACGAATTGATACACATGCCATTCATTTTTTCTCAGGTTAAAGTCTGTGTAAACTAGAATAAGACGAATTATGATTTAAATATATTTCAAAATTTAGAATTACAACTCATTGATAATAATAACATTTAGATTAAAGACAAGGTGATTGTGAACTTAAGACAAGAACATAGTGTAGGAGACACTAAAGAAAGACTAACATATAAATAAGATTCGACCAGAAAGTAGTATGCATGTTAATACGACTATATTTCAAGAGAGAAATCTTTAAGTTGAACGTCCCACAATTATTTCCTTTAAGCTAAGGGTGATGATGATTAAGGCAAGTGAATGATAATGGAGAAATTGGTGGAATGAGAATGTGGAATGTGGAAGGAAACGGGAGTCTCCCAAGAAAACCCATGGACACGATGTTGTCCACTACAAACTTACTTGGCCGAGGATCGAAGCAGGGATCCCGCACACCAGAGGTAAGCCCTCTACTACTGGGCCACCATGCCCTCCATTTCAAGAGAGCATAGAATTTTCACATAACGCTCATAAGAGACTCATATTTTGGTAACTCATATTTTTAACGTAGTGATGGCGCTGTCTTACATTGCTTAAATCTACGCTGTCATCCGTATGGAAACAAATACAAACAATGTTGGACATAAATCTAAGAAAATTAATTTCATCGTACGTTTACGAGATCAGCAGATTAATTTGTTGACAGAAGAAATCCAGTCCAAACATTCAGCCAAGACTGTAGGACAAGGAAACAAGGAAAGAACCACACGACGGACACCTTAGCAAGCATTTGGGAAGTTTGCAATATAGACAAAGGATGTCGGCGAGCCTACAATGAGATCTGCCTCACCATAAACAAAAGATGTATTAAATGTTTATTTTTTTATTTATTTATTTTTTGGCCATTTTGCTCGAGTGTGCTTTGCTAAAAGCGTAATCTAAAGTTTAAATGGAAAGCAAACATCCAACCTGAAGTGAGTTCAACTGTACAAAACAACAAACTACATCTAAAACGATGCCAATGGAACCAAGGTCGTCAGACAGTACCACAGCCTTATTCAAGCATGCCACTAAGAGTCTTTGTCAAAAGGCAATGTACATGCTCAGCGCGAACAAAAGATAACTAAGATCGATTGGTAGAGCCTGTGGAAACTAGAATAAAAGAATTGTGATTTAAATAGATTTCAAGATTTAGGTCAAGGAGTTATTGAGAATAATAACATTTAGATTAAAGACAAGGTAATTGTGATTTTAAGACAAATATAATGTAGAAGACATTAAAGGAAGACTAACGTGTAAATGAGATAAGATTTGACTGCATTTCAGGTAGTGCGAAGGTTAATATGACTGTATTTTAAGAGAGCATAGAACTGCTACATATCGCTTATAAAATTAAAACTGCCTAGATTTGGTATCTTATATTTTTAAAAGTAATAATTTAGAATTTTCTGGAAAATTACATGTAATTTATGATACAGAGAGTTGTCGGATTGCATAAGGACACACTTTGTGTTGATATTGATGGGAAATAATTGTGAAGATAATTATATAACCGCTACAGTTTGTCAGTATAATGATCCGTACCTTCAGTACTATCATACTATCATGTGGCAAAAGATATCAGTAGATAGAATTCCATTAGTTTTCATTACATGTGTGAGACAGTCTTCCCTTTCTTTGCGAAAAATTTTCTTTGAACTACACCACCTGAGCGCTATCTCTTGACTGAAATAATTGTACTTCCTTGTCAAGATGCTGAAGGAAAATCCACTTCTCATGATTACTTACGGTTCTTTGTTACAATTTGTCATCATGCGGATTTTGCAGCTGCTGAATTTGTTCATAGGATCAAGCTGTGGGGAATCGTTCTATACTCGCTGGTGTGAAAAACTAAGCCAATAGATACGACAAATGATAGTGACTTGACTGTTAATCATCAGAGTATAGTTCCAGGACTTTGAACGACATGGAGCAAAATGTAGTAATTGATTGTTGTTGTTAAATTTCTCTGCATTTTATTTCCGACCGATGAGCGTATGCTTCAGAGCGTGGATATCGATTGACGGGCATGTAACCAGATTGTGACCCACTGAATTATATTGTCTATTTGAATTTCGTAGAGTTTCCAGCTCTCAGATATACTAACGTTCAACGTGCAGGCTGTACTTTGGCAGGAAATCAGAATAGAGGTGGTTGGAATTTATGTATTATAAAATAACTATGATTTTTTTTTTTTTTTTTTTTTTTTTTTTGTTCATCTCGATACATTTTTGTTGATTTGAAATCCATAGTACACAAATAAAACTTTTTTGATACTGTTTAGTTGCAATTGATTCTGAGATATAAAATATAATTCTTTGTGTTCTTAATTTGATAAAACGTAACGCAAAATATATAGCTACTATGGCGGAATTTATTCTCACATTCTTACATTCTGAGTGCGATTGAGTGGTTCACCCAATCTCTTATTATATGAGTATCTGGGGAAATTGGTGGTTATGACAATCGGAGTGTGGTACTGCCTACATTTCCTATATGTGCCGAGTCATGGAAGTTTACGGCTTACTTTCATACTATCTCTGGGCCACACAGAGGCTTGTTGCGAATGGAGGTGGAGGCTTTATGCTATATATATAATATACAGTATATTGGTACTCTCCGTTGTAAGTTCGTGAAAAAGGTGCGATAATAAAACACCAAACCCAGGTCAACAGAGCGTCTTTAAATAACTTTCCAGATTTCGATTTTTAATTCAGTTTTTGTTGCTGTACAAATTTGAGTTTAAATTAATCTAGCGTAATTTCACCACGTGAATGGAAACTTGACTTATGATGGAATACAGTACTTACAGTCTGCACTCTTTCTGCAGTCACTTCTCTCAACTTTTCTGCCTAAGTGCTGTCTGTATTGAGTCGAAGAATTCTGAGTATTTTTATGTTTTGTATTTTGGAAGATAAGTTGGAATCCGGGAATACCATCTATGTATATATGCTGAGACGTTATTTTTGTTTCAAAAGTGAATAACAGATATGCATAGAATTCAGTTTGGTGGCACAATTTCCATTCCGAAACGAGAAACTGAGAACTCTTGCATTACATTAGCCAAGTATGATGGAAACAGCAATTATTGACATAATTAAGTAAACACCTTCACTTAATTCCTTCATTCTGTGGACATAAAAGTATTTGTCCGTCTGACTTTCTGAAGAAAGAAAAATAAATAAATAAAGTAAAATTATTAAATCATAAATGAGATCTCCATTTCATAAAGTTACAATATACCGGGTGCGTGAAGAAAATGTATACACACTTTGAGCTGCCGTAGAAAATTTATTTTGCAGCCTACAAAGTTAAATTTATGGGAATAAGTAATGTTATGTTTCCTCAACAGGTGACAGCAGAATCGTTGGTCTAGCTGCGCAACTCAGGGCAAGAGAATAACATCAACATGGCGGTCGGACGTTTAAGCTTTGAAGCGTGGTAGAGGACATTAAGTGGTTATGAAAGTTTGAGATTGTTGCTGCTGTTCGGAAACAGTAGAGAGGTTAATATGGGATTGATCCACCTTCAAAGGTAACAATTCCACATCTATGAGACAAATTCGAGGTTCATAGTACAATGCGATCTCACACGGCTACAAGTGCTGAACCATTAGCTGCGGTGCTGGAACAGTGACAGCGTTCACCACAAAAATCTTCAAGGCAAGAGTCACATGAGAACGGTGTAAGTGCTAGTGATGTGTTATGCATACAGAAAAAAAAAAGTAACTTGCGTGTGTACATTCCAAGGCTGATACAACAGCTAGATTATGACGACTCAGATCGCAGGATACAGTTTTGTGAATTGATTCAGGAGATGGTTGCACATGAACCAGGATTTATAGGGTAGCGTTGTTTGGTCGCATGAAGTACAATTCAAAACTTAATGGAACTACAATATGTATAATTCTGTGTACTGGGCTGAAGACAATCCCCACATTACTGTTGAAATAGCTGCAAATTTGCCCGATGTAAATGTGTGGTGCGGTTTGTCTCCTAGGGAACACGTTTGGCCTTTCCGTTTTGGATGGTACTGGAGCTGGAGAAAAGTGCTTAACAGTGCTTTTTGATTCAATTTTCCCTGCCATTCGTGCAATGTACGATAATGACACTTTTCTTGCCAACAAGATGAGCCCCGTCGTACTATCATAGGGTTGTGGGAGCATACCTGGATCAAAATGTACCAGGCCACTGGATAGGACGCAAGGGACCAATCAAGTTTCCTGCACGCTCTCTAGACCTTACGTCGCTCGATTTTTCCTTATGGGGCACAGTAAAAGATGAGATGTACCGTAGTAAACCACAGTCTGGACATCCTTAGGGATGAGATTTTAACAGTATGTGCAGATATCCCATTGGACACTTTGGTGCGATGTGCGGAAGCAATCGTGACTCGTACTCAGAAATGTATCGATGCTGAAGGCAGCCATTTTGAAGATTCACTGTGATCACAAATTACACTTAATTTTCAAATTGGACCGTGGCCTTACTTTTCTCAGATTGGAAAATAAACTTTCTATAACTGTTCAAAGTGTTATACATTTTTTGATGCATCTGATATATAACTGTTCTCACATTAGCTATAAATGAAATTCAGAAATACGTATGTGTTCATCTCTCTGTTATGGTGTTGTTCTATTACTTCATATACGACATGTGATCAAAAAATTCGATGTATAATTTTATTAGTAACAAAGTAATAAGCTTACGTGAAATTTGATTTAATGTCCTTCAAAGTATTGTCCTTGACTAGCAATGCACTTATCCCAACGTTGAATCCATGACTGTAAGCATTTCTGGAAGGCTTTTTTTGGAGTTTGGAAGGGCGTTCGGCCGCTCTGTCGTTGCACTCTCAGTGTCAGGAATGGTGTCAAAACGTTTTCTTTTAAGCACGGTTTTAATTTTTGGGAAGAGCCAGAAGTCGCATGGTGCTATATCTGAAGAGCACAACGAATGTGGGCAAACAGAAGTATTTTTCGGCCAAAAACTTGCTGATCAAAAGCAAGGTTTAGCATGGCGCGTTTTCGTTGTGAAGAAGGAAACCATTTGCCCATGTAATCGGCAGTTAAAATGCTTTTCACAGACCCATACGAGATGTTTAGTTCTTCGAAAAGCTCTCGAATAGTCATTCGCCTGTTTGAACAAATCATTTGTGCCATTTTTTGCACGTTTACGTCTGTTTTTGACGTCGAAGGACGCCTCGATGGTTTCCCGTTTACAACCGACTCCTTGCCGCTTTTGAATAGCTATACCACTTGTAAACAATCTTCAATGCCACCGCTTCATCGCTATACACTGATTTTGAAATTTCGTGAGCTTTTTTGACACTTTTTTGCAGCTTAAATGTTGCCGCGCGACAAACACTCTTAACGCGTCCTCGTTCTTCTGCCTCTGGAAGCCAACTAACATGTGACAACTCGTTTAAACTCGACACTGACTGTACCAAAGATTTAGGCTACCGGGCTTACTAGTTGAAATGGATACAACATCGATAGGTGAATCTGTGCAACTTAATTCACCATACTTTGTATTAATTGTATTATATAGTGAATATTCTTTATTATTGTTATTAGGTGAAGAAGCCAAGAGAGTATTTAGTGACGCTCAGAAAATGTTGAAGACAATAATCGATAAGAAGTTACTAACTGCAAATGGCGTCGTTGGATTCTATTCTGCAAACAGCATTAAAGATGACATCGATCTCTACCACGACAGTAGTTTTCCAAGAGGAAAGCCTATAGCTACATTATATGGATTAAGGCAGCAGGTAAATTATAGGATGGATGTAACGGTAGATGTTAGACTTATACTACTACACTACATTTAGTACTCTTTTAATTTTTATCTATTTACGTTAATTTCAAACAATACTATTGTAAAGTCCTCAATTAGAGAACTCTTAAAATAGCAAGGTATGTACAAGATAACTGCCAGCTAGATTTATGAAAGCAAGGAACTATTTTTCCGAATACACTTTTTATTACCATTTCTCCTTTCCAGAAACTATACACAAATATCTCAGGTATTAGTCACTCTTAAGACCCAATTAAATACAGTAATGGAATATTCATTCTTGTTTAAGCTTCTGTTCCATATCTCTAATCCAACGATCATAAGGCACGATTCTTCATAGCTACAATAAATAAACAACTATGTTACAAGAACCTTTTTCTTTTTCAAATATTGGCATGTAATACTTTCCTAGGCACATCTATCCTCTAACAACTATCAAAGCGCGTGTAAACGTTGTTTTCTGTTGATATTTTACATAAGAATTAACTTTCTTGAAAGTAACATAGATTCTTGCAACAAAAGATATATATATATATATATATATATATATATATATATGTGATAAATAAAGATATATATATTCAATTACCATAGAACATTTTAATCTTTTCTACTTACAGTTATCTGATTTATCTTCCTTTCTTATCCTGGTGTCCGGTGAACTTGAATGAAAAGACTACCTTAAGCGTCGTATAAAAGTTTATCTTTGCTGAACATTCGTCTGTTTTCAAGAACATTCGTCTTTCTTGCAGAATTTAACCACAGTTTGAGTTTGGTAATCTTTGTTCAGTCTTGTTTTCGGAATATACATCGTATTTCTATTTCAAATTTTAGCGATACTCTATCCAATGTTTTACTTGTAGTTTTGATAAAGGAGTTACAGTTGTTTTTATATTCTTTTGCCTTCTCTCCCTGTTTTATTCTTTGTTTATTCGAAACTTTAGACTATTCTCTACTTAAAAAGTAATCAATGAAAATGAAATGAAATCTTTAAGTTTTACGTCCCACGTTTATGCCGGTTAGGATAAAGGAGATGGTGATGATGAGAAATGAATGAAATAGTGGAATGAAGAAAGTAGGAGGAAACGAGAGAACCCCGAGAAAACCCATGAGCACGGTGTAAAGTAATCAATGAATAATCGCTGTTAAAGCTGAAACAAAAGAAAAATTGTATCGCCTCAAAGAGAATTCTTGTTGTTAATAAGCTGTTTGATTTGTTGAACATCTGTTTCAAAAATCTTGTGAATAGGCATTTAGAAATTTTTAGTGCGTGTAGTCCTGAACGTAATTCCTGGTGCAGCACAATTTTCGGTGTGATCATGATAACAGGCAACTGGGAAGCTACTTGAACTAATAGCTGTCTTTTTGTAGAATAATAGCGATGATGCACTGACTTCGCTTACTATCCATTTGTACATGCGTTGTCTGACCAGCAATAGTTCTTCGTGGACTGTAGTGGGAGGAGGAGTTCAAATAATACAGTGAAACCTGTATATAACGGAATTGTTGTGAGCTGAAATTTGTGAATAGTACACAAATATTACATCTACATAACGTCGCTAAGCTCGCAACGAAATGGAAGCCCATTTTTTCACTTTAAATAACGGTGTGTAGGTGCAGTGTGACTTTCTTTGTTGTAAAATTTCTCATTATTCCTCCCCCCCCCCCCTCTTCACTGATCTAGTGGCTAGCGGGCGTGTATTTGGTGCACGTGGTCCGGATTCGATTCCTGTTGGGTGGGCACAAAAAATTTAATTTCATCATCACTTTCATTAATCATCCGTTTCCTTTAGTCTAAATGGCATAACTGTGGGATATTAAACTACACAATTTCTAAAAGGTAAATCGCTGAGCTATACGGTAATTGTATTTTCGAGTTCAAAGCGGAAACTTGTTTATGAGGGAAATATAACATTGTATGACCGTTAAGCACTTGCGTTTCACTGTATATTACCCCCAAGGATTTGAAAACCAAATCATGACCGTAAAGCATTATTAACCCTCGTTACCGAATATAAAATATACTCTTAACAGTATTCATAGTTTTAAGTATATTTTGTGCAACAATTTAATTTTTTATTATTATTATTCTTTCTTTGGTGTCTTTCCAGTATACAGGATGTTTGTTTGGTTTAAGGGTGTACGAAATAGCGGAAAGTGCTTTAATATCTTGGCACTGGCCGAGTTGTTTACGAAAAAACAAGAAAGCTTAGGTGTAAATAAAATAAGTTTGTGATAGATATGTATACATTGTAAGAAGACAGGTTATAGTTTCTAATTGAACCAAGTAATTATATGGGTTATTGTAATGCTATAATGTATTAAGTAAATCTAATAGTATTGGAATGACCAGGTATTCTTGGTTGGAACTTATGCAATGGATTTGTGTGTTGGTTATTCATGGAGCTCTAGTTTGAGGATGTAACAGGTTTAGATATTATCCATTGGTATTGTGGTATATGTGCTTGGATCATGATTTGTTGGTTTTAAGTCACTACGATCTGGTTTTTACAAAGGTTTTTGTGATATTGTATATTATGAAAGTCCTTTATTTTTATGCTTGATAGTAATTTAATAGAAATTTATATTGTTCTTATTACAACTGCGGAAGGACAGAAGATGAAGTAAGTAAAATTCCATGTGTACTTTCCACATTCGTAATAGCAGCAACTGTTACAAAAAGATACGCTTTTGTTTCTTCCGCTTCTTGTATTTGGAATAGTCAATGGAAGAAATAATAATGATAATAATATTAGAGAAAAATGTGTGTGTGTGTCCAATTTTGTGTTGCTATCAACCATGTTGAATGTTAATATGAGTTTCTCCCTCTTACTTGAATAGTATTATGTAAGAAGATTAGGAGAATTACTTTTCACGCTTCAAGTGTTTTGTTTTTCTTTCTTTCAGTTTTTATGGTATTTTGTTTGGATTTTAACGCACATGCTTTTGTCCCTTTTTAGCACGTCCCTATATGGAAGTAGACCTGTCATGTAACGTGTAATTCGAACCAATGATAGCCCTTCCTGCTGGGCTAATAACAAGTCTAGATACCTTTCATTCGATTTCCGGATGAAGAACATTTCAAGGGCCTGTCCGGTTTGCCAGAAGGACCAGACCGTGTCACGTGATCAGGTCAAACTCACGTTGCGTGCTAAATTGAGTCTGGAGATTCCAGATGTGAGATATTTCAAGCACATAACTATCGCGTGGGGGCCCTGGGTAATTCATAGAAGATACATATACTTATCGTTATTGTAGATGTTACTCAAACAACTTGACTTTTGACAGTGTTGTATCCATATTTACCTTACGTGCTAAACATCGTTTTTAAGCTCTTCATTATGTCTTTGCAATAAGCTTTCAATTAGCCATTTTCTTATTATAGTTTTAGAGATATGTGGACAACCTCATTTTTTTCTTTGATTTTTCATTGACTTGAATGTTTCGTGATGTTTTACTATGTTCCATTCAGTTTAGAACATTTTGCGTATGGAATATAGAATCTACATAGTCTTCTACATTTGAGTCGAATTTCAGCCATTTCTCTTTTTTGGGTTTAAAGATAAGTGGAGGAATTATTTGTTTTTCATTGATTTTCTATTGACATTAATGTTAACATTTCGTGCTTTTTTTGACGACAAATTGGTTTTGGAATATAAAAGCTACATAGTCTCTTCTATATTTAAGCTGAATTACAGCCATCTCCCTCTTTTAGTTTTTGAAATAAGTGGAGGAATTATTTGTTTTTCATTGACATTAATGTTTCGTGATTTTGTTTGACGACAATTTTAGGACAATTTGGTTTTGGAATATAAAAGCTACATAGTCTCTTCTATATTTAAGCCGAATTTCAGCCATCTCCCTCTTTTAGTTTTTGAAATAAGTGGAGGAATTATTTGTTTTTCATTGATTTTCTATTGACATTAATGTTAATGTTTCGTGCTTCTTTTGACGACAATTTTAGGATAATTTGGTTTTGGAATATAAAAGCTACATAGTCTCTTCTATATTTAAGCCGAATTTCAGCCATCTCCCTCTTTTAGTTTTTGAAACAAGTGGAGGAATTATTTGTTTTTCATTGATTTTCTATTGACATTAATGCTAATGTTTCGTGCTTTTTTTGACGACAATTTTAGGACAATTTGGTTTTGGAATATAAAAGCTACATAGTCTCTTCTATATTTAAACTGAATTTCAGCCATCTCCCTCTTTTAGTTTTTGAAATAAGTGGAGGAATTACAGTGAAACCTGTCAACTTGGCTACCTCTCTAAGTTGGCCACCTGCTTATCTTGGCCTAGTTCGTCTTGAACCTGCATTTTCCCATAAGACATTCGTTACTTACTACTCTATAAGTTGGCCACCTGTCTATCTTGGAAGTTGGCCACACTGAAGCAATGTTTATCCTATGATGATAATGATAAATTTGCCTGCGTATCTTGGCCACGCAAAATACAGTTTTGTTATTTTTCTTAACTTTTTCGAATTCCCATATGAGAGGCAGATGTTCTGTATTTGTGGCTGGATACAAAGAAGCATAGATTCGCACGATTTGTTCTTGGAGGTCAATGGCCAGAACACTACCCTCATAAAGGGGTGGTGAAGGAAGAAGTGAATAAGAGAAAGCACGTACAGGAATTCAAGAAATGGTTGTACGTATTTGTTTACTCTGTCTGTTTTGGTAAAACCATTAGCTATATCAACTCCTCTCATCAGTGGGGAGCTTTAGTAATTCCGGAAAATTCTCAAGATTAAAACTAACCATCTCAATTGTCAACTATTGGCACCTGTCGGCTTGTCAAAAGATACCGGAGTTTTTGAGATGAATTCCCTCAAGATTCAAAACATCTTTTGCTCCGAGGGAATCGCTTTTAGCTCATTAACAAGAGGTAGTTAACTACAATATTAGAATGGACACATCTGCCAAAAAGAATAAAACAAATACGTCTAGAATGAACCACCATTCAGTACCAACTGAAAAGAAGTCATATAAATTGCATATGAATTTCTCAATTCATAACTTAGCTTTTCTTGTTTTCAATCTGAATAACTCAGTGTGCTATAATATCAATTTCAATAAACTGCGTACATACACTCCTATTTCATGGTTGTTTGTGTTATTGTGTTTTCAATCCGAATAATCCAATTTACCAGACTAGTTTTCAGGAAGCGAAAGGTATGCACATATATTAAACATACTACAGTAATATTTTCTAGTACTGTATGTTTTTCATTACTCTATATACATTATTTATAAGTAACTGTCGTGCCACTGCTTATTAAAATTTTACAATCAAGTAATACTAGAAATCCTATTCTAAAAATACACAAATCACACTTATTTTCTGTAAGTTGGCCACCTGTCTAAGTTGGCCACTTTTCGATGGAACCGATGGTGGCCAACATAGACAGGTTTCACTGTATTTGTTTTTCATTGACATTAATGTTTCGTGATTTTGTTTGACGACAATTTTAGGACAATTTGCTTTTGGAATATAAAAGCTACATAGTCTCTTTTATATTTAAGCTGAATTTCAGCCATCTCCCTCTTTTAGTTTTTGAAATAAGTGGAGGAATTATTTGTTTTTCATTGACATTAATGTTTCGTGATTTTGTTTGACGACAATTTTAGGACAATTTGGTTTTGGAATATAAAGGCTACATAGTCTCTTCTATATTTAAGCTGAATTTCAGCCATCTCCCTCTTTTAGTTTTTGAAATAAGTGGAGGAATTTTTTGTTTTTCATTGATTTTCTATTGATATTAATGTTAATGTTTCGTGCTTTTTTTGACGACAATTTTAGGACAATTTGGTTTTGGAATATAAAAGCTACATAGTCTCTTCTATATTTAAGCTGAATTTCAGCCATCTCCCTCTTTTAGTTTTTGAAATAAGTGGAGGAATTATTTGTTTTTCATTGATTTTCTATTGACATTAATGTTAATGTTTCGTGCTTTTTGACTATGTTCCAACCATTTTAGGAAATTTGCTTTTGAAATATAGAATGTACGTAGTCTCTTCTACAATTGAGTTCGATTTCAGCCATCTCTCCCAAAATCTGTTCACATCATTGCAACCGAATAGACCCTTTGAATATACTACGGTGATTCGGATTCCACCTTAAATTGTAGGTCCACTTCTCATTTACTCTCCGTGCTGAAAAGGAACACTTAATTTCAACAAACAACAACAACAACACTAATCGGGAATTGAACATTGATCTCTCGTACCAAGGCGAGAATCATTCAGCGAGCTCTGCACGAATTATTATGTAAGAATAAGATTGGAGACGGCTTTTTGTACATTCGAGTAGTGCTGATAGGAAGCAATGGTTGAAGGATAATGATATGGCGAAAGTGACAAACGGTTTAGCGCCATAGTAATAAGGAACTCTTCCGTAAAATGGTTACAAACTATGAATGTAGATTGGATTCATTATGCAAAGCATATTTCAGGAAATATGCATGTTTTGTTAATATTACTATCGTCAGCGCAGAAAGATATTCTCAAATTTTTTAAGTTCTGGCTTTAAAGTGTGATGGTAAATAGAAAACGATTTTGATATTTTATATGGTAACTTTAGTTCGTTTATTTTTCAACTCCATTTTGTTCTCTTAAAAGCTTTATCATTTTCTTCCCTGTCTTCACAGGAATGTGTTCTTGTCAAGGGATTTAATCACTTAGACCTGTGACAGTCCAAGATGTTATAGCCTGATTCACTCGTAAATGTAATATTAAAAGAGTAAAAGTGCATGTAAGGTTATTTTTGTGTATATTTTTGCAGGTAGAAAAAGATAGACCATCCGATCCATATCTTTGTCTATCGGACTTCATAGCTCCTTTGGGCACGGAAATACCTGACTACATTGGAATGTTTGCCGTGTCAGCTGGCTTTGGCGCTGAAGAATTAAGTAAACAGTAAGTGTGAGCCCCAAATAAGTTTGTAGCTTTCACATAATATGTTGTCACAATGACTTGATAAATCATGGTCTCCTTTTCTTTCTTTCTTTTTTTTCTGTTATTTACAATGAATTGTTCACTAATATAATTGATCAGGAGGAGTTTGACAGAACTGTAGTAATATGAATTCCTACATTAGCATGAAATTCATAGAAAACTATTTTTTGTAACTGTCTAATTCTGGGAATTTTGTTTTTAATTTTTAACTTCCGTCTATATTGATTTTTAATATAACTTCTGTTGTGCACTTCTCCTATTGCAGAAGCTCTTATCTTCAAGGAATTTTTCGGAATCTCTTTTTATTGACTACAACACATTTTACGTTATTTGTTCTCAAATCACACGTCATTCAGAAGTTTCCTCAATTCTAGAAAGAGCTGGTAGCCACTAGGCTCTAGATCAGGCAGATAGGGTGGATGTGGGAATAATTCCCAGCGTAGATAATTAAAATGTTCTTCATTGGGCGAGCGGTTTCTGATCTTGAATTATTATTGCAATAATAATGGGATATCGAGTGGTGTTTAAAAGCACTTACTGTAGTGGACCGGACAAAGGTTAGAGTAATATTTTGCATTAATTGTAGTTCCCTGTGGTAGGTAATCCACAAAGATTATCCCATTGCAATTCCAGAATACCATAATCATCACCTTACCAACAGAAGGGACAGTACGTGCTTTAAAATGACCTTAATTTGGTTTGTGCTTCTGTTTAAAAGCTAACTTTTGATGATAAAATTTCATGTACGTGCTGTATATCATGTATTTGCACTAACCTCGCAAATAGTTCAGTTTCTGTCTTGCTACAACATGTTCTTTATAGCATTGATGGTAACATCTTGTCCAATACGAGGATCGTTTTCTACTAAGGATGTTCTGCCAGCATTAAATAGATCAACTTAGCGATAAATAGTATTTTCGGATTCTGCAAACTCGCGAAATACTTTTTAGAATCATTGAATGATTTCATATTTCTGCAAAAAGAAATTAGTTCCTTGAGAATTAAACCTCGTCTTGGAAGTTCGTACTGTAAGAGTAATTATGATTAATTTTGTTGTTTCTGTTGACCATTGTTGCCCTGTTGTGATGATCTCTGAGATCAAGGTAGAAATTTTATAAGGTAGAAATTGGCATGTATTTTACTTCGTAATTTATTCTTACGCCAAATTATTGTGTAAAGTAGGTATAAATTATATAATGAGTGCACTTTATCTATACGCTCTTGTAACTATTAAACTAAATGATACAAAATTCTGAAAGCTCGTACCATGCAAATATCGACAAGGGGATATTGTTTGATATACTCGGAAATACAGCCAGCTTACCAGTGTTGCTAACCCAACATAAAGTTGTATTTTTCAGTGGCACTCGTCAGGTTATTACATATTGCAAATCCATGTAAAACGAAAACTTGCAATACGACACTTATGCAATTTTGCAAATTAAGGACGCTACAGTATCACAAACATCGAAAAACAGTCAAATTTTGGAGGGTTCTACAACGGTAATAACGGAAGTAAAATGGATGGAACGTAATACGCATCCAAAGTACCTTAGTGTCGAATACTACTATATTCATCACTACTACTTGTTCGCTATTATGTATTTCAACGAGTAGAAAAAGTTATAAAGAGTTGAAAATTTGTCTTTTTTCAAAGGACTTTGTTTCGAAAAAGTGTTTAAATAAGTATCACATCGAATTATGTACATGGTTTTCAATGCACATAAAGATCATAATGCCATTTATGGCAATTTCACATCTCAAACCATTCGGAAGATAGGAAAAAAAAATGGTAAATTTTGATATATTGTTTAAAATGGCGTATTTGTGGAAAGTTATTAAAACATTTTTTTACTTCCTTTGTTTCTATAACATTATAACAATACTTCTTGGTAAGTGTAATTATAATAAGTTCTAGGAATTACATAGTTTTAAGCAGTGTTGCAAACTTCAACAGTTTTTACCACACTTCCAGAACGGCTCTAGATATCAAATTACTGTAAACAGCATTGTGATTTTCACATCTATTGGAAACCATCTATGCAATTGGAGGTATTTATTTAAGCAGTTTTTCGAAATAAAGGCTTTCGAAAAAAGTCAAATTTTCAATCCCTTGTAACTTTGTATTCATTCGCAATCCGTCATATCATGATCATATTATTAGACTCTATTATTGAAGTCCCTTGAATGTGCGTTGCTTCGTGTGCCTCATTTGCAGGGCTTGAAAAATCCACTCGCCTGCTGGGCAGTGGCGAGTACTTTTTTATATTTGGCGAGTAAAGTCCGCCATAAGCTGGACATATTGGACATATTCACAAGAAATTCAGGTCACTTCTTCTTCTTCTTCTTCTTCTTCTTCTTCTTCTTCTTCTTATTATTATTATTATTATTATTATTATTATTATTATTATTGTTATTATTATTATTATTATTATTTGCAAGAGATGCCAATAAAAAAAAATATTGCCAATAAAAACAAGTATGTTTACTGTGTCAAAGTGATTTTTGTTTATTTATATAAACACTGTGACTGCAAAATGGTTTGGCTAGAAGATTTTTTGGCTGTTTGAAGCAAGATTTTTCAAGCCCTGCTATTTTGCGTTAATACTGTTGTAAAGGGACCAAATTTTGGATGTCTGTGATATTGTAGCATCCTTAGTTTGTAACACTATATGGCAAGTATGATATTTGTATGTTTTAGTTTTACATGTAGATTTGAAATATGTGATAACTTAAAGTAGTGCAAATTGAAAAAATACAGCTTTGTTAACCTTGTAGCATCAGAGAGTATGCCAAATAATGTCCCTCTGTTGATATTTGTATGGTACAAAATTTCAACGTTTTATGTCCGTTAGTGTAAGTTACAAGGACGTATAAAGATAAATGGTCTTGTATATTTGTTTTCACTGTTATTTCGTAAACAGTTCATTATAATATAAGTTTGCACGTAGGTTGGCCTAGTCCTATTTCATTTCTCTAATACAGTAGTGTGGAACAAGAAGAAAGGTTACAACAATTGATGATGGCTAGAAGGTTTGGTAAGAGCATTATTGAAGGGCATAACTTCCGGAGCGCTTTCAGTTCAGTGTATTGAGAATCTAGCAGTATTTCTGCAACGTGTGTAACGAATCATAAACTGCGGTCGATGTCTTACTAAGTGACCGGTGGCTTTCCAATGCAAAAAAGTCAACAAAACTACAACTATAATCCAAGTTGTACATCATTTTTTTTTTTTTTTTTTTTTTTTTTTTTTAATGAGAAGGAACAAGTGTGTTACACGAGAAAATACGAGATACATAGATTCGTATTACGTAAGGGACTGTGAAGCTCAAGTTCACTCTTAGAATTCACATTACGAATTGTTCATCTTTTGTGGTTAACGTTTCTGAACATTATTGTACAGTACGTTTGATAATATATAAATGAATTCGGTAACATATAAGAGTAAGAAAGTATTAGATAAATAGTAATATTTTTTGTTTCTTCAATCATGTTCACAAGGCTTGTAATAATTGTAAGAAAATTTATTCGTATGTATACATGTATCTAATGTGTGTATGCATATATGTTATGTATGTATGTATATAAATAAATAATGTACCGGTGATGACTTCGGTTCGTTCAAATAAAACTTTTTAAATTACAGATTTGAAGAATCGCTTGATGACTATAGTTCAATTATGGTAAAAGCTTTAGCTGATCGCTTCGCTGAAGCATTTGCGGAAAAAATGCACGAGATAGTAAGGAAAGAATTATGGGCATATTGCACAGAAGAGGGTCTAAACACGGAAGAGCTATTGAAGATCAAGTATCAGGTAAAACAAAATATTTTCTTTCTAGAAATTAATAACGCATTTTGTGTACTTCGTGTTTTCCTTACTCGTCAACTTAAAATCCCTAATTATCTCGGGTTTTTAACTCTTATAAAACATTAAAATCCCGAGAACATACGGATATCTTGAAACATTCTGTAAATTTTGTTTAAACCACGAATTTGCACGTTTTTATTCTATGGTATCACTTTTTACGTTTATAGCTTAAAGATGGTAGTGTAGCGCCACGCTGTTAATGTGCGCTTTCGTAATGAACTAGCTGGCTGTTATTAAGTTCAAGCGTTAAGAGCGGAAAGTAGATTATTGACAACTCATTGTTAGCTGTGCTTCCTACTTTTGTCTTTTTCTTGATTATTTGATAGAATTTTCATTTTACTGATGTAGACCTATTGTACAGTGTATCAGAAAGTGAAAGCATTGTGAATGGCATGAAATGGTATTTTCCTTGTTTGTATTTCCCTATACTGTTTTTAAGATTTTCGATTATAATTTACTCTGATATCCTTACTTCAGGTATTATTTTTCAGTCTGTATATTCACATTCTGACAAAACGACTATATTGTGATTTTAAAGTACCTTACTTTTAAAGAACTGTAACTAGCATTGTTGGACATGAAAATTACAATAGGCAATAACATTCCCGAGAACCATTAAAATTTTATCAATAAAAATGACAAAGCTTAATATTTAGCGACACGTGAAAAATAAATGGCAAGTTAAAGGGTTAATGGAACTTGTTTGAATAAATATGACTTGATTAATAGTTTACAACACAAATGTAATGCTTCGTAATATATTTTATTTTGTATATACGTAATCATGAAATCACAATAAAATAAATAGAAAGCGTCTGTATCATTATATTTCCTCTAAAATTTGAAGACAGACATGTAAATAAAATGAACTTTCTAGTTTAACTTCTAACGGACATCTCCTTCAAGCGATAGATGATTAATGAAAGTAAATGATCATAAAATAATTAGTGGAATGGCAATGTTGAAGAATAGAGAGAGCCCCGGCAAAACACACGTACCATTAAAATGATATACGAGTATTAATTCATGCTGCGTTTGAAGGATTCCGTTCCACATTATCTCTTGTAGTCCGCGTATGTCAATTTCATACTTCGGCAGCTCTGTAATTGCTCCTCTCATTCCTCCGATTTAGTGCCAGATTCTAACATTCCATGTGCTCATAACCATATTATTATTCTGGTTACTTCACTGTATCCTACTCCGATTCGTCCATTCATTCCGAGGCTTTTCCTGTCGATTGATAACATTAAGGTTTTCTGGAAATGGATTGGTAGTCCAATGCCCAACCTCCTGATCCCGTCACCGTTTGTCGCATGGTTTCCTACAGAGATTTCTAAATACCCTGCCTTCCACCAGGATCATCAGGGCTCACCACGGCCGGATGACTAGAGGCTGGAGGCGTCATTCCCTGTTAGACCCACCGTCAGAGATGCATAATTTCCCTTTTGAGCTTCCCCGGACTTCTAGCAATGGGGAAATCGCTGGAACCGTTGCATACAAGCACGAAGGGATCACTTTGAAGGTGACGGTGGAAATTAGAATTTAAGGATTTTTTTCCAGACTTTTACGCTCAAATTCTCGAAAATTTTAGGTAGCAATATTGTATGAATTTTTCTTTTTCGGATTGTATTTTAACTTCATGATGTGATTGCGTTGTTTTCCTGGATTTTTTTTTTCGGTGCGAAGTAAAAACAGTTTAAACCATTTTTGTATATCCTTAATCATTTATTATACTTAAATTTAATACTTACCATATAGGGAATAAGACCAGCTCCTGGATACCCAAGTCAACCGGATCACACGGAAAAACTAACAATGTGGAAGCTTATGGCAGTGGAAGAAAACACGGGAATCAAACTCACGTCCTCGTTGGCAATGGAACCAGCTGCCTCTGTGTGTGGATTATACTTTGCTCATCCAAAGGCATCCTATTTCTCTGTTGGAAAAATCACCAAAGAACAGGTACGCTTGTCGAGAGGGATCTTCATTTGATTGAATATTACTCAATCAATTACGAATCTGATTATATGAAAATATCGTTAGAAATTATTAAAGATCGTATTGAAAGAAATATAGTTTATTTGTTCTGAAAGTTCGCTGCTCTCAGTTTATAGCAGTAGTAAAATTTTAGTGAGTAAAAGTGACTGACTTCATGATTCAATGTGCTTGCACTCTAGAACAGAACTCTTCTCCAAGAGTGTAAAGAAAATGTAAATATAAAACTCAAAAAGATAATTCCTCATACTCGATGGACAGTTTAAAAGAGTGTACGAAATTGATCCCTGGAACATGATCAATGTAATTTTAAAGCATTTGAGTGAAATTCGCGACTGTACCTGTCATGATTTCCACGTTATTTCGATGACAATTCAATGAATGAAGCTTCGCTAATCTGACCTAGTTGATACCGTTTCCTGTTCGAATTATCCGAAACTACTTTCGTAATTAAGAGTATCACCTTTCAGATACAAGATTGTTTTATCTACAGTAGCAGGACAGTGCTGGGACACTAATGAGGGCGGTGGACAAGTCTACCAAAAGGGCGCCCATACAAACGTGAATAAGTATATATAATGGAACCTCCCTTTTGCCCGATTTCGATCCGACTATTGTTCTAGAGTATGTCTGTATACTTATATATATATATATATATATATATATATATATATATATATATATTATACAGACATACTCTAGAACAATAATCGGATCGAAATCGGGCAAAAGGGAGGTTCCATTATTTTTAGTCGTAGATTCCATTAGTAAAGAATTGGATGTAGTGCAGTGGCGGTGCAAGGGTGACTCCCAAAGAAATTGAAGTATTACTTTCAAGTATTTTATCAAACGTTGAATGAGGAAAATGAACAACAATCAAGTACAAGATTTCAACCATCAAAAGTAATAGTACATCGTTCAAAGTAGAACACTTAAAATTAGGGAAAAAGAATGATTCACATGTGTGATTGATCTATTTTGCCTCAGTACAGAATAAACTCTTGGAAGAAGAATTTAAATGAAAAGAAATCTTTAACGTATCACAATTATATATTCTAGGCTAATGGTAGCGGATGATAAATGAACGGCTTCTTGTCCAAGTTAAGAGTGTGTGAAAATGTAAAAAATAACTTTGATCCAGATTAGGTTTATGATGAATGTGCCTAAGACTGCCAGGCTTCAGATATCATTATGATGAACGAGAGTACAGGGGATTCTTCACATGACAACAGTGATTCCCACAAATTATGTGAATACAATTTGGGCGAAAGTAGGCTGCATTGAAAGATTTCCTCCTCGTAATACGTAATTCCGTGGAAGAAAATAATTCCGAGCACAGAAGCAATGAAACTCGACGAAACACAAGCGGTTTTGCGTGTTGCACAATGATACAAAGAAGTACAGTTTCAAATTACCGATTTATACAAAGTAAGATACCTGTGAAATACTCAGAGATACCTTGTACAGTATTTGTGCAATGCAGTATGTGTACACGAAACAACTGTAAAGGAAAACAGTTCACAGTCTGATATTGTCGACCGTTGACTGCATTGCAAAGATGACATTGGCGAAGCAAATTTTTTTTGGTGTGCTGTCAAACACACCTGAAATTTCGGAGATGACCGCCACAGCCATATTAACTCCACTAAGAAGTTCTTCGGCGGTCGTAGCTTGTGTTGCATACAAAAAGCGTTTCATACCCCGTAGAAAAGAAATCAAGGGGTGTAAGGTAGGTGAACGACGTGGTCACAACGCAGGTCCTTCTCTCCCAATCCAACGATCTGGGAATGTTTCATTTAGGTAGATCTGCATATTCCTGTCAAAATGTGCAGTGCACTGTCATGCTGGGATCACATCTGTTGTCTTATGTTCAAAGGCACTTGTTCTAGCCATTTTGGGAGAACATTAGGTAAAAATTACATACTCCCAGACAGGCGAACCAGTATTAAATAAGATTCTACCACAAAATTATCCAGTATACGCACCGCACGCTTACACTAAATCTCTGCTGCTCATCGTTCACTAGGATTGGGTGTGGATTTCTACGCCCAACACATGGCTACTGCTATACTTTCAGGACGGTCTCTGATCATTTCCAGTACGCCGTCTTCAAATTCAACTGTCCACATGGTGGGGTTTCCTACGATTTCACGTAGAGGAAATAGAAGAGACTCTATCTCTCGAAGGCAAACATGGAGGCGTGGAAAAACTACGGGGAAAGTTACTCTCCTTTTCTCCAGCAGTGAGAGCTTCTTCGTGGCTAAGCGGTTAACGTACACGCCTTGGGAATGGGAGACCCGGGTTCGATTTCCGGCGGGAGCTCGTGTGGTTCGGATTCCACTTTAATCAGTAGGTTCCGTCTCATATAACCTCGCTGCTGAAAGGGAGGTTAAACTCAAAATCAACAACTTTCCAACAATGACAAAATCAAAATGTAAGTGGGCTACACTAGGACGCTATTTTGGTATATTCACCATAACAATGTAGTTTTTCCTACTGTCCCAGTGCATTTCTTTGTATCGTTAAGCAAAGTGTACAACATCTCGTGTTTCGTCCAATTTTTTTGCTTCTGTGCACAGAAGTATTATATTTTACGGAACTACATATTACGAGGAGAAAACCATTTAATGCATTTTACTTTAGGAATATGTATTCATGAAATATTTGGGAATTCCTGTCATGTGAAGAATCCGTTGTACATTCATTCATCACATATGAACTTTGCATGTGAATCTCTATTTCTTTCGAAATCTGAGTGTTCTTCCAACTTGAACGATGTACTATTATTTTTGATTGTTGAAATTCAGGGTGGCCCAAAAGTAGGTATACAGCCCTACATTGATCAAGTGTAACATTCTAGTTTTATGGGTTTTTATGCTTCGGCTGTTCGAGCTTAAGGCATAAGTAAAAAGAAATTAAGAATAAATAATAAAGAAACAAATCTACTTCATGGATAACAATAAGAAAAGATACCGCCATGCATTATATCCGATTGTACACTAATGGAATCTACGACTAAAAGTAACGAACTTTCTTTTTTACCCGACTTCAATCCAACCTTTTGTTCTTGAGTTATGGCTGTTTTTACATTTTTACGACAAATTTTCAGGTGATCAAGGCGCCGAAAGGGGGCAGGTTGGTGTATGCTTTTCGTTTTATCTCGTGTCAGGAATCACCTCCCGACGTTTGTTGTATTAATTAAGTTACACCCTGTACACAGGGTGTGCATATACGGGCGCCAGTTTATGTATTAAAACCAGTAAATTTGTTTAGAAACGTAAATAGCTAAATTGTAAAAACGTCTTTAATACAGAAACACATTTTAGTTCTTTTTGGCGTGGGAGACCCGGGTCCAATTCCCGGCGGGAGCTCATGTGGTTCGGATTCCACGTTAATCAGTAGGTCCACATCTCAGATAACCTCGCTGCAGAACGGGACGTTAAACTCAAAATCAACTCAACTCAACATTTTAGTTCTTGTAATAATTTTTTGTAAACAAAATGATTAGGATTAAGAATTAGATTTCTGGGCTGTCGGCATCTAAGTCCATTTAGTCCGTCACGTTTCGAGGAATGACGTTCCTCGGCGAGCGCACTACCCGGAGAAAGGGAAGGAAGGAAGCGCCCTGGAACCATTATGTTAGGTACCATCCCGGCATTTGCCTGGTGTAAGTGAGGGAAACCCAGGAAAAACCTCACTCAAGATGGCTGAAAAAGCTGTTACACTTTTTCGACCGAGTGGCCCCACCGGGAATCGAACCAGGGACTGCTCGCACCAAAGGCGAGAGCGTTAGCGACTACGCCACACGGGGCCACTGTAAACAAAATGAAGCTAAATATATACCAATAAATCAATGTAGCTATATTTTAGAAATACAATAGGTACTGATTATTCGAACACTCCTTAAAACATGAACTCCTTCGTGGCTAAACGGTTAGCGTACGCGCCTTTGGCGTGGGAGAGCCGGGTTCGATACCCGGTGGGAGCTCATGTGCTTCGGATTCCACGTTAATCAGTAGTTTCCGTCTCATATGGCCTTGCTGCTGAAAAGGACGTTAAACTCAAAATCAACAACTCAACTCAACTCCTTAAAACACCCAGGAGCAATCAAATTTGTGAATAAAGAGCTTTAAAAAACTTGAATTGTTTAAACAGCACCATATCGATTGCGCTTAGCTTCTGAAAGTTTTGTGGCAATAAATGGATAGCAGTACGATTGTACTCTTTACCTGTTCTTTGCCAGTATCAACTGTATGAATGTATAATGCAAAACTAGTATACAGAAAAAATTAAAAAGTATTTATAATGTGATATTTCACAGGCCGCCTTCTATAATGGCGCACTGTACCTTTCATAGGTTCTTTACCAACAGACACTATATGGATTTACTATATAGAACTGGTATACAGAACAACAACTAGAACCACTCATCTATAATGTGATGTTTCGTAGGGCGCTCTATGCGCAGGGCGCACTGTACCTTTACTATGGGTTCTTTATCAGCAGTAACAATATGTAATTATTGTACAGAACTGTACTATACAGAAGAAAAAATCAAAACCATTTATCTTCGATGTGGTTTCGCAAGGGCACCTTACGTAAAGGGCGCACTGTACCCTTCACGGGTTCTTTACCAATAACATCTGTAAGAATTTATTACAAAAAAGCTTGTACTTTCATACATAATGAGATGTTGCGGAGGGCGCACCGGGACATGTCCCGGTGGGCCAGCACGGGCCTGGTATGTAGTGGCAAATTACATTGTTACCAGTTTTTTTAAAGGAATAAGTAAAACAACCTTTTGGTTGAATAAACATTCTTTTCTGCAACGCTTCTTTATTAGATCTCTCTTTCGAAGCCCAAAACATTTTACTTACACCCGTTGCAGAATAATGTTTAGTTTTCATTGTAAAAAGTAACAATGAAATAGTTTTGCTATTTTTTTTTCAGATTATCTGTTAAGAACTACACCAATGTACCGTCACATTGGTCTGAAACAAATTTACAGAATCCGTGATAAAATATTTGCTGAAGAGGCGATGAGGATTCTGTTTTAAAAGAAAATTTTGAATGAACCAGTAAAGTTTGGGCGAGCAGCGTACACATCATTTTTCATTTAATGCTGGTAATACAGAAGGTTTCTCCGATGAAAAATAGTGGATTTTCATTGGCCCTCCAGAATGACGCAATTAACCGCTGTTGTGTTCTGATGCATTGCTGATTAGACTGGGGCCTGTACTCTGTAACAGTATCAGTTGAGCACAATCCGTGGAAACATTGAAGATAAGAGTGATAACTTTCTGGGAGGGGTTCATTTGTGACTTTATGCCGGCTATTATAGCCATTTAGGACTACTGAAACGGTACAAAGAAGAGTTTGTCAGTAAAGCTGGTGAGGGTCTCATCATCCGACGATGTGCCCAACAGGCTCCTGTGGTACGTAGTCAGCTGGAAATTATGAGCATATAGCCTCAGCCCGGTTGAACCCTCAATACAGTTCGTGCCGTTAGGAGAGCAGTGACACAGGACAATCCTCCAATACAGAGAAGTTTGACTATTCGACACAGTATCTGTAAAGGCACAATTTCCAATATTATCCGAAGAACCTCGCATTGGAAGCATATCACAAAGCGTACTGACATCGCCTTATAAAGCCCCACGTGCAGGAGAGATTCACAAACACCAGAAAACTATGAAACATACCTCACAGAGGACAAGTGGAAATGAGTGTGAAAAAAAAAAAAAAAAGGAGTATTTCCTTCGGTAAACCTGACATTTGTTGAACTGCCTTCCAACAGGAATTTTACGCGAGGAAGGCAGAAGAGAGAGGAATTCGAATGATCCCATTTTCGTCCATCCCTGTGAACTCCCCGATGGCTTACATGTCGAAGTGCTTGGACATTATCATATGCCTCTAAGTGTCAAAGTAGTGTCTTTGGACCCTTCGTTCACTTTGGTGTAAGAAATCAGCATCAGAAATGTATTTTTATTATTTATTTATGTAAATTACTTTGAGTTGCATTTGATCAGACAGTTGTTATTTTATCTCCTGCACAAAGAATTATACTCAAAGTACATTATAAGTTCGACACGTGCATGCGCAGTGCATGTGATATTAGCATTTGCGTTAAATTAACATATTATTTAGCTGTAGGTTCCGTAAGGCTTATAGAGTAAAAAAGTTAAATTAGAGTTTAGTCTAAATTTTTTATACGATACAACACGAATCAAATTTATAGTGTGTTTATATACCTCAACATAATTTTCAGTTTTATTTGTAATTCAATAAATAAGATTTTTAATATACCACTTGTGTTTTATTTTATTCTAACGTTTCAAATGTATTCGATGTGAATCAGAGTTGAACTTGCAGAACTGTTGTATGTTAGTTTCCGTATAATTTTACTACGCTGCGATAGTTTTATTTTCCATTGTTACAACTGTCAGTTTAATTATAAATTAATGTTCGATTGTTACACATTGAAAAATAAAATTATCACTATGTAACAAAATTACAGCAGAAAATATTACACAAACTATTTTCTAATTTAGTAATAAAGACAGTCAGATGCATTTTAAACGCAATTCAAATAAATTGAAACAGAGATGAGATACTGTCTTTATTTATTGAAATACGGAAAGTTTGTTTATGTTTGTACAATGTGTGTGTAATTTTCAATTTAATTTAATTTCAGGTTGAAGATTATGCTGAAAGGAAAGGTACAACATGTCAAGAAGTGGAAAAGTGGTTAAATGTTTGTCTGGCTTATGATCCAAGTGATTTATGATAATTAATTGAATTTTAGATTAAAATATAATACAAAATTATATTTGTCCATCAAGTGAGAAGAAAAGTAGAAATTATTGTGCCAAAATGAGATTCAGTATAATGAATATTTTAACAACGAACAGTATTTCTAAAATTAATGCAGAAAATAAAAAGTTCATAGTTTCTATATTGAGTATAATGATGTATTGATAAAACTTTAAGAATTAGTGCAAACTTTCGCAAAGAAGGTGTAGCTGAATTCAATATGCTTAATATTATGGCATGTTTAAAAGATCTGAAGTGGAAACAAAATCGATTCTACATTTCACTGCCAGAACAGTGTAGTAACCGACGGAACTACTAAACATTTCTATTCAGAACCAGTAAATCGAGTATTGACAATAGTGATTCTTTTGAATTGGATTGTATTTCCTTTCTCTCTTTTATTTATTTTTACAGTAGACTAATTTCGATTATAATAGAAAAAACAGGAGAATTAAAGTCAGGAACACACGTTACACAATTCGTGTATAACTTTAGTACTCAAACCGAGGAACCAAATGTGATAAACAGTCCATGAAATTGAAAATATTATTTAATGAGCAGATACTGCAACCCATGGTATCATGAGGACATTGTGTAAATCAACTACTATTCAAAAGAGAAGCCGTCATACACACACACTGGGTAGAGATTTATTTTATTTTTAATAAGTAAGGAAACAACGTGCCTGAAGTTGGCCCCCCCACCTCTCCCAAATTACATCAAACATTGCACATCGTTAGTGCATCGTTAGTGCACTCAGAACTAACGTTAGTGCTATCAGCGTTTACGAGATATTGAAGATTTTTGGTGGGGGGGCCAACTTCATATGAAGTTAGCCCCCCCACCCATCTTTATGCAGACAGGTTTTCACAAAACTTAGCACATCGTTAGTGCATCGTTAGTGCACTTAAACACACTAAGCACCACTGTTAGTGCTAACATATTTTGGGATTTATTCAAGATTTTTGGTGGGGGGGCCAACTTCAGAAATATCAAATTCTATACAAATAGAGGTAGAAACATAGAGTTAACGGCAATCGTTAGTGCACCTAAACGCACTAAGCACTAACGTTAGTGCTACAATATTTTGGGATTTATTCAAGATTTTTGGTGGGGGGGCCAACTTCAGAAATATCAAATTCTATACAAATAAAGGTAGAAACATGGAGTTAACGGCAATCGTTAGTGCACCTAAACGCACTAAGCACTAACGTTAGTGCTACAATATTTTGGGATTTATTCAAGACTTTTGGTGGGGGGGCCAACTTCAGAAATATCAATTTCTATACAAATAGAGGTAGAAACATAGAGTTAACGGCAATCGTTAGTGCACCTAAACGCACTAAGCACTAACGTTAGTGCTACAATATTTTGGGATTTATTCAAGATTTTTGGTGGGGGGGCCAACTTCAGAAAAATCAAATTCTATACAAATAAAGGTAGAAACATGGAGTTAACGGCAATCGTTAGTGCACCTAAACGCACTAAGCACTAACGTTAGTGCTACAATATTTTGGGATTTATTCAAGACTTTTGGTGGGGGGGCCAACTTCAGAAATATCAAATTCTATACAAATAGAGGTAGAAACATAGAGTTAACGGCAATCGTTAGTGCACCTAAACGCACTAAGCACTAACGTTAGTGCTAACATATTTTGGGATTTATTCAAGATTTTTGGTGGGGGGGGCAACTTCAGAAATATCAAATTCTATACAAATAGAGGTAGAAACATGGGGTTAACGGCAATCGTTAGTGCATCGTTAGTGCACCTAAACGCACTAAGCATTAACGTTAGTGCTACAATATTTTGGGATTTATTTAAGATTTTTGGTGGGGGGGCCAACTTCAGAAATATCAAATTCTATACAAATAGAGGTAGAAACATAGAGTTAACGGCAATCGTTAGTGCACCTAAACGCACTAAGCACTAACGTTAGTGCTACAATATTTTGGGATTTATTCAAGATTTTTGGTGGGGGGCCAACTTCAGAAATATCAAATTTATACAAATAGAGATAGCAACAGGATTAACGGTAATCGTTAGTGCATCGTTAGTGCACTTAAACGCAGTAAGCACTAATGTCAGTTCTACTGTATTTTGGGATTTATTCAAGATTTTTGGTTAGATGTCAACGTTAGAAATATAAAATTCCGTACAAATTGATGTAGAAACATGGGGTTAACAGCAATCGTTAGTGCTTCGTTTGTGCACTTAAATGCAGTAAACACTAACGTTAGCATTACCATATTCTGGGATTTATTCAAGATTTTTGTTGGGCGGGCCAACTTCAGAAATATCAAAGTCCATACAAACCTTTATTGGTTTCTAGAAGCACTAACGATCCACTAACAAATGGCATCAATTTTTTGTTAGTGCTTGAAGTTGGGGCAAGTTCCCGTGCCCTCCGAAGATATTGTACTTGTAGCACCTACACTATTGAAGTACTAACGTTAGGGGTTGGTGCACTAAGAACCACTAACAATTGCACTAAAAGATATCATCAGTGCTTTTGACTTTGGCGGAAATTTGATGCAATTAAAAATTCCCAATAAATTTCTTATGGGAGTTTCGTGACATGTAATTGTCCATAGCTACCCTAATATTGAAGTACTAACGAAACTGTTAGTATTTTCTAGAAGCACTAACGATTGCACTAGAAGAGATCATTAGTGCTCTTGAATTTGACGGAAATTTGATGCAATGTAAAATTTCCCATAAATTTATTATGTGAGTTTCATAACATGTAATTAGCCATAACTAAATAGTGAAGTATTAACTAAACTGTTAGTGTTTTCTAGAAGCACTAACAATCCACTAACGAATGGCACTAAGTTTTTAGTTAGTGCTTGAAGTGGGGGCGCTAAGTTCACTCTGGCCTCAAAAGGTATTTTAATTGTAGCACCTATATTAATGAAGCACTAACCTTAGGTGTAGATGCACTAAGAAGCACTAACAATGCACTAACGATTGCTCTAGAAGAGATAATTAGTGATTTTGAATTTGGCGGAAATACGATTCAATAAATAATTTGCCATAAATTTCTTGTGAGTTTCGTGATATATAATTGGCCATAACTACACTAATAGTGATGCACTAATGAAATTGTTAGTGTTTTATAGAAGCACTAACGAATGGCACTATTTTTTCCGTTAGTGCTTAAAGTGTGGGTGCGAAATTCACGCTGACTTCCCCAAAGGTTTTTTTTACTTGTAACACCTACACTAATGAAGCACTAACGTTAGGTGTTTGTGCTCTAAGAAGCTCTTACAATGCACTAACAATTGCACTAACAGAGGTAATTAGTGCTTTTGAATGCGATGGGAATTTGATACAATGAATAATTCCCCATGTGTTTCTTATGGGAGTTTTCTGACTTATAATTGGCCATATCCTCACTAATGGTGAAACACTAACGAAACTACTTGTATCTTCTAAAGGTACTAACAATGCACTAACGAATAAAACTATTTTTTTCGTTAGTGCTTGTAGTGGGGGCTAACTTCACGCTAATTTCGAAAGTTTTTTTACTTGTAACATTAGGGCTTCCTAGTGCACCAACACCTAAGTTGAATGCTTCATTAGTGTAGATGCTACAAGTAAAAAACCTTTGCGGGCAAGCGTGAACTTGGTTCCCACTTCAAGCACTAACGAAAAATAAGTCCATTCGTTAATGTATCGTTAGCGCTTCTGTAAAACACCCATAGTTCCGTTAATGCTTAACTATTGATGTAGATATGCCACAAAAATCCCATAAGAAATTCATGGGGAATTTTTCATTGCGTCAAATTTCCGCCAAAATCAAAAGCACTAATGACCTCTTCTACTGAAATCGTTAGTACTTCATACCGCACTAACACCTATCGTTAGTTCTTCATTAATGTAGGTCCTACAAGTAAAAAAAAAAAAAAAAAAAAAAAAAAAAAAACCTTTGGTAGCCTTCATGAACTTGGCGCCTCCACTTCAACCAATAACGAAAAATTAAAGCCGTTCGTTAGTGCATCGTTCGTGGTTCTAAAAAATACTTTCAGTTTCGTTAGTGCTTCACTATTAGTATAGTTATGACCAGTTACATCTCAGGAAACTCACATAAGAAATTTAAGGGGAGTTTTTCATTGTGGGAAATTTCTGCCAAATTTAAAAGCACTAATGATCACTTCTAGTACAATCCTCAGTGCATCGTTAGTGCTTCTTCGTGCACCAACCCCTAACATTAGTGCTTAATTAGTGTAGATACTACTAGTAAAATATCTTTGGTGGTCAGCGTGAATTTGCGCCCACTTCAAGCACTAACAAAGTAATTGGTGCATTCGTTAGTGCTTCCTGAAAATACTGACACTTTGTATGGAACTTGATATTTCTGAAGTTGACCCCCACCAACAATTTTGAATAAATCCCAAAATGTGGCAGCACTAACGTTAGTGCTTAGTGCATTTAAGTGCACAAATCACACTCTAACGATTGCCGTTAACCCCATGTTTCTACCTCTATTTGAATAAAATTTGATATTTCTGAAGTTGCCCCCCCAAGATCTTGAATAAATCCCAAAATATGGTAGCACCAACGTTAGTGCTTAGTGCGTTAAGTGCACTAAACATGCACTAACGATTGCCGTTAACTCTATGTTTCTACCTCTATTTGTATAGAATATGATATTTCTGAACTTGGTCCCCCCACCAAAAATCTTGAATAAATCCCAAAATATGGTAATGCTAACGTTAGTGTTTACTGCATTTAAGTGCACAAACGAAGCACTAACGATTGCTGTTAACCCCATGTTTCTACATCAATTTGTACGGAATTTTATATTTCTAACGTTGACATCTAATCAAAAATCTTGAATAAATCCCAAAATACAGTAGAACTGACATTAGTGCTTACTGCGTTTAAGTGCACTAACGATGCACTAACGATTACCGTTAATCCTGTTGCTATCTCTATTTGTATAGAATTTGATATTTCTGAAGTTGGCCCCCCACCAAAAATCTTGAATAAATCCCAAAACATTGTAGCACTAACGTTAGTGCTTAGTGCGTTTAGGTGCACTAACGATTGCCGTTAACTCTATGTTTCTACCTCTATTTGTATAGAATTTGATATTTCTGAAGTTGGCCCCCCCACCAGAAATCTTAAATAAATCCCAAAATATTGTAGCACTAACGTTAGTGCTTAGTGCGTTTAGGTGCACTAACGATGCACTAACGATTGCCGTTAACCCCATGTTTCTACCTCTATTTGTATAGAATTTGATATTTCTGAAGTTGGCCCCCCCACCAAAAATCTTGAATAAATCCCAAAATATGTTAGCACTAACAGTGGTGCTTAGTGTGTTTAAGTGCACTAACGATGCACTAACGATGTGCTAAGTTTTGTGAAAACCTGTCTGCATAAAGATGGGTGGGGGGGCTAACTTCATATGAAGTTGGCCCCCCCACCAAAAATCTTCAATATCTCGTAAACGCTGATAGCACTAACGTTAGTTCTGAGTGCACTAACGTGCACTAACGATGCACTAACGATGTGCAATGTTTGATGTAATTTGGGAGAGGTGGGGGGGCCAACTTCAGGCACGTAAGGAAACAGCACTTCCAGAGAACATATTAACCAGGGCCACATTATTTTAAATCAGCTAATATAGTGGAAACCTGATAATAGCTGAAGTAGGGTTAGTGGTATTTGATATAAGCTGCAACATTCCGATGCAAAAAATAAATTTATAACGAAAAAGGCGCGAGACTGTAAACGAGGTGTAACCATTTACTTACAGCATGAGAATAGGTTATATATATATATATATATATAACCAATATATTTAGTTAACGCGTGCCGGTACGTATATTGTGTGTTACTTTATAAACCATTCGACATAAAAGTATCTAGTATTTCTAATAAAATCACGACAATATCTATGTATCTGTTTATGCCCAAATTGCTAACTCGCATGATCCTGGGCTTGATAGCAACTGTGGATGCTTGCATTGTGGATAAACCAAGTAGTAGTACCGATCTCATCTGAATCAGTAGGTCCCATTTCATACACTTCCACTGCTGAAAAGACGTCTAACCTCAAACAACGTAAAAATCTTACAATTGTTCAGAATATTCGTAGAATGACATCTTTGTTTCAGAGTAGATTAAAATCATATCTCAGATTGTGTAGTAAAATTTTATGTGCGGAAATCTATTTATTTAGTGGAAAGACATCAAAACCTTAATTGGGATTCTTATTAGGTATGGACTGAGTTTGATCCCAGGCCGTGTTGTCACTGATTAGTTGATTTAAGCCTCCTCGCTGCTTTAGTGGCTAGCGCATGTGCTTTTGGTCTTAACCTCATCGTCAGACTTTCACTGATTCATTACAAATCTGATTGACTAAACCAATCATTTTCCAGTATTGTTATTTAAAAGGGAACCTAGCGCTTCGAGAATTTATATTTCCACCGGAATAGATTCTTAGCCTCTTTGTCATGTAAGTTTGATAATCGTTGATTGACGATCGGATGACGCTTTCCGTCCTTATGCAACATTGAGGTTATGAAGGAATGGTACTACTAATGTGGGCTTCTGGGGCCGCTGTGGCTTACTGGTAGTGTGTTCACCTCTGGTGCGTGGGGTCCGTGGTTCGATTCCCCTCAAGCCAAGTGAACTTTGTGATGGACAAACACCGTGTGCGTGGGTTTTCTCTGAGTTCTCCTGTTTCCTCCCACTCTTCATTCCACTATTTCCTCCATTTCTCATTATCACCGTCGTCTTTAGCCTAGCATAACCGTGGGACGTAAAACAAAGATAATGTGGGCTCCGAACCGTGCCAGATTCAATGCGCAGTTTGCAGAGAAAAAGAGTGGGTATTTGTGTGTATGCATAATAGCAGTACTACTAAAAGCTAAAAGGCATACTAATAGTAGACAATGAATCAGTCCGTTGATCGTGTCTTTTAACAGTGGTTGTGTGTTTTGTTTCGAATAAATAGACCCACTTATCAACTGAAGAAGAGTTGTTGCTATTTTTTTTTCTTAAAGAAAGTTACAGTTGCTTCCAGTGAACGGTGACATTATAAACTCCCTCATGTTGCTACAGTGTTGATATGGGAGGCAAACTGAGCAGTTAAAGGTAATATGTTTTGATAAAACTATATGTATACTAACATACCAACTTCCAGTAACCACTGTGCTTATATCACTTCTTGCAGTATACAGTCCAATCAAAATGGGTATACACGTCCTATATGTTCTTTTCTAATTAGGAACAAATCGGTTGACTCTAATTCAGTTTTATTTACATCAAAAAAACTCTCTGTACGGCATAGAAAACTGTATTACGATTGGTCAGTTTGAAAACATAGCGTATATACACACTTTTGCTGGTCACTGTACAACCTATACTTCTTACAGGAGACTATAATGTAATTGTACGCTGAGATTATAGACAAACCGGAAAGGAAGTTTATAGTATAAAAACTAAAATTTAAATGTGCTAGACTATGTTGGATTTAATCATTTTAAAGTTCAGCATTCAATTATTATAATTATACTCTCAGTTTTACATTATTTTATGGATCATTTTCTGCTTGTATAAATCCTTGATCTTCGACTGAACTATCAAGTTAATATCGTAATCAAAAGGTAATATGGTAAGTTTCAGTTTTCACTTACTAGTTCTATCCGGTTTGTCCCTAATCTAACTTTAAGACTTTGCAATTTGCTTAAAAAGCAGTGAGACCCCTGTGGAAAATTATAGTTTTTATTAATACAAACCGGTAGATGCAAAAATGTATTTTGTTCAAACTCACTATCAGAATTGATATTTTGTTTTGATGAAATTTGTATATAAAATTTTATTAAAAACAAGACCAATAATGGAAGTGTTTTATTATATAGATACCTCGAGCTAAAATTAACACATTTGAATGAGTTTGTGTGTTTATTTTAAAAGTTCGTTTTGTTTACTATCAATTAACTCAGTTTGGAATATGTTAAGCAAATTCCAGCACGAAGGATGTTAGAAGCTTCTTACTCTAATTATGATTCAGATGTGCTACAGACCTTAAAATTCCGTTTACTGACTTCCTTCACATATTCTCATACTTTTCACATGTATAGGAACTATTCATTAAAAGCAGCTGTATAATAAGTCTGCAGATTTGGCGGCAAATTAGTTTCGTAGTTCGGTAATGACCTCACTTCCAGAATGGAAACGCCTTCACCATCAAATATGGAAAGAGGTCGGAAGGTGTTGTCTGAATATAATAGAGTGAGACAAAGATTCATAGCCACAATGGCGGAAAAAAGTAAACGTTTTCTGTAGAACAGTGGACGGTGAGTTGTTGGCTAACAACAACACTGGTAAGTGTTGCCAATAGGGAGAATACGTAAACGCATGCCCTAAGCAAGATCGGAAGTTGTGAAGGGCGGGCCTTACAATCGTCAGTCTAATGAAGACCCCTCGACCATGCAAGCCAGCCAGCTACCGTGGGTCTATAGTTTGGATGGACGTCCTATAAACTTTTGCGCCCACATTTAAATTCTCTCTTTCAAAACAATTTCACAATATATGATCGGGAATACACGTCCATACGCAGCTAGTTGATCTCTTCATGGGTTGTTTGCTCAAATTTTCCTTGAATATTAAAGAATCTGATCATAACTTCAACTTAATGAGTCTCCTACTTTCGTGGCTCTAACTCCTGTCAACAGGGCTTTTGATATGATTGAAATGCCAAAGCGCAGTTATGTAAAATTTCAGAACTCTAGCACATATATATCATGATGAGAAGAAGAAGAACTTATTTGTTTCGTATCGAACCTAACAAAAGAAATAATCTCACTCCATTACGTAACAAAGATGAAACATAATACTTACCCGGAACTTATGCACATCTATGAAACTTCTCAGTTTCTTCTCATAGAAGTAGACATAAGTGTTAGTACGTACTTACATAATTGCGTATGTAATTGCATACTTGCAGTAAGGTTTTGTGAATGATGAGAAGAGATGAGGTAGGGCTTGTGTTTACTCAGGAAACTTCATATTAATCGAACTTACCGAAACTACTACTACTACAAAATACGTTTAAGGAGACCGTGTTATTATTATTTGTAACAAAATGCCAGCTAGTCCTTATAGTTCTTATTTTATTTTAGTGTCAATTTACTTTATACATATTAAAAGGAAAAACTAGTCAATTATATTACAGTGTTTCACAAAATACATAAATATTTATACGCTTTATCATAATAATGCTTTCCAAATACTCAACTCCTGTCAGTTACAGAAAGATTATTATTATTCAATAGAAATGTAATACATGCGAAGCAAGTATTCAGAATGTTTACGCAAACATGAAAAAAAAAAAAGGATCAATTATTAGATACAGGATTCATTTCTTCAGTCATTAAGGAGTAATAAACAAAAACAATATATATACATAACAACGTACAGGTAAGCAATTTACACGGTGGGCCGTAAATAACTTGACAAAAATGAATTAAATACTTTATAAAATCACTTCTTACATTGTATTATCTACGAGCAATACTATATCATAGTGTTTCCGTCAATCAACTGCTTCTATACTTTCGAATTTCTTCACGTGTGAAGAAAACCATTTAACATTATACACTGGTCATATAATATATAATTGCTCTCTTAATTACTTACTAATAATCAAACCTCTTCTGTACACAAAAATTAACACTGTACGTTTTGAACCAAGCTTTATTGACTAAAATAAATCAAAATGCGTTTCCTTCATGATGTATATATATACACATTATATTTACCACAAAGAATTATATAAACTTCTAACATATTTTTTTAAAAAAACTTATTTAACCTCATGGTTTAATTACCTATTGTACGGTACAGTCCGCAGCAAAAAATCTGCAAAATGAACATGTAAGTTTATTGTGAAACGACAAAGTCTTTTGCTCCAAAATAAGTGTGCAGGGGAGGACGCCGAGGTTTCTCCTGTATGATTCGTGCCACTTAGACGTTATGTTATTCCCTGAGCTGTTAGGATTAGTTTCACAATAAACTTACATGCTCATGTTGCAGGTTTTTTATTGCGGACTGTACAAAGATCGAAATTGACCATACAAAGAAAGAATTCACTTTCTTTGCATACGAGTGATAGGTTTATTTGGTGCAACTAGAGTTCCCATGATTAAGATACTTATTTTTTCTTCAATACTGTTATCAACATGACAATATCTGTGCATTGTGAAGTGCTGCCACTCAAAACTTTTAAGGATTATTAGTTACTCTTTCAAAATCGCAACGATATCCGAAAGGATATGCATATAGAGAGAAGTCGACCATTTTGCCATATTCTAACATCAAATATGTAACTCAAACATGGAGGATTCAGAAAAGCTTCATGGAATTTGCTCCTTAAGTATGCATCGAAACAAGTACAGCAATGAGGCTTTTCCCTCTGTATCTTACTACCGTAACTGTAAAGTTAAAGTTAGAATATCAGTGGCGTCGTCAGGCCTAATTATTATAGGGGCAATTGATGGCACTCGCTGAACTAAATGTAGTAGTATAAAACACTATGACTTATTGCCCATGTTGAAACTAGAAACCTGCCTGAATTTAAATTTGCATAAAATAGGTTCCTACGGGCACGTTCCATAACGATTTTGTCAACGCAACGCAAAATATTAATCGGCATAGAAGTTAGAATGACTTTTTGATTTTTTTTAATGCTGCGTTTTGATATCCAAAATTTTGCGAAAACTGATACGGAATGACCTCCCCCTAATCTTGTAAAAGTTCTTAACCCATTAGAGATTTTTTAAATATCAGTGTCCTTGAACTAGGTTTGTTACGGACAACGGTAAAACGAATTGCATGGAACATGTTAACTACTTCTAGGCAGGACGGGCATTACCTACATCATTGTTTTAGAATAATCAAAATTCCTATCTAAGCACATTTTCGAAATTCTGGTCAAAAGTGTGTCCCAAACATGTATGAAAAATGCTAGTAGTTAGAAATGATATATTAAAATAACTAGCATTGCTGTGAAACCTTAATGTTGGTTGAATTTACACCATCATTCCTCTCCTTGTTGATTATTTCAGAACCTCGACATATATTCCATACCTGGAAACTCTGATAACATCTCTCAAAACTAGACTTGCAGATAGCAACCAGGTTCTGCTCAAAGCAAGCATTTTGCCTTCTGCTTCCATGCAATACATTGATAAGTTACAGGACGTGGACGGGGTTAGAAAACTAGAAAGTTTTTAAGACCTTGAAAACCTTGAAGCAGAAGGCAGATCGTGGTACGACTTATCGAAAGGCAGAAAAGACATCAAAAATGCTGGTACCTGTTCTTTGACGGCAGAGACCACGTTCTTTTCACCAGAAAAGAAAAAAAAAAAAAAACGTAACCATTTCACCTACAATGTGCACTGTAGAAAGATCATTTAATACTCTCGTCATATGAAAACATGGCATAGGTCCACTATGACTGAAGAATGACTTTCCAGCCTGTATATCCTAAGTGTACACACAGAAAAAACTTAAGGAAATTAATTTGGAAGAGAAAGCTCTCACCAGATTTGGTGAAAAAAAAAAAAAAAAGAAACCTTCGTTTTGCGTTCTCTGAAAACTACACTGCCGGAAAATAAAATTGCAACATCCTGTAAAACATGAGGGAGATTGATGTGCTTCCAGTGTTGGGTTCTTTGGTGATAGTGAAGTAGATGATTAACTGTGTAACAGTTTCGGCTAAGATGGCAGCGCCACCTGTGCCGAGTCTTGTGTTGTGAATTAGCAGAGGCCGAAGATCAGCAGGTGCATGAAAGTAACTCACACAGTAAACACAAGCAAGTGAACATGCCACGACGACGCAATCGTGCTCCACAGTCAAATGAATGAGTTCGAATGGGGTCGTATTGTGGGCCTCAGAGAGGCTGGTTGGTTCTTTCATCGAATCGACAATCACGTTGGTCGTGATGCAGCGGTGCTGGCAGCGATGGATAGTAACCAATTCCCATACCCGCAGAGAAGATTCTGGACGTCTTCGTAGCACGGACGTGCTCCAAGATCGGCGTATTGTGAGAGCGGCATTGCAGACCGCACAGCTACCACGTCAAACATGTGTCCCCTGAAGCTTCCACACGCACTATTGGGAACAGATTACTAGCGGCAGGAATTCGGACATACACACCAATTACCCGTCTACCACTGATGCCACATCATCGCCGTACACGGTTGGCATGATGTCAGCAAAGGAACACCTGGAGGAGGAAATGGCGTTCCGTTGTGTTCAGCGATGAAAGCCGATTCTCTCTCTATGCAAGTGATGGTAGACTGCGAGTGCGACGTCGACCTGGGGAGCGTCTGCTTCCACAGTGTGTGCGTGCAAGACACAGTGGTCCACTCCAGGTGTTATGATGTGGGGTACGATCAGCTACAACTCTCGCTCACCTTTAGTGTTTGTGAATGGGACACTGACAAGCACCTTTTACGTGCAACAGGTGGTAGAACCGGTTTTACTACCTTTCTTAAGACAGGAGGGTCCTGTACTCTTTCAGCAAGACAATGTCCAGCCACATACTGTCCGTGCAACAGAACGTGCTCTGCTAGGTGTGTCCCGACTTCCCTGGTCAGCACGCTCCCCAGATTTATCTCCTATCAAACATGTATGGGACATATGGATCAACTTACAACTGCTCCACGCCCACCCACAACTATTGCTGATTTGCGCGACCAGATCGAGCAGGCATGGCAGAATGTACCTCAAGACTGTATCCGTCATCTCTATGATCGAATGCATGTAAGAATCCGTGCCTGTATTGCAGTTCGTGGAAAATATGCACAGGGTGCGAATTGGAGGGGGGATGCTAGGGATTCCCCCCTCGGAAAAAGGTAACAATTCTTATTTTGTGTAGCTCAAGTAAATATTGCTTATTTGAGTGAAAATTTATGAAACATCTCGCATCTCTAATGTTTTGTACTCGTTAGTAAAACAAATAAATAAATAAACTTTATATTTCAAGTGTGTCGCTACTGATGTTATGCCGATGTGTGTTTTCCTGTATCTTACTCGAAAGAGGGAGGGACAAGTTGCTGTGAGCAAGATCCTTCAATAGTTGAATGCAGACAGGTTGCCACATTGAATTATTTCGCGGGTTTCGCTGTGCACTGTAGCCATTCTAAGTAACCTACGATGTTCACTCGCCAAGAACAAACGACTGAATGACAAATTGTCACTATTGCCGAGGTCATTGACTTCCTTCCACAAGCAAAAGAATGGTTTCCTCCGCAAGAGGGCGGCGGGGGTGGGTCCGAAGTATGCAAGGAAAGTCGAAGGGGGTGGAAAGCTCACCAAATGTTTGAGTCTGCAGTTACTGGAAAAGAACCCGTGTCACCAGATTTAGTCAAACGGATGATGACCTGTATATACTAATATATAGATATATATATATATATGTACAGAGTAGCGGATCCAGTATATGATCAAGGGTGGGGCTAAACCATAGTTTGCCGTTTTATCCAGTGTAAACCTGAGCGTCAAGGAGGACTCTAGCCCCTATATCCCCCTTGGATCTGCCACTCTATATTATATATATATATATATATATATATATATATATATATATATATATATATATATATATATATATATATATATATATATATATATATATTTGTATTAAGAAGAGATTTCAATATCGAGTAGTTTTTAGTTAAGTTGTGTATGTGTTTGATAACATAGATTAAGACGAATCCAATACGATTTCATTATAAGGATGATAAATCTAGCTTTAAGAGTTGAGTTGATTTTGAGTTTAACGTCCCTTTCAGCAGCGAAGCTATATGAGACGTGGACCTACTGATTAACGTGGAATCCGAACAATATGAGCTCCCGCCGGGAATCGAATCCGGGTCTCCCACGCCAAAGGTGCGTACGCTAACCGCTTAGCCATGAAGGAGCTCCTCTAGCTTTAAGAGAAATTGTACTTACGGAAATAACTTCTTTCATAGAAGCTTAATGGTTGTATCTAGATCCTCTTCCACGTTCTAATGAATGTTAAGCTACTGATTCATAGCTATCTCAGATGGGCTTGTAAAGAAGTATTGTTGTCGGACCCGTAGGAGCATTAAGTGTTTCGAAGTCATGTGGTGTCATTGCTTGGAAAACAATGAAGCGTCAAAAAAACAATTTTAGATTGTTTCGAAAAAAAAAAATCGATTTTTCAAATAATTCAGAAAGTAGTAACCGGAAAACGGAAGCGAAAAGTGTGGCTGTAACGACCCAAGGTGATGAGCGTGCGATTAATTCAGAAAATTCAGAAAGTGTTACCAGCTGTAGAAGTATGAAACCGGAATTTCCCAATAGATGGTGTTCGCGTCAGTTGAAACACCGTAAGACCGCTTGTGCAGCGCCAGCGTCTGCCTCTCACAGTTGACGAAGTGTGACAACACGCAGTAACCAAGTTGAATGCATCCATAAAGTTTGCTACAACTTCAAACATGTCGAGTTTTTTGCCTACGAACTATGATTTGCTGACAGCATTGGTGTTTTGCTTTCATTTGAAGAAAACTGCAGCGGAAGCGCATAGAATGCTTGTCGAAGCATACGGTGCGCATGCTCTTGTGAAAACTCAGTGCTTCGAGTGGTTTAAGAAGTTCAAAAGTGGTGATTTTGATGTGCGAAACGAGGCGCGTGGGAAACCACCGAGAAAGTTTGAAGACAAGGACTTGCAAGCGTTATTGGATGAAGACGATACTCAGACTCAACAAGAACTTGCGGAACAATTAAATTTGACGCAGAAAGCTATGAGAAAGATCCGGAAAGCGGGCAAATGGGTCCCAGATGTGCTGACCGAAAGACAACAAGAAAATCGAAGAACCATTTGTCAGATGCTGCTCGCTAGATATCAACGCAAGTCATTTCTCCATCGGATAGTTACAGGGGATGAAACGTGGATATATTTGCAAAATCCCAAGCGTCGTAAATCATGGGTGAATCCAGGCGAACCATCGATATCCACTGCCGGACCAAATCGGTTTGGCAAAAAGACAATGCTCTGCGTGTGGTGGGATCAAAAGGGTGTTATCTATTATGAACTATTACAACCTGGGAAACCGTTAACACGGATCGTTACCAACAGCAAATGATCGCTTTACACCAAGTCGTACGTGACTAACGACCGGAATATGCAAAAAGGCAACAACATCAAGTCATTCTGCTCCACGACAATGCCTCCTCACATACAGCAAAACGGGTCACGGATACCATCAAGGAGTTCGGTTGGGAAATACTAGCGCATGCGGTTTACTCACCAGATTTGGCCCCGTCCGATTACCATCTGTTCGCCTCATTGGGACATGCGCTTGCCGGCAACACTTCGAGTCGTATGAAACTGTACGACAATGGCTCGACGACTGGTTCGCTTCAAAGGAAGCAGTGTTTTTTTTTGGCGTGGCATTCATAAGCTGCCGGAGAGGCTGCGACAAAAATTTATCACTGCCAGTGGAGATTATTTTGAATAAAATGTGTTTGCTCATTGTCACATAACAGCAGTGTCATTTGCACAACAAGATTCCGGTTTCATACTTCTACACCTGGTAATTTAAGTGAAGATACAAATGAAACTTGTGCACAGTTATTGGAGGTTGTGTTGAGAAGCAAAAATTTGAAAAATGGAAGCAAAATCGACCCTGGTTGAGTGCAAAACATAGTAAGGAAGTGGTTTGTTCGTATTGTAGTGATATGCAAAATCTCGGAGTTTTCAAGAACATCAATACGCGAGTGGAACTTACATTTGTGAACGGAGTTGTTGCAAAAAACAGTAAAAAATTAAATATTAACATATCAGACCACGCGAAATCTAACTATCATATAGATTGCGCGGGAGTTTTGGAAAAGAGACAAAGGGATATGCTAAAATCATCGTTATCCAACAGTATGTCTTTGTGGGAGAAGCAAAATAAATCGAAGGTGGAACTGACTTCACATAATTTCCGCATTGCCTATTTGTTGTGTAAGCGAAATAAACCTTTTAAACTCTTTAAAAATGTATGCACTTACAACGCCTTAACGGGGATAATATGGGACAAATGCTACATTCAGAACATTCTTGCGCAAATATAATTAATTTCACAGCTAAGAAAATACAGGAAACTAATTATCCATATTGTATACTCAGGCAATATTTTTAGCATTTTAGTAGACGAAAGTACCACAATTTCGAACAAATCTTGTCTAATAATGTATGTTCGTACTCAGTTTGATGGGCAAGCATGCATATATCCTATCTTACAGGTAGTTCAATAGGGACACTATAATGGCGCATCAATTCTCAAGAACAGATTTAATTCAAATTTAATTGTAATACACTGCCTAAATCAGGTTAGAGCTCGCCATTCATGACGTAATGAACGGACAATCAACTTCTCTTCATTTTAAGTCCTTTATAGATTCCACTGTTCAAATTACAAAAGTTGAATCAAATCGATCCCCCACTTTCTTCTCAAAACCAACAAAAATTACCAGAGGTATCCCTCAGGGCTCTATTTTAGACCCTACTCTATTCATAATTTACATAAATGATCTGATAAAAACTTTACACCCCACAAAATGCATGTTATATGCTGATGATATATAGTTATTACTGAACAAGACCCAAATTCAGTATTGGTAAAGGCAGGAAAGGTTATAAGCAAAATAGTTACTTGGTTGAATGCAAATAACCTTCTCCTAAATACATATAAAACAGTCGCAATAAACTTTCGTTTTCCAGGAAATAGTCCATCCTTCCCTTCGCTAAACATTAATGGAAAGCAAATCGAGTATTCTAATGCAACAAAATTACTTGATGTTTATATCGATGATGATTTGTCTTGGCAAACCCATGTTAAAACATTAAATAAAAATTTGACTACTTTATGTTTTGCGTTCTTTAGGTTACGTGATAGAGTTCCACGAAATAGTTTATTATCGATATACTATGCAAAAGTTCAGTCACTCCTCAGTTTTGGAATTTAATTTTGGGGGATCAGCCGGATGCAGTCAGGAAACATTTCGGATACAAAAGAAAATACTACGAATAATATTCAGACTAAATAAAAGAACATCTTGTAAACAAATATTTAGATCACAAAAAATTTTAACCCTTCCAAGCCTATACATATATAAATCTATACATTTCGTGAAACAAAACAACAGATGTTTATATAAACAAGAGATATTCATGCATATAACACGCTGCAAGTGAACATTTACGTAGTACAACAAAATTACTCCAAATATCAAAGAAAAAATGTTTATTTAAATTGTACGAGACTTTATAATATGTTACCATCACATTATACAGAGGTAAATTTTAATACCCAAAACAAAATCCGTACTCTGTTACTTTCTAAAGCATATTATTCAGTTCAGGAATTTGCAAATGATAACGATGTATGAATATGATGTAACGATGTAACAAATTTAATATGTGATGTTTGTTTATAATTTTGTACTACAAATGGTGTAATAAGTTGTAATTATAATTTGCATTTATATACATATGACAACTGTAGAACTTATAGGAGTACTCTCCATATTGTAAATCAAAATAGGCAAAATAAATAAATTATACACCCTTTTCTCAGCAAGTCCACAGAATTAACGCCATTTAGAAATTGTTGCACAGAAACTTCATTTTGAATTACAAAAAATTGATCGTAGTTTTGATATTCGGTGGGTAGCCTCGTCCTGTTCTACAGTCACGGTTGTATTGAGAGATGATTCTGCTCTTGTTCACTTTCCTAATGAATGTAGTACGGATGATACATATTCGTCAAAAGCTCGAGCTAAGTTTCATGGAATGTATGAAGTAATGTCAAAATGGTCTTTTGTCATGCAGATTTGTTTGTTCAAAGACATTCTAGATACTATCAAACAATTATCATTCTACTTACAAATGAGGTCATTAAACGCAATTATTGTAAATTCTGAAGTTCAGCGCACCATTCGTGCCCTAAGTGCAATGAAAGACTTACCTGGGCTATATCTTAAACCAGCCACACAGGAATACGAAGAGAAAATGACGTTTAAGGACTTGGAAATTAAGTCTCCCTCAGCCACTGAAATACAGAATTTTGTATCGTTTCGGAAACAGTTATTGCAGGGATTTATTGACAATATTGTTGCGCGATTTAGTGACTCCAACAACTTCATAAAAACTTGTGAAGTGTTGAACCAAAGGAAGTGGCCAAGCAATGAGAACGAACTAATCTTATTTGGTGATGAACAAATACAAACTCTGTGTGTTTTTGTGAAAATGGACCTATCTGATAGTAGCAATTCTTTGTGGTTAGTAATGAAGGACTTCAGGGAAGACAAAGAAAACAAGAACATATTGTCGGTTGGTGCTTTGTTGAAACAGTTGATGTCAAGAATTGATGCTGTGCCTGTATCGTCAGCAGAGTGTGAGCGTGGCTTTAGTAGAATGTATATAGAAACTTTGTCGTCACTAATGTTCATCTCTATTAATAGCCCCGCTTTGGAAGATTTTTCGGCTACAAAGTATGGTGCCATGTGGATCATGTGGATCATTCCGCAAGTGACAAATCTTCCCGTAGAGAAACGGATCAGTCTTCTACACATGCAAGTAAGCTGTTTATTTCGTAGGAGATAAGAAGTCAATAAGAAAGGTAAGATTTCTTACCTATTTATGAAGTTATGTGTTCTTTAAGTAATATACTAAATTAAGATTTAGAATACATATTTTATAAATACCATAGATGAAAATTTAGAGTAGGCTATCCTTTTACAACGGCTTGTGTAATAATTTTTGTCGTGTAGAGTTAGAAGTTACTTTTCTCAAGTTCTGCTACGGTAATTGTCTTTATGGTAGAGAAATTGAAGACTCTCAGGCATATAAATTATATTTTATTTAAATTTTACCCAATATTAGCATGTAACTATTATTAAATATTTCTCCAACACTACTCTGAGTGGGTTATTTAGTTTTTGAGTTTAGCGTCCCACGGTTATGCCTGGATGACTAAAGGAGACGTGGATTTACTGATTATAGTGAATCCGAACCACTTTTATCGTTCAACAGTACCCCCAGCGGGAATCGAACCCGGGACCACGCGCACAGAAGGCAGGCGTGCTAGCCACTAGACCAAGCGTGTGTCCACTGTTCTGAGTGAGTGACTCACTATTACGCAACAATGAGAACTAAGCTCGCATTTATGTAGAAAGACTATCTAATACTACATGTAGTTCTTTTCCGATTCGATTTCATTTGTATTTTGCTAAATGGGAGTTAATTTGCTTATATCTGCAGACTCTAAGCATAGATGCTTTTCTTTCTTCAATTTATATTATTGACTTTGCGTGGCACCAGCTTCGTGCTGATAGAACTGAGTCAAATGATCCTTGCTGAACATATAGATAGAAGTGATCCTTAGCGAAGAAATGATTGAGGAAGGAGACGGCTTGGGTGAAACCATATAAGACAGCGTCCTGATATTCTACTGCTGACTAACAAGATTAAACATTTTCGATTGAAAAAATGAAATGAATTTGAGTTTTACGTCCCATGGTTATGCCGGTTAGGCTAAAGGAGACGGTGATGATGAGTAATGAATGAAATGGTGGAATGAAGAAAGTGGGAGGAAACGGGAGAACCCCGAGAAAACCCACGAGCACGGTGTTTGTCCACCACAAAGTTCACTTGGCGGGGGCTGGGATCGAACCCGGGACCCCAAGCAGCAGAGATGAACTCTTTACCACTGAGCCACCGCGGCCCCATCGATTTTTTTTTCGATTGAATCTGCATCGAAGATCAAATTAGTTTTTTCAACTGAAATATTTTTTTGTACTTATGTCCCATGGTCTTGCTCTGTAGGCGATTAGTAAAAGAAAATTGTTAAGTAAGAATTGGTGGAATGATAATGTGAGGGAAACAGAAGAACGTCGAGAAAATCCATGGACACGATGTTGTACATCACACTCATACATATCTTAGGTTTTAATTGGGAGTTCTCGCACCATTGTACTCCTAACATTCTGAGAAACAATGATGAACATTCAGATGTAGCATTTTCGTGAGTTTTAAAAGACGGGAAAGAATTGATAATCAAACTATGAATAACTTTACTCCAATCGGAAATTAAAATTCCGTATTTTTATTCCACCCACCAAATATTATATATATATATATATATATATATATATATATATATATATATATATATATATATAGGGTGTTAATGAACTATACCGACAAATTGTAAGGGGTGATTCCTCACATCAAAATAAGAGAAAAAGTACATATGGACCTGTGGGGGAAAAGTGCATAGTTACAGAGCTAGGGCTGTCCAAAATCGCGAAAAACCCAAATTTCAAAAGGCCCTATTTCGAGTTCGAAAAACTGTGGATGGTGATCCTTATCAGCGTAAAGGAAGTCACGCACACACAATTCAAAAATGCATCTATCATGAATGTTCAATGGGTGTACAGAGTAATCCTTTCAGTGTGAAATTCCCAGACATGCCATCAACCGAATTTTGAGATATGCTCTGACTTTATGATTGGTCCAAAGTAGGCAAACGATAAGCTTTGACAACAGTGAACACGGAATTGTTTGGCGGGATGTCGGAAGTGTTAAGGATCGTAAGCAGCACGGTCTCTCGAACACGGGAAAACGATGCTGCGATGTTTTCTTTCTCGCTTATAAGTGAAGAAAACTTGAAATATACCGTGACGAAATACATCGCAGCACACGTCATTCCGAACACACAAAAAATGAAGCTGCCGGTTCCTAGCACTTCCGACTTTCCTCTTCTGTGATAATACTTGGGAGAAAATACATGGATCAAAGAGATTTATATGATATGCCATGTAAGTCTTCCATGTTTGGGATTGTAGTTGTCACTTCGTTATCATCCGATGTAATCTCTCTCACATGTGACGATATAAAAGCAAAATGCATCAAGATTCCAATTGACGAAAAATCTTGGGTTGTTTTTCCATTATTACATTGTTTAACCTGCAGAAAATATAATGCCTTTTTCGTGAAATATTCAGTTCACCTTGAAGTGATTGGAGGTAGTTGGGCTATCAAAACCGAGTTGCACTCATGTGTTTGCTATGAAATATATGATTAAATCTTGTAAACATTTCTTAGGTTAGGTTAGAGCTGAAATGGTTTCAACTGATTCGTTAACAGTTTTCTGCTAGAAGCAAACTGGACTCATAAACAAAAGTTGCTTATACGTTCAGCTGTACAGCTATGGGGGAAAAAAATATTATATTTTTGCATGCTTAAACTCTTTATACATCTGTGTTATTCGTTTTTACCTGTTATAGAATTCCATACCGTCAGTGCAAAATGTCTGAAGAAAAGATTCCAGAGGCACAGTATTATGTTGTTGAATTCTTCGACGGGATACAACTAGTACCGGTTAATTGGTTACTAGATGGGAAAAGAAAATGCTATTGGCCGAACTACAGCAGTTTTACAAAATACTATAAGGCAGTAGAGGAGAAATTAGAACCAAAAGAAGACTGGAGTATCCATAGGGTTTATGAAATTATTGGTCAATCATGTGTATTTTAATATTTTCTTCACCATTTTCTTAATTATATAAAGACTTCGATTCTTTATATGGATTTTTTAAAGTTTGAATTTATTAAACTGAAAAGAAAAAGGAAAAGAAAAAAAATGTCAAACGTACAATATTTTACAATAATATCTGTCACAAACAAAAAGTATAAGATGTTTTATATTATTGTAGATATTAAGGGTCTTTCATACAGCAAAATTAAACTATACTAATTTTAGAGCATTTCTGTAATATCCTCAAAATCGATAAAAAATAACTTGAAAAATGGAAATGTAGTGCAATAGACAATATTATTGTGCATGTCATACCGTTATCACGACTCATCTATCTAATTTTGCTGTGTAGTTATTAATAGATGCGGCATGGATTTGTGAGATACACCTATAAGCTGCAAAGGGACGGCTAGGTGATTCGTAAAAATGCAAAATATAGTCTAGCGCACTGGGTTTACACTGTTCAATTTCTTTTCTTTTTTTTTTTTTTTTTTTAATCTCTTTTGAAGATATTACAGAAAAACTGTAAAATTAGTATAGTTTAATTTTGCTGAATGGAAGATCCTTGGAAATCGTAATAAAAATGAGACTGTAAACTAAGTTGTGTTTGCAATAATTGAGCATGCTTGGTGAGAGTAATAGTAAATTCCAAGATCATATATTTGCTTTCAAAAACCTACCACTTGTGGATCAATTCCTCGCTATGACATTCTTGCATTTTTTATTCTTACATTGAAAAACACTCATGTGATAACCTGTTAAAGTTTATCCATAGAGATGTAATACTTTATTTTACTCACTTAGAGCGAACGCTCTGACCATGAGGCTACGGGAGAAACCACGAAAATTTTATTGTAACATTTTATTTAGAAAAAATCCGGCGCCTTATAATGAAGCAAGGTAACACCAACGTAAATTACAGAAAGTAGAGACAAAGAATATTTTACTTACGATTTGGTCTGTTCTAAGTAGCGGATAGTTTCTATTAAGATTGTTTAAATCTATTTATTGCTTTACTTATTCAACGGCATCAGTGATATACTGACCATTTGATATTTGTGACATCGTATACGAAACTTACGGTATTTTCTAAAAAAAAATCAAGAACGTAATACCGATTGGTTTAAACTTTTGTTTGTCTCACCTGGAGTTCATGATTAAAAGTATTTATATTAGATCATTTATTTAATCACAAAATGTATTTAAAATACAAAATAGTTTTCAGAAAGTAACTTATTCTTTCCATTTAATATTTTCAATGATTAAATTTCATTGTTGTATTTAAGTATCTATATTAATATTTAAATTATAAGTTGGACAAATTTAAAAAATCATAACACATACATACATATACATCAACACATACATATACAAAAAAATTTTCGCCTACCATTTGGTTGTTAATTGTTTAATTACACTTACTTTATAGGTAACTTACTGATTAGAAAAAATAAAATCAACCCTACTTGATACTAAACACGTTTAGAATAGAATTTGCACGTTTTACGATGTATTTTCATAAATATATAAAGAATTTAATGGAAATTTGTTTATGTGTAAAATATTTCCATTGTTGCATTGTTATTTTTTATTATTGTAGATCTCTCTAACTTTATTTCCAAATTTCAATGCTTTTAGCGTACTAGACGCCGTCAGAAATTACAAAAGAAAAATCTCTTCTAGTTCTTTACCAGTGGGTAACGTGCCCATAATAGCGGCTACGTTCCCTCGTTGAATGGCCATGCTAATGCGTTGAATTAGAAAAGATTTAGCTCGAGTGTCTCCTGTAATAGCCGTACTTTCATTAAAACATTTTTTAGGTATATTGTATTGAATTATGAGGGATATAATTAACTTTTGTAATATTATTGGGAAGAAGCTTATACGGCCTGTCTCTTTCCCTAATTGTGAAGTTACCAGTTTAAATATTATGTTCTTTATTTGGTTTGTTACTTATTATATGTCAACGAAGGAACAGGCTTAGTGGAAAATTCCAATTGGTAATATGTGATGTGGAAGAAACCCAAGGGTAACACAATGTCAGAAGAATGTTTCAAAACTGGATAAAATAAGTTTCTGGAGATACTGCTAAGAAATAGTCACCAGGCCTTACACGTGATCAGTACAGTTGTACCAGCTATCAATGCATATTTTTTTTAAATGTGTAACAAAAAACTGTGTACGAAACTGAAAACACTTGTAGTATACATGCGCACGCAGCCGTAGTGTTGAGTACATATATGGGTGTATATGGGAAATTAACATTGTAAGCCAAAGTCCAAAACAGTCATGGGACATGACGTATATTGCGGAAAATTGTCACGTTTTCACGCATCTGTATATATGTGATGTGTACTAAAAAGTTGATGTAACTTCGTTGACGCTCGTTGTAGACAGAAGTCCGCCAGTTAACCTGTTTCGCTTTTCTTAATTCTAAATTGCTGACGGACTTCAACTTGTACTGATATTTTTCTCTTCGATACAATAAATTGGGCTTTATAAGTTGTGTTCTTATTCTGACGAATTACTACCCCAAAACGTATCTGTCCACAGTTGGAATGAAATATTTTTAAGAGTTTATAAGAAAGTTGTCGCTCGCTTATTAACTACTATTGACTGCTGTGAAGTGCGATCCGCTCGCGTACGTAGCTGTGACAGATAAATATTGGTGTCAGGTGTGGGGTAGTCTGGTAGCAGGGTTGGCAAAAACCATGGTTTTTATTAAAAAAACAAAAAAACCCGGTTTTTTTGGTTTAAACCAGGTTTTTATGGTTTAAATGATTTGCTCTATATATTCATATCATATATGGACAGAAATAAGTTTGTTTCGCCTTGATATTATGCAACAACCGGTTTATGCTGGAAGGAGTCACATAAGCTTAAAGCGGAATAAAAACCGCTTCTCTAGTTACATCCGAGAGAAATTGTCCTCCATTTGAACTCGGAACTAGGACTAATTGGCCACAAATGCGATACGTCTGCCGACTCACTCATGAAGGAATCCTGATTTAAAAAAATAAGTTGTACTGATCTTTACATGCTTCTTAATATAACTGTCAAGAGTCATTTCAGAAGGACAAAAAGATAAACAGTTGCACAAGTGAAACCATTACACAGAATTACATATGAACAATTTCAAAGTACGACGGAGTACAGAAGAACTAATTTAGTTCAAGTTAGTTAACAACGACTTTTATTGGTCCAAATTAAAGAAATACACCGACTTAATCTGCATATCAATAAGAAAAGTGAATAAAGATACGAAATATTTGAGTCCACTTGTGCTCAGACTCATTTATACATAAAAAGATACCAAAGATACTTATTTCACTAAATGCCTCTCGTGGGGTCTCTATGACCCCCCCCACACACACACACAAAAAGTACGGCATTTTCGATGTATTTTATCAATAGTAAACATTGAAACGAAACAATATTTAGAATTTTTCTTAGATTGCAATTACATAACAATAATAACAACTACAAAAAAAAAATCACAAAATAAACATTTATAAACTTGTAAAAAAAAAAAAAAGTTCCTTTTGTAGTATAATCTTTTTGAGTAATGAATGGGGAATTTAGGTCCGAATATAATACGAATAATATACGGGAGTAAAACGTGATAACCCACAAATGTGTGTTCATCAAGATTTTACAAACACTTACACTTTTACGAACATGTTTTTTTGGTTTTTGGTTTAAACCAGTTGGTTTTTTTGAAAAAAACAGCTGGTTTAAATCATGGTTTAAACCACCTTGGTTTAAACCAGCCAACCCTGTCTGGTAGCTAAAAGAATAAAAGGAGAAAAGCCCAGTGGCCAGCCGTCCTGAGAAGAAGATCCACTTGCCCCCCCCCCCCCCAAGAAAACTAGATCGTCAGAGGATCGAGCTGTGGGCCCGTGAGGAGGGGAGCTAGGTACCAGCCCGAAGATTGTGCCTTGTATCCTGAACTATTGCCAATTGCAGGAGTGAAGTTGGACATCGAGAAGAAGACACATACAGCACAGGATAGTAATTCGCATCACGTGAGTTATTTTACATCTCATACACACCATAGACTGGCTTGGGACAGTGTTTTTGTTTTACACAACCAAATTCTCTGGTGGGAGGAATTCGTAGGACTACATCACAGCGCCCTACCACAGAGAGGATATTAGTGCATCTTTACACAGGACAGATTATGTAAGTACAATATATTTTAACTATTCTTAATAAAAGAAAAATTCTGTGTGTGTCCCCGAAAGTTGAATTGTGTTTCATCTCCGCGGATTTAAGGTAGAGGTGAAATAGTAGGGAAAAATTTGAATCACGAAAAGTGTACAAATTGGGAGATAGTTATTAATCCATACAATTTATGCCTTTTAGGGGAAATAAAGTTTTATTTCTGATTAGTAACAATATTTGTTAGGGCAATTGTAATAGTTCAGAACAGGGTCAGTTTCGAGAGCAGTAAGATTGTAAATTCAAAGTAAACATGACAGATAGTAGCACGACTGATTATTGAAGTATCTCCGATGCCTTGAGACTTATAACTGTCTCTTTTTCCGGAGATCGAGATTTGTTAGGAGAGTTTTTAGCCAATTGTGACGCGGCTTTCGAGTTGGTTGATCCAACGAAGCATGCTTAGTTGTTGAAATTTGTCAAGTCCAGAATTACGGGGCAAGCTAAATCTAAAATATTAGTTCGTAAAGCAACAGATACTTGAGCAAAGGTCAAAGATATATTAAAGGAAAACTATCAAGTGCGACGAACTGTCGACTATTCCGCTTGCCAGTTGTTTAAAGTTAGACAAAAGAAAGACGAAAGTGTTGCCAACTGGGCGAGCAGAATTGACACATTACAAAGTCATTTACGAGAGGCAGTGGCTCGTGTAATGCATCCTGACTTTCTTCCAGGAGCCATGAAACTAATTGAAATAATGGCTAAAGCTAGTTATGTACAAGGAATGAGTAGTGATAGGTTACAGATGATAATCAGAAGTAAGTCAGATGATGATACCCTGTTAGGTACTATAGTAGAGATGTCATTGCAAGAATCTGAAATGTTGTCGCAACGTAGAGAAAACGGAAAACAGTCCAATACTAAAATTCACCGTAAAAACCCTAGATATTGTTTGTTTCTCATGCAGGGCTAAAGGACATAAGGCTAAGAATTGCAATTTTTCGACTAAAAGAACCACTGGCTCTCGTAACAAAAAGATAAATTCTTGTTCTTCCTCCCTCAACATCCCTCAAAATCGGACCATACCGAAGAAAATCTAAACCACACCCAGTGCTGTTGTAACGAAAGTAACGAAGTAAGTGCTCATTGTTATACTTTATATACTGTAGATGAATCCCCGGGTAATTGTAGTAGTTGTTCGGTTAGAAACAACACAGTTGGGGGAAATGGGAAATTCCCCGAGATATATGAGATAGGTATACCTAGTAGGGAGAGGGAGGACGAAAGTGCAGTGACCTCCCAGAATAGTGAGTCGAAGGAAAGACTCCCAGAGCAAACGGATTCTGAGGACAGAAGGGTTCTGTCATGGGAAATGGCGTCAGACTCCGTTGGACATGGGAAACCAGTGCCAAATAGAAGGAACAAGACAGGCCTACTACGGCCTTCAAGGGGACATGGTGGTTTCATAGAAGGTAGAAAGGCAGTATCCTCAGTGACCAAAAAAGTAGGTTTACATACGCCGGAAAACTATTACAGGGTGTAGGTGTTGCAACCGACCAACACCCTAATTACTGTTTACGGCCTCACCAGGGAAAAGGTTGCGAACACCTCAAAAAGAAATTTGGGTCGGAGTCTATTGTACTCGTTACTATAGAGGAATTACCTTACATTAAACAGCACATAGAGAAATCTGCATCAGTATCTACTAGAAATTTTGCCTGTCTTAGTTTGTTATCCTGTAAACTAAGAAGGAAAATTTGTAAACAGCACAAACTTAAGTTTAGCGGTATTAATAACGCAGTTGGTTCTAATTTAGGTGTAATTGGCCTTACCTTAAATATAGACAATAAAAGGTACACACACAAGTTTCCAGTGGTAGAAAAAGATAAGAACTTCAAACCTCATAAAGGATTGTTAGGGAGAGACTTCCTATGTAAGTACCAGTGTGTTCTTGATTTTCGTTGTCCTTCCCTTTCTGTCATAGTTTGTAACCCTAGTTCTCGACACTGAGAGGGGAAGGTTTATTGCCACAGCTTCAACAAACTTCCTCGAGTCCTGACCTTACCCACCCTCCAGACAGTGCACAGTCGTGTTGTAATCAAACAGTGGTCTGCAGTTCCCTTAGTAGAGAGAATGACATGTTTATGAATTCTAAGATAACAGTGCCCTCCAGATCACATGGAATTTACTACCTCCAGTCAGTACAGTCTGATAAATTAGGTTTTTTAGAAAAAAGAGATTAAACCAGGAGTCTTTTTAGGAAACTGTGTCACTAGAGCAAATAGTTATCAGTGTCCTTGTCCCATTTTAAATATCAATGAAACGGAAGAACATCTAGTTATCCAACCTATAGAATTAATGTCGTTACAAGACTGAAGTAATGTCATCTCCAAAATATTTTATTGGAGCTTTACAAATAGAGGATGACAAGGCAAAACCACTAGTTGAGAGGCTTTCTTTGTTAGACTCCATGCTCAGATTAGAACATCTACCACCTCGAGAAAAAGAAGAAATACTAGACATTTGCCATGAATATCACGTTTTTTATCTTCCGGGAGATAAATTGACTTGTACTAATACTGTAGAAAATGAAATAGTCATAGACCCTAAGCATAAAGGGGAGGTGATTAACCGCAAACCATATCGGTTGCCACACGCACGTAAACAAGAAATTGAAAAGCAAGTGCAAGAGCTATTAGAACAGGATATCATTGAACCATCTACTAGTGGCTGGAATACGCCTATTTTTCTTATAGACAAAAAATTAGATGCATCGGGCGTTAGAAAATATCGCCTTGTTTGTGATTTTACTTCACTAAATAAACTTTGTGTTCCTATACGGTTTCCTTTACCAAACATACAGGAGGTCATTGAATAATTAGAAGGATCTAAATACTTCACTTCGCTGGACGCCACTCAATCCTACTTTCAGGGCCAAATCAGGGAATCAGACAGGCCAATGACAGCCTTTAGTGTCAATTATAATAAATACCAGTATAAACGAATGTGTTTTGGGTTGTCTCAAGCGCCGAGCACATTCCATAGGTTAAAGAATACAGTTCTGTCAGGGTTACAGGGGACAATATCTTGACGATTGTATAATTATGGCGCCTACTCTCGAAGAACATAGCAGGAGACTTAGAAGTGTTTTACAGAAATTTCGAGAACATCATTTCCAGTTAGGTCCCTTAAAGTGTGAATTTCTGAGACCTGAACTTTTGTATTTAGGCCATTGTATAAGTAAAGATGGGGTAAAACCAGACCCACGCTTAGTTGAGAAGGTTCTCAATTATCCAGTGCCCCAAACAAAGAAGCAAGTAAAACAATACTTAGGATTGTGTAATTATTATCGTCGTTTCGTAGAAAACTATAGTCGCATTACTGCCCCTTTGACTAACCTTTTGAAGGACAAGGTAGAATTTACTTGGACCCCTAAGCAACAATTGGCTTTTGATACCTTGAAGCAAAAATTGACCTCTTACCCTGTGTTACAGTATCCAGATTTCTCAGTCATTCATAATCACGACAGATGCCGCTCACAATGGCTGCGGCGCTATATTGTCACAAGGGGAAATAGGAAAGGACCTCCCTATATATTATGCTAGTAAAATGTTCAACAAGGCCGAACTGAATTATTCCGCGAAGGAAAAAGAAATCGCTGCAATACTGTTTGCGGTCAAGGTGTTTAGACCATATATTTATGGTACTGCTTTTACTTTAGTTACAGATTGTAAACCGTTGACATGGTTATTTCAAGTTAAGGACCCTAGTTCTAGATTAATGAAATGGAAATTACTACTTCAAGAATATGATTATACCATAGTGTTCAAACAGGGGAAGAAAAATTCAAATAATGACGCTTTAAGTAGGATGTATCCTGTAAATGAGGAATCTACACAGGAAGAAAAAGAAAACACTGTTACCTTGGAATCAAACCTCTCTAGCGATGAATTAGATGTAGATTCCCGACTATCAATTTTACATGAGTTTCATACCAGCCCGTTGGGTGGTCATATAGGTAGGGATAAACTGTACGAAAGAATAAAAACTCATTTGCAATTGAAAGGGATAGCTTTAGAATCTTGGCCTAAATTAAAGGAAGAAATAGAGAAGTTCATAAGATCTTGTGACTCGTGTCAACGGAACAGAAACACTCAGGCTCGGATAAAGATGCCAATGGTCATAACTGACACTCCCACTGGCGTATTCGAGAAGGTATCATTGGACATAGTGGGAATCCTCCCTAAAACTATCAATGGAAATAAATATTTGCTCACAGTGCAAGATCACTTGTCAAAATACTTAGTAGCTATCCCCTTGACTAATCAAGATGCTGAAACTGTTGCTCAAGCATTTGTAAATAATGTAGTATTAATCTTTGGCATTCCCCAAAAAGTCCTTACAGATTGTGGTACTAATTTCCTTAGTAAGCTATTTCAAAGGGTAACTAAATTACTAGGCATTGATAAATTACATACTTCGGCGTATAGGCCTCAGAGCAATGGTGCACTAGAACGTAGTCATGCCTTTTTAACTCAGTTTCTTAGACATTATGTGTCAGAGAACCAATCAGATTGGGATCTGTGGATACGATATGCCACTTTTGAGTATAATGCCACAGTGCACTCTTCCACCTCACCCTTGAAGATGTTATTTGAGAGGGTTGTAAATATTCCAGGATGTTTACAAAGAACTCCTGTTGAAGAGCAATATGCTTATGATGATTATGACAAGACCCTTAAAAGGAAAATGCAAGAGACATACTCAATTGCTAGAAAACAATTGGTTCAGTCTAAGGAAAGAAATAGAGTATTATGACCGAACTCAGAACATTATTTGTTTCAACCGGGAGAGAATGTATTGCTTTATGACGAGACTGTGCGTAGAGGGCGTTCGAAAAAGTTAGGTTCCTTTAGGCGTGGCCCGTACTCAGTAATTAAAGTTAATGATTCAAATTGTACAATTTGAATGGGAAAACAAGAGGCAACCGTGCATGCTAATAGGCTTAAGTTGTATCACTAACGGAAAGGAGTATTGATTAGCCTTATATATATATATATATATATATATATATATATATATATATATATATATATATTTCCAGGGTGCGAATTACCGGGGGGATGGGGGATTTCCCCCCAATCACATTTTGTTCCCCCCCAAAGAAATCAACTGAAGTATCCGCACCGGGGATGCTCGCTTTCCCCCCAAACTGTGCTTAGTATAACACCAAATTTTACTGATTTTTGTCATTTCTTGGAAGTTTAATCTGCTAGCTGTATTTCAAAATAAGAAACGTAAACTATTCAGGTTTGGTCATTTCTAACATCCTCACTATTTTCACCATCGTTTAGTTGAACTTGACGTTAAACTCATAATCAACTCAACTGAACTCTGTTCTTATGACTCCAGTTGTTACTTGCAACCTCGTATTCTTCAGTTAATCGTCTTTAGTGAATGTACCAACTGCGCACAACAAAGTTACATATAAATTTCTAAATTCTCTTAGCGGTTATCCAAGAGGAACTAAACAAATAAGGCCTTATGCAGAATCGTTTTGACGTATGATTAGCTTCATACTAAAAGTCTGACTACTGCAGGAGACTTATGTTAGTCGAACTCTTTAGTATGGTAGTAATTCTGCGTCAAAATGACTCTGCATAAGACCAATACCATCTTGCATCATACTTGGTGTATGTCATAGTCATATTCATCCTCAATATTTGTATCATTATCATCTTGTTTACTTTTTGTTATTAAATCATTTTCTATATCACTTAGGCCTATATCATTTTCCAGTTTATTCTTTGTTAGCACATGATCCTTATTCACTAGGGGTTTGCGTCTTCGCAATTCAAAAGTTGCATTTAATTTGCGGCTGGCACAGCAATTATAATGTCTATCAGCAATTTTTTCTTTCGTTGCGAGACACAAATTTTCCAAAAGTAATTGCTATGCAAATTACCGCAAACTAATACGCAAATTTTACGTTTCGTCGACGCAAACAGCTAAGGAAATAAATGAAAAAGTGGATTAGCATTAGCCCACATGACCAAGAGTTGGGACGCCACCTTTTAATACCCTAGCTAGCTATCATGTAGAAGACAATACGAGACAAAACAAGGAAAATAGCGCGCATTTCACTTGTATGGTTGCAGCAGTGTAGTGAAATCGGACTGTACTGTGTGATGTCAAAATGAAACGTACGAGCATCCGTGATTATCTAACTGTTATAACAAGTAAAAGAACAAAAGAGGATAATTCCGGAAAAGTCAAAGAAATAGTACAAGAGCGTGTGGATATTTCCAGTGATAAAGATTTTTCAGAACATGATGCGGGTAGTTCGACAAGTGCACGTGATGGTGACAAAGACAGTGGTGATGTGTATAGTTCAAATTCAAATGAAGCTCTCGATAAAAATAAAACATTTAAAATTGGTGGGTGTATAACGAAAGAAAGATTTGAAATATGGCAAAAAACTAGACCGTGGCTAAGTTATAACAGGAATGGTGGTATCGTATGTTCGGTTTGTTCTGTTAACCGTAACATTGTGCAAGATACTAAAGGTAATAAATTTCGAAATGACAACGCCTTTATTACCGGTGTCACTGTGTCAAAGGCGAAAAAGTTGCATGATAAAATTTCAGATCATGGGAAGTGTAAAACGCATTTAGAGCGCATAAATATTGGAGAATTACAAAGCAAAAAATGTATTGAAACCAGCGTTGCGAATAGCATGAAGGTGTGGAAGGAAGTTAATGCCAAAAGATTAGCAGTTACGGAGAAAGTTATTAGAACTGCTTACCTAGTAGCTACTGAGAACTTGTATTTTAAAAAGTTTCGAAGAATTCTGAAATTTGAGGAACTGAATGGTGTTGACGTTGGACGAATGTTATTCTCGGACCATGCATGTAAAAATATTATTCAGTTTATAGCTTCAAAGATGAAGAATAAACTAGTACAATGCTTGAAAACTGATTCTAGTGTTTTTAGTCTTATGATAGATGAAAGTACAACGATTTCTAAGAAGTCGTATCTAATAGTGCATGTTCGCCTACAGTACAATGAAACACCGTACAATTATTTTTTTGATCTCGTCGAGTTAAGTGATACATCTGGAAGTGCTATTGCTGAATCAATATTGGAATTGCTTATTAAAAATGGAGTTTGTGAAGCAGATCTTCGACAGAAGTTGATTGCCGTAGCAACAGACGGAGCTGTGAATATGTTAGGTTCGTATCGTGGTGCAGTGACAAACATTTGCGATAAACTAGAGAATCATAATTTAATTTCTATCCATTTGAAATGCACCTTGTCACAAATACAGGTACATGTTCCATTATATAAAATTTGGAGGTTCGGTGCGCAAATGAAGGCCACAATGAAGAACGTAGGATCTCTCTCCCCATCAGCCATGCGTAAAACTGACCATTAATAATCAAGCTGTATATTAAAGTCTATGAAACGTCAACTAGGTTAAGCAGTATTTAAGAAACAACGTATGAATATCTATGTAATGTTTTTAATTGAGATCAACTCTAAAACTGTTAACAGCCCTTTTTCAAATTACATCTTACAATTGGAACGTATTCATTACGTATTATCTTCTTCTTTATATTTCTATATAATTCTCATACTTCATAATTTATTTCACATATCGTATTTCTTTGAGGACTGTTTCATGAAACTAGAATTAAATTCTCACTAATATATGTATATAGACAATCAATACTAATATATAAACAAAATACTAACCTAGTTGCTCCAGCTCGAACTGATTTTACTTATTTAGTTTGCAGCTGATTATTAAATTTTAAATAGAGGCCTAAACATAAATACAATCATAGTTGGTTTTTAGCTTTCGACATTGGATCCGAGGCTTTACTTGTTTACAGATACATATTTCTAGTATATCTATTGTCAATCAAAATCACAAATGTCTTCTTCACCATATTTGATAATATCAATTTCTATTTAATTTCGATTCGAAAAATGTTTTAATATTCTTTTAGATTTTAATTTAAAGATCATCTGATGCAGACCGGTATGCCTCTCACCATCTTCCAAGAATCGTGTAATGCGACTGTTCAGCTATAAAATAGCGGCGCATTACACATTGTCTAAATCACAAAATTGAGTTAGCGGTTCACGATGTTGTGAAAAATATGAATGAAGTTAATTATTTTAGAATGTTCATGGATTCATTATATTCAGTTTTTTCACAAAGTGCTAAGAATCCCCGTGATTTACAAGAAGTCGCCAAAGAGTTACATGTTCATTTTATGAGAATAGGACGTGTATTTGATGTTCGCTGGCTAACATCATCTTGTCAAGGTGTAACAGCGTTATGGGAAAGCTACGGAGCGCTAGTAGTGTTTTTTGAGAAGTGTTGCGAAGATAGGCGTGCTTCAAAGGAGAAATCAAAATTTCATGAAATGATCAATAAAATGAAGAAGTGGGATTTTGTAATGGAAATGGCCATTATGAAAGACGCATTAGAATGTTTGAAACATCTGTCTTTGTATTTGCAAAGACGAGATGCTTCTCCCATTACAGCAAAATGCGAGTTCCAAACATGTTTACAGACATTGCAATCCATGAAACTAAAGGATGGCCCTAATGTAGTGACTGTGAAAACTGAAATTTCAGAAACCTTGACTTTTAAGGGAATTGAAATTAATCAGCCACCAGAGTGTGATCGCCAAAGAATTAGCACCTTTTGCAAGCAGTTTTACCAGGGGTTAATCGATAATTTGCGGTCGCGTTTAGAGCAGTGTGCATTTGTGAATGATGCTTGTGTGCTTCTACCATCAATGTGGCCTAACAGTGAGGTGGACAAAGTTTTCTATGGTGAAGCAGAAGTAGGAAGACTTTGTAACAGCCTAAAACTTACTGAGGTAGCTCATACAATTCATGATTTCAGAAAATTTAAAGTGTCCAACTTAAAGGATGAACACATGGAAACCCTACTACAGCGAATTAACCTTGTGCCAGTGTCAACAGCTGAATGCGAGCGGGGTTTCAGTGCTGTTAATGTTACTTGCACGGAAGAAAGAAATAGATTAAGTGTGTCAACCATAAGTGACATTCTTTTTATCAAGATTAACGGCCCAGCATTAGAGAAGTTTCCTGCAGCACGTTATGCTGAAATGTGGCTAAAAGAGGGACATCATAGTGCCACTGACACACCGACAGGAAGAGATTCGGCAAATGAGTACGAGGACACAAGGAGAGCAGTATTTAACGACTGATAAGTAAAGGTAAGATTCTTACTTTTAATCATTTTTATCACAAAAGTGCGGTGTACATATGAGGACGTCCACCGTCAGTAGTGTGATATTTTTACGTTTTATTTTTTGAGGAAATTATAAATCTATTGTTTCAAGTAATCAAATTTCCTAATGTATGCTATTATAAGCAAAATTTTGGCAATATCCATCCAGTTTTTGTTATATTTAACCTAATTTGCGTCAGCAGTGCGTCACTTTTCAGATCGATCTAAAGTAGTGCATTACTTTTCTGTACTATATCGCAAAACAATCGTAATCATTTCTTGTTCAAATACAAATCTTAAATAGTATATTGGTGTACAGTTCCGTAGATGGCATACCCTCAAAGTACCTTCCGCGATAGAATAGTAACCGCGATTATTTAATAGGCCAGAACCTACCCTAATGTAAGCTAACCCAACCTACTATCACTATTCGTACATCGACTACTACTAAAATCACGGAACTACTGTAATACTTTCCGTCAAAGTATGCCATGTACGGAACTAGATCCGACCTTTACTAAATGCAGTTTTATACAATTAAAAGTTCACAATCGTAAGTGGTGTGACCAATATTTAGATTCACGTTGAGAAAAGAGCTCTTTGTCAGGTAAAGAATTACCCCATTTATGAAGGACTATGATTAATTAGCAGTTTGTATAATATCTTATAAATAGGACAAGTTACTCTGTTGGTACAAAAGCTTTTCCAATATTTCACTAGTAGTGTGACCTAATCACACATCCTATACATAGGCTAATGCATTTTTCATTGTTCCCCGTTGATGTTTATTGAAAGAGGCGTCGTTTTAAAATGGACGAATTTTTGATCCGTATATATCTTATGTATTCCAAATTTTTAGATTTTTAAAATAGTCACGAAAAAGCGTAGTAAAATATGATATTCATCATTGTATGATGCGACTTTTTTGTAAAATAATTCTTAACATATCGTTAAAACAAGTTTAGTTGAAGTAGCCTACATTCTGAAAATAAAAATTTCAAACATTGATTTGGTGCATGACACTTAGCTGAATTGTATATATTTACTTTTCTTCCCAGTTTGAGACATTTTCTCGTGGACATACCCATATATAAAGTAAGATGTTTTATTAAAACAAGTTCAGGAACAAAACAAGACACTACTGAATACATTTAATGTGCCCAAAAGAAATAAAAAAAAATATTGGAAGTGGAATAGTGTGTGGATCATAAAAAATGTTGAGAAGGATCAATACTTTTATTTTTATTTTTTTATTTTTTTTACAAATTAGTGACTATATATGACGTTACCATAAGTGGATTATGTGATCCCTCATACGTGACTGGCTTAAGGGTGTAGATGTAACGCCCATAAATATGTATAAAATAAATAAATATTTTTTTATAATATTTGGCCTTCGATTTCACCTTGATACCAGAAATTGGGACCAGCACAAACCATTTTTCGTGTGATAGGATAAGACGTAGATTTTTTCTTTATTTTATTATTATTATTATTTTGCATAAGTCCGATTTAACTGATAATGTTAGTGGTTTTCATAATACTGAAGTAGGTTTTCTTTTGCAAAGCTGTGAGTAATAACGCAAAGTGGAATATTTCAATATGAGCGGGAAAAGTAACATACGCTTGTGATCACGGCTATCGCTCGGGCTGATTTATTAAAAAAAATAAACCTTAGAGCTATGGACAAAAGAGTGAATACATTTAAAAACGTTCAGAAAAGTTAGTTATGGAGTGTGTTGAAGTCAGAGAAAATATACATACTTATTGTCGGTAGATTTATTGAATTAATAAATCTCTTATTTATTACATATGTTCTATCATATTTATGTGTGTCTGTGGGGGGGGGTAGGCATTATTGTCTCATTTTGAATTATTGCACCTTCAGACTCTACGTCCAGTTGGTCTAATTTTATCCCCCCCAATATAAATTATCTAATTCGCACACTATATTTCAGGGAAATGCGAGCTGCCTTTCTGTTTTGTACAATCGCCATTTTTGTGGTTCCCATAAAAGGGATCGTTAAAAGAGGGATTCAACTACAGAGCTATGATGGTGCTGGAGGGATTTATTATGATTTTGTGGGGGACGTTTAACTTGTAACGTCAGAATGGAAACTCCTCTTCTATGTAAATCTTACTGCCCTCGACGAAGCGTTTAAATTGGTGCAACATATGGTATTTACAACTGAAACTGTCTGTGCTCATGAAGTTGTCATTATTAATAATACAAATTGTGATCAGATATTTAGAAACCAAATAAATCCTAGGGTAAAGTGGATAAGTGAGACTCGTAAAATAATTACCGATGTAATTGAAGTAGGGTCAGCAGATATTTCTCGTAAGAAAAGGGGTGTGTTAAATGTGATTGGAGAAATATCTAAGGTATTTGGTACTCTAGATGAAGTAGATGCTCAATACTACAATAGTAAAATAAGTCAATTGGAACAAGAACAGGCTGAGTAACTAAAATTAAGTAAAGAGCAATTGGTTATAGTACAGTCATCATTATTAACACTAAATTCCACCTTGCAAAATGTTGCCCAGAATGAGCAAGTTTTGAAAAATAATATCGAAAAAGTAGTTGAATTTCTTAATTTAATTCAAAAACAGTTTGCTAAGGAGCTACGGAATCTCGAAAAGAATACAGAATTAGAACGAAATATGCAGTCCCTTGACATGTATTTGAATGAGCTGTCTCTAAGGTATGATATTCTGTTAGCGATTTTGAATGCACAGAAGGGAATAATTCAACCACACATAATAAATCCTAAGGAAATATTTAAACAATTCAAGGAGAGTTCCAGTATGTTTAGAGCTGAGTTATCATTACCAGTGGCCCCAAGTTATGATCATGGGTTTCTGTTATTAAAGATATTGCACTTTGAAGTATATCTTAATGGAGGTATCTTGGTGTATGTGATTAAATTGCCATTAACAGATTCATCAACTTACAAGTTGTATAAATTAATGACATTTCCCTCTAAGTTGTCTAATACCACTGACACCTTCGTGTTTATTCTACCTTCCAAGCCATACATGATTCTAGATCAGTCTAGGCAACATTATGCTAAACTAGATGATAGTGAGTTTCAAAAGTGTACTTCGATACTTTCTAATTGGTTTCTATGTAAATTGAACCTTCCCTTAGTAGCTACCCGCTCCACTTCGGATTGCGAAGCTAAACTACTACAAAAAGGTTCTGCGACTCCACCAAGCTGCCACACTAGATTGAGACAATCTGAATTGTATTGCTCTTCGGCGTTTCGAAGGGCAGTATTTGGTAAGATATTTATGATACATGTTATTTTATGGAGGTTCTGAAGCCTTTGATTATAGGTAGATCCCTTTAAGGCTGTAACCAGACGGTTACAATCGTCTGAAATTTTATACTTCATTTATTTTAATCGCTATCACCAGTCGGAATCAAGAAATCACCCTGTACAAACCTTTAAAGTATTCGTTCTTACGCGCATTATTTTTTTAGTTTTATTGGGAAGAAATAAATGTTGGCAATGAGATGACAATTTTCTTCTTCCATCTCTATTGCTAACCGAAAGTACAGTACCTTTTCTCCCTCACTTTTGGAAAGGAGCATTATTTCCAATTTGCAAAATCTCTGCCAATCTAGTATAGTAAAAATTTTTCATCTTACCCCTCGCCCTTGAGCATATACCTACATCTTAGAAAAAGTGAGAGATCCGGTTTTAACTATTTTGGTACGATGTTAAGTAGCTAGTTGGCGCTAGCTATCATTCTTCTTCATGGCTACGATCCGGTGAGCGTTATTGATACACGACGGTAATAAGGACGCTTACAAAACAAAAGGTAACGTCTATTTGGAAAAATTAAACAGTGACATTCTATAGTGGCGAAAAAGGGGAAATAACTGTTAATATTGCAAAATTTGAAACAGGAGCTATAAAAAATGTTCTCTTGGAAATTATCAATTGTAGTCGGACCGCCATATCAGTTGAGAAAGGGAAGCTAAGTGGCCAGTGATATAAGTTGACAGTATTTAGTGCTATAACATTAAAGTGATAACGGAGATTTCTTCGATATTAGTGATTTTGGTTTTAATTTTCGAAGTTTCATCAGAAAGCTAAATTTTCCAATTTAACGTAGCCTGCATTGGGGGTAAAAATTCATGTAGTTAATTATAGAGTTTGTGTGTGTTAGGACTATGGCGGTAGAGTATGTTTTCATATTGAGAAGTTTCATTTTCATTATGCAGCATTAATTTCACAATGATCGCTCCTGTACGTCGAGATGGGTTGAAAGAAATTCGGGTTAGCCTCTGAAGGGTTCCTTTCAGACAGGAAGGGCCTGGGAAGAGTAGAAGTTTTCACTTAGGTAATAGTGATGTAAATCAAATACCTTAGCCCTCCCTCCCCCACGAAAACTGACATTACGAAATGAAACTATAATCTTTTAAATACAGGTCTGTAGCTAGAAATTTTATTAATTAACGTAAACTAGTTAAGTTCCCACAATTCATGTATACGTGTACCTATATTTTAAGTGATATGTATATGTATAATAAATTGCATGTAACCGTGTGCTGTATGTTTAGTGTGTATGTGATGAGAATGCATTTTGTTGAATTGTGAATACAGAAACAGAATTGTATTATTATCTGCTAAAGAAAAATCGTTCATCTCGGAATGTGGGAGATTTATTTTGTTTCTTTATTCTTTAAATTGCTCATTTATAAGCAACTAGCAGCGTTCACCCCGCTTCGCTGCGGTCACCCCGGAACGCAATAAACTTTGTTACTTAGATAATTTTTACTTTTTCGCTTTCAAGTGATATGATAAAAACCATAGAAGATTGCAGTAAATGCAATCTTCTATGCGCCTGTCTGTCTATATCGCCTGTCATTTATGTTAACCCGCCGAGTGACACGGTCATGCGGGTTGCATATAAATACGTTTATTTTTACCTATGATGAACTAACAAAGGATTTGTACGTTATGGACACTTGAATGGTCAATTATCTCAAGACACTGGTAATTAAAAATTAAAGTGATATGATAAAAAACATCTAGGGTCCAAATCCTAATAACCCCCCAAAAATGAAAGAAATTGGTTCAGCCGTATTAGCGTGATGAGGGAACAAAGGATTTGTGCGTTCTCTTTTATATATAAGATAGTGATATTAATAGATACAAATTACTAAACCAATACGTCTGGCTATGGTTCGTTGAAAGTCAAGCTACACGTAACAAGTAGAAAACAAGAATAGTTTTGAGCGCCATCTATCTAGAATTATCAGTAGTACAGCGCGAGTCGTATTCGTTATTTGTTTACAAAAGCCATGCAGCGAAGTTAAGGTAAAAGGTAATTTTAGAAAAACTTTTTTTCCATTTTTCATGAATATTTGGAAGTTAACAACTATACAAGAAATATATATATATCTAGCAGAACAATAGATTATCTGGTGAATCTTATTGGATTAAATGTTTTAGTTTGTTTAAAAATCGAAAATTTAAACTTTCGGTCTTGCGTTAACTAGGCGATGCTAGTTCCGTGGTGTAAACGAAAGCTACATCGAGCTGATATCGTAACATTATATTGTTGCAGTTTTAAGATGTATTTACTGTTTTGAGTCGAAGTGTTAGTGCTGATATTTAGATTATATGGAAGAAATACATTTTTCTAACTTATAATTTTTTGCTCATACGTATAAAAGATGGAAGTTAGGTAATTAAAATATAATTAGGAGAGTTTCAAGTATTTAGGTTATCCAATAAGTGCAGGTTTAGCATAGCAACTAGACGTTTCGGCGTATTACTTGAATTAGGTTTCTCTAATTTACCTCGTCCGTTAGGAAATGGTTTTCATAAAACCTAAGAGATAATTACATATTATGTGAACACCATAAATAGTAACCTTTTCGACGTAGAATTGTTGATACTATAGCACAAGGGTGCTAACAAACCCACATATGGTTTGTTTACTTTCCGGTGTCTCGAGGTGTTTACCTATAAGGTATACTAGGTATAACAGTGGACTGAAGTATCGTCCTCAATTTTATTGAATAAAGGCGCCGTAATAAAATTGACTTGTAGTCTTTTGTGATAATTTTCTTTTATTTAAAGGTTACTTGTATACATGCGAGGGAATGTGTGGAATGTTGGTGAAACAGTATGAACGTCGCCCTATGTTGCTAAACTTCTTTTGTATTTCCTTGCACTAGTTGTCGTGCATCCGGAGCGATGATCTTTTAATCTGCCTCTTTTGGTAGAAGCTAAATATTATTTTTTTAAATTTTTTCCTTCTTAAAACTTGTTTCCTTCTGGAGCGAATCACCTAATTTTTTTTGCATAAAATTGTAGGTCCCACTTAGAATCCAATGGTTCGTAGTTCAAAATAGCATTCGGAGATGAACTCAGTAGTTTAGAACTGTGGGCCCACATATACATAAGTTTATAATTTGCAGTGATGTGAATTTTAGGTAACACAAGATATGTCGATTTTTTTCTTTCCTGAGATACTATGTTAACTGTGCTAGCATGAAATATCTTGATCATTTTATTCATTAAGTTCCAAAATATCTAAATTCCATTTGGGATTACTTTATCAACCTGCTATTAAATGTGAGTTTTTTCTTTTCTTTTGGAATGTATTGTACTTTACGATAGTCCTCTTATTGAATGATAATATTTTTGTGTTTTGTCGGGATATATATATATGTTTAAAGATATAAAGGAGTCAAAATGATTTACTATAAATTGTAATACAAAGTTGTATTCTTATGCACGCGGAAGAAATATGAATAGATGAATATATGAATATATCACGAAATATATAATACTTTGTTGATTTATTTTAGTGAGAATTATAAATATATAATTGAGTAGAGTTTCAATAATAGGATAAATGTTTTCCAATGAGACAGGACTCAATAACGTTAAATATCATTCTATGAGTATGGGTGAACTAAATTGAAAGACAATTTGATATAAAGATTCACACACGAATTTCCGAATGTTTTCTTCAGAAGTGATGTACATAAGAATTAAAAAATTAATAGAACCTTTTTTTAACTTTCCACATTTTTTAATCCTTATAAAATGTGTAAAAAGAATATTAAACTATCTACAACTATTTTATTGGTTTATGTATACGTAGTCATAGAAAGCTAATGCATCATACTTGGAATATTTTTTTGTATTTTATAATAAATTGCTACCAAAATTCAAGATGTACATTATTTCAAGTTGTAAGGAATAATGCTAATAATAATTTTATAGGCGTTTAGTGAAATAATAGGTCTCACAAAATTGATGTGAACAATAGTTGATATTTAGTTTCTGACTGATATTTTTTTATTGTAATAAAACCTTTGTTACCCTGTAGATAATTTCTTTTGTTGCTTAATGTACCCTATAAGCTTTGGTTTATGCCATGAGTGAGAGTGGTGTGTAAGTGAATGTCATTTTAGGTTAAGAATTACATTTAGTTATGTGGGAACCTAACTTAGGTAATATTTGTTTTGTCAGCTGAATCTTCGATCTCTCAGATAGCAAGTAATAAGCTGTTGGAAGTGACTGATGAAGTCATCTGCGTAGTAACAATGAAACTACGAGATTTTTTCTAGTAAATCTCCTAAAAAATCATAATTAGTAGATGATATAGTTTCTCATTTCCGACGAATTAGTCTATCTGCAACAAATCAAAGATGAAGTTTTTTTCTATTTAATCACTAAAGATGAGTTAACTTGTGTCGGATTGCATTGGGGTTTCATCCTAAGTTTGACCTTTCTTTTTGTCTCAGATTTTTTTTCTTTCCCAGATTTATTTCTCATTTTGTGTCACGGGTGTTCAACTTATTTTTCTCTAATTCTCGTTTTTCTCTAGTTTTCTTTTCATATCTTTAAACCTTCTCGTCCTTTCCTTTTTCTTCTTTTCTTGTATATACTCTTCCTATTTTCGAACTACTCGTAATCAATAATGACGGAAATATTGTTGTCTTTCAGATACACGGTCAAAATTGAACTAATCCAAATATTAGTCTTGAATAGAAAGACAATTATCATTAAGCTGATGATAAATGCACTTGTTAAACAACAATATTTGACAATTGGTCATTGCATGACTTACGAAGAGTTCTGGCGACCGTTTTTTTAAGTTGTAAATGCATTCGCTACAAGGCTTACTGAATTAAGTCCTGTCGGATGAGTGTGAAAAGAACTTGGTATAAATAAGAACATGAGGGATAAAGATCTTGAAATATGCAGTTTCGACGTAGGAAAAATTGATGTTTGGAAAGTTTGCAGGAAAGCTAGCAATGTTGCAAAAGTAAGGAGTTATTCGGTATTGTGTATTGTGAAAAATATTATCGGTGCTACATGTACTAGAGGAAGGAAATAATGGAACTATCACAAAATTTGGAACCAAGAAACTTACCGACGATATAGTGAAATGTCTGGGCCGAGCTATAGTAATGTCACAGCCGTTAATAAATGCAGGTTTGAAAAAAAACAAAATTAGTGATATCACCAAATGATAAAGAAAAACGTTGCGTCGATCACAAGTTTTGGGTGTGTCCTTTTCCTTTCGCGTAATGGACAACAAAAACTTCCATAATTTAGTTAGTGAAGCAGCTGCAATTGATACAAAGTACCGCAATCTATATTCTCACGAGATATTAAGAGAAAAATGTTAGTGAAGAAGCAGTGTAAGTGGCAAATAGTAACAAGGATCATTCGAACCTCGCTTGCAGCCTGTTCACCGAAAATATGTAGTTTACTACTGATTTGTGGACAAATAACATCGAGCAAAGAAGTTATTTAGAAGTAATATTTTTTTGGATCATAGGAGCAGGAAACGAAAACACGAACTGGAAGCTGCAACATGGTAGTTTGCTTGTAAGCATGTTTACAAGAGGAAACTGAAATGTTAGAGAACTTGATACATGGTGTTCTCCTAGATGCTGAGTGTGTTATTAGCGATACACCGGTCACTAGAAACAAAGCCAGCAACATTCTAGCAGCAACAAAGCATAATAAGACACATATAGATTGTACCTGCCACTATCTGAATACTGTTCCCAGCGCATGGGACGCTTGTAAGATTGGTATGAAATCAATTGAACAGTTTGTTCATTCATGCAACAATCTAGTAACTTTCGTTAAGAAAACAAGTGGAATTCTATCACAACTATGTCACATTAAAACAATGGCAGAACACGTTCCTGGCGATCGCTGTATATGATGGATTCACTGACACAAAATGCGAAGGGTGAGAAAGAGAACTAAAAAAATTGCTTGCGTCAAAACGAAAATCATGTATGCTAGATGATATTGATAAGCGTCTTCTGCACGACTGCTTTGACTTTCTATCAAATGCGAGAGATATGTTCGATGTTTTAGAATATTCGAAGATAGCACTATTACAGAATGTTACTCTTGCATACTGCTGTCTCCGACAATATACTCACCGTGCGAAAAACGGAAATTCTGAAATATGAAATTCGTGGACGTAGGCTAAACAATCGCGTTGATGTGAGACGATGTCCAAAGCTATCTGAGGGCTAGTTATTTAAAAATGTGGTGAATAACATTGCATTGCAATTTTTTCTAACATAGTTAAGTATTATAAATCAAGTTAAAAAATCCAAATTAGAAACAAATAGTCTTACTAAGTAGATTTCCGTAAAACGCGTATGCTAATGAGCACCTGCGTGCTTTCGAGACGAGTTGTTCTGCAGACGGGAGAGGGAATTGAAGATAAAGGGTTATTGTTATGATTGGAAGGATGTCCGACCATTTATAACCGAGTACATGTCAATTGATGAATGGAAATTGTCTCCTAAATGAAAATTTGTGTGAGAAATTTGAAATTCTTAGGAAATTGGGAGTCGAGATAGAGATGTAGCTGATTGTTATAGGGTTTAAGTTTACACCTGCTGTAAAATTCGTGAGAAAAAAGGATTGGAAAAATGTGCATGCATTTATTGTAGAGTACATATAAACTGAAGAATAAACTGTTTTCGGAATAATAATTTATCTGTGAAAGTTGAAATTCTTAGGAAAGGGCGAGTCGAAAGAATAAAGAATTCCCGTGGGAAAGCCATCGAACAGTTAGAATCCAAATATTTCAAATATTTGGAACACAATTGATGGAACTCAGTATATTGTTGTGTCTTACTGTGAAAATGATGTGAGAATTCTTACAGAAGCTGTTATTAAATTTAGTAATATTATAGAAGAGAAAACGGGTGTATTACAATGTTTTCTAATTTCGTCTACGATTGCAAGTTTAGCCATGCAAACATATGGTACATCATATCTTCCAGAACAAAGTATTTGTTGTACCACCTTTGGGGTTCCATTATAAAACCGAAACAAGTGAAAGAGCTCTAAAATGGCTAAAATATATGGAACACCAATTGGGTATAGAAATCCAGCATACTGGACGAAATGGAGAACAATCTTTTGGGAGGTATAATGTTGACGGATATAATGCAGAGCTTAATGTAGTGTTCGAATTCATGGGTTGTTACTGGCATGCCTGCAAAACATGTTTCCCAAATAACCGTAATGCCATAGTAGATAATGCTCATGGTCCGTACAACACATTCGAAAAAAGGTACGAAGATACGGAACTCCGGCGAAAATATTTCAGTTCTAAAAATGAATTTATATGAAATATGGGAGTGCTCTTGGGATGATAAAGTACGCACAGATGTAGATTTGCAAAAGTTCCTTAAAGAACATTGCGATACTACCGCCAACTTTCTTATTCCTAAGAGTTGCTACAACGGAGGCCGTAAAGAAGTCTTTCGTTCGTATGTGAATTGTGCGGACGATGAATCCATAAAATATGATATTACGTCGTTATACCCTATGTCATGGCAAGGAAACCTCTTCTGGTGAGGGCACCTAAGGTGCATAAGAGGCCGGTTTTCCCAGATGTGGGAAAAATTTATACGGTTGTGAAATGTACCGTATTGGCCCCTAAAGAACTCTTTTCCCGTTCTGCCGTACGTAGCACAAAGCCGATTAATATTTGGACTTTGTAGGCTATGTATGGAAGGAGAAACTATTGGTAATTGCACACAGCGATAATGAACGTGCATTAACTGGAACTGTTTGTACACCAGAGCTTAACCGTGCTCTTGAAAACGGTTATAAGATATATGGAATATATGAAATTATAAAATATATGGAATATATATAAAATATAAAATATATGGAATTTGGGAATGTATCCCGGGACTATGTGAATACGTTTCTTCCGATGAAGCAGGAAGCATCAAGCAATCCTGCTTGGTGTAAAACTGAAGAAGACAAAAATAAATACATTGACGATTATTATGCTCATGAAGGCCTAAGATAATATGTTTAAAGATAATATCAGATCGAACCCCGGACTTAGACAATGCTAAAATTGTACTTCAATTCCTTATACGGAAAATGGGGCCAACGTATAGATATCACGCAGTGTGTAATTATTGATAGTGGGGCAGAGTTCCATAGGTACCTTACTACACCGCGATATGAGGTTCATAGTGTAATTCCAGTTAGTGAGGAACATCTTATTCTCACATATAAAGATCTGGAAACTGAAAATGTACCTCTGCAATTTTCCAATGTTATACTTGCTACTTGCCTTTTTTATTACTTCATGGGCCAGGCTATAATTATATGACTTACTTGTGACTGTAGAACCTGATGCAATTTATTGACACGGACAGTATTACGTTTACGTGTAAAAAAGATAGGGAACCTCCGTTGAAGCTTGGAAACTATTTGGGTGATTTGACTGATGAAATTGAAGGGTGGGAGTTTGTAGCGTTCATTGGATTAGGGCCAAAGAACTATAGTATGAGGCTTAAAAATGCCTCAGGGAAATTTCGGTATATTTTCAAAATTCGGCGAATTACACTAAATGATAGGACCTTTCAAAGAATATACTTTAGAGTTTCTATGGATTAGTGACAGGAGACATTAATTCTATAACTATAGAGAATTCAAATAGTATTGTGCGAAAACAGGGCTTCACTACCTTTTCACGTAAAGAGACAAAAACCCACCAAGAGGTAAACAAAGAACGTAAACGTATTGACGATATACATATTGACGAACAAATACCAAAGACAAGAAGTTTACCTCATGGCTATGTAAAGTAATAATTTTAGCGTGACTTATAAGTGATACTATGTGTTAACTATTGAGTGGAATATTTGCTATGCAAACTCTTGGAGCAAGATAGTTGCATAATGCTAAATAATTGCTGTGCAATTTTAGTTAGATAGTATGTTAAAGCATACTCGTAAGAACAGCTATGCTGTGATCTTGTAAATAATTTGTTTCCTATCTTTTATCTATCTTTCTTATCTTTTAACTATTTCCTTTCCTGTGGAAAGTCGTTAAATCTAGTCATTTCAAGCTTTAATATTCTGGTCATTTTAATTTTTATTAATTGTGCGAGTGTGTGAATGTTTATATATAAAGTATTTATTGTGTGCATTCAGTTTAATACAAGATGTTAAAGTTTCAACATCCCTCAACCATTTTAATTGCTGGTCCTTCACGTGCAGGCAAAACATGTTTTGTAAATCGATTATTCAATAAACATGATCAAATGTTTACTATGAAATTGAATGAAATTGTTTGGTATTACGGGGCAGTCATACCAAATTTGGATGCTTCCCGGCGGGAGCTCATGTGGTTCGGATTCCACGTTAATCAGTAGGTCCATGTCTCATATAGCCTCGCTGCTGAACGGGACGCTAAACTAAAATCAACTCAACTTAACTCAACTCAAATTTGGATGCAAGTTCAGAAATTCGTTTCATAGAAGGAATTCCAGATATGAATAATTTTGAAATACAAGAAAATTCATTATTAATATTAGATGACTTAATGTCTGAAACCAATGGTGATGTTGCAAACTTATTTACAAAATATGCAGATCATAAAAAATTAACAGTAATATTTATTGTGCAAAATTTATTTCCAAAAGGAAACCATGCTCATATGTTTCAATGTACATTATATTATAGTATTTAAAAATCCACGTGATAAATTACAAATACAATATTTAGGAAGACAAATTATGCCACGATATGGTAAACAAGTTGTGAATGTGTTCGAAGATGTAACACGTGAACCTCACACTTATTTGTTATTTGACTTAATTCAGAAAACAAATAATGCAGTATGATTACGTACAAATATTTTTCCCAATGAAACCCTGCATATATACGCAAATGTAAAAGACAGTAATTCAGTCGTTTACGTTTAGTTTAGTTCAACATGTTGAAGGTGAAACAACACATTGATACTCTCCGTGCTTTGTGCAAATGCAAAAGCGCAAACCGAAAACAAATTATACGAAATGCATCTGGTGATTTAATACGTACTATTTCACAAGTTGCTAAAACAATAAAAGGAACCATTCCGTTGAATTCGCGTCAGAAGCGAAGTTTACGTAGACAAAAAGATCTTACGTGCTTTATCTGCACAACGTACAGCACTTAATAAGAAAAAGAAAATTTTATTACAAAAAGGTGGTGCATTTTTATCATTAATCTTAGGACCATTACTTGGTACAATAGCAAGTAGTTTGTTTGGTAGATAAGTATGTCGGAATTTCGTAAAATGATATTAGTTCCTGAAAATGCAATGCAACAAATGCATGCAAATATGAAATCAATAGATTCCCATCAATCGCGTTTAGATGAAGAAATAAATAGTATTGTACAGCGTTGTAATCTTAGTATTGATGAAAAATGGAAATTATATCAGCAAGCATTACAAGAGTATTTAAATTATACTTCATCAGTTTCACAAAATCCAATTACATTACCTATTATTGAAAAAGATGTTCGTGAAGCATCATCATCATCCGAAGAAGAAAAATAATTCTATTTTACCCTTTGTATCGGACATTTTACAATCAGTACCGAAAATACAACGAAGGAAAACAGATCTCTCATTAAAACAGTTAACAAGTTCTGATAAAATTCATTGGGATCAATCGAGAACAGTACGTATTCGAGGAAAATAATACCAGGTTCTAATATTATTGATTTAATAAATGAAGTTGTTCGTACACGAAAATATTCAAGAAATTCTATAGGTATTCACGAATTTAAAAGTTTATTAGATGATCTTAATGTACCACGGGAATTTATTTCTACTCCTATCGTGAAATCACATAGCAAAGTTAAAAATCACTAAGTCCAACAGTAGTAGCAAATATATTTAAAAATTGGAAAGATATAAAATGTAAAAATGGTAAAATTGTCAAAATTATATTATGACTATACGAATCCTGCTTCTTTATCAAGTATTGAAACATTACAAGGAAAAAGAAAATTAAAGATTGGTTAGTATCTGAAGATACATATACATTACATGCACCAGCACGTAAAGTGTTTAAACGTAAACAATATTATGTTAGTGCACCAAATGAAACATTACAAATGGATTTAGCAGATATGCAAAATATTGCCAAGTATAACAAAAATTATAAATACATATTATGTTGTATCGATATTTTTCACGGTATGCATATTGTGTCCCCTTAAAAACAAAAACAGGTCCTGAAATGCCAAAAGCAATCACAAAATTTTAAAAAATTTTAAACTACCCGTGTTTAATGTACAAACGGATTTAGGTACAGAATTTTATAATCGGTATGTAAAACGTTTATTTAAAGAATATGAAATTAATCACTATAGTGTACATTCAGAAATTAAATGTGCATTAGGTGAACGGTTTATAGGAACATTAAAAGAAAAATTGTATCGTTATTTTACTGCTAAAAATACATATCATTATATAGATGTGTTAGATCAATTAGTAAAAAATTATAATTATTCGTATCATAGTAGTATTAAAATGGCACCTGCAGATATAAATCATTCTAATGTTGATCAAGTTTGGAATACGTTATACGGTGATTAAATGAATAAAAAGAAATTAACATGTAAATTTCATCCTAGTGATCATGTACGTGTTAGTAAATATAAACATAAATTATACACGTATTTACCGAAATGGTCACAAGAAATTTTTATCGTTGATAAATGTATTCCGACAAATCCTATTACATACAAATTAAAAGATTGGAATGATGAAGAAATAAAAGGGATATTTTACACAGAAGAATTAGAAAAAAGTACATATGAATTCAAACAAAACATTTTTAATTGAGAAAGTATTAAAACGAAAGAAAGATATGATGTATGTAAAATGGTTGGGATATCCATCAAGTATGAATTCATGGATTGAAACAAATTCTGTTCAGTCTTCAAAATGAGTTAGATGACAAAACATGATTTCTATGTTACTCTTCCTTCAAATGCTAGTGAAAGTTTTGCTAATAATACAACTTCTTCATTTATAGTAAAGCTAGCACAACCTATTCACTTAAGTGAAGGAGAATGGTAATTGTTTTAACACAACTTAATGTACCTTTTAATTTTTATAATGTTGGTAAAAATGACAAAATTGTAATTGAAACCATCATTAATGATAAACTTGAAATTGCTCACATTGATATTACACCAGGATACTACACTTCTATCCCGTCCATTTTAGATATGATTCATGAACATGTACGTATGCTAAAATATTATAAAAATAAAAATCAGGTTGGAATTAAACATTCTTTAAAATTGAAAGATTTTTTGTCATTGGAATGACAAGAGGATTACAACATTTACTTGGATTTATAAATGAAAATACAACCGAGTTTACAGATATTGTTTTTCTAAAACCTGCTAATGAAGAAGTTCCAGTAATAACACGTGCAAAATTTCCATGTAGTTTAGATTATAATATACCAAACATTCTTAATGTTTGTGTTGATATTGTAAAACAAGAAAATATTGGAACACTACTTCGTAAAGTAAGTGCATATAATATTGAGTCCGGAAGTATAAAATGTTTTCTATTTCACACACCGCATTATGTTAAAGTTGTAAAATCTTATTTCAACACGATTGAAGTAAACTTAAAAGATGAGCACGGTTTAAAATTGCCATTTGAATTTGGAACTTCAAACACTTCACTTTAAACGAAAATGATTTCTGAAAGTATAGATGATAGTTTTTACATTACACGTATGAAACGCGAGTACCGATGTATATCCTACAAATAGTCAAACACATTTTATAAATCAACTAAAAAATAATATTCAATTATCAGAAACCGATTGGTATGTAGGATTAAGTGAATTACATATTACATGTTCCTTTAACATGTTATAATGTTACCGATGGGGAAAATGTCATATGGTATGGTATAAAATAAAAAAATGAAGAAGCACAAAAAAGTAAAATTGTAAGTGGATATTATCACTCCGTACATCATATCATTGATGAATTAAATAAAGTATCAAAAGACATAAAATTTTCTGTATCAAATATTGTACATGTAGATTGTACTGGTCGCATTGAATCAGCCTTATTATTACCAACATTAGCATTACAATTAGGACTTCGTGAAAATAAAGATCTTGTTTTGAAACCAATGGTGATGTTGCAAATTTATTTTCAAAATATGCAAATCATAAAAAAATTAACTGTAATATTTATAGTACAAAACTTATTTCCAAAAGGAAAATATACACGTGATATTAGTTTAAATGCACATTATATTATAGGTCAATTCCGCGGTAAGTGATCCTACGAAGGGAAAATTTGAAGTTTCACCTTGGCCTAGATAAGTATTAAAATTCATTTTTAAGAATGCTGAATTTTTCATACATAAACAAGATGATACCAACGTTGATCTATAGATGGATCTGCAGGAGGTAAAATATGGCCACTTTCATGTCGCAGAATATCGTACCTACATTTGGATTTTAACACAAAATTTTTTCCTACTAGTTCCTGTAGGTAAGTCAAGATCGCGTATGGTATTTATTAAGATAATGTTTGTGTTTACATAAGTGACATTGCTTTGCACATAATTTAATAATAGCAAAATTATAATAATTGATTTATTCAAGTAGGCTGTCGTATAAGTCACAAGAAAACATAAATAAGTTTACGTATTTATATACACAATTAAACAAAAAAAGCTGTAATTCTAAATTTTCATTTGGACAGACGGTAATCAAAGGGCGTGCAGAAAGTCCTGAAATAATATTTGTAACTCTTTTAAATACAAAATAATATGTCGTGTAAGTCACATTTCTTTCCCTGTCGTGTAATTCACATTATACGTGTCGTGTAAGTCACATTTTGTTGCAATATTACCACATTGCGAATAGTAGCTAATTGCAGTAAAACGTATAAACAATGAATTGGTAACTCAATTAATGTATTAGGTGCCATGTTTAGTGTAAGAGAGTGAAAGATAAGGAGGATAAAAGCAATGTTCTGAAGTATGGATGTAAAGTGTACTTGACTGAAATATAAATGTAACAAATGAATGAAAAGTTAATATGAATCAATGTGATCTAGAAAGAAGTTTTTTAAAAAGTGGCAGGAAGTATCTACCGTCTCTGAAACAATGCCGGCATATGTGGTTCCAAAGTTTCTAGCTTCAGCTACTTTTAATACTATTATTGGTTTTCTCGTACTGTTTCGTTGTTTTGGAAACATGCTTGTAAATTGGTATTTATTGCCTATACGCATCTAAAGCTCAGGCCGGTATAGAACGGAGGTGGGCATGTGGGAAAAGATTCGTTCAGATCTATAGAAAGGATATCATCTCGGCATTTGCCTGGTGTGAATGAGGAACACCTCAGTCAGGATTGCCAGCTATATGTTTTAAACCCGCAACCTACCGAGCCAAATCTAGCACGTTATTACTCTGTCACGCTTCCTTGGTAGAGAACATGCTTATTCAAACGAAAATATGTAAGTCACAACAAAGTTTACTTTAAGATTATGAAATTAGGACATGTGAGATATGTAACACTCGTCTTTTCTATTGCGTTTTCAGATATGTCTAGTTCAGAAGCTGAATGGAAGCGGGAATAGATAGAGAAGTTGAAAAGAATGATATTGCATCAAATGGATTTTAGTGGAAATTACTGTTTTATGTACGAAAAAAGATACAAACTGCTCACTGGATATCACACGGTTGTACTATGTAAACTGCAATAATATATTTTCCTGAAGAAAATGAAATCACAGAACATGATTCGTGCGTAATTATATCTGATTGTATGCATCAAGATATGTTTGCAGTTGCTTGTTTCAATTCTAAACTTATGGAAGATTTTGAAGGGTGTCATCCGGTTTTCCGATCAACAATGTGAATTATCAGTTGGATGATGGTGCACAACATTATTCACTTTGCTCAATAACATTGCAGAAAGTTGAAATGTCTTGGCATTTTTCGGCTACGAACTATGGAAAAGGCTTTCAAAGACAAATTGATCCTCAATCTGCTTTAGAATTTATTGAGGGAGCACACAAGTTATGTCCGAATATTAATACTGGAGTGAAGAGTAATATACTGTAGTAAAGAGTATTACTTCAAAAATTTTTGAGTTGATGCGCCAATGGAAACATCATAAGAAAGAAATATGTAATATTCCAAAAACATGAAACTAGCACTTGTGTTTCAGCGTATACTATTGAATGTTCTCTCATCTAAGATATTTCTTCACCACGAAGGAAGTTGATTTCATTCCAAAACAGTTCACTGCCGCATATGAAGGGAATAAACGCAGCGAAGAAGTGATGAAAATACTCTACTGGAGACAGGGTATTGGTACCCTTCGTTGGAAAAAGAACTATTATATATTTGTTACATGTGGAGAAAAGAATCAGAAGAACTGTATGTAATATTTCTTCGCCATTACCATCAAGATAAAGAATTTTATTGGCCGCAACAGAAAGATTAGGCCTATGTTGCATTAACAGACGTCGATCACAGACATAAATGAGAACTTGACAAATTTTGCTCGAATAAAAGAACTGTTAACTTCTTGTTTTGTCTGTTAACTTCCTTTTATCTCTCTAAATCATTAGTGCCACTCTGTCCGCCGCCGATAGATTTTGAAAGTGTAATTAAACGAAGACATATTGTTAGACTTGTCGTTTAAGTCACAAATTTATGTCGTGTACGTCACGTTATATTTGTGGCAAATATTTTAAAATAAATACAGAAAATATAATAATTTTCTTCTGGCCATGTAGCTTGGTATCTACTTAATATATGTAAAAATTTTTAGTTACCTTGTAGCAATAGAAAAACGGAATTTTCATATAGTTAACAGTTATTCAAAAAACGATGTCTCCATCTGTCGTGTAAGTCACGTATATATTTAGAGACTTGTTTCAGCCATTTTGTTTACATATTTAAAAGCTGCAAATAAAAATGAATGAAGGACTTATTGCCCCTTATTTATAACCTAAAACTTGCTCATGAAAATATCTTATAACTTTTCTAATACATAATATTTACTGCCCTCTGGCGTCTTTTGTCGTGTAAGTCTCAAATGGAATTAGCCTATAGTATTTAAAAATCCACGTGATAAATTACAAATTCAATAATTAGCTACACAAATCATGCCGCGACAAAGTAAACATATCGTTGATGTATTTGATGAAGTAACACGTTTCCCTCATACTTATTTATTATTTGATTTAACACAGAAAACAAATGATGCATTACGAATACGTATAAATATATTTCCCGATGAAACAATGTACGTTTACACAAACGTAAAAGACGAAGGAATCATAGTTTGTGTTTAGTTGGTATCAAGATGTTGAAGGTGAAACAACACTTTAGCACACTCCGTGCTCTGTTTAAATCTAAAGCAGCAAAACGTAAACATATTCTGAGAAATGCTTCGGGTGATTTAATATGAACCGTTTCACAAGTTGCTAAAAATACAATAAAAGGGAACATTCCTTTAAATTCTCGTCAGATGCAACGGTTACGTAGACATAAACAGATCTTGCGAGTTCTTTCTCAACAACGTACAGCATTAAACAAGAAAGGGAAGGTATTACTTCAGAAAAGTAGTGCGTTCTTACCGTTGTTATTATGTCCGATTCTGGGAGCTGGAGCAAGCAGTATTTTTGGAAGATAAAAAACATGTCAGGCTTACGTAAAATGATTTAGTTCCTGAGAATGCAGTACATCAATTTCAATCAAATGCTGTCTATGGATACACATCAATCGCGATTAGATGAAGAAATGAGTAGTATTTTACATCGTTGTGATCTTAGTGTTGATGAAAAATGGAAAATGTATCAGCAAGCATTACATCAATATTTACAATATTCATCTACACAGAAACATTTTAAATTACCTATTGTTGAAAAAGAAGTTCATGGATCATCATCATCTGAAGAAACATCTATTATACTCCCATGCGCAAAAAAAAATGCGCGTATACTGTAACTAAAGTTTTTTCGCATTTATTCCATTTTCCTTACGTTTATGGGTAAAATTCAGTTATTAGTATGTGGAGATAATAGAAAGCAATCCATCTAAGGAGATATTTCCAAAAAATATAATAAAATAATAAAAATATAAGCAAAAAACAATATTATGCTCGGTTTTGTGTATACTGGCAACGATGATTTCTAGGGATTTTTTCAGTAGCAGATCACAATTGCGGAGGGAATTCAGTAGGGGAGTCGAGGAATTGGATCAAGGAACAGGATAGTGGAGTAAAATGTTGCATTGATTGGTTAAAACCTAGTGTGTAGATTGCATGCCAAATATAAATTAGCTTCTGTAACTAAGATGTCGTACGAAAATATAGAATTCAACAGAAAAACTCTTATCTTAAGGTTCGAAGCGATACGGACCATGGTTATGAAGATTATTTCTATAAAAAAAGGAGCTAACACCACGTAGTCTCCATGGTTCGGTGGGTAGAGTGGTGGAGTTGTAGTAATTATTTTGACACCACATCGAATCAAATCCCATCCTTTTTTTTTTTTTACAAAACATTATAATTTTCATGTTAATAAGAACCGAAGCAATATAATAAGGACAACTTACTGATATTTTGCTGTAATGACGTATTTATCCAGGATTAGAGAACTATTGTTAATAGCTATTGTTTTCTGTTTATGCTGTTGTATAGTTTCTCCAATCCTGTTTTCTTGGGGAAAAAACAATTTTGTCTCCAACGAAGTGTAAAGAATATATACGGACAGAAAAAGACATCTTAGTACCAAACGTGATTTATCGTGATGAAGTGGACTAGTTTGCCATTATTTTTTTTAAAAAAAAATTGAAGTTGGCTTTTCTTTAGGTTTTAGCTAAAAAAAAAAATATTTTTCTTTATAAGACTATACTTTATGAGGCAAGGTGTGTGATCATACCCACAAATTTAGCTAGGGAGCGAAAGATAATTGTTTATACAAACATTTTACAGGTTTAGGTGCGTGAAACACCAATACACCATGGTCTCGCTTATCCGACCATCCTTTGTTCCACATACCGTATGATCCGATATATCATTGCAAATAGCACCAATCGGCAAGAAGATCTGCAAGTTGTGGTCTTAATCTATTTTTCATGCTGTGGAGTCTATCGCCTAGCGCGCCCGTCTACACCTTGACTCATACGCCTATCATTCAGTGCAGACACGTATCCAGGTTTTCTATTCGGAGTGGGCCCAACACGAATCCTCGTAAGCACGCAATTCTAATGTTTTTAAATATCAATAATAATAATAATAATAATAATAATAATAATAATAATAATAATAATAATAATAATAATAATAATAATAATAATGCAGCAACAGTTCTGTACTTCTCTTAAACTTTTTCCTACTTTTCATTTATAAACCGGTTTATTTTGGAAACTGCATTATAGCACAAACAAAATGAAACATATTTTCGAGAGAAATGTAACTAAAGAAAACTGTCTGCTACGTATATCACATAACAAAAATAGCAAGAAGACATTGAGTGTATCGTTCTAATATATTAAAGTTAAAAACAGAACGGAAACGAAATGTTAATCTTATTTAAAACTGTTCTTTAATTCCACCTGGTCAGTGGCGTATTTACGATTTTGTTTCGGGAGGGGCTTTGCTAACTTTTGAGGGGGGGCTTTGCCTGGAAATGTGAAAATTCTGCAAGATATTTCATTTACTTTACTATACTAAGTAAGATTTCGTGGGGGGCTTAAGCCCGGAAGCCACCCCTATATACGCCACTGCACCTGGTATAATGGCATTATGGTATGTTCTTAGAATTATAACAAGACAACAGCACATTGCCCAAAGTTTGGACACTGACTACTAGTAAACTGATATAAAAGAACCTCAAAAGGGTAAAGGCAAGCTTATTAAAAAGTGCTTGAGTTTCGGAGAGAGACAGCTCTCAGGCCCTCACGCTGGATACGTCCCTGATTCATTGCAGTGCAGTTATTTGTTATAAAACATTATTATTAGATGCGTAATATTTAAAATTATATCGTAAGTTTTACTTTTAATAGGTCTTTTCTTAACACATCCATATTATCCAGCGTTCTGCCTGCCTGTTTATGTCGGATAAGCGAAACTCTACTGTATTTCCAAAGCTAGCATATACATGAACTAGAATTGTATCGTTCTAGAACAGACGATAGTCTGAAATGCTTACATTAAAAGGTTGGAATAAAAAAAAAGCATAAGTACTGTTTTGGTAGCGTGAGAACAAATTAAAAACAATTCAATATATTTCCTAGGTATCAGATTATCATCTTATTATGTCGATGTGTATTCTTTTTTAAACATAGTTTTAAAAGTTATACCATTCGCAATATTCTGAGGAAATCGAAAGAAAAACTCCTTGTGCCTCTTATGGCAAAGCGGCTTAAGTGCATGGTCCGAAACCGATTCCCACGTTAAGGTATAGATAAAGTTCCCGTACTTCAAAAATGCAAATCCGGGACGCTACTAAATTACGAGAATCTTTGAAATGCTTAAAGCTGAAAGAAGTGTTGAATACTAATTTACTTTCCTCCATTAGATAGAGTTGTTCAAGTATTACGTTATCACATTTTTATTCATTTCACTAGACCTTGACTCCCGATGTGCGGAATGGGTTGGCATTCGCCAGACTAAAGCCTGGTTTAGCAGTACCCGCCGTTAGAACGTCGCCAAGCAGTTTGCCAAGTCCAACCGGCATGCCTCTGGCTACAGAGAAACTGACCGTAGAGTTAGTTTGTGAAAGCGTTGTTTTGTGCTGTTTCGCGCTGGTTCTTGCTGTTTCTTTGCAAATATGTGTTTTAACGCTGTTGTAGTTGTATGGCAACGGCTGGGAAGAGAGTTTTCTGTTACGTTAGCAGTGCGTTTGGACTGATTGTGTGGACTCTGCATCCTGTGAGTGTGGATCAAGAGTGACTGATTATAGTGGACTCTCCTTTAAGCGTAATATGTTTGACAGATAGACTTGTGCGGGATCCCGAATAAGCGACATGGCTACCCGAGTGACGAATAAAATCAATCCTGCGAACATTGTTCACCTCCTCCACGAGCGCCTGCGCACACGGGAATTTGCGCAGACACGACCGAATCAACAGGAAATCGAACTGGCTAATATTATTTGGGACACGGTCTTGGCTGCAAACTGCAGTGATGTTTATGATGTCAAAGTCATGAAAACATTGGACATTGCATCTGTTGGACGTGACAGTGATGAGAATTTCCAAATTGTGGTTGACGATTCGCATACCGCAGCAACTTCTGTCGATTCTCCGTACAAGTCAAGTCCTACAAAGCGGCGTAGAGCATCTAGTGAAGGTCCTATCGCCAAGCAAAAGTTCAAAGCCATTCCTTGAGGACGAACGATTTTCACCAAGACAATAAGACTTGGAAAACTGTGAAGTACGTCATGTCAAAATGCTCGTTCCTTGGCAGTAATGAAGACTCGGCTCGGAAATCACTAAACCGTTGTCTCGAAGCACATCAAAGAGGAGGTAGTCGGGTATAAAAGCTGCGAGATATCTACGAGCAAGTTTATGACAAGTTCATTAAAGCCAGAGACAATCGCGAAATCATCCATAACACTCGAATCAAGTACTGGGCAAATGCAAGAGTGAAAGAACTCGGTGGTATTCCGAATTTCAAAGCAAGCGACCGCTGGGTTGAAAGATTCAAGCGCACCTATGACTTGACATCACGTAAAATTACGAAAATCATCACACGTTCGAAGTTGGTCAAAGAACCTAAACGAACCGAGGAATTGGAAGCATAATAATTAATAAGTTATACAAACTAATGTGTCGACATGGATTTATTCACTCTCTGACCCATGATAATCACAGTATCTTTACGTCATCTCGCTTTAAAGATTTTATGTATGCTAACGGGATACGAGTCATAAGGATTGCACCCTATCATAGTGGTAGTAATCCCAGTCAAAGATACATCAGAGTGATCAAAGATTGTTTAAAAATTCACTTTTCGGATAAACAAAATAAATGGGATCGTGGGATTCATGAGATAGAATTTTCTCCTAACACATCAGTTCATTCTGAACATCAAAAGTGTCCCATGGAATTAGTGTATACATACGATGTATGCGACCCATTGGATATCAGGTGGAGGATAGACTCTACTGATATTAGACAGAGAGATCCTAATATATGGGTAAGTGCTCTCAAAAACATGGAACATGCATGGGAAAAGAGGAAACGAAAATATGATAAGAAGAGAGTGGCGACAACTTACCAAATTGGGGACAAGGTATTAATAAAAGCACAGGTCCAATCCTCATTAAGTGATAAAATAACAAAAAGCCTTTGTAATCGGTGGTCGGGGCCTTATTCTGTGATCAAGATTTTGAATCCTAATACTATTCAAGTACAAGCAGTTAATAATGAGCATGATATTAGGAAGTCTCATGTATCATTAACCAAACGATTTCGAGAACCCCGTAATGTTGATTAGTAATAATTGTATAGCAACATAAGTATGTTTTGTAAATTCCTAGAAATGCAGTGACATTATTTTTTGTAAATTTTATTAGGAAATTTTAAAGATTCATTCATCAAATCATACATATTCATAAGGTTTCATTTTTGACCATTATATTTGTGAATGAATGTGGTTGTGTTGTATGGATATTTATATAGTTCTCTTTTCAGATAAGTCCGATCGGCTTTGTCAGTTTGTCTTTGTATAACTATTGTAATCATCGTTCTATGTTGCTTGTATTTGGATTGAATGTATCTTCGAGCATCGATTCTGCTGGATGGACGACGCTCAGGTCATGAATGAGTGGAATATGGAGTCATAGTAATCATATTATCATTATTTTTTTTTTCATTTTCCTACATGTCTGGAATTTCTATAAAAATATACTTATGATCTAATGCTATAAGGCATATTATATGTAATCAATTAATATTTATACATATATATGTAGAGTGAATTCTATATTGAATGTTTTTGTTAGGGTGTTTCTTTATTAACTTGATCTTGTACAATTATGGAAGTGAATTACTGTGACCTATGACTAATTAGACTAATTAACCTTAGTAGAAAGGTGAGTGGATTACGTAGAGAATTTTGTTTTCTAGTGAACTTATTTTTTTGTTTTGAGGTAGTTAAGTAGTCATATAGGTAGTTCGGATACTAATATCGACAGTTGACTATAGTAATTTATCTTTCATAAAAGTTAAAAAAAGGGGGTATAATATATATATATGGTTATAAAAAATTTTTTTTTATCCCCACAATGGGATTGTGTAACGATATTTGGAAGAGAGAGAATAAGAGAGAAAGATTCGTAAAAAAAAAAAAAAAAAAAAAACCAGAACTCGAGACCTTATGATAGTACTTCAGTTTGCACCACCGTGGTGCCAGAAAATGGAACTACGCTGTCTGCTGGTGGCTGTTTCGGATACGAGTTAATATAGCTACTTAAAATATCAGGTGGAACACATCGAATTTTGAAGCCTTGCTCTGTTAGAATACGTATAGGCATGGTTCGTAGGGACATTAACGTAAAATGGATTAACACCGTGAAAAGAAACCCTACTATTGAGTGTGATTTATATTATAAGCTACATTAAATGATTATTGTGCTATGTTCCTCCTACAAGGTTTCGTCATTAGACATTTTGTGAAGTGAAGTTATATTCCGTATTGCTGAAATTTGTTCTTTTCGAGTGATGTGATTAGTGGTTGGCCAGTTTGCCTTATGTATCTGATCGTTAAATTGAAATTATACGACGTACAGAAAAGAATTTTCTCTCTAGTTCTCGCAAGAACATTTGATTCTATGAAGAAGTGTAAAAATATAATATATAGAGAGGATTATTGAAACACCCATATATGTTGTAAAAGGGACGAGCAGTTTTACTCATTGGTAAGTGACCCAATTATATGCTTTGAGATATATATATATATAATACCAATGTATATATTAAATTCTGTTGTATGAATAGTAATTGTACTATATATATATATATATATATATATATATATATATATATATATATATATATATATATATATATATATATATTCAAGTTTGTCATATAAATATTTTCGATCATATACAGCTTTTTCTTTGCGATAAAACTAAAATTCATATATTCATCTGACCTATGAACCCGATAGGTAATGAGTTAATTCGATTCGTAGCTTGTTGTACCTTGTTATATCATATAATTATTAGTCTAAAATAATTTGAATTCAATTGTAATTTCAGTGTAGTGAGTTTTGTAGGGCAATTTAAGTTGTCTCGGCTCACTTCCACCCAACGTTACTGCTATTCCATATTCTATGGGACAGGGTACGTTGCAGGGTCAATGGCAAGATCGAGCGGTACGGTGTCGATAGCGTTTTTAACATGGATCAGTCTGGTTTTCAACTGGAAATGCACACAGGGCGTACTTTGGCAATCAAAGGTTCACGGCACATCGAAGTCGATGTCCAAAACGTTGATTCTACAAAGCACAGTTAACAATTCAACCGATTCTGTGTGCTAACGGAACTTTACATCCAATGTTATTCATCGTACTCAAGGAAACATCTGGCAAAATTCCTGCCAATCCAAGACCACCTCTCGCAACATTTGCAAATCTTTACGTTGTCTCCTCAAAGTCCGGGAAAATGACCAAGGAGCTCCTGGAAAAGTGGTGCAAAGATGTTTATCCCAACGCAGCACCTCGAGATTGAGTGTCATGTCTGATCATCGACTCGAGGAAGCCATACGCGGACATTGATAGCATGTTTCCGACTGGAATAACTGTTGACATCCAACAAGTTCCCGAAGGATGTACGAAGACAGCCGCTTGATGTTCGCCACTTCCGTCAACGTAAAGTTTTCCAACGATAAATCGAGGACCACATCTTGTGCGATTAGTCTGACATTGATTTAAAACAGCGGAATCAAATAATGAAACGGCAATCTTTAATACATCATCAACTGTTCTCTCCTAGATTTCGTGAAATGAATCGATCGGCTTAGACAAAGGCTGGCTTCGACGTCGGCGATGCTGGGCATTCATCACTCCCAAGAAGTTCTGCTTCGATCAAATTACAGGTGAATGTTTAACTTGTGATGTAGCTACTTTTATTGTGTGCGCTTGGTGTAAAAAGAACTTGTGTTTCAGACATTTTTATTATGATCATCATTACCATGACAATCTTGAAGACTATGTCAAGTAGAATTACTGGATGAAATCCTGTACTCATTTTCTTTGCAACCGAAAATAAATGGTTTATGTTAGGCCCAGAGTAACCAAAATGATCGTGTTGGTTAGCTATAGTGTACTACATCCTATGACACCTACATTGTTAACTTGCGCCTTCTAGGGGTCGAGAAGGAAGGGTTAGAACTTTTCCGCATTTATTCTTGCTCCACCTGAACCGGAAGTCGGACGGGGTCAAATTGGGGGTTACATTACTGTACTCATAGAGTATTATTTGCGGATATATAGAAATGAACCCTAACCACCCTGGAGAGCTCAGAATCGAACAGTTCTACAAAAGTTCCAACGATGTTTACTCCTAAACCAGGCTTTAGTCTGGTGAATGCCAACCCATTTCACACATCAGGAGTCAAGGTCTACAATGTCCACTAGGTTTGGTCCCAAAAGGGGCGGGACAACTGTGTCGCGAATCTTGTAAGTTTTATAAAAATAAATAGGTCTTTGCGTCTTTTAATTTGTAATACTCGTTCATGGTAACGGAATTACATTTTTCAACTAATTATAAGAAAGCTTTTTCACTGAAAGAATTACATAAAACTTTGAACAGAAAAAAATTCAACTAGTAAATGCGTTCTAAACAGATAAGATAATAGTATTAGTACTACTACTAGTACCACCTTAATGTAATTATGCAATATTTCGTTACGTTTTTCTAAATAATATATATTAGAATAGGGGCATTATCCTAAAACCGAGGATTATAATGAATTCGAATTAGAAAAGTCCTGTTCTAAATCAAACAACTGAACAATAATAAATCATAAGGATTTAATCATGAGGACAAATAGTTCATGTTGACTGAAAGGAAACAGTAAAAACTGGACGTTACATGTACTGGAATCTAATGATGGACTTTACACTTTACCACTGAACCACCGCGCCCTATTTAAAATTAAGTTCCCTGGTTCTGTATGTAATATAAGACTTAATACGCATATTATTATGCCATAGGAAATTGCTTATTTATCCTTCTTTTATTCAGCAAGTCAACGCAGAAGATATGTTAAAATACTAAAAGACCTTATGTATGTAGGACGTATAAAGGGAGGAATAGAACTATAGAATTAACATATTCAGTATGTTTCTCTATTGGCATGAAGTGATAAAAGTTTATCATGTTCAAGTTTAGCGTTATTGCTATATAAAAATGTAGACCTACAGCTTAATATGGAATCCCAAACCTTTGTATAAAGCGTTCAATGCTATCTCAGTGGGAATTAAAGTCGGGACTGCTCCCATCAAAGGTAACTTTCTATCACTAAGCTCGGATTTTTAAATACATTATGAAATAAACACTGTTTTTTTACTTTAAAGGTTAAACACAGAAAAGGAAAAAAGATGATTACACTGTTCAAGAAATTTTGATCGAAAGTATGTAAATTCTTTGAAATTACGATTTTTACATTCATTTAAGCATAATATGAAAGGAAATGATAATAGAAGAATTTTCTTAGCTCAGGTTGTGAAAAAAACGCCCTTGTACAACAGTAGCTGTATATATACAAATGTATTAATATTTATAGAACATTTAAGCAAAATCCTTGTAAAAACCTACATTTCACTTTTTTTTATCTATTTCACTGTGATGTGATAAGCTGGGGAGTTAAGAAGTACCCTAACCTATAGCTTTCTATACCCTTGTACTTCCTTTTTCAAAATCGCGCAAATACCAGTTTCACAGCGATACAGAAAATAAAGTAACCGTGGTCAAGTTAAACATTAACAATTCCGTAATAAAAATCAGTATTAACATCAAAACATGAAAAATATGTACAAATACCTTTTTGTGCAAGAACTACACTGCAATGTAGACAAAAGTTTCAAGTGATCCCTTGTACAGGATTATGTTTATTTTATTTTGAGCGTCTTCGCTTGGCTTGCCTTTTGTAGGTTACATCTGGAGCATCCCTTGCAATAGTCCAACAGTAGTCGGCCAATATGTTAGAACTCCACTTTCCCTCATATCTCTTCTCCATGGCTGCAATATCTTGATGGAAACGCTCACCATGTTCGTCACTTACTGCTCCACAATCTTCGGGAAAGAAGTCTAGATGTGAATGAAGAAAGTGGAGTTTCAGAGACAAATTGCAACCAAGATTTTCGTAGCACAATAACAACTTTGCTACCAGTTGTTTGTAATTTGTTGCTCGGTGTCTTCCCAAGAACTGTGAACAAACACTCTTCAAGCTTTCCCACGCAGCTTTCTCTTCACCTTGGAGAATTTCGTCGAACTTGTGATCTTTGAATAGTTGCCTAATCTGTGGCCCTATGAAAACACCCTCTTTAACTTTGGCATCACTTAATCGAGGGAATTGTCCTCTTAGGTACTTATAGGCCTCATCCTCTTGGTTCATGCTCTTAACAAAACTTTTCATAAGACCTAATTTAATATGTAGAGGGGAAAGCAAAATTCGGTTACGATCTACCAGTGGTTCATGCTGCACATTTTTCACTCCCGGCTGAAGAGTTTCTCTGGTACTTCAATCACTTTTGCGGTAAAGAGATCCACGATCTCTACTGTCCCATTCACATATAAAGCAACAATACTTTGTATACCCTAACTGCATACCTAGCAACAGTGCTATTACTTTAAGGTCACCACAAATGAGCCACTGAAAATCGTAATATTTAATGGCTTGAAGTAAACGTTTCAAGTTTTCATAAGATTCCTTCATATGAACTGCGTAACCTACAGGAATTGAAGGAAGTTCATTTCCAATATGTAAAAGCACTGCCTTTAAACTCACCTTGGACGAATCTATAAAGAGCCTCCACTCCGTAGGTTCGTAATTAATTTTAAGTGCCCTCATGAGACCATTTACATCTGTACATGCCACAAGTGTGTCTTCCATAGTAAAAAATGAAGTGAACATCTTCTCCCTATTCCGATACACTGAAATATTTACTTTTTCCTGCAATAAATTCCATTGCTTTAAGCGTGACGCTAAAATTTCGGCTTTGCTCTTCGAGAGGTCCAAGTCTCTGATTAGATCACTTAGTTCCTCTTGAGTAAGTCTATGTGGTTCACATGGAGGTTCTTCTACAACAAACGTAGGGTCCTTCGAAGTACTTGATTCAGGAGCTTCAACTTCTTGATCATCATCAGAAAAAAGATCGTATTCTTTAGGTGGGTCAGGAACAGGTACTCCTTCTCCATGTGGAACAGGGCGCATTGCAGAAGGAATGTTAGGATAGATCAAGGCCCGCTTCTTCTACGTGGAAATTCCCTTCTTGACGGAAGGAACCATACAAAAATAACAGTCTCTGATGTGGTCGCTTGGCTCCCTCCAAATCATGGGCACTGCAAAAGGCATTGAGCGCCCCTTCCCATTAATCCAATTTCTTAGATTGCTGGCACAAGTGTTACACACAATGTGGGGTGCCCACGATTTATCTTGGTCTCCAATTTTACAACCAAAGTAATATTGATAGGCTTTTCTTATTAGTGGTGTTATAGTCTGCTTTTGTGAGGAAAATGTCACTTCCCCACACACGTAGCAGAAGCTATCCGCACTGTTTACACAATTTCGCGGCATTTTTGTTTATTGAAATCCTCAAAATGTCACTTGAAAGAGTTCCGACAACTATTTAAAAATATATATTCAAAATACCAGTATTTTTGCGTACTTGTAGTTGTATTTTTATGTCCCACACTTATTTTTGCGTACTTGTATTTGTATTTTTATGTCCTGCACTACACAAACGTCACACCCAAAACGCTGATAACTGCACTAAACCTGTCTTTTCTAACAATAGCAGAACACTACTGAGATAAGGAACACAATGAAACCAAGCGTTCATATAGTTTCTCCAGTGTTGCCGGATCAGTGTAACATTTTACCCCAAACGAAGAGAATATATTTATTTTTAAAGCGTTATTATTAGACATGCCTGTAAAACGAAAAGTAGAGCTAATATTCGAAAATAACTTTCAAATTCGTGATCAGCACCACAAAATCAATAAGAATTAGCTGATTTTGTTCAATTTACATTTTCGTTGTTGAACAGTGTTATCTGTACACCTGCTTACTGGAGTTTTTTTTTTTTTTTTTTTTATCATCTTCAAGAAAACTATATAAAAAGAACAAGATGTTTTGCAGGTGTTAAATAATGAGGTAAAAGAAGACTCTTTTTAAGGGAATCTGCCTTAAAGGAAAATCTGCATTTTTTAAGAGTTAACTTTCATTTGTGACCGTACCGGAATGTCAGATAGAGCTGCTGCAGCTACAGCTACTACTACTTTACATGACTTGGTTGAGTTAATTTTGAGTTTAACGTCCATTTCAGCAGCGAGGCTATATGAGACGGGACCTACCGATGATTAACGTGGAATCAGAACCACATGAGCTCCCGCCGGAAATCGAACCCAGGTCTTTCACGCCAAAGGTGCATACGCTAAACGCTTAACCATGGAGGAACTCTTTAGAGGACTTGAGTTTATTTACAGAGGAAGACAAACCCAAAGTACTAGACAGGATGAAAATTAGACAAGTAAGATCAAAAAATCGAAGAGATCTATTAATGACAGTCAATAGAGGATAGAGTCGACCGAAAATAGAGAATATTGTTTTTTGATGGAAGGAAAGACTAAACAATTATTCAAGAAAGGAACTAACTTGTACAAATAAAGTTATTTCAGAAAAGCACGTTTCACTAATAGAGGATCCACACTCAAAGCTTTTGGGCTAACACCTAAATCGGGCACTGGAAAAGACATAGAAGACAGTATACTGAAGTTTCTTGAAGATAGAGAACACAACAAACAACTTTTGAACTTTACTGTAAGAGGATGTGATGGAACTGTTGTAAATATGGAATATGCATTGCCAGTGTTGCCATCTATAATAGAAGGTTGTGCCGCTGAGTGGTTACGTAGTGAACGCGCCGCGTTCAACAATTTTGAACAATTTGAAAAGGCATCAATTAAAGCATTTGAACCGGAGTTAGTAGTAGCTAGTCATATCACCGCTTGTAGGAACTTGCAGTTTGATCCACGAATCCATACATCCGTGTTGGAAATCGCCACTAAACAGTATCAAATATTAAGTGATTTGAATCCAGAAAGTCCGCCTGCAGCTATATTGGCCAGTATTGTACCAAGTTTACCGTATAGGTATACAGAAATGTTTATGATTCACCCATGTGTGAATTATCCCGAGTTTTAGTCAAGCATTCGACGCTTAGAAGCGTTAAAGCGACCCAATCACAGAAATGATAGGCGTACCTTCAATTAAAATGATAACCGATACAAGCAAGGACAAGCCATTAGAGTACAGTACAGAAGAAAATTGAAAACCATCAAAGGAATGGAGCTAGACAATTTCAGGAAAACAGCTGCAATAATTTGATGTCTGCACAGATTAGGAATAGCGAAGCGGAAAATGGGAGAAGTAATAATCTCATGCTAATTGAACCCGTACGTAATAATTACCACAGAAGACGAGGTTTTCGCAACAATGAACGTACTCCTCAAAATCGGAGAGACAGAAATCAGGATGTCAATCCCAATGAATGTCCGCTTTCGGAAAACGGGAGATAGGCGGCTTAGAAAGGGTGCTGTCGCCAACAGACCTGAACAAATCCCCATTAACGTTATATGCATACGTACTTGTATACTTCATTTGGACAGTAATGCTAGAAGCGATTCGGAAGAAGATCAAGAGGAAAAGGATATTAAAGCTTATGACAGACAGCATGCTTCCATTAACGGTGTGCCTATGAAAACTCTTTGTAATAGCGGCGCAAAAGCGTCTCTTCTTTCGTATAGTACATGGAAAGTTATTAGTAAGGAAGTAACTGCTCCTAAACTTCAACCAGCTGAAGATGTTTTGATTATGGACTATACAGGTAAATTTAAAACCAACTGTCGAGGTAAGACTATCATACCGGTAGAAATTGACACGTTGTCATTCATGTTGGAAGTTTATGTGTTACAAGATTTAAATGAAGTATTTATACTTGGTCTTAATGCATTGACTTACTTACTTTGTTTTTATTACTATTAAACAGGCGAAAGTTACATTCGTTGATTCTGCCAGTTTCCTACAGTTCTGCTGATTTGTCAATTGTGCCTGTGCGTGAACTGTAACTCATAAGATCTTCGTTTTTACGAAATGTCGAAACAAAATAGTATTTTAAGTTTATATTCTCACAACAAGCGCAAGTGTAACAGTGGCGATAGCCAAAGGAATTTAGCAGAACATCTGCCATGTGAAACTGGAGAACATGAAACTCTCACTAAACCGAAACATCTCAAACTAGCATCTCAACCTGACGACGAAGAGGTGATTGTTTAGGTATCCAGCGGAGAATTCCCGAGTGATATAAGCAGGTCTGCATTCGACGATTCGTGTCAACCACGTAAAGAAGTTTACAATTACAGATCGTTTAATAAGAAAATTTTCTGTTGATGAATATAGATTATAGGGGTTTGATTTCGCTTGATGGATATAGATTATTGAATATTCCGAACATAAAGATGCAGTTTTCTATTTCCTTGTCATTTTCAATCTAAATCAGACAATCCGAAGGAGGTTTTCACAAAGTATGGATTTTCTAAGTGGAAAAAGATACGAGAAAACTCGAAAAATATGCTGTTTTTGATAGCCACAAATCTTCAATAGTGAAGTTGAATTCCTTTTTAGAAAATGAACATAGTGGAATACTGACGTCTAAGCTAAGCGAGAAGCGTAAGGTGAATTACTGCGCAACCGCTCAGCTCTGTCGACAATGACCGGGTAACGATACTTAGAGCTTGAAAAGACGTTCCGTTGAGAGGTTATCGCGAAACTGTTACGCAAGACATGAATAATATAGGTAATTATCTAAAGTTTTTGAGCTGAATTAGAATTTAATTTCTGATTAGTTTCTAATTTTAGTTTCTAATTAGAATTTAAAATTAGAAACTGAAACTGCTTTGATAGTATCAATGGTCTTCTAAAAATGTTTCTAAACCTACGAAAACTGAATTACTCGATATATCAGCTAATAATAACTGATCATAGTGTAGGGAAGGTATAAAAATAAAAATAAATATATAAAAAAAAAAGAAAAGAAAAAAGATACTTTCTCTTAATACTGAATGAAGCGAGAGATGTGAGCCAAGTGGAGGAAATGTTTGTATTTGATATAAATGTCAAAATTCCATAGAGGAACGTTTCATTAGTTTCATACATTTGTCCCAGTTGAACGCAGAAAGCATTGCTAATTAATCATGAGAATATCTTATTTCAGTAGGATTAGATGAAAGTAAGCGTATTGGGCATGATTATGACGAGAAATCCATGCGTGTACGTGCATTGTTATACACATCTTCGGAATTTGGTTTTGGTAGTTGTTTATAAAGCCATTGACATTGTTGGTGATACTTGTGGTTTGTTGGAAGCAATTTACGCTTTTCTATCTGCTTTTACAGTGCACCACTAGCAGTTCATAGAAAAACAAGATGATCTGCAACTAGAAGAACCTATTTTAGAGATACCTCTTCAAAGTAGCATGTAATCGGTGTATAAATATAGGAGAGTGATGTACTTCAAAAAACGCTTCATTTCAAGTATCCCTTGAATAATTTTCAGTCATCTAATAAGAAAGAGGCAGCAGAAGCAAAAGGGTTACTGAAGCAGCTCTGTAAAGTGAAAGTGTTGTTTGTATTGCAAGTATTTTTCAGATATCCTAGAACTAACCAACAGAGTTTCTGTATTCTTATAGTAAAAACATATGGTCTTCAGAATTCCGTAGAGATTAGTCGATGAACTTGGAAAGTCGTTACAGAAAAACGATATAATGATTAGTTTAGAGACATGTGGACAGTGCTCAAGCATCAGGTATAAAAATTGAAACACATTCTAGAGTGTAAGTTATTTCCAAAACAACGTCTGATTATGTGTTAACTGAGCCCATCTCAAGGAGGGAAAGGTAAAAAATAAGACACAGCCAGAAAACTATAAAAGAACTGTTTGAAGTGTTGGACAATGTGGTAGGAGAGTTACAGTGTAGATCTTCCATAAATCATTTTGTTCACAATGTCATGGATGCTTGTAATTCAAAGAGTGACGCTTTCTTAAATTCAAACTTCATTCTTACTTTAGCTGAGAGACAAATCTTTCTTTTCTGAAAACGAAAACTCAAATTTGAGATCAGTTAAGCTAAGAATGTGTTTCAAACCAAGTTTCCACTTTTTCCTTTTTCTCAGAACCTGTGAAGATAAATGTTGCTTTCCTCCAATTAAGGTCTATTCCGAAAGAAGGGCACATAGGCCTATGTGCCCCTTTCCCGGAAATAATTTAAAACGAACCGCCATGTTATACTGTAGGCGCTATGAAAATTTCATCTTGATATCTTTACTGTTGGTAGCCTGGCAATATTGCTTTTGTAAGCCTTTGCACCACTGTTTTTGGCGCACAGCTGACATTCAGACTCTAGCAGCGGTTATTCCTGTGTTCCTTGCAACATTATTAATCTACAAATGTGACAGTAATTTAAAATGGATATTGAAAGTGAACGTGTGTATAAGAAGAGGCGTGTAGTTCATCTTAACATGAATTTGAAACGTGAAGAATCAAAAACTAAAAGGGTTCGTGGTGAAAAATACTTCAACTCGAATAAGAATGAAGTACCGGTTAAATTGTTCTCCTTCGTTACTTTAGTGTTGTAAAAACAAGTGCTATGGAATCTTTGAAGCTCGGTGCAATTCCTTTTATAGTGACAAAGAAAAGTCTCTTCAAGATTCGTTCCCACCTTCATGCATGAGTAAGTCGGAAAGCACAAAATGTGTTCGTAAGCAAAATAAACCACGGCTCCATACATGGCAGTATTGTGTAAAGGATGGTGCAATGGCTACTGTGGTATGTAAGAAATTTATTCTTAGTTTATTTAATATATCAATGAAATGTTTGCAAGAGATTCAGTCTAAAATATTGGATGAAGCTGATTTTCAAGAAAGGCGAGGTACGCATAGTAATTGTTCAAACAAATTAAGAGGCAATATCTGCAGTCCCCTCTTAGGGAGCTGCTATTAATATTTGTAATTACTATTTTGTTTATTATTCTTGTATATCTTATGTATTCTTAGTTAATATAGATTTAGTAAGAAATCCCGGTCGGGTAAATTATTATTATTATTACAGTACATATAATCTATATTTATTCTTGTCTTTAGTATAATTTTGTTTTATGTAGCTTAATTGTTAACTAACAGCAGTTTCCTTCTTTCTCGAACAGGGCTTTTTTTAACAGCTCACTTAGGGGAGAACCAGAAACGAACGCTAATCTTGCTTTTTTTATTTATTTTATTTTTTCGTCACTTTTAAAATATTTTAAACCAAGCATCTGGCTGGTGACGGTTGGCTGTGACTACTATATAAGAGCAAGAGAATCATAGGTGCGAGAGGATTCCAACTCGACCGTCTAAAGAGGTAGATGGTTAGGGTTCTGTCCAAGAGGGGACGGAATCTTTTTTTTTTTTTTTTTTTTTTTGTGTGTGTGTGTGTGTGTGTGGAATTCTTATTATTTCTCGGTCGAAGAGGAGGCTGGAGAGTGACACGGTGCAGCAAGAGGGCTGTATCGCCGGGATGCATCAAATATAGTTGTGACATATTTTCAGACTACAACTCTCTTAAGAGGAAGAGAGTCTGGGGGGCTACGGAGATTGTTGGTCTGTAAACTGTACCACATAGCAAGAGGGTTGTGTGTGAAGGGGGATGGGAATCAAGTCGCTGAACCGTTTTTTTTTTTTTAACTGGCTTTTGGGCCACGCCACTTCTTTAGAGGGAGGAGAGGTAAGGGGTTCAAGTCCCGATTAACGCCTCACTAAGGAGGCGAAAATTAAACTAATCTGATGCTTTAGTTAAAATCGTGATTCTTTAGTATTCTTCCGCCAATTTTCGGGGGATATGCGCGATAAATGGTTCTCTCCTATGATTCATTACTTCCAGATAAATGATCCGAGACTTTTTTTTCCCCTCTTAGTATGAATAAAGATTTACTATAGGTTAATCCTTGGGCATTTTCCTTTTATCTTCCCATAAAGGTTATTAGAACTTTTTTGTTGTTTTTTCGTGTGTCTTGAAGCATTGTTTAAACCTGATGCATCTAGACCAATCTGAGTACGTTGCTTAGAGAGAGATACTTTGGGGGCTCCTTATATATATATATCTATATATTGGATATAGAAAGGAACGTCAAACTAAATTCTGATATAGCAGTAGAGGCTATCAGAAGACTAAAAAATCGATCTGAAAATAGGTCGTCTCATACAGGGTGTTGCTCCCAAAAATCGGGTCTTGAGGAAGTTAGATTAGAACCTCCGGTTTTTAGTGGTGAAGGAGATAATTGTCCTTTTCAGTTTTTAGAAGCGCTCAAGTCTTACGCTTCTCAGAAGGGTATTGGCGAAAGTGATCAGCTGGATATTCTCATACCTAGGCTACTCCTTGGCCCAGCTCGCAGGTAGTGGGAGTTAAGAGGCCATCTGAGTCTTTTGGGACCTTCAGAGACTCGTTTTTGAAGGAGTTTTTCAGTTTCAACTATGCCGAGGAAGTTGAAAATATGATTGCCAATAGACTTCAATATACAGACGAAAGTCTGTCCGTTTTTATTAGAAAGATGAGTGAACTTTTTCAGAGGTTAGAATCTGTACCATCTCAAAAGGATCAGGTTAGAAGGATAATTTCTAAGACGCATCCTCGTTTTAGGCAATTCCTGTATGGAAGAGAATTTGAGGACGTTAAGGCGTTGGAAAAAAGAGTAACTGCATATTTAACTGCATATTCAGTCCATTCTATTGGGTGAATTATCTTACATGGAACCGTCCAGTGGTCGGACAGAAAGTCAGGGATATTCGGCCACGGATTTTAAGAGACAGGATTCAACAGCAGTTTCGAGAGATTCGATACCGACATTAAGCGTTCTCGATCCAGCACGGTCCCAAAGGGGAGACCAAAAGGATATGAAGCCTGGTGGGGGGCAAAATAAGTCGAAAAGGGCAATAAGATGTTACAATTGCAGAGAATTGATTCACCGAGCAGCGGACTGTGCTCTAAAGAAAAAAGATACAGGTTCGAAGCCCGTCTCGGCTGTAGTGCGTAACAGTGAGGGGAAAAACGAAAGGAGAGGAAAGGGAAATAAGAACACTTTTATTTACGGCTTTATACATCGTGAATGCTATTATTTTTACCTTGACTCTGGATCTGAAATCAGCATCGTCCACAAGAGAGTAGTGGATCAGTTGAGACGGAGAGGAGCCCGGTTCGAATCTTGTTCGTTGCCCCTAAGCCTAGCAACGGGAGAAGTAAAGACTGTGGGGAAGATATTTGTAGATATTTGCATCAAGAGAAGAAAATTCTCTCTTCTTCTTCTACGTGCTAGACGGCCTCGTAACTCCCATTATTGTTGGTCAAGATCTCCTGAGAAAGGCAAAAATAAGTTTGGATATGGCAAACAGATCATGGATGTTTAACAATGAAAAAGAAAGAACAAAATTTGTTTATCTGACAGACCAAAGTGAGGAACTTCTAGCTGTAAACCACATGCTGTCAACCATCCCCGCCCCTACCAAGGTCGTTGGAAATAAAACAGGACGGAGAAGGGGTAAGGGTAAGAGGAGTGGTCAGGGAGGGGGAAAAAGACAGACAGTCCACCCAAGAGTGTCCGCATCTTAAATCAAGACCTGCGAACAGGAAAAAATCATTTTGGAGGAATACAAGAAGAAGAAAGAAAACTTTTCCCAGACCACAGCAAAAATGATTCTTTAAATAAAAAAACCAAAGCTAGTCAAGTTAGGAAGACTAATTCAAAAAACGGGAATGGTGCTGCCGAGGTGGGGACAAAGGGTCCATTCCCCCGAGGCTGCAATTAATAAATATATCTATTTTAAATGATAATTATAAATTGTATATTGATACGGGAAGCTCGCTGTCGGCTGCAGATGAAGAGATTGCGAAAAGATGGTCAAAGTTAGGAATAAAATTACATGATCATTCTGTGAGGTTTGCCAGAGAAGGGGCAAAGACAATTGGATTTATGGTTGTTCCTCTGGATTTTTATGGACTCCAGTTAGAGCAGAAATTCCATATTATTCGTGGCTTTTTGAGGTCTATTATCATGGGCAGAGACTTTCTTTTTTCATCAAATATGATAATAAAATTCAGTCCTTTCGGATGGGAAATTCCAAGTAGGGGAATTCCTTTTAGGGAATTTGATTACGCTGAGAGAATATGAAAAGCTACGGAAGAGACCTGCATCGGTAGCGGAGGCTCCGGGTTCGAGTTCTGAACCGTCGGCAAGTTGCCCGGAGGACGATGAGCCAGTGGACTACATAGAAATATTCACTAATGGCGTGGGACTCCCGCTCACTCCGGGGACCATTGGGAAGCCTACACGGCGAAGAAGAAATTAAAATTATGAAAATAAAAGGTCTATCACTGGACGAAACTTCAAATTGTGAAGTGTTTGAAGGTTCGGACACATCAGTTTTTTTTTTTTTTTTTTTTTTTTTTTTTCGTGGAAACATATATATATTCGAAAAGGACCGCCGAGAGTGCACGCTGGCGGACAATGGGCTCTCGATTATTTGTTTGTGTGTGTGTTTACAAAAAAGTGTCTTTCAATATCTTAAAGAACTAAAAGAGTCTGAACAAGTGATTTGGAGAAATGGCTCTTTCATTTTTTCCCTCTCTATAAGTGCAAAGTTAAGTATTCTTTTACTCATTTTTTTGGAAACGTAAGTAGCATGCAGTCCCCTCTTAGGGAGCTGCTATTAATATTTGTAATTACTATTTTGTTTATTATTCTTGTATATTTTATGTATTCTTAGTTAATATAGATTTAGAAAGAAATCCCGGTCGGGTAAATTATTATTATTACAGTACATATAACCTATATTTATTCTTGTCTGTAGTATAATTTTGTTTTATGTAGCTTAATTGTTAACTAACAGCAGTTTCCTTCTTTCTCAAACAGGACTTTTTTTTAACAGCTCACTTAGCAGAGAGCCAGAAACGAACGCTAATCTTGCTTTTATTTTTTTATTTTTTCGTCACTTTTAAAATATTTTAAACCAAGCGTATGGCTGGTGACCGTTGGCTGTGACTACTATATAAGAGCAAGAGAAACATAGGTGCGAGAGGATTCCACCTTGACCGTCTAAAGAGGTAGATAGACGGTTAGGGTTCTGTTCAAGAGGGGACGGAATCTTTTTTATTTTTTGTGGAATTATTATTTCTCGGCCGAAGAGGCGGCTGGAGAGTGACACGGTGCAACAAGAGGGCTGTATCGCCAGGATGTATCAAAAATTAATGAAGAGATTCTTCTAGCTGCAGGAAGCACAATTTCTAAGCAAATAGTGCATGCTCGATTTTGTTTAAAGAAGAGAGTTTTCCCTTTCCCTTTTTATGTTTTGGATTCCACATCAATTCCGACGGTCCTAGGGTCCTTAAACATGCAGGAATACAACTATATTTAAGCAAAGCAAACTGGAAATTTGACAGTGAGAAGCATCTCACACGTTTTATTATTGCAGAGAAACAAGACAGAAAAAACAAAACTTTCTGTGAAAGAAGTACTCCGGTAGTAGAAAAGGGGAAAGGGGGAAGGACTCAAGTTTCTGAAGGAACAAGTGACTCAAATAACGCTGAAGGGTGGACTAGCGATAGGAGTTCAATTGTGAACAAAAGAGGAAAGAAAAAAGTTGGAGGAAAAATTGTCTATGGTCAGTTACAGGCGGAGGACGAAAAAGGTCTGGGAGAAGCCGCCATTGATAAAAGCTCCCATTTTTGACAAGGATTATTTCCTTTACGCAGACAGTGGTAGTATCTATTCTTTCATTTTCGGTCCCGTTGCAGAGGAGTTTGAAAAAAGAGGTAAATTTAAGAGAGACCCAATGCACTTGTCGCTGACCGAAGGAACTTCCTATGTTAACGAAAGTGTCACAGTGGAAGTACATTTCTATGGGAGGTGTGTTAAACAAAAGTTTTTTGTTCTTCCGCATTTAACGAAGCCTATTCTCTGTGGTCGGGATTTACTTTACAAAAATAAGAATGTTTTTTTCGTTTGGATTGTTTGGCTGGAAGATAGAGGATTATATGTCACCTCTCCATACTTTTGATCTTTGTGATAACGAGTCAAAAGTTTCAGATGGTCTTTTTTTTTTATAAGAAAATAAAACTTATTTTGTAGATCAGATAGCAAAAGTTAATGTGGGTAAACCCATAAAAGACAGAATAGCTCACATTCAGTATTTTCATAAGTTTTCTCAAATAGGCCTGGTTATGGATCGTCAGGTCCTGTCTTTGCCTAACCTAACCTAACTGTTTTACAATAGCCCACCCAGAGAGCAGCAGCCTCACTTTTAAATCGCTACTCTGGAACGTACACTATTGTAAAACAGCTGGCTGCTAATTCTTATATTGTTATAAACGATTGGGATGGGAAGGAGACTCCAACGAATGCAGACATGTTCAAGCCTTATGTATATTCCAATAAATTTTGTTAGCATATTCCTGAAATGCAACCCTCCTTCATAAACTGTTTGTCTTCCAGAGAAGAGGGAGGGGAAGAGTTATTCAACCTACCGATTTAGTTGTGTACAGAAAAGAAAAGAAAAAACAGGGAGAAAAGGGGGGAGGAAGTTTTTTCCTTAGTTTTTAAAATTTAGTTTCTTTTTAGCTCTGTGTTTTAGTTTAGCAAGCTTAGGTTCTTCGACTGCTACATCTGACACAGCATAGCCTCTTCGAATTTAAGTGTTGATCCATTCTAAGATCGAGAATTATTTCAGTTTGAGACATCACGTCTTTCAAAGTATCTAAATCACGACGTTCTGTATATGTGGTTGCGAAACCACACCCGGAAAACCCACTGTCGTTGCAGCTACTATTCCATATAGATTCATATAGGAATAATAAACGCCGATTTAAGCGATTGGGAGCTGACTAAGTATCATCGTCAAGAGAAAGTTTGCCGTCAACTGTTGCTGATTTAACACTAGAACAAGTAAGGGATGTCCAACGCATAAGACAGAAAATTCCCTCTGTTGACAATAATAAGTCCTCAGGCTCCAGCTCCAAGAATCCTGATTCCGATGAAAGTATGATTCAGTTCGAAGTTCGAAATTCGTTACGACACTATATGCCTCTCAAATTTATCAAACGAGGTTACAAAGTCTGGTGTCGTGCTGACCAAGTTACTGTATACACAGAAAAACTGCAAATATACACGGGCAAAGAAACAGATTTATCTGGAAAAGAAGGGGTAGGATTTAGAGTGGTGGTGCAATTGTCTGAGGATCTGCAGAAAACAAAATATTTTGTAGGTTTTTTTTTTCTTTCTTTCTTTCTTTACCTCAACGAAGTTACTGGAACATTTATATAACAACGGATATATTCAGTCGGTACTGTGAGATTTGATAAAAGTTGATCTTCCCGATTTTATGAAGAAGAAGGAAAAATCTGTAAAGAAGTTACCAAAACAAAAGCAGGGAAAATTCCGAGTAGCTACACAGAATCATACATCAGCTATTTAATGAATGGACAAACGATTTGTAAATGTACTTACTACAGAGCACGACGCCAAAAACGTGATTATTGCTCGGAGAAAACTGAATAATGGGAGGAGAGTTAATGTTTTCTGTCCAGCAGCTATTAGAAATTATACTGAGTTCATGAAAGCTGTAGATCGCTTTGATCAAATTTTAAATTGTTATTCGACATACCAGCGAGCTAAGAAGTAATGGCACAGAATATTTTTCCATCTACTGAATACGAGCTTGACAAATGCATATATTATCCACATATTATTCTTCAGACAACTGATGGACCATGTATCCTTTCTCTTGTCAGTTGCACGGAGATTACAAAACAACTATAGTAGCAGAAAAAGAATGCGTCACACCCCGTATCGATTTCAGAAGTGTTTCCAAACATCAATGTCTTATGGAGTTCCTGACAATGTACGACTGGAAAACGTCGGAGTTCATTTGCCAAACAAAACAATTTCTTACCGGCGCTTTCGATTATGCTTCACAAAGGCTCACGAAAAACAAGATGTAAGGTCCCACTCTGTGCTGCGCCATGTTTCATTTTGTTCTACAGAAAATAAAGATGAAAATTCAAAACATTAAATATTTAAATTACATTCAGTGGCGTATTAAGTGGGTGAGCTCACCCGACTCGACCCCCTTCCTTCTGCATTGAGTGCAAAGTTTTTTCTTTAGTGTACTTGCAGCGATAAGAGAAAAACACAAAATTGTCACCTAACGTCTCTTGTTGAAATGCAGAACAAAAGGCAGCATATCTGCAACAGAATGATCCATCCCTCTTCATCTCCACCCTTCCATCACCATCACAGACATACACACACCAATAAACACTTTTAACAAGCGAATATGTTATTGCAGCGGAACGCTTTAAAGCCTCACTCCAATTCGGCTTTCTCTATTCTTGGCACTTTTCTCCTGCGACAAACTGAGCCAGCCCGCAAGTAGAGCTCACATCAACTTTTCACAATGAGGTGACGGTCGACTTTATCAAAGGCATTGTAGAATAATGATAGCATTGATTAGTTTTTCTTTTATTATTATTATTATTATTATTATTATTATTATTATTATTATTATTATTATTATTTTCATCTCTGGCGTGAAGGTGTTTGCTGGGTTAGTGCTCATTGCTGGTCGATGATTCATTGCCTGCGATTGCTAGGATAAAACAGCTGGTTGGTTTTTGTGATTCGCTGTTCTTCGTGCATTTATCTGTGTTACACTGCGTCGATTGCGACGACATGTTTGTCACCGTGGATAACTTTCTCTCAGTATTTGTGAACGACATGAGTAAACAATTAAAACTTTCGCCTTTCTTTTGTAAGAAATGTAAGAAGAAGAACATGCAGCAGTGGAGACTGGCGTTGAAGCAGTCGTAGAATCCGCGAGTAATGCAAACGATCAGAGAAACCGAACTGTGCAAGATAGTGGGATCATGAAGACTTCCGCAGCTCATTTTAAGTTCGATGTTGATCATTACGTCAACAGGGTAAATCAAGAAATTCCTAGATATATAGCTCACAAGTTGCTAACGAAACCATGGACGCCTAATGCACAGTATGAGTTTCTTGTAAAAGGAAGGAGTTTCCAGCGCTACTGGTTCGAAAGATTCCAGTGGCTTGTGTATCCGAGGTACACTTTGCGTGTATGTGTTATATTTGCTGGTGTGGAGGGCAGTCGTGGACATTAGAGGTTAGGTCGTAACAAAGAGTTTCTAAAATTGGAAAAATGCCATAGAATGCTTTCAGTCTCAGGAGAGTACTCAATATCACCAGCATTGCATTGTGCTGGCACAGAACTTCTTATCTGTCTTCACACATCGAACACCGAGTGTGCTGGAACTTGCCGATTAAGTAAAAAAAACGTCAAGTGATCGAAAACCGTGAAAAACTCATTCCGTTGTAGAGACAATTATTTTGTATGGTTGACAAAATCTTGCGCTCAGAGGTCATAGAAACACAGGACCTTTGGAACTGGAAGAACCTGACTACAATGATGGAACTTTCGTGCACTACTCAGGTTTCGGGTATTCAGTGGCGACAAGGTTCTCGGTGAACATTTGAAGTTGGGCTCATTGAATGCACACTACATAAGCCCAAACATACACAATGAAATAACTGAGGTGTGTTGGGACATGACCTTAGAAGATTTAGTTAAACGAGTGAACGATGCTAGTTTCTTTTCTGTTCTGGCGGACGAGACCACCGATGTGTCTAGCATTGAACAGTTTGTGTTGTGTGTGAGAAACAAAAAATAACTTCACATTACATGAAGACTTTTTGAAGTTTGTTCCCGTTACAAATACAACTGGGGCAGAGTTAGCCCTGACAATTCTAAGTACCTTGTCAGATTTAAATATAGACACCATCCGATTGCGTGAACAAGGGTAGGATGGAGCCAGTTCCATGAGTGGTTGCTTCAAAGGCGTCCAAGCAGAGATAAAGAAAATATGTCCCACTGCAGCTTACGTGCATTGTGCAAGTCATGTTTTGAATCTGGTGCTTTTAACTGCCTGCACAGCAACACCCGTTCGAAACTGTCTTGGAGTTGTAGGAGAGTCAATAAATTTTTTTTCGCACCTCGTCCAAGAGACAAGAGCTCTTAAAAGAAGTAATCAGAAACAGTGGTAACAAGGGAACGGGAATATTGCGTGGTTTGTGCGAGACAAGGTGGGTGGAGAAGCATGAGGCTTTATCAACATTTGTCCGATTGTTTTGTGCAATAGCGCAATAGCTGGGGAAAATAAGTGAAACTTTTGGCCCGGCTGAATCAAGTAAAGCACATCAAGTTGCTGTGCTCCCTTCAGCAAGCTGATTGTGTTTAGTCTTCCGGTATGTGAAAAACTGTTCACATTTTATTGAAACCATAATTTCTTATAACTAACAATGATTCACACCTTAAGCTATTCAAAATTATATTTATGATAAAGCTGGAAGATTCCGGAGGTTTGGTGGGGGAGGTCTACAATTCATATAAAGTGCAAAATGTATATAGAAATTTGAAACTAGTGGCTAACGTTATTCTAGGCCCACTTGCGTTTCAATCAAAGTTGTTATGGTAATCTGGTCCTCACTTAGGTATCCTTATGCAAAATACTTCTTTGGTGACAACAAAAACAAAATGTGATCAATGTTGAATGATAGTGCCTGATGAAATTATGGCAATAAATGTAGATGCTGGAATAGGCCTATTACGCAAGTATAGTTGTAATCTTCTTAACGCATGAGTTGGCAACATTACTTTCACTCGAGCAGGGAGGGAAAGCTGTCTACTGAGGAGTTTCTTAAGAACTCTTCTCACCAATATATATATATATATATATATAAACACAGTCTCTCTGCACTTGATTAGGTACTTGTTATTGTGAGAAAAATTTCGAAATATACAATTTTGCCTGTTATGTCATGCAAATGTCCGATACAAACATGAACGAGGCTAGACTTTAAGCCCAACTCAACAGAAATGTATACTGAACAACAAAGGCGGTAGTGGGATTATTACATGTATTTTTTGCCATAATCCACTGCACAGAGATTTCTTGAACACATTTATATATTGATTGTTGTTGGGATATCGTTTTTCCCAAAAGCTTTCAATATCCTGCACGGTTTAACACAAATATAATTTGAAGATAAGATAAGAGGTTGTAACAAGAAGTGGAAATCACTATTGGATAATATTAAACATTTTCTTATTTACAAAGAATTCAGATACAGACAAAAACAGAAGTAACAGCTTACAGAATATATATTAAAGCGAAAGAAGAAAATATGTGTGCAAATGCAAATACATGACAACCATTTAAAGAATAGAGTAGCAATTAATTAACTAAACAATAGTTAATTAATTTGCTAATTAACTCCACTTGATACATAAGGCCAATAATTCGACACGACTAGACATATCGATATTAACCTTTAGGAATATCAGTAATCTTGAACTGTCCCTCCTAAGCTAAAATTCTGACGACGCCACTGGTGCTAGTATTAGTTAATAATAAAATAAATACAAAAGATACAGCATCTATGTTCGTCTCATAACTCCTTTCTCTTATGGGAGTTTGATATAAGTATAAACTAATACAGTACATATATACGAATCCTTGCCAATGTCTGTCAATTCATTGACCTGCATGTGAATACTTGAATTTTCATTACGTAATATAAATAAGAAGCTCATGGCAATAAACATTCCTACATTTACCAAAATAAGCCTCTCTATTGACTTAACATATATTACAAACTATTAATATAGTACGTATAACAGTTAAGTGACTACATGTACTTTTTTTCATTATTAGCTTCAATATTTTCCTTATTATTACGCAGAAGTATTAAAATTCAAGAAAAAAATTCATTATTGACATTGGAGAAAGAAAGAAAAAAAATGGTTTGCAAAGTAATACTCTTAAGACAAATAAAACCACACTAAAAATTTAATTCGTCCCGTCAGACGATGTCAAAATATTATAAAATTTGTTAGTTGCTACAACTTCCAACAGAGCTTTCTAGTACTTACAAAATCATATAAAATCAGTGCTTTTTGAGATGTGGCTCGTAACTGAGAAACATATCTGGTGATTATTATGACATATTTTGTAATGATGCGATGAACTAAATAATATGAGGGAATACTTTAATATTCAGCATTGGTGCCCTAGGCTAAAATGGGCAATGGTAAATGCCGGTGAATAACGATAAATTAATTGGTGGAATGGTAACGGTGGAAGTAGACGGAAAAAATCACAAGAACATGGCGCTGTCCATTGTAACTCCCACATGATTTGGGATTACGTTCAATCGTGACGGAGACAATCAATCTTGCTGCTGACGTTCTAACTACGCCATAATCATTCATTCATTCATTCATTGGGATCACGTTAAGGTGTTGGTCTACGTCTCATATAGCTTCGGTGCTGAATGGGACGTTAAACTCCAAATCAATCAAGCATCGCGACTCTGCACACCGGACGATCACTTAGCACTGATACACCGTATTTAAAACACCTACTATACTGTAAGTGATTCATAAAATTTTCTAAGCTCTAATTCAAACAATGACTCATAAAATTTTGTAAGTTCTAATTCAAACAACGACTCATAAAATTTTCTAAGTTCTAATTCAAACAATGATTCATAAAATTTTGTAAGTTCTAAAAATCTTACAATCCAAAATCGTAATCCTTTAATCGTTTGGAACATTTTTCAAATGATATAATAACATTTTCGAACTTCAATAGTTGTCTCTGAGGAAGCAGGAGGGAAAAAAAAAAAAAAATAAATAAAATATATGCGCACAACGTATTAATTACCGTATATCAATACTTAACCCGTTACCGCTGCAATGGTTTTACTCCATAATGATGCTTTTTAACATATTAAATTGTTCGATGAGAGCGACCTGAAAGAAAAATATAAATATATATATAATTATTTTACTAAATAGATTATTGCTGAGAAGCTATTATATATATATATATATATATATATATATATATATATATATATATATATATATATATATATATATATATTACAATTACTTACATTCCAAGAGGAAAAATCAATTTACTGCACACGATATCTAAATGACTAAACTTGGGGTTTGGAGGAAAATTAATGTATCAAAAGCAAAATAGAAATAAACAGAATTGATTTTGAAGTCGTATGCAAAAACTGTGTCAAAGGACAGGAAATATCTTACTTACGCAACTTTACGTAAAGCATGGTAATAGAATCAGAGAACATCAATAACTAACTGGTCCATAAGAGCTTTGATACCTTAAATAACTTGAAAAAGAAAAACAAAGCAACGTTTATTTTTAAATAATAACTGTGTGACAGTTTCGCCAATTAACTAAACATACTGACTTCATCCGACACCGTCTCGCATCACGTGAGAAGCATAAAGAGCATGCTTTAATATAAATCAAATTAGTATTACCTTATCACTAATTTATTGCAAATATTACATATACAATCAAACCTATATATAACGGACATCGACGGGACATGATTATTGTCCGCAAAAGTGAGGGATATGCTTTACAGAAAGGTTACACAAATTCAGAATACCAACAACCTATGCGGTGATTGTATCTAGTATACAGTAAAGATATTAGTTAATAATGTAAATATAAACTAATATCGAATATGTACTGAGCATCCAAATTACTTGGGAGATGAAGATATCCTCTACTGGAAAGAAACAAACGTATATCTAGGGAATCTGTTTATATGAACATGTTCTACTAAATTTATTGCATGTATGGTGATTTTCTTCCTAGATACACGTCAACTCCCTGTAAAAATCTCTTTAATTCGCACAATGACTACTAAAATTAACAGAACTCATTGAACGTTTTCAAGGATTCCTACCAGAAAGCGATTTATTATGGACAGGGGAAAAAAATTCAAGTTCATCTTGCAAGTGTTGTGTGAGGTGATTCAACATATCATTGATTTATGACAAAGTCATAAGGATTTTTTGTCTAATGCACGGTGTCGCATATTTACTTTCAAATTGCAAATATTTTACTCTCTCATTTTTGAGTGATTTCAACCAGAAGTGGAAGGAATTACGAGAAAGCTTCATACAACATATTCTATCGAAATCGAATAAAGTTTACGAAAGCTCTTGTGAAACGTATTTCCTAATACGGAGGAAGGAGAGGGGAATAAATTAAATTAAGTCCCCTATTTTTTTCCCGACTCTAAACCCAAGCATAAGAAACATATACTCTATATTTCTTCAATTTTTTTTATTTAATCTTTTTGAGAGTTATCAGGGAACATATTTTTAATGGCAGAAGGGGGAAGTGCCGTGCCGTGAAAAACCAACGCCCGGGGCGAGAGTATACGACAGCGCCCCCGTACATTTGAGTGAGGTCGACAGACCAACCGCGAAGCGCCACCATGGTTGGCGCGAAGCATACTAAAATTTTCAAAAATAAATCCTGCTTTCCCTTGATTTTGGGGCGCTTTTAGCAAGTGTCTAGGGATGCAAAAAATATAAATCTGACCGTGGTCAAATTAAATATTACACTGAAAAACACTGCTGTTGATCTAAAATATTCCAACATAATTTTTCCTATTTTTTCTTCCCTTCTCTTCTTTTTTCCTCCTGAATTTTCTGCCCCCTACTTCGGCGCCCGGGGTACGGCACGGATCTGAACGGGGGTAAATCTACCCCTTCTGCTTCTGATTTTTAACTACATATGGTGGGGATCATTTCTATATTGCTAAAAACTGAAAATATTGTTACTTAAATTACTGTAAAACATATTTTGTAATGGAAAGGGGAAGGATAAAATTCACTCTTCCATTCTTGACAATTTAACTTTAAGAAGTGGAATGCTTGGGAAGCCTCATGATGCATCAAAATTCGATTTTAAATTTTGGTGAAAGTTATTGGAGTAATTATTTTATCATACTATTTAAATAAGGAAATCTTCATGTTTGGGAACTTATCCTTGATCAATTTCAACACTAACCAATGAGGATGATCAACATGTCATATACAAAATATACATTTTTTTCCCGTTATTCTTAATTGACTTAATCCCAAACAATATGATTATTTCGGGTGAAGCCACATCTAAGTTTCAATCAAGTTTACCAGAGTTATCGTGGAGCGGGACACACAAAGTCGGTCAGAAGCTCGCTTTAATTACAGCATAATACAACAATGTTAATACTTTTATTATTATTATTAACACATGCATGCTCGTAGAGTATATTGACGGAAAAATAAGTGAAAGGATGGGACGAAGAAGACCTTGAAAAGAGTGCCTACACAAATAGTAAAATAACAAATTGTAGTAATGGATGAAAAATTTACATCAAATAAATGAAAAATTTACCTAAAACAAGAAACAAAGTTTACGACAATTATGCTGCTCATCAACTAGGTACTTGTAAGTAGGTAAGTTTAACTTAGCTGACTAGATATGCAGAACTAATTACAGAAAAAGAAGGTACTTTACCTGTCGTTGGCAGAGTACTGAGTAAGGAACGCTAGATTTGGATTCCAAGTACAAATGATGGAATAATTTTCCATCGAAGTATTTCCACGGCAGACTCTGCAAAAAGATATATAATGTAGTAATTTGATCAATTGTGATTCGTGATTCCAACCACCGAACATTATTAATCGAGTATGAATCTGTAATTGTGAGTTTCGTTCTGAATCGAACACAATGTTTAATGAAATAATATTGATCTTCAAAACACTAAAACTAATGTTCCCTACACTTATTCATCGAAACAATTCACATCACTCTGAAACAAATTTTCACAAAATCACTTCCGTGAACTTAGGTGTATATACAGCTGTCAGCTTGTTTTAGTTTTTCATAGATTTTTTTTTAAATACTAGTAAATTCGCTAAATCGTAAATTTATTGCATTATCAGCAACAATTCTTCTATAACTACTTACTCTACTTCAAATGTATAACGTTCCACATATCGCTCCATCATACCTCGCACTGGTATTTTGTTATTTTTGCCTAATACGGATTATTCCATGCACCGTAATAATGCACACAAATTCTTGCTGATTACCGTATTTTTACATTATCATATATCATGAACTATGATACAACGGAAATTTACAGTGTAACTTAGAGCAGATTATAGCAAATATGTGACATAGAACTCACAATCTAACTTTCGATAAAGAACACAGTAGTGCCGAAATATAATAAGCCAAAGCAAGTGATATCAAAATAATATTGCTTAGAAGAATAAAATGCTAACGAATATATCCAATACTAATGATCGAAGCTCCTATTCTAAAAATAAGTATATTGGTATGACAAAGAAAAGGTGTTGTTAGATGGTATGCAAAAAAGGTAAAATCAAGGTTTGTAACTAAAAATTTGTTTTTACAAATGATTTAACAATTAATCTGTCTGACTGATATTATCAATAAATATTAATAAATTCAAAAGGTATTCAACTTAGCTTGTCTAAATGATTATTACGTGTTTTAAAAACTCATATTAAACGTCAAATTTTCGCTGATAACTGTCCGTATGGTTAAGACTTATGTATGTCAGCAAAGTGAGTACGTTCAGTTGAATTGAAGTTCAGTCGTCTGTGTAAATGTAATTTGACTGAATAGCCTGTTAATCAAGTGCGACGAATTACTTTCAATTGAATTCAAGAAATTTTATTTTCTGATGTTTTTTCAATCTCCAGTTCAGTTAGCCAGTTTTCCTTGTGGAAACACAGGTCACCAGAGAATCTCGACAGGAGACAGTAAAGTAGAGCGCGAGTTGCAATCACAAGTATTTTAGAAGTAATGGCCAGTTTTGGAAATTACCTACTTCTAGAATTGTATAAGAAAAGTGAGTGTGTGTGGAATACAAAGAATACTTTTTACTGAAAGATTGCGGCTACAGACCTCGCATACGCTCGATCATGGATGAAAGAAGTAAGAAGCACTAAGCGCTGTAAGTTGCTACGTTTGCATCTAGCATGCTAGTGATATCTAGTGAGGATTAAGTTGTTTATCTATCAGTAGATGGTAGCTCAGCAGTCATGTATCATCCCAGAATCACAATTGATTTTCACAAAAGGTGGGGAGGAATGCACTTTACACGGAAAACAAATAACTGGCCCCTGCGAAGTATAACATTAAGATATAATTTTTCGTCTGCACAGCGGTAGAAATTTAAGCTTTAGGTTTGAGGGCTGCGTTTCATTTCTGAAATAACTGGCGGACTATTTACCTATCCATAGCACACTGAAGAAAATCATAAAACAATAACTGTGATCGATACAAACAATATGACTCAGACCATCGTGGACTACCTCTCACGATTTGCTGGTCGACGTGTTCATCACCCTTGATGTGGGGACATGAAATAATGAATGGTAATAATTGAGGGTATGGGTGTTTTATTTTGCCTAACAATCTATTTTTTCATCTTCTGTAGTTAACCAAATTATGAAGTATGAACTAAGATTTTATTAATTTTAATGGACATTACCACTTACTTATTAAAGGTTAAAGTCACGGCATAATTCGGATTTTAGTAGTTCAAAAATAGAGTCTCGTGTCAAAGAGATGAAAAACCCTGCCATCAACATAACGCACTCACTTCACAAGTGGTTCACAACGTACTAACATTGGTATTTTAAACTTGAAGCAACGAACACGTGGACAGATTTAAGTGGCTCAAGAGAAGAACTAGCACTGACATCTGTTGATAAAAAAGACAAGAGGTGCCTCTTTGCTTCAGGAGGATCTCCATTACATGACAGTACAACGATATTTATATCTATTTTGTAATTTCTTCTATTTTTATATCTTGATTTTTGGCAACGGTGCATAAAAGTACACAATCTGTCGTGTAGAAGAAGAAGAAAAAAATAATATATATGTTGTTGATTCTAAATAGAAATAAATAAGATTTAATCTCAATAGTAAAATATATGTTGGTTTTATAGGTGTAATCTGCATTTATAGTTATAATAACAGTAGATAGTAACTTGTTTTAAAACGTGCTATGACAACCGAAAAAGAAAAGTGTACTTAATGAAGTTTTGGAGTATAAAGGTAATCGTGATATAATTTGTCGTGCCTGATTTAATGTGATTGGATCATTTTGACATTTTTTAAAACTTACACGGATTGTGGGCTGGAATGTAACGTAAAATATATGAATAATATAAATTAATCATTACATTTTAAACGGTGGTTCCCAATATATGTTACATTTATAGATCGTGTAGAAGAAGAAGAAAAAAGAATATATATGTTGTTGATTCTAAATAGAAAGAAATAGCAAAATAAATATACAATATCGTTGTAACAGCACAGGTGACTCCATGATGTTACCCCCTCAAGTTACAGAGTTGAAAATGTTAACCTAAATCTAATTTCCCCCTTCCTCATAAAAGAGATAAAGCAAATTAACTTTAAAATGAATCCTGCCGAACTATATACTAAAATAATATATATCAGGACAATATCATGAGCATTATATTGCTGCAACATTCTTTTTTTGGACATTTCTGAAACTGATGGTCTGCATTTGTATTAAATAGATATATCTGACGTGTTTTGAAGTGACCAATGCAAGAAAATGGTTATTTTTCTCAGGGAGTTTCACTCTAGTTTTGATCAATATCAATCATGTTAATGTACTTACATTACACTTGGGGAAAACTTCGTGAAAGCCCAGAATATTTATGATGTAACTGTTAAGCATTGTGAAGAATTTAATGAAAAGAAATGTTTTACATTGTAAACAACGACCAGAAAAGAAAACAATATATTTACCTCTTGAAGAGGAATAGGGTAGCCACATGTCCCAAGGAGAAAGATCATTGTAGTAACTCCTCTCATAAAAATAGTAGCCAATTGTACAGCCCGAACGTCTGGCACTTTCACATCCACTCTACTCAGACGACCTGTTTCATATTTGCATAGTAGTACAGCCTGAGCAATAAATGCATCTACTTCCCACTCTTGTAACAATGGATTCGGTAATTCCTGAAAAGAAAGAGACTTTAAAATCATAAAAGGAGTGCTACACAAGGGACATCATCTATACGTTATTCAGCCGGCACCTTTTCAATTTTAATCCATAATTAAGAGTACTCGTTTTCAATTCTTAAAAGTGAAAACACCTTGGGTCAGAATTGAATTAATATAAACTTCAAGTATCTTTCTTGATAATACAGTGAATAAGCACGTGTTCTATGAAATGTTAAATTAGTGCGCAGGTTATTCAACAATAATCTCTACAATGATTAAATCACCACATTGATGAACGGTATCTCACCCAAAGTCAGGAATAATTTTCTTTCAATTTCCATATCGACTAATACAAATGATTTTATAATTTCAAGTACAAAATGTGCATTAGAGGATGATTTTACCTAACTAAATAAAACTTTTGCCAATTCTCCAGTATCTACAATCGCAAGTTACTCCGCTTATGTCGGTAACTGAATGTGAAAAATAATATGTCTAAAATGCCTGCATTTTTTGTAAGTAAAATCAAACTGAACAAATAATTTTGAACTCTTAAGGATTAACAAGGTGTTATTATATGTTTGGTGCTGCAGTATTAAGTCAGTAGGTGGGGCTATCTTCACATGAATACAGCCTCACCCACTTTTGCTGATGTACTAATCTTGGGAAGTATACTGAAACTTAGTGCTGACGATACCGCATAGAAATAAAATTACTGCTCTTAGCAGAAAGTCTAAAGATGTACGAAAACTCTAATGATGGGATGATTAAAAAAAACAAACAAACAAAAAAAAAAAAAAAAAAAAACCTTCACTTTCATGATGAAATGATGCAGGAATTTTTCTTTAAAATAGACCGAAATTCTTTAAAATAAATGAGAACGAAAATGGTTTCTGATTACATGCTGTATGTTCCGTTTGTGGACCCGTGTGATACGACATTCTTTCATGACTTTATATCAGTGAGCTATCATCAGTCATGTTTTAAAATATCTTACTTGAAGACTAATTTTTGACGTGGTTTTTATTCTGATTTCTGTTTTCATTCCGATCCCTCCGAAAGATCTATTATAGCTGTGTGGATAGCATGTATGTATACGAGCAAAAGGTGTAGAAGAGCATGTTCGATTCCCGACGTGAGTTCACGTCGTTGAGATCCCACGTTAAGTTGTATGTCCATCTCTCATATAACCTCATTGCTGAAAAGGACGCTAAACTCAAAATCAAACCAAATCTATTCTAATCGGTTAACTGAATGAGGTCAGGTTCACGCTCCCCCTCCGTCCTTCCAAATTTTGGCGCCAATTTCTCCGTTATAATATGAGTACAAATTTTCTTTTTACGTTTACTGACTAGCACTAATTTTTGACATGGTCTCCATTTTAATCAAATAAATCATTGAACTGGGAAGGTCTTAGTTCAGTTCTCCACCTCTCTTTTTAAATTTTTGTGCCTACTTTCCGTGGTAATAACAGTATAACTTTTCTTTTCATGCTCATTTATCAGCACAAATTCAGCGTTAAGTTTTGTCCTTCTTTCCATTCTGATCGGTTAACAAGTGGGGCTAGGATCATGCTTCGCTCTCTCCTTCTTCCAAATTTAGGTCCAATTTTATCCGTTGTAACAACGGCACAGATTTTCCTTCTATCCTTACTAATCAGCACAATTTCACCACTAATTTTCTTTTTAACATTCTTTCCATTCTGATCAGTTAAAGGGGCAGGCAGATTGACACTCACTCTTTGCTCCTTTTAAATTTTGGAATTCAATTTCTCCGTTTTAAGTATGGCACAAATTTTATTTTTTATTCCTTGATTAGAACAATTGCAGCACTAATGTTTAACATGATTTGCATTCTAACTAAGAGCGCTAGGTTGACTGTTTCCCTCCCCTCCTACCAAATTTTGCTCGAATTTCTCCGCTGTGAGAACTGCACAAATTGTACATTTATGCTTACTAATCAGTAGTACTTTAACACTAATTTTTTATATATGTTTTAAAACTAGCACCAGTCTGGGTAGGACTAGGTTCCCGCTCCTTCTTCCCTTCTTTTAATTTTTTGGTGTCAATTTCTCCGTTGTACGAACGATACAAATTTTATTTTTCTATTCGTTAATTCGCCCATTCTAACTAGGTATGGCTTGGTTCATGTTCTTCCTCCCCCTCCTTCCAAACTCTAGACGAATTCCTCCGTTGTGAGAACTGCACAAATTTTACTTTTATGTTAATTGCTCAGCGCAATATCAGCACTAATTTTTGACATATGTTTTTAAAATATTGCGGTGTCGGTAGGGTAAGATTCACACTCCCCTCCTTACACATTTAGACCAATTTTTTAGTTTTAAAAAGACACAATTTTTCTTTTCTATATACACTGATCAACACAATTTCAGCACTTTTTTTTTTAATAGTATTTTAATAAATGGAGGAAACAACCGATTTTTAACAGACCAGCATCGCAATAGGTGTGAATTCAATGTTACATAAAGAGTGGAAAAGTGCATGACTGGACCGGCAAACCATGCCGATGAGTTAAACACTATGCTACCCAGTCTGCTCCCAGAACAGCCATATACTCTCTCATTCTTGAAGTTAGCATTTTTTTTCACTCAGATCACATGGCTTTTACCACAACTACGTGTTGTGGTGGACAATCCAGTCTCAAAAATTCAGAACATTAGAGAGCTCCGTCAGAGGTGTTCTGAATGTTGAGACTGGACTGTCCAAGTACAACATGTAGTAATACAAGCCAACAACATGTGGACCAAGTACAACATATGGTCTGAGTGTAAAAACGCCGACTTCTAAGACTGAGAGACACACTGTCTGGGAGAGGACTGGGTAGTGAAATGCTTACTGAATCGGCACAATCTGCCGAAGATCCCGGATTCTAGTCCCGGTCCAGTCATGTACACTCATGTCCAAAATTATTGTCGCATGTCTCTAAATGTGTTGTTGTAGGAATATAATTTGATAACGAATTCGCCCGATATTTCTTATAATGTTACTATGTGTATATTCGGCAAAGACATGTATGTGACTAATTTCATGTCAAAAGAGGAGTAAATAAGAACAATAAAACGAAAATAAAACTTTCTTGTCCATTTAGCATCATTTCTCTTTACTCATTCTATTTTTCGTATTTATAATTCTTTTCCTATGAAATTTACCATAAATATACATTTCCCGATTATACACATAGTATCAGTATTAAAAGTACCCTGCAAAATCATTATCAAACTATATTCTTACAAGAAGACAGTTATACATATGCGACAATCATTTTGGACATGAGTGTACCTTTTCACTCTTTGTATAACATGATCTGCTTTGTAATCACTTAACTGGGCTAGGTTCACGCTTTCCACTCCTTCGGATCAATTTTTCTGTTAATTAAAGCATAAATTTTCTTTTTATGCTTATCAGTAAGGACAAAATTTTTGAATGTTTCATCTCAGTCGCTTAAGGTACTCAGATTAGCATACATTTTAAAATATATTCAAAACTTAATACCTTATAGTGCTGAATACCTACAAGTTAAAAAGAAAAATGTGCTGTTATACAAACATCAAAAAATCACCTGAGGATAGCCCCACCTTTAATAATGCAGCACTAATTTTGCAACCTATTTCAAATATTACTGCTAAATTAGTGCTGAGGATACTGCATAGAAAGAAAATTAGTGCTGTTTATAAAACTAACTAACTCTATGGCCTATGGAACCCGGAGGTTCAATGCCGCATTCACAAAAGCTCTGCATCGACCTCTATCCCTAGCCAACTAGATCGAGTTTCTACTTTGTATTCTTATCTCTGCGAGATCCATCTTAATATTGTCCTCCCATCTGCGCCTAGGTCTTCCTAATGGTCGTTTCCGATTGGTTTTCCAGTCAAGACTTTGAAAGCGTCTCTACTTTCTTCCATCCTAGCTACAGGACCTGCCCACCTAAGCCTCCTAGACTTGATTACCCTAACAATGTTTGGTAAACCGTATAAATTATGTAGCTTCTCGTTATAAAGTTTCTGCCATTCCCCATTCCCGTTTCTCTTGGTCCGAATATTCGTCTCAGGATCTTGTTCTCAAATACTTTCAGTCTATGTTCTTCCCTCAGAGTAAGCGACCATGTTTCGCAACCATACAGAACAACAGGCATGATTATCGTTTTATATATTTTAAGCTTCAATTTCCTCGACAGAATTCGCGACGACAAGAGATTTTGAACTGAATAATAACACGAATTCCCTGCTTTTAGTCGACATTTAATTTCTTCGTGAATATGATTTTCGTCTGTTAATATTGATCCTAAATATTTGAAAGTATTCACTTTATCGAAAGTATTATTTAATATTTTAACGCATCCATAATTTGCCGTATTACGGTTTTGAAGCACTTTCATGTATTTAGTTTTCCCTGCATTTCCTTCTAAACCCATCTCCCTGCAAGCGTTTAATAAGATCTCTGCATTTCTTTCTATTGTTCTCCTATCATCCCCTATTAAATTTACATCATCAGCATATGTCATAACCTGGTGAATACCGTTCAACTCTAGACCCTGGTTGCTATCTTTGATTTTCTTTATAGCGTATTCCAGAACAAAGCTGAATATTAATGGCGACAATGCATCTCCTTGTTTCCGGCCATTTTCGACGTGAAAGCTCGTGGACAAAAATTTTCCTACATGGACTTCACTTTGGGAAGTGCCAAAGGAACAAAGTCAATTGTTGATAGCCAATTGTTGACAGTGCTGTTTATATCATCAGAAAATGAGATATCCATTTTCTTTGATGATGCCGCCGTTAAAGATTTTCATTTTTTCTTTTTCTTTTGGTTTTCTGATAAAAGCACTAATTTTCTTTCTATGTGGTATTGTCAGCAAAAATTTAACACTAACTTCGTGTATAGCTTTCATCAGCGGCACACTCACGTTGGGGATCCCTCAAAAAACTTGGTAACTCGACATATATTTGTGCACTTTCTTAATAAAACTATACTGAGCAGAGAAATGATTGAGGTAGCCTAAAAATTTTGATCTTACATTTCGTTCGTACTTTTCTTTTTATTGTTATTATTTTTTGATGTTTGTGTAACAGCGCAAATTTTTAACATTATCGCGTTAACAGGTCGTGAACACTAATTGAGCACCAATTTTTGGCATATGATCTAAAATTAGTGCTAATGTGAGGGGCTAGGTTCACATAAAGATAGCCCCACCCACTTTAAATAGTGCAACACTAATTTTGTAAACTGTGCCAACAATTAGTACTGAAAATACCACATAGAAAGAAAATTACTGCTATTTACCTCATTATAAAAATGAGAGATTGTTTTCTTCGATGATGCTGACATTAAAGATTTTCGTATATTCTTTGGCTTTCTGATGAGAATACAAATATTCTTTCTATGCGGCATCATCAGCACTAATTTAGCACTAACTTTGTGAATGAGTTTTGTCTCAATCGCCTAAGTGAGTGCGGCTAGCGTGAACCTAGCTCCACTAAAAATATTTTTGTTTTTAACGTTTATGTATAGCACATTTTTTTTTTTTTTTTTTTAACATTATAGGTTGTCAGTACTAATTGGGTACTCATTTTTGGCATGTATTTTAAAATTAGTGCAGGTGTAGGTGGGTTCAGATTCACGGATAATTTTCTACGCACCTGATTCGAGTACTTGTTATCTTCGAATCTATTAACAATTCAACACAACATTTATTTCCTTTTACTCACAGAATAATTGATACTCCACGTGCAACAATGATTACTATTTCTCCTGCAAACACCCTCTATATAATATACTACAAGTGAACAGATACAAGTAACTCACATTTTGTAGGAAAAAGAGAACTGAAGTCGGGACTACTAAATACTCTGGTAATTTTCTTAGCTTCACTTCGTTTAACTTGGATGAAATGGAACTTGCAAATGTGTGCCACCTTGCGTTCACAGTTGTCTCAGTTGATTCTCCCCATAGAGTGAGTAGCCCTGGACGAGGACCTGAAACAAACAACAGAAACTTAGTTTATTTCTTACAATACAGTGCATGAGATACTGCTTATGCATTTCTTTCTATTAAAAACCGCCTAAAGGTATCCCTATGTTGGATGCAATTCTACAGGCAGTTTATCTAAGAAAGAAGTGTTGGAAAAATGTAGTTTCGACAGCTTATAGACAAAGGTACTTATATGTTTAAGAATTCCTTACACCTACTTAATATATAAATATTAAAATCTTTTGCACATTGTTATTATAAAGCCAGGTATAACTTTGTGCAAAACCACACGAACATCCGAGTTAGCCCAAAGGCAAGGATATAGCTGATCAGGCCCGAAACCAGCCACAGAGGTTGGGGGGCATGAAAATGTTAGGGGGGGCAAGTCATTAAAAATTCTGTTACAAATATCTCAATTATGATTTTTGCATTAATAATAGCATTTTGTATTGAGGTCTGGAGGGGCCACGGAAAGTTTAGGGGGTGGCTAGGCCCCCTCTAACCCTTCTCTGGTTGCGGGCCTATTGTAGATTGGTTCTTCATTAATGAATGAAATGATGTTTGCGACATTTTGCCTCTACGTAACAAGCAATATAGTATCAAAAAGCTGATTGACACATACGGTGACATGCCGTGCCGTGACTATTCACATGTACCATACAGTGCCGTGCCGTGCCGCTGCTGCTTTCTACACTATTTTCCAAGATGGATTGCAAGAAAAGTGAACTTCGTGCCGCTTCGAGCACTCCGAGGAAAGCCGAAGCACTGGGCAGTCGAGTCGCGAGCGGGGTGGTTTCTCTTTAAGGGGGCAGACTACTAAATATTTTTCAGAAGTCCAGATTTTCATAAACAAAAAGATAATGGAACGTAATTTACCTCAATAATAGATAATGTTATTCTACACTCGAAAATACAAATAGGAAGAAATTTCAGTGTTGCCATCCATAGAAATTACAATGTGACCAGAATTTGAATTACCCAAAAATTTAGGTTAAGGAAGAGACTAGAAAAATGAATTCACGATAACTGATGACTTATCATGTTATCTGTGTTCCTTGTTAACTACTTTTTAAATAATATTTGTATTTATTTTGTAATAATGTATATAATTTATTACAAAATAAATACTAATATTTTTAGAAAGTAGTTAACAAGGAACACATACAACATAATAAGTCATCAATTACCATTGAGTTCATTTCTCTAGTCGCTGCCTTAACCTAGATTTTTGGGTAATTCAAATTCTAGTCACACTGTAATTTCTATGGATGGCAACACTGAAAATTCTTTCGATTTGTATTTTCGAGTGTAGAATAACATTATCTGTTATTGAGGTAAGTTACATTTCATTTACAAAAAACTGGCAAAAGAAAAATTGTTAACTTTTGAAAAATATTTAGTAGTCTGTCCCCTTAAGTCGAACTGTCGGGGAACGGCAATAGGAACGGTACATCATCTGAATTACACAAGACAACCCAATGTATTTTTAATGTCACTCTGAAAAGAAACTTCGTGGACCACGACACGGCATGGCCGAGTCACCTATGTGTGACTTAACCTTAAAAAGTTGTAAAATGCACTGAACTTTGTTTTGTTTTAAAAACGAAACAAAATTTAAAAGTAATACTTTTCTGTATGTAGAAGAAGGAAACAAGTAATTTTCATTTCATATTTTGAAATTAGAAATAAAAGGTCTACAACTTCCGTTTGCAACAGAGGAATGTCACAGAGAATCTGTTCTTTGAACACCGAATCCATAGCAAAAAAAAAATTCTCGCTCTCTTTTTTAGCTTTACTGTAAATGAATTAATATTGAAACAGGAAGATGTACTACTACTTCCGGTTTGGATAGAGGAGAAATGTCAAAATGAAACTTATTTCTCGGACACTGAATCCATATCAAAACCTGTAGAAAGATGTACAGGAAGTTAAACGAGTTACGAAGGGAAACAGACAATGGAATTGTTTTACAAAAGAAAATGTGGGGTAAGAACAATTAGAAACAGTTGGAAACTATGAGGAAATGTACAAAAAGGTGAAGTTTATGGAACTTACGGAGCAGACAAGAGGCTATTACAATGGTAGTAGATAATAAGAGAGTGAAGGTAGTCGGCGAGAAGAGTGGAATTTTAAGATGGAAAGACTATGTTGAAGACTTGTATGAGAGTAGGAACAGACTGCGTGGCCTAGCTGTTGAAGTGGAAAATGAAGTAAGCAAGGATGATAAAAGGGCTTAATATTCTTCAGAATGAGTTTGACAAAACTATATCCGAGATTATGAATGGAAACGCAATCACGATAAATAATACACCTATCGAATTCGTTAAGAATATGGGAGACAAAGGACAAGAAAGAATTGTTCCGCCTCTGCAATGAAATATATGAAACAGGACTGAGGACCAGAAGATTTCCTGAAGATCATGATGCCGTTGACTAAGAAATCGAACCCCGTCTCGGTATCGAAATATTAGTCTTATATCGCATGCTGTAGAATTTATGCTTCGAATACTGAACAGAAGGTTGTATGAAGAAACAAATGAAAAAGGTGATAAGGAACAGTTCAGGTTTAGGTGAGGTAAGATCACAAGATACGCTATGGGTTTATTAAGAGTGATCGGTGAAAGATTTATAGAAAAGAGAAAGATGTGTGTGTTATATTTATTGCTCTAGAAAAGGCTTTTGCCCGATGGAAAGGTCTAACAAGGAACCCTAGGTATCTATCAGAGCCCGATTTTCATGAAACTCTGTACATAATTAGAGTACCTCGGGAAACACGCACAGCCAAAATTGTAGCTGCAGAGTCCAAGACGTTGGAACACTAGGGCTCGAGAAAGATCAAATGTGGAACGTCAGTACATTAAGGGCATGGTGAGAAAATCCAAGGTTTTCTTTAAAACTCGTCATTGTAACCACATGAAATGAACATACATGGATACGAGATGGTAGATATCATCTGTTAAAAATGATGAAAAGAATATCTGCCATCTTGAAAGAGGCTATGTTGAAACTGGTGCCATTGCTGTAAATGAGAAGAGGGTCATGCGATGCATCAATTTGAACGTAAATAGACGCAAAAACCCGTTGGTGAAGTCTGTTGTGGGATTACATTATTTCTGTGCTTCTGGTAGAGTGGTTTATGTACAAAATGAGCAAAGGTATCTCATGACACTCGAACAGATGGTGGGTATGGAGCGCTATGAGTGAACTGATAGGCGTTCTGATTTCTGTTCGAATTAATGGAAATATAATAAACAGTTACAAATTAATGCTAACCATGGCATTATTATGAAGAACCCGTTGTATCAGCACATCCACACCAATTATATGTTGACTCTGACACAAATCATGTACTGCTAAAATTATATTTCGCTCTGTTTTTCTAGTTGCACTGATCCCACTCATAGCGCACCATAACCTGCATCTGCTCGAGTGTCATGAGATACACTTTGCTCATCTTGTACCTAAACCACTCTGCCAGAAGCACAGAAATAACGTAATCCTACAACAAATTTCACCAACTGTTTTTTGTGTATATTTATGTTCAACTTGATGCATCGCATGACCCTCTTCTCATTTATACCAATCGCACCAGTTTCAACATGGTCTCTTTCAAGATGGCGGATATTTTTTTCATCACTTTTAACAGATCATATCTACCATCTCGTATCCATGTATGCTCATTTCGTGTGGTTACAATGACGAGTTTTAAAGAAAAACTTGCATTTTCTCACCATGTCCTTAATGTACTGATGTTCCACATTTGATCTTTCTCGAGCCCTAGTGTTCCAACGTCTTGGACTCTGCAGCTACAATTTTGGCTGTGTGTGTTTCCCGAGGTACTCTAATTATATACAAAGTTTCTTAAAAATCGGGCTCTGATAGATACCTAGGGTTCCTTGTAAGACTCATAAGAAACATATATGAAGCAACAAGTAGGTATTAGAAGAGAAGAAGAAATGACACAGAGGGGAGAGCAATTGGAAGGAGAGTTCCACAGGAATGGCTTTCCAACATTCTTTAATATACTAAATGAGATCCTCTAGAAGATACTAGGATATACTATCTTCTTCAAATAGAGAAAATAGTAAGAGAAAGCCTACATAATTAAGTCTGTATTTCAACAGGGTTACTCGGTGTAAACGGTTTGCAGATGACGTAACGTTTGATGCAGAATCTAAAAAGAAAATCAATAAGATGTTAGAAAATTTGAGGAAGGGCTGTAAGAATATGGGATGAAAAAATTGTTAGAAAGATGAAAACCATGGTGACTGCAACGAAGTGGTAACGTACGTGTTAAATATAAAGTAGGGGGCAGAAAATAGAACAGATAACTAGTTTTCGATACCTGGATAATATTATTACTCGTAGTGCTGACATGAAATAAAAGCAAGTATAGGAATGGTGAAGAGGCATTGAGGAGGGAAAAAAGATCATTTTGTGGGTCCTTGAATAAAGATTGAGAAAAAGACATAAAATACATCTTGGGAACATCGTACTATATGGGGTGGAAACATCGACATTAAGCAAAAGCAAAGAAAAACAACTAGAAACATGTATCCTTAGAAATATGTGTGCGGATAAGAATGGGGAGAATTAGCGGGTTGAATGGAAAACAAATGTGTTATAAACAGTGGAGGAGAAAAGGTCCAATTTTAGATGTAATTGAAAAGAAGAAGAGAAATTGATTGGAACATAGGCTGAGAAGGAACTGTATCATGAAGAACGTGCTAGAGAATATGGCAGCAGAAAAGTAGGGATGCGCACGAGACGATTTGTGGCTGTCGCGTCTCAAAAATATGCTGTAAAAATGATGTCTCGACTCGAAAAATGTATATTTCTCTATTGGAAGAGCCGTGTCTCGACTCAAATTTTGTCAGGAAAATCCTGTCTCGACTCGTCTCGTGCGCATCCCTGCAAAAAAGAAAAGAAGTGGGCGAAGGAACTACAATTAATGGACGATATCAAACCAGAAAAATTGTACGTGAAGACAAAAAGGTAGCTGAAGACCGTGGGGCATGGAAGCTTCTCACGGCCGTGTGCACCAACGAAGGTTAAACGAGCATTCAATCCATCTCGTTTAAGTAAACTTCGGTCAATTTGTAAAATCAGCTCTAATTGTTTATCGTCTTTTGTCTCTAATTTTCGTTTAACAAAGTAACAAATGAAGAAAGCATACCGCGTGCCGGTCGTTTCAACTTTTCGAGATTGTGCATAGAGTTGTGAGTAGTCTAATTTCAGTGATCGTAATTGTGAGGGGAAAAATAATGAAACCACGAGCAAAAAATGTTTCCGAACACGAGAAATGTATTGTAATTGCATTAGTGGAAAAATACAAAGACATCATTGAATGTAAACAGACTGACTTAGATCACCGAAGTTTAAACCCCCAAGTTCGGCCGTTCAAGTTAAAACCAAGTTTATCCACCATTTGACCGAAACTTAACCTTGAACGCTGTTGTTGCAACAAACATTTTCACCGAGCTTGGTTATGACCAGTGGCGGCGTACGCGCGGGGCGAGCGATGCCCCAGCCCCAGGCCCCACCTTGTGGGGGCCCCGACGGTAGGTAAAAAATAATTACTAAGGAACATTGTTAGCATGAGCCGTACAAGGGCCGTCAAGGTTTGTAATCCACACCTTCCCTAAAAGTAAACGCAATTAATTATCAATCAATATTATACCAAATAACGGATAAAACAATAAATATCTGTCTAATAAAACTAAAGAGTGCTGGATTTCCGTATAAACTAAACAAGCTATGAGCTTCGGGTCTCACTCTCTTGGGGACCCGAAAGAAATTTAAAGGAAAAAGCTTTGAATATAGGTGAAAAATAAAGTAAACGCTTCATACTCTTGGGGGCCTAAGGAAAAGGCTGAATGCAGGTAAAAAAAAAAAAAAAAAAAAATCACTTCTTGGGGCCCCCAAGAAAATTAAAGAAAAATTTGAATATGGGTGAAAAATAAATAAATTAAAAGTTTTACTCTCTTGGGGCTCCACAAAGAAATTTAAAGGAAAAATGTATGTGGATTAAAATATGAATAAAATAAAAGTTTCACTCTATTAAATAACCTCAGAGAAATTTAAAGGAAAAAGCTGAGTGTAGATTAAAATATATAAAAAAGTCAAAGTATATGGTGTTGTTTACACTCTACGGTCTTATGATGCAAGTAATGGGGACCCGTCTGCTAACCTGCTTCCTAAAATATCACTGTTTATTTATTTATTTATTTATTCATATATCAATTCAAGAGAAGGGTAGAAAGAAGGGATCAACGTACACTCATGTCCAAAATTATTGTCACATGTCTATAAATATGTTGTTGTAGGGATATAATTTGATAACGAATTCGCCCGGTATTTCTTAAAATGTTAGTACCTGTGTATAATCGGCAAAGACATGTCTGTGGCAAATTTCATGTCAAAAGAGCAGTAAATAAGAACAATACAACGAAAATAAAACTTTCTTGTCCATTTAGCAACATTTTGTTTTACTCATTCTAATTTTCGTATTTATACTTCTTTTCCTATGAAATTTACCACAAATATACATTTCCCGATTATACACATAGTATCAGTATTAAAAGTACCCTGCAAAATCATTATCAAGTTATATTCTTACAATAGGACAGTTGTAGATATGCGATAATCATTTTGGACATGAGTGTACATAATGCTTTATTAGGGCACTAGCATTCTGTTGCTAGCTAAAAGCTCTTTAGTGCAGACGCTATAGTCGCTGAGAGCTCCTCCGTGGCTAAGCAGTTAGCGTACGCGCCTTTGGCGTGGGAGACCTGGGTTCGATTCCCGGCGGGAGCTCATGTGGTTCGGATTCCACGTTAATCAGTAGGCCCACGTCTCATATAGCCTCGCTGCTGAACGGGACGTTAAACTCAAAATCAACTCAACTCAGCTATAGTCGCTGATTCACTTGTTTTCCTTCTGTCTTTTTTCTTTTGTCCTTTACAAGTCGAATTTTCAGCGAGCGAAACCCTTTTGCTTAGCTGGTTTCCCCATTTCTGTTCTTGTTTTTGGTGTATGAATTTACATTTCAGCCCACAAATTTAAAGTGAAGAAAATGTTCAATAAGAAAACAAATGTTCAAATATTCAAAATACTTCAGCATTATATTTAATTCAACTCCTGATTGTTCTCATGTGAAAGAGTTGTCACAAATCATTCGAGTTTTTCACATACAACATGATTCTGTTTAAGTTCGGGAAGCATTTATTGATTTCATCTAGCTATGTCGAAGACTGCTGAGAGTATTTCTGATGAACTACTGAAGAAACATCAACGTGATAGGCTTGATATTAAGATTGCAGAGGCCAGTCTTATGGCCGGGCAATATTCTGGAGTTCAAATTTTCATACGGAATATAAGTCCTTCGGCCATTTTCGTTCCTTGTAACAATAATTCATTGAACCTTGTGGCTTTCATGCTGCGCACGTTAACGTTCTGGCGGTTACCTTGGAGGAATGGAACGTTTGTTGGTATTCTTCTCTAGATCTATTCACCGATGGAATGTGCTGCAAAATCATGTAAAGATTGATCTGAAACGTGGAAATGACACTAGAGAGTTCAAAATCAGAAGCTTTAAAAGGCACTTTTTAGTCAATTGGATGAAGTAATTGATCTGTTGGAAGATCTGCGTGACACTTTGATTGAAACGCTTGATACTAGGGGAGATGCTGGTCTTCTTCTTGCAAGTATCCAGTCATTTAACTTCATCGCTTTACTATATTTCTGGTCTGCAGATCTCTCATATATTGATCGGATCCAAAAATGCCTCAATCTCAAGATATGAGTTGCAATCAAACTCTTATTCAGTTACAGAGTATGGTTGACACCATTGATACCTGAAGACATGAGCTGGGCAAGGAAATCATATATGCAGCTGAAAGAAGTTGCAGTGCATTGAACACAGTAGAAGAAGGAGATGCATGCCTGGAGAAGCAAAGAATGAACCCCTGACTGCACAGGCCGAAGTGAAGCGCTCTATCAATGAAACTGTAGATGAGATGAGACAACAAATGTATGATCATTTTACTCAGATGCACGACCTGAACGACAGATTTGGATTCCCGTGTTCTATGGCCAACTTTGTGCAGCAGCTAGATGATAAGAGCGAGGAAAGGCTAAAAGCATGTCGCTCTGATTTAGCTTTGTTCTACCCGAATGACCTGGATGGCTTAGAATTATTTCAGGATTGTAAGGATATAATCCGTTCAGTAAGGTGTGCTCAGTAAGCTAAAGAACAACTTGACTTTTCCCCACAAGGCATCCTGAAATATGTATCTTCAATGGGGCTTGAATTTACTAAAGTTTGGCAACCGCTCTTCAGATTTTGATAACACTGCCCGTATCTGTCGCATCATGTGGAAGGTCTTTCAGCAAAATGAAATTGATAAAATCATACTTGCGTTCCAGAATAAGTCAAGAAAGATTCACGAATCTGGCCATTCTTTCTATCGAAAATGATATAGCATCCACTTTGGATTTTGATAATATAATTGAGACTTTCGTTGCTACCAAAGCAAGAAAGGTATCATTCTGAATTTTGGTGGAACACAGGCTAATATGGTAGTGGAACTACTGTCGAAAGTAGTTTCATGTTTCAAGTAAAGGCAATAAAAATACATAAGTACCAATAATAATAAAAAGCCGTCAAAATCTGTCAATTGACTGGTGATAGGTGGTAATGAAAAGTAGGATGGTATAAGCCGTAGTAGAATTCTGTGCTCACATATTTAATCTATAACATATCCTCGTTTATTCAATATATTCAGGATTTTTTGTTATATTCTAATACTAAGTATGTTAGTAAGTGGTAATGGAAATAGTCATAAGTGACAGAATATAAACATGACTGAATTATTAAATACAAAATAATATAATCATAAAACAAGTGTGAGATCTGGAAACAATAGTAATAAAAGACAAGCAAGAGAGAAATATTCTAGTCCTTAATTATTCATTGATACTTCGGCAAAAGCAGTGAGACTAAATAGATCGTACATTATCACTGGAGAAAAAACTAGCAAAAGATAAATGAAGAAGACACGCAGGGGAGAAATCTATTCTAGCCATTATTTACCGATAGTTACATAAAAAAAAAAGAAAAAAAAGTGTTTGTGTATGATCACTGGAGAGAAACTGAATATTAAAGTGAATGGGGCTAACTGAAGAAGAAAAATCTAACAAATAAAACCCATGTAGCATAAATTCAGACAGGGAGAAACTATGAATAAACTTAACCATATGAGAAATTGGGCAGGAGAATCACCAAAGGCGAGAACCGAACAAGAATATTCTAGGAAACATAGAGCTTACGTTTAGAAATCGCATCGATTATATTGCTATTTGCAATTTTTGCAATATCAGCTCATTGTTACGTTTTGTACGTAAATTTGTCTCTAAATGTATTATTAGGAGCATTACTTCCACTATTCCATCTAATTACAGTACGCGTTGATACTAGGAAAGTATTAGGATAAATTCTGGATTCTTGATTGTTACGGTTTGTTTTTTCTTAAGATTATGAAATGAAATCTTTAAGTTTTACGTCCCACGATTATGCCGGTTAGGCTAAAGGAGACGGTGATGATGAGAGATGAGTGGAATGAAGAAAGTGGGAGGAAACGGGAGAACCCCGGGAAAACCCACGAGCACGGTGTTTGTCCACCACAAAGTTCACTTGGCGGAGGCTGGGATCGAACCCGGGACCCCAAGCACCAGAGGTGAACGCTCTACCACTGAGCCACCGCGCCCCCTTTCTTAAGATTATGTTATTTCTGTCGTGGGTTGTAGTAGTTTCCGTTACACTTGTATCCTTAATCCTTTTTCTATCGTGTCCTTTGTTTAAAAATTAATAAAAAAGAAAAATGCAATGATAGTCCTGGTCCAGTTTTATTTTTAGATAGCCTGAAGGCGGTTCTAAGCGATTAAAAAATTGACAGGGATTCTGAATGTCACCCCATTTGTTTATATCCCAGGAATAAAATGATCTAAACACACACACCAACGGGAAAGGGGAAGAAGTAAACAGAAAGAATGATTATGTAAATGAATGTCAAAAATAGAAGTGTATAAATCACGATCTACTTCACTGGCCCCGGGCCCCAGTTTGCCTCACGCCGCCACTGGTTATGACACTCGTTAAACAGTTGAACTTCGTTAGTGCACACGGCCATCAGTTGCGGTACGTGATCGGCCAATAATGGCAGATTTTATGATGATTTTCTATGTGACTTCATCCCACAAAATTCAAATTCGTCGCCTCGTCAGCGAGGATTCTTGTGAGGTATTATGTTCTGGCTTTGGCATCAGCTCAATCGAGGTAGAGAATGCTTTAAATATTTAATGTATGCAAATGAGAAAACAATTTCGATCTGTTTTTGCTATTTAAGTTTAGTACAATGAAACTTCCTTTCTAAGAATACAAGAAAAAATGGAAATGACGTGTTATCTTCTATTTAATGACGGTGTTGGTGTTCGCCTCACGTAGTTCTTTCATTGCAATTTGCGCGCAAAATTTCAATGGAAGTTAAGTCATGTATGATATTGTGTGATTCATCGCACAAATATATATATATATATATATATATATATATATATATATATATATATATATATATATATATATATATATATATATATATATATATATATAAGTTACGCAAGACGTTTGAACTTGAGGTTTTCACAGTAATTATATTACGTTATAAACAAATTCTTTCAGACGCATCCAGCCGTGTGTAATGATGCATAATGGAACAGCAGTATGTATAGGACGTGTAGACTCGAATAGCATGAATCAGAACATACTCTACAAAATATCTCGCAACGCACTTTACGATGTAACTTGCAGCAATACCTGGAGCAGTGCTACTTTGTTGCCAAGTGGCTAATTAACGCCCAGGATGTCGGATTTCGAAAAAGCCTCCAGCCGCTCAATTCCATTTCAAGCAATAGATTTCGTCTCCTCCTGGAAAGGAGCGTTAAATTCCAAGTGTACACCATGTGAAGTAGTTTGTTTAAATGAGTTATATTTTCTCAAAACTGAAACCGGAAATCGTAGATTTCTAGCACATCCAATTTTAATCATCATCATCTTTTAGTTTTATGTCTCATGATTATGCTGTCTAGGCTAAAGGAGACAGTGATGATGATAAATGAATGTAATGGTGGAATGAATAGTGGGAAAAAGGGAAAACCCCGAGAAAACCCAAGCACACGGTATTTGTCCACCACAAAGTCCATTTGGCGCGAGCTGGGATCCAACCAGGGATCCAACGCACCAGAGGTGAACACTCTACCACTGAGCCATCGCAGCCCTACTTCCAATTTTAGCAAAAAGATTAGAGATAAAATATAATCTTGAGACAATTAATTGCATAAAACTGCTTCTCGCTTCTAACACAGTTCTTACTGTGTAGCGATCAATGTTAGAACGTAAGTAATTGATGTCTGTCACTTGTAGTTTCAATTGAGACTTAAGCGAGAAAACTATACCTATTCTTAGAACGCTAAAACGATTTAAAAAATCGTTTCTCGTTATTTCTTATAGTTTTTGCCCCATGTAGATCAGTATCGATACCGGAAGTATTGGATTTGCATCACTTCCGGTTTTAGCAGAGAGTTAAAGATGAAGTGTATCCTTGGAACACTTAATGGATTTCAGGAGACTCTAAGTTTTGGTAAACCAAACTCCTTCAAATAAACACTTGAAAAAAAAATCTTCAAGGGTGAATGTCAGAGTGATTTTCGTAAAGCGCAAAGCAGGCGCGCACCCAAAAATTTTTGTTGAGTGGGGTCCAACTTTTAACGGGCAGTTCAATACTATAAGTTACTACTTCGATGTAGTTATGTATTTCACAAGCAGTTAAACGACATTTTTTTATTGTATCTTGAATATATTTTTCTCTGTGTATCATGTTAAATACATAAAAAAAATGGGCGAATGTGTAACGCACATTTTACTATTTTTTTTTTATTAACGAAATTATTCATGTACACTATTTTTTAAAATATGGTTTCAAAAATGAAATAAACTATATACATGAAAAAACGCCATTTTATTGTTTTATCTTGTGTTTCTGATTCTCACTAAATATCGTAATTAGGCATTTATTTGGGACGGTGACGCTAATTAAAAGACACTCATCTTGGTCTATATTTTGGCTAATCTATATAAATAAAAATGAAAGTGACTATGTGATTTTATAATTCTTGAACCACCCGACTGATCTCACCAAAGTTTCAACATAGATGATGTTTGGACCTGGGGTGGTTATCATTTCACTTTGACGGTGCAACTTAGGCTATGGGGGGGAGGGGAGATATATGAAAATGATCGAAAATTACTTATATTAGTGTCGAATCCATAATTTTCGGGGTGGCTGAGATGAAAGTGACACTTCCGATGCCGTTTAAATCGAAATTCGGCCCCGCAACTTGGGATAGGGGAGATACATAAAAATGATCGAAAATGACCGATATCAAAGAGCGCTTGAGTAATAGTAAAAAGTGACTGACGAACGGAACATATTGCTAATTTTTTTTATTTTAACCCAGTGAAGCGGGTACTTGATAATAAAAGTTATGTTTTAATACAATTTTGAACACAGCTTTAAAGTACAGTTTACTGTAGAGACCTTGTGAACCGTTCGTCATTTGTGTTTTTATGAAACATTGATTCGCGATTCTACACTCACGTTACCAACTCCTGATGAAATAGTGGTTCCTGTTCTGGTTTAGTTCTATCAGGTACATCAGCGGTTCAGAAAACCGAAATAATTGTTATCTAAACTTAAACATAAATGCAAATGTAGGTGGCGGAAGATGACAATGCAAGCGGGACGTGGGAAAATACGTGTAAATTTCGTATTAAAATTAGTACTTGTGGAACAGAGCAAGTGGGAGGCTTCCTGCGTTTGAATCCCATGAATTACAATATGTTACTTTTGAAATGACGATATACATTAAAACATAATTTTAATTATTATTCGTCTCAATAACTCTTCCAAAAGTTTGATCCAAATTCAAAGCTATAACGAAGTGTCAGGTCCACCATTTTTCAGTACATAACTTGCGTTTCTAACAAGTGCATAAGAAATTATTTTAAAAAGATTTTTTTGGCCTTGAGTTTCTTAGAATAATCTCCTGTGAATCGCTCCATATGTCGTGTAGGATTTACAAGCTGAACGATATTATGTTAAATTCTTCATCATATGAATACTCAATTATAGATACAAACGCATACATAGGTAGCAAATGCATTCATCAAGAAATTACGTGAATGCAATAATAATAGATAAATCTATAGGAGAGACTCGATAGATCTTAAGTTTAACTGTTTATCACTCATCTGCTAAGAACAATGCTTCGTGCAGCAATGTGATAGTATTAGAATAGTGGCAAGTTCAACAGTTGACATCTACATAAGGCAGAGTTTCCCAACCAGTGTGCCGCGGCACACTGGTGTGCTGCGAATGGGTCGCTGGTGTGCCGCGAGGAAATCGAAACAAATTATTAAATCTATAGGAACCAAATTGCAAGACATAGGGGAAAATGTATATTTGTATTTCACATTACTATGAACCTCTACTCTACTATAAATCTACAATTTTAAGTTTCATACTGTGTTACTTTTCTGTACATTTTTAATGTTGAAAAACGTATTTATCATTGTCTTGACCATTATTGCTTCTTTATTGTTGCAGACTATTTCGTAACTTGAAATTTTAACATACCATTTAATAAATTCAACAAAGCAAACATGCATACAAATTACCTACATTTGTGTCTTAAAAGTATAGGAGATTTGTTTATTTGTTCGTTATTTAGTGATCTTCCCTTTTAGTGAAAGGTTAGATACAGTTTTCGAAAGAGAAAGTGGATTTTTAAAAACCCCAGTCCTATATTTCATTGCAACTGTTTTCTATTTTAAAATTAGAATGAAAAATAAGCATAATGATTTACCACGGGTCAAAATCAGTGATCGAGCTTTTTTCTCTGTAAGAAGATTAGTAATCACATAAAAATACCACGGTATTTTACATTTACAAGTAATAATAGTAATAATTATATATATATATATATATATGGGTGTGCCGCGTGAATTCAAGTTATACCTGTAGTGTGCCGCAACTTGAAAAAGGTTGGGAAACGCTGATCTAGAATAATACGGGAAAAATATGTTCTTTATGACACAAAAGGACACTAGAAGTGTATTTAATTTAAGTTTCCCAAATTTTGCCCCAAAATAGTGGTTGCCCTGAGTGACTCTTCGCATCCCCAGTTTTTTCGAGGGAGATACCATCGAAGTTATAAATTAAGTGGAGATCAAAAGCATCACAAATTATAGTTCTGAAATTAGAAGATAACTTCCAATTGTCTTACGCAAAGAAATCTCGTATAACAGATTTGTCATGATCTAGACCTATCAGCCTTTTGAATGCTTCTCGATGAAATTTCAATCAGTGCGTGTTGTGGAAGTAGGGAGGGGAGCGCAGAACAACAGTCCACATGACATTAGGTCTCTTTAAACAATAAAACGTTCTTTTATTTTAAGTGTGTTCATCAGGGTTGCCACACTCGAGACTCGTAATGATGCCAAACACGGTTCTGAATTATGCTAGATTTTTGTAAATTATGCCAGATTTTCAAATTATCTTTCCTAACTAATTTAAAGACCCGCCCCTACTTATCTTCATTATTTTAATACAGTGTTTCAACTGTATTCATGTAGTCTACAAAGCTAATATGACGCTGTTAGGAATGATAGTGAAATAAATTGGTAAATGGCACATTATAGGGAAGGAAGGTCGAATTTATATTTTATGAATGGATATCATTTTAAGAAATATATGTATAACATGCCGCTTCCGACACAGCCCTAAAGCATTTCTTTTAGTGTATTACTAGCTGTCCCTGACGCTCATATCTCTCCCCTCTCAAGTTGTAAATTGAAAGTGACAGAAACATCCCAGATAACCACACATTCAGGTTTCAGTTGACAGTAATAAAACTATGGGTAAGTAAATATGTTTTGCAGGGTCACATTTTGCTATTTTTGAACATTTCTCTGAATTCAACAATAAATTACAACCGCGGAAATACTGACTGGTTTCATTGCTCCAACCATCGCTTCAACTAATAAGAATAATTTCAGACGGTCCTTGAACCATCTATATTTTCGTTCTTTTTCTGTTCTCCAGAGGGAAGAATGAAATTATGCTAGATTTGGCCAAGATGCTAGATGCTAAATGCATGTGGATTATGCTAGATCTAGCACCAAGATGCTAGATATGGCTTCACTGTGTGTGCTGCTATCTAAGCTATTAGGATAAGGGAGAGTGAACAGTTAGGAACAGAAAAGGTGCTATAATGTTCATTGTGGATGGATTTTAAATTTCTGGGCTTTCGCCATCTATGGCCATTTAGCCCGTCACGTTTGAGGGATGGCATGCCTCGACGAGCACAGTCTCCGGGAAAAGGGAAGGAAAAAAGAATTGGGGAAGGAAGGAAGCGGCCTGGGACTTATATATTAGGTACCACACCGACATTGGGCTGGTGTAAATGAGAAAAACCTAATTCAGGATGATTGACCTAAAAAAGCTTTTTATACATTTTCGACCGAGTGCCCCCCGCGGGAAGCAAACCCGGAACCGCTAGCACCGAAGAGAATTTTCATTGTGTAATACTATACTGTTTTCAATCATTACGCAGGAAATTAAGCTGATCCGAGGTCTACCAGCTTCTGGTAGAGATGCCAAGGAATGCACTTTCCCTGGGAATGTACTTTATGTCTTAGGGCAATTAATTTGGTGGGTTCTATAAATGTATGACTCCATGAATACCATCACCCTCCTCCGAAATATAAACCCGGAACCTTGTGAACGAAGTCCTTGCCTCAGACTTCACGACTACCGAGTTTGGCAGTCAACTAGTTTTTAGTGTCAGATACAAACTACTTCATATTTTTACATGTTATAATAATAATAATAATAATAATAATAATAATAATAATAATAATAATAATAATAATGTGTGTAGTAGTAGTATCATTGATAATTATATTGTCTAGTAGAATACTTGAAGAGAGTATTTAGAACTACACACAGGATTTGGCTCGTTTTGGCTAGACTCGAAACAAATTCGAGTCGAGTTGGAGGAAAGTTTTCGAGTCGAGTTCTCGAGTCGAGCTGAAAGATGTGTTTCGAGTCGAGTCGAGTTTCAAAGAAAACTCGCTCGAACTCACTCGAACCCATCCCTAGTGTTTTTTCAACTTTGTACCTAATTTTTAATAAATCTCTTCTTTCCTTTTCATAAACTAGAAGGTAAACTACTTTGAATAAATATTCATAATAATTGCAATTATGCATATTTGTAACTTAAATTTAACGTGGTGCTTTAGTGATTACACAAATTACGAGCATACTTTATGGAGATGCTCTTACAGACAGTACCCGAGCACCTTTATATGCTATGGAAAACTGATTTTTCAAGTCTTTTGTTGAAAAATACTGTGAACTGAGAAATTATAACCTTTTCCATATTGTACAGAAGTATTTCTCTGCGAATAGAAGTTTCTTTTGGAATGCGTTAAGAAATTAACACTCGCAAGAATACTCTCTTAGTACAAGTATATTTTAGGCACACACTAATTTCCCCCCACCTCGAAGTGCTTCAATTTCCTCATTGACAAATACTTTACCATTTCATATCGTAAAGGTCAGATCCACCTTTATTGCTATAGAGCGGTGCTTGAGCGATTGACCGTAGAAATTCAAACTTCGATTAGTGACAATTTCACAGTCTTGTTTTGTTACAAGTGTAAACTCTTTAGTCAGTAGAAGAGGCCGTGGATTATGTGTAAGAGTTGATGACGTGATTTTGGTGAGTCAGAGTAGGTCACAGTTGATGAGAGTGGTTGATGGTGGGTGGTGGGTCATGGTGGGTCACAGTGGGTGTGGGTCAGAGTGGGTAATGGTGGGTGGTCGGTCAGTGGGTCGTGCGTCACGATGGTGGGTCAGTGGGTCGTGGATCAAGTTTTCATTGACCCTCGCCAACTCTCACTATCTTCTCAAACGTGAATCAGTTTTATCAAGAACGACTCAGGTGATTCATCTTACCAGGGAAGCAAGAAAGTTCGTGCGTTTTTTAACCACTCCCGTGTCCATCTGGCTGCTGCGGCGACATCTGTCGCCGTAACATAAAAGTTTTGACTGTTTGGGAAAGCTTATTCATTGACGCATCAGCCACAGTGAATACAACAATGCATTTGTTAGTGTGGTGTGTAAAAATCGCTCGTGATCATGTCAGTGTCAAATGAATTTCTTAGTGCTTGTTTGCTTTACGAGTTTAAATTGGGGACAAATGGTGCAGAAGCAGCTAGAAAAATGTGTGTTGCGTTCGGAGAGGGTGTAATAAGTAAACGTACAGCACAAAAATGGTTCCAGACCTTTTCAATTGGTGACTAAACCTTGCAAAATAAGCCTCGCTCTGGGAGGCCTAGATCAGTGGATATGGACCACCTGAAGGTCGCTATTGAAGATGATTTCAGTCAAACATGTGAGGAACTTGCTCACCGATTTGAGGTAAGCAGGGAAACCATTCGGGTAAGTCTGCATCAGTTGGGGAAGACCTGGAAACTGGGTCAATGGGTCCCTCACCAGCTGACCGCTACAAGCCAAGTTCTAAGACGGAATATCTGTTCATCTTTGTTGACGAGACACAAAATCTGTCCAACTTTGGACCGTATATTAACTTGTGACGAGAGGTGGGTCATGTATAACAATAAAATCGGTCATACCATTGGCTATCACCGAATGATCCGAAGCCTTTGACTGCAAAACCGAACATCCATCAACGCAAGGTTTTGCTCTGTGTTTGGACTACAAACGGTATCGTGCACTACGAATTCTTGGAACGTGGCAAGACAATTACCAAAGATGTGTACTCATCACAACTGAGAACGGTAGCCACCAAACTGACCCAGAAAAAGCCAGCACTAGTGAACAGAAGAGGTGTGCTTTATCACCAGAAAACTGTCGGGAGAATGGATTAACTCGGGGTGACTACTGCGAAAGCTATTGTGGACCGTTACACACAACAGGCTCCCCTTGCAAAACATTCACTCACGGAAACCACCAAGAGAAGGACTGCAAGCAAAGTGATATCCGTAGTGCTAAGCGGGATCCGTCGAATGGCATGCAACAAATCTCCCGACGCAACGTGATATAGGCCACAGGTTTCAACTTGCACTGTCAACTGTGACCAAAACAATTCGCAAGCGTCTGAGGTTGAACTGTGTGCGGAAGGCTCGTGTACACCTTCTGCTACCGCGTCACATTGCCGAACGTAAGACGAACTGCATGAAACTGTATGAGGAGTACATGGCGGGTTCCAAGTCACAACGGATGAATCATATGTCCATTTTCACTGTTGGTGGTCACACTCGGGCGATCATATACCGTCTCATTGACGGCAAAGGGCGCAACAACTTTGTTCGTCAATGCAGGGAACGCTTTCCTCCTGGTTTTATGGTTGTTACGGGATTCGGATATAAGGGTACGTTGAGGATACGCAAGGTGGTCAAAAAAGTGATGGTGAATGCCAGATACTCCCAAGAATCCATTCTGACACCTATATATCGCAGAGACATCCCACAATTGTATGGAATGGACGCAAACCAGGTGCACTATGATTTTATCATCACTATGTTTTTTTTGTCAGTAAATGGTAGCGGAATTAGGAATTCCTGTCATTTCGTTTGAAGACATTCCTGTGAAAAGACCAGATGCCAGTCCAATGGATTTTTAAACATTTGGGCTGTTGAAACTACGTCTTCAACATCGCCGTTCGCGCACTCTGGATGGTCTCTGGAAGTCTTGAAGGGAGGAGACGGGCAAATTCCCATGCTCGTCTTTCGCCGGAGCTTGCTGCAATGGAAACTACGATGGTGTGCGATAGTCTACATTGCTGGAGGTCTAATAGAACGTGACCGATGGTGGAGTCGCCGTGACTTAAGGCGGATACCCGTCCAAAAGGGTCGAATATAAAGCGAACAACCTTTTGTAGGAGAAATATCAAAAAATAAAGGAACACGTCTATAATTATTTGAAACTAGCATCAATTACCCGCTCAGCTGGATTAAATTAAGAAAAAAAATAGTAATATGTTTCGTTAGTCAGTCACTTTTTTACTATTACTAACGCGCTCCTTCATATTGGTCATTTTCAATGATTTTTATATATCTCCTCCTCCTCATGTTGCGGGCCACGGCATCGAATGGTCGTTGTTCATCTCAGCGATCCCGAAAAATATGAATTCGACACTGATATTGATCATTTTGATTATATATATATATATATATATATATATATATATATATATATATATATATATATATATATATATATATATATATATATATATATACTCCGCTCCCACAATTTTTGCGGGGCTGAATTTGGATTTAAATGGTATCAGAAGTGTCACTGTTCATCTCAGTGACCTCAGAAACTATAGATTCGGCACAATATCGGTCATTTTCGATCATTTGTAAATGTATTTCCCCTCCTTTAAGTTGTTACATCTTCAAAGTGATATGACAAAAACTAATCTCATGTTCGAATTTCATCTAGGTTGAAAATTTGATTGAGATCGGTCCGGTGGTTCAAGAATGAAGCTACATAGACAGTCACTTTCATTTTTATTTTTTTTTACATATATATCTCCGCATCCTCCTCCCCTTCCCTACGTTGCACAGTCGAAGTTTAATGATAAAAACCAAGCCCGAACATCATCTATGCTGAAAATTTGATCGAGATCGGTTGGGTGGTTCAAGAATTATTAAGTTTTATTTATTTTTATATATGTTCCCTCCCCTCTCCCTCCCCTAGGTTCCACCGTAAAAGTGAAATAACGAAAACATCCCTGGCCCGAACCTTATCTATGTTGAAAGTTTGATCAAGATAGGTCTGGTGGCTCAAGAGTTATTTTCATATATTTTTATAGATTTCTCCTCTCCTCTCCCCCTCCTCTAAGTTCTATTTAAAGTGATATGATAAAAACCACCTCATTTTTGAATCTCATCTAGATTTTATGTTGAAAATTTAGTTCACATCGGTCGAGTAGTTTAAATGTAATCAAGTCACAAAGATAGCTACTATTATGTTTACTTTTTTGACATATATCTCCCTCCTCCACCTCCCCTTCTTGCACTGTAAAAGTGAAATGAAAACATCCCAGACCTGAACCTTATCTATGTTGAACGTTTGATCGAGATCGGTTGGGTTGTTCAAGAGTTAAGTTTTATTCATTTCCATATATTTCTCCTCCTCCCCTCGCCTAAGATCTACTGTCAAAATGAAATGATAAAAAACTTCCCAGGTCTGAGCTTCGTATATGTTGAAAATTTGATTGAGATCGATCGAGTGGTTCAGAAGTAATTAATTTACGAACATAGCCACTTTTATTTTTATATTTATTGATTTTGTATATCTCCCCCTCCCCTACGTTGCTCCGTCAAAGTGAAATGATAAAAAGCCTCCTAGTTCCGAACCTCATCTACATTTAAAATTTTATCAAGATCGGTCGAGTGGTTCAAGAGTTTTTAAGTTTTATTTATTTTTTGTCTCCCTCCTCCCCCTCCCCTAAGTTATACCGTCAAAGTAAATCGCTAAAAACACTCCCAGGCCAAAACCGCATCTACGTTGAAAATTTGATCGAGATTGGTCAGGCGGTTCCAGAGATTAAGAGTCACAAACAAAGCCACTTTCAATTTTATAATATAGATAATAAGTCTAAATATCAAAATTCTTGTCTTCAGGCTTACAGGATATCGAGATATGGCCATATTATTTTATGAATTACAACCCCCACCTTTTTTCATCCTTTCTACGGGAAACATCAACAGAATACTTAAACAAGTCTTCAATTATTTTAAATTAAAAGCGTAAACAGCAATTTTTATTCCTCTACGTTAAAGAGTTTTCGAAATTTGGCCATTTCATTTTAAAAATTGCAGCCTCGACTCGTTTCTCTTCCCTTCTAGCGGAAATATTAAAACCACTGAAACCCGTCTTTACTTATTCTAAATAAAATATCGAAACACCAATCTTCATACCTTTAACCTTAAGGTATTTTACGACAGGGTCGTCTTATTTTAACAATTGTAACTCGACTATTTTTCCCCTTCTAGAGGGAATTAAAAAAGCTGAAACACGTCTTTAGTTACTTTAAAATAATGAAAAATATAAATACCGAATCTCATGTCTCCTATGTTTATTTGCTACTTTAGCATCAGATATGAATAAACTTAATTCGTTTATATTATTATTATTAATAATAACAATAGTAACTCACCTTTTTTTTCACATACTTAAGTTTATTAACAGGTATTCGGCCATAGAAACCTTTGTCACTTAAGAAAAATTCGCCATGTTCAGTGTTAAACAAACTTACTTAAATGTTTTGGTACTTACTTACAAAGTAGAAAATAATATAGTCTTTAAATACCTAAACGACTGAGTTCAAATTTTCCTAACTTGCAACAAACTTCTCTGTTGGTAAACATTTTTGTAAAAATTGTTACTTTTTTAAACAAAGTTCATTGTGTGTTTGTAAACGCGAACTTCGACATACGTGAACCTATATTTTATATTATATATATATTCAAAGAATATACTTTCTCGTTGGTTCCAACAGTATCTGATAATAGTCCTTGGAGCTCGACCATGAAACTCCTCAAAAGCGTTAATACCGTGTATATGTTTACATATAATTCCGTAACGTGTAAACCGATTTCATAGAAGTATATAAATTTGTCCGCACATGTTTATAAACTTCTTTAAATATATATAGGAAGTTGTTGTCCTACATTTAGTTTAGGCATTTACCTAAGTTCTTGGTTAACTAAAAGAAAATACAAACAATTAAACCAATATAAAACAAAAATTGAGACTCCAAAAACGCATTAAAAAGGAGAAAACAAACACTTTTTTAAAAAATATTAACTGACTTCAAAAAATGAGATAAAACCGAAAATAATAATAAAAAACACTAAAAATAAAAAAAATAATTCATTACTATTAAATATGAGAAAATTTTGAAGTCTATGACAAGCCAAAGAAATTAATGGCTTATAATATTAACACCGAAATAATCTTATATTAGGTATTAATTTATTTGGCTTAGTACAAACTTATTTTTTATAGAATATAATAATGAATTAGTTTCTGTATATAGGCGTTTTTCTATTATTTTCTACATTGTAGTGCTTTTTGAAGTCGGTCAATACTGTTTTTGAATTTTATTATTATTATTATTATTTGTAGTATGCTTTTATCAAGTTAACATTTGATGATTCTTGTACAAAATTAGGTATTTTTATTACATTCTTATTCAATATATTTAATTATTTCTTTGCATATCATTAAAATAAATCCATCATAATTCTAGCCAGGAAAGGAACATTTGATTACGTCTGCGAGTCATTTTGCCTTATCTAATGATTGCTTGTGATCGACTTTCTACGGTATAACATGAAGACCTGATATGTGGATCCCCCCCCCTATTTTTTTAAGACCTCACGTTTATGCTCTGAGATTAAGGGAGTCCCCAACTTCTGTAGCTAGACGAATGCAATTTTGTTCCTAATAATCCTCGGAGTTCGAGTTTCATTAAAAGGCTTCTCTTCATACGAAGGAGTTGAATATATTCTTTCAGTTACATATTTTATATGTACCGATACAATTACAAAATAAATAAATAAATAAATAATCCTAGAGACTGCTTGTATGGCTTTTTTTTTTTTTTTTTTTTTTTTTACATTTTTATTACTCTATACGTTTTATTTTGAGTCACCACATATTTTGACGGGCTTTGATTGTCAGAAAGGTTTGACCACGCCCACAGTTACAAATCTATTTATGTTTGGTAATGGATGAATTATACCATACATTATAAAAAATGAAGTCAAAATAATAGAATGCACAGCAAAATTATGACGGAAGTTCCTGTTAATGCCTCGTGTTTTACTTGCGAACAGGATGCGATAAATAATAGGTTCCCGTTATGAAAGGAAACAGTTACCGAAAAAAAAGTCCACGGAAGGAAGTGAATCATGATAGTTACTGATGTCCCTTCAACAAAAACAGCACAATGGATAAACAGACAGATTGATTATGTTATTTACATATTTGTATCTCTTTATTAAAACAATTGATCGTTGGTTCAATCACCCCAGTTAGCATGTAACAAATCAACATGCAAACAACACACAATAATGGTCTAATGAAACAGTAGTCACGTCTAAGAAACTTTAATGGTTAAATAGTAAGTACGCGCTCCTTTGGAGCGCCGGACCTGAATTACGCTCCAGGTGGGAACTCAATATACTTGGAACCTAATGTTAAGATGTTTGTCCCATAGCGGTCATTCCGTAAAAGTCTTCGCAAAACTATTCGTACAAAACTATGCAACGTAAAAAAAAAAAAAAAAAAAAAAAAAAATGTAAAAAGTCATTATGACTACTATGCTGGTTATCGCAAACTAACTCGCAAATTTTACGTTATGCTGACAAAAATCATTACGGAATGTGCTAGCACGTCTTATATAGCCTCGGTGTTCAATATCAAACAAACTAATTATAGCTAATGAATGAGTTACATGAAGAAGAAAAAATGATTTTTTAAATTTGCTGAAGCGATCTTTGGAAAATCATACTGTATTCACTTTATCACTTTTACTCTTCTCCTTAAAGAGATTGAACCTTATTCCGTAGCAGTGTCGTCAACTTTTTGCGTTGCGTTGCAATACGCAAATCATGCGATGACTGATACGGAATGAGGTCCAAGTTATCTACATGGTGATACACGGACAATTTCCTTTTACAGTGAAGGTAATCACCAATCCAATTATTAATATGTAACGGGAAGAGATGAAATTAAATATAATTTTAGTCCATTTGATTAAGTGGCTAATTCTGAAAGAAATCATAGAATGAGAAAGTGGGAGAAACGGACACGTGTTACCCTCACAAGCTTACTTGACCTGGAATAAAACAGAGAACCAGAGACAAGCGCTCTATCACTCATTCTCTGTGCTTCCAGGAAATGAAAACATTATCATCAGAAGAACTCTGAATTATTCACTCTTTTCAAAACAAAATATGCTAAACGAATAGAGAAGCAGCTATGTTGTACCGGTTTCAGAGATGGAGTGGGTCAGTGGGCCGTGAGTCAAGATTTGTGAGTGGTCGTGAGTCAACAGGACGTAACCTACTGCGACCCACTCTCCACCGCGACCCACCGACCCATTCTGCTCAGTGCATTGTAAGCAGTATCTTCTGAAAACTGGTAAGGGATGGGTCATGATAAGGGCCGATTTCTCCCTATCAATGGAGTTTTATGAAAATTGATACCTGTTATCTACATGATATTCCGTGTCAAAGGTCGTTTAGATTATGTTGAGATCATTTTTGGTAGTCCCTGTAGAGCGTCCAGAAGTTACCCCTAACTCCAACCTTCGAAAACCCGACGTATGTGCGTGAGAAACGGATTTTCGTGGAAAGCGCCAACACGATGGCAAAATTCTTAATTTGTTCTGCTGATAAAGGCACATAATAACCACAGTGCAAGACCACAGGTTGATTTATTACATAATGAGAGTAATTTGTTTAGGAAAAAGCGTGTTCGGTCAACCTGTATTTCGCTATCAATATTCGTTTCCGGAGTTGTAGTAACAATAGAGCAGACACTCATAAAACACCAAAAATTGCCAAACTGTAGTCTGATATGTCTACTTAAACAAACTAGAGATTCAGATTGTTCCTGAAGTCCGCTATAAAACAAAACGTGCACTTGAAATCGCATGTATGATATGAATCCACAGAAAAGCACAAAAAAAAAAGCAAACAATAAACTATTAAAGGAAAATATGTGAAGACTTTTGTGTTAAATATCGTCCTGAAGAATGCTTGATCGTATTCTACATTGTCAGTTCAGTCATCATCCACTTTACCCTGGACATCTTCAACGTAATCCTCCTAAGATGCTGGGCCATGGAATGCAGTTGGGTCGTGTGTGCGAAACCCTATATACCACAAGACCGAAGCTACGTGAACACAGCAGCCTATCACTCTGGCACCGGCCTTACACGGGGAGTACGATTCCAGAACAGGGTTGAATTCAGGGGGTAGCCCGGGGGGAATCTCCCCCGAAAAAAAATTCATCCTCCCCCGGAGAAACACAAAAAAATTCAGCCACAAAATGTAGAAATTACTTCACCCAATTATTTGCTTTCTTTCCGTGCACGTGCAGACTAAATCCGATCTCTCAATATACATATAAATGACCCAGTCTATATAAATATTAAACATGTAACATCTAAGATAGAGTACCAAATAGTCAATAAAACTTGTAGTTCTTAACGCTATGACCGAGTTTGGCAGAACATGAAATTGTTAACTGTTTAAGAAAGGTTTGTATTTTAGTAGGTACTATACTCTCACCCTATATTATATATTAGTAGGTAGCACTAATACAGATTGAGATAGGAAAGGAAAGATAGGGAAGATCTTTCGATCACATCATATGATCTCTGATGTCAGCACACTTCAGTTCTTGAAAATATACAGTTCTTACATTATTTGAAATAGAGCGCCTAAATTTCACTTCTCGCATCGGAAGTAACAGACGTAAATGTGTTTTACGATTGTTAAAGTAAACACACCTTTGTTTAACTAAAAATAATTCAATTAAAGGGTGAGATTCAGAGGGTGTCATTTAGAGGGATCAGGGAGGAACAGTTATCCCTCCTGGGTAAGAGATTTATATAGAATTTATCAATATGACAGTAGTATATAAGTGAAAGATTGCCATTGAAGATGATGAAGAACCTTCTCAGTGCTGTGACATGGGGGAGGGGGCAAGCGGGGCAAAGGCCCCGGGCACCGAAGTAACGGGCGCAAAATTCGGGAGGGAAAAAGAAAAGAAAAGAAGGAAAAAAAAAACAGAGGAATGAAACATGTGTACATATATAAAATGAAAGGAAAGAAAATAATGAAAAGTGCTCAAAATCAAGGAAAAGCAGGGTTTACTTTTTAAACTTTTCTCACCTTTCGCGGCTGGTCTATCGACCTCACTCATATATACAGGGGTGCCGTCGTTTACTCTCGCGCCAAGCGCTGATTTTCCACGACTCGGCACTAACCCTACTGAAGATTTCATAAAATAAACTACTGATGTGTATGCAGTGAAGAAACCAAGGCTAATATGCTTGATTTAGAATCAGAAGTGTGAGAAAGAATGATAACTTTTTGTTAAGATATTCCTATGTATGTTTGTTCTACATTAGTAACAAACAGTAACTACTGAATATAGGAAATAATAAGAAAAATAGCTACTGTAAATAGCAGTTAAAGTTTAGTCTAAAATATTTTTGCCAGTCTTTATTTAATTTTTTAGATAAAATTAAACGATTGTTTTTTTTTTTTAATTATAATCTCACATTGAATATTTATCAGCAATTAGTCTCAATATTAGGTAAGATGTGAATGGAATTGTTAAATATGCTGCTTTCTTGCAAAAATACAGAAAAACAACTCGCCCCCCGAGGAGTTGACATTCCCCCCGGGTGAAAATGTCTGAATTCAACACTGTTCCAGAATATCAGCAACATCGTACTTTACAGGAAAACGCACGAATAAAAGCTGTAAAAAGCAGAATCAGCAACGGTTGGAAAAAATGGGGAGAAATGGTACAAGGATTGTGCGGCCGTAAGATGCAAGTCTCCCGCCAACCTCGTTATATAAGGTTTATAATAATAATAATAATAATAATAATTAATAATAATAATAATAATAATAATAATAATAATAATAATAAAAATAATAATAATGACAAGTAAGTTTCGTTTCACAGTGTGAAACTACGGTAGACTTCCAAACTCCGAATACAGCATTAAGATTAATGATAAAACCTGTTCCTCGAACACTAAGTCCATACCAAAAAGTCATTACTCGCTATTTCTTACTGTATTTTGTTCTATGACAATAAAGGCTCAAACCAAAAATCGGTTATTTGAACCACTTCTGATTTGAATACAGGATTAGGGAGGAGACAAAAGCTATTCTTTGGACGCTGAATCGATTGCAAAAAGCCCGCATCTTTTACTGTTTTGCTCTACGGAAATCAGTATTTAAATCGTGAGTTGTAAATTCGAACCAATTCTGGTTTAGTTACTGTTATGGATAGTCATGATAAGTTGTTTTGATATGCTGAATGGTTTGCAAAAAACCGCCTCTTGCTACCTGTGACTGTTCATTCTATGGTGGTAAACGTTGAAATTGGAAATGGCTAATTTGAACCACTTCTGGTTTTAATAGGGGGTTAACAAAGGAGATGGAGCTTTTTCTTGGGGTGCTGAATATATTGTAAAAACAGCTTCTCGGTATCTCTTACCATTTTTGCTCTGATACCTGTCAACAGACGGACGGACGGAAGAACAAAACCGTTCCATAAGACTTCCGACACTTACAGCATAGTTTCGAAGTGTAATAATAATAATAATAATTAGAAGACGATCTAAATATAAGCTAAAGATGCGCGTATTAAAACCAGGGTCGAATACACGCGTTTCATGCTTTACAACTCCTTTGGTGCGAGCGATTCTTGGTTCGATTCCCAGTGGGGACACATACTGGTACTTTAAAACATATCACAGCTTTTTTAGGCTAGCTATCCTGAGTGAAGTTTTTCCTCATTCATCCCAGGCAAGTGTCGGGATGGCACCTAACATACAGGTCCCAAGCAGCTTCCTTCCTTCCCCGGATAGTGTGCTCACCAAGTGACGTCATTTTTCATACGTGACGGACTTAATGCCACAGATACCAGTACTGCCCAGAAATAAGCACAAATAAATAATCAAACTTTACAGCGTTCATCTCCGACAAATGAAATCTTTCGTTTACCATACCGCTGTCATGTTCTATACGCTAAAGGATACGGATGATTAATAAAAATTAATGATTATAGAAATGGTGGATAAGATTGGGAAATACTAAGAGAACCCCCCAAAACAACTCACGGACACGATTCTGTTAACCACTTACTCATGAGACCTGAGATTGAACCAGGAACCTTTTTTATTCGTTAAGCTCTCTAGGGGCACGAGGTTTTCGCACTAAGAATTTGAAAATTTCGCATTTCGTTTTTATATTTTGTTGCGTTTTGTCGCATTTTCCAAATGAAGTTTTGCATTTTGTAGTTATTGCGGAAAAGGTATTCCCTGACATTTTTACAATTGTTCCTTTTATTCATAGATCACTACAGAAATAAACCACTGATTACCTAAAAACAAAATACACTAAATATTTCACTTGACATAAAATTTCACTTATAGAAAATTATATTTAAAAAAAAAAATCAAACTGAACGAAAATCAGTAACTAAACATATTGGGCCTTATGCAGAGTCGTTCTTACGCGTGATTAGAACCATACTAAAGAGTTCGACTTATGTTTCCTGCAGTAGTCAGGCCTTTAGTATGACCGTAATCATACGTCAAAAGGACTCTGCATAAGACCCACTATGAGTAGGAAAGTTTGCGATGGTGATAGCTAACGCGCAACATGTTTTATATAGCCGTGTTCGAATCACCCAAAATGCACCGTTCATGCCACGTTCTAACATTCCGTCCGCGGAAGACTGACGTTTTTAAATTAACGAAAACGTATTTTTAAAATTTCGCGCAAAACTGCCAATTTCGCGTTATATCACGCAAAGGAAACCAATGAAAATACACACAAAATACCATAAAACGCCAAGAAACTGAAAATTACTTAATTCTGACGCATTTCGTTTTATCGCGAGAAATTCGTGCCTCTTATCTATTATTGAGCTACCGTACCCCTGAGCCATGTAGAGTTACTATACATTTACCGGGGCTTATATAACATTATCATGACACTCCTTCATTATTTAACACACGTCCCCTTGGAATTTCAAAAACTCTCCCTGGGAAAAATGTCTGAATTTAACATTGGCCAGAGGTGCCCAAGAAACCAACAACAAATATAGCGGATATTATTGTTGGTAATTTATTTAGAGGGACTCTTTTGGCCTATATTTGAATGTGTGCGTATCTATCAGATAATTTAGAAATTAATGAATTCTGGTCATAAATGAGGTAAACTCTTTTGGTTTTCGGAGAAAGATCAGAAGAAGCCACTTAGTACAGTCGCTTCAGGGATCGAAACTGAGACTTTATATCGCTGGTAAACTACTATTAGTCATTCATTACAATCATTATTAAAACCGAGGTCGCCTTCATTAATAAATCACTGGCTGCTTAAAGCTAAAATACTTTTTCTCCAAAATGAAGCGTATAATCACGGAGCGTGAAGGAAAATAGTTTCATTTATTAACAATGAGGGACGTACCAGTATTGTCACTTTGTTTTCTGTATGCAAATGAGATAGGATTTACATGAACAGTAAAGGGGAGATTTCGAGGCAAGGACGAATGTGCAATGTTGGAAACTTCACAAACAGCCTATTACTCTACACACACACACACACAAAGACACATACAGAAACCATGTGTACTCGAGTGAAAACACCCAATTGAAGAAACATCTACGTCACAGTTGATGTTGACAGAGGAAAGCAGCGCTTCAGTGCAGGAAAGTACAGTGCTTATTAATCGTCAGTGAGTATTGTGCATTCATCAAAAAAAGGTTTGTGGTCGGGTTTTCCCAGAAACACACCCTGACATCATTCCGTATCCATATCCTGTAAGATAAGAGCGGCAGTGTATATTGAAAACCAATCTCGTGTACATCCATCCACACACTTTGGAGAGGAATATGCAAACCGCAATGAAAGGTGCAGGTAGGTGAAAACAAAATGTATTATTTTATTTTGTATTCCTTTTACAGTTGAAGATCAAAGTGTATCAGTTTCCGTCATTACTGTGTTAGTCATGACATGTTTTACTGCAACTCAGGCGAGCAACTGAAAGTACGCTCTGGTCCGGCAATAATGGACGAATTAAGATTACATCTTCGGAATATCTTCACTATGATGATTATCATTTTTAACAATTATCAATCAACTGCTGGATGACGATTTCTCGAACTCTTCTCTAAAACTTCTAGGTGTATAGTAACTCAATGTATATTCTTTTTTTATGTTGCTCAACAGACCTCATGATTTTCTTTGAAACGCTCGCCCCCCCCCCTTCCTTCCTGGATTAAAGTTTGAATTCGACAATAAGTAGAAGCGACCACATAAAAACAACAAAGTAATGTTTTATTTACTACAAGCCTAACAATATAGCTGATACTCTTGTTGGCAGTTTATTAATAGAGATACTTTATCTACATATATAAAACGAAAAATCCTGAGTGAATGACCAACTTATCAACATCCAGACCAAACTGCTTAAGCCAGACACTTGAAATTTCGAGAGTACATAAAATTTGTGGCGTAAGGCACCACTAGAAGTGTAGAAATATGAAATTTGGAATATGGACTTCTCGCTTAAAATAATTAGCGACCCAAGTGCTGTTAAAAAAAAATCACCAATTTTTCCTTGATGATGACCTTAAAGTTGTTTTTATACATTGAGAATAAAACAGAAATTGGTTCCTTGTCTCGTTAAAGGCGAAATTTCCGGAAACGCTCTGGCGTATGCTTACTTGTTTTGAATAAGGAGTTTATATACCAAGATTCACATCTCTAACGTGTCTCTAATCTTAAGGGATTTTTAGAGATCGCCATCTTATTATAACAACTGCAACTCCCACCCTTTATCTCACCTTCAGGTCCGTATACACGGGGGACCGCCCCCTTAAATTTTTGCTGATCCCCTAAATTATCACGGTAGGCTTGCAAATGAACTATAATATGGTTAGACTGTCCCCCTACATTTTTGGGCTGGCTACCCGCCTGCTCCCCTCCTAAAGTAAACACCAAAAAAAAAAGTTGATATATGTCTTTAATTATTTTCAATTAAAAGCACAAATACCAATTTTCATGTATCTAATCTTAATGAATTTAGAGATACGACTATCTTATTACAATAATAATGTAACTCTTTTTCTTCCCACCTTTTCTCGTCCCTCCCAGGGAAAATATTAGATGCTAAAACACGTCTCTAATTACGTTAAATGAAAAGAATAAAAACCAAATTTCATGTCTAAGGAATTTCGAGATAAGACCATTTTATTTTAACAATTGCAACCATTACTTTTTTTTCTTCTCTTGTAGGAAAAATACAAAAAAAAAAAAAAAAAAGGAATCCTGTTACAACAATTCTATCCCTACCAGTTTTTCTTCCCTTCTGAAGGAAATAAAGAAAACCTGTGAAACATGGATTTTATTATATTAAATTAGAATTCAAAATACCAGATTTTGTGACTCTAACAGTAAGAAATTCGAAAAATAGACATTTTATGATAATATAATCTTTGCCTCCTTTTCCTTCTGCAACCCTTTTCTTCACTTCTAGGTCGAATATCAAAAAACACTGAAACACGTGTCTTATTATTTTAAATTAGAAGTAGGGATGGGCACGAGTCGAGCTAAAACTCGACTCCACTCGAAATTCGAAGGGAATTCGAGTCGAGTCAAAGGTAATTTTCTCGAGTCGAGTTCCAAGTCGAGTCACTATTTCGAGTCCAGTCGAGTTTGATAAATGGCTCGCTCGTTTAGTTCGTTTTAACTCGTTTTGAAATCATTGCCGGATTAGATTGGAAAGCAAAAGCCATGGTAAATGTAAGCAGAAATGTGGAATATATTTAGCGTTGCTCACGAGATGGGACACTGCTTGCATGTCGTCTCGTCTCGATTAACGAGTCGACAATGGATTTTTATAAATAGACAGCCTCAAATGTCGTGAGAACCAATATAAGTATATACTGTAGTTATTACCATCAGGGCTGAAACCTGCGCGGTCGAAGTTTTGAGCCCAAGCAGAAACCCAACCCGGATAGTGATGTCAACGGGCTCATCTCGGTTTAACTGAGCGAAAAGCTCGAATAGGCGCGATTGAGATGAGCCACCGACTCGGTTCACGTGAGCCATCGGCTCGAGCCGGCTCGGTTGGGGTGAGCCATCAGCTCGGTTAGTTTCGACTAGAGTTGGCTCGGTTGGGTGAGCTACTGGTTCGGCTCGATAGTGAATGAGCTGTGAGCCGAGCAACTCGAGCGTTAACAACCCTAAACCCGGGCCGAGCACTTTTGAACATGTTTAGCGGGCGCCCTATAACTTTTAACAATGGGTCGAGCCCGAATACTTGCTCCTCCGAACTCAAATCCAGAACCTCATGAACGACGTCCTTCCCTCCTACCAAGCCGGCAGTCAACTAATTTTTAGTATTTAGCTACAATCCGCCTATCTTTCATGTTTATGCACTGTGTAATAATAATAATAATAATAATAATAATAATAATAATAATAATAATAATAATAATAATAATAATAATAATAATAATAATAATAATAATAATTAGTAGTAGTTGAGTTGAGCTGATTTTGAGTTTAACGTCCCATTCAGCAGCTAGGCTATATGAGACGTGGACCTACTGATTAACGTGGAATCCGAACCACATAAGCTCCTGCTGGGAATCGAAAACCAGAAGGGATATTTAAAATAAGATAACGTCTATGGTTAGGTAGGATGGTTGGTTCAGTTTAGTATCCAATTTCAGCATCAAGGTTATATGAGACGTGGACATATAGTTTAAGGTGGGATCTGAACCACCGTAATGTTTTCATATTTCAAGGATTCCCCATCGGGAATCGAACGAGGGACCCAATGCACCAAAGGCGCGTACGCTAGCAACTAGACCAGTGTAAGGCAGTAAGTGCCAGTGAATAATAATTACAAGAAAACAGATAACTGAATGATAATTTTAAAAGCTGATGAAGATAATGTTAGGAAAGATGAACACACCAAGGAAACCCACGAAAATGAGATGCTCTTCATCGAAAACTCACGTGGCTTCCTAGGATTAAATCAGGATTCTTCGTATCAGAGATCAGTACTCTTACTACTGGACCATCTTTCTTAGTTCCGAGATTAGAACATTACCTCATGTTTTGAGGTAAGGATTTCGAAAACTTACACCTAGTTTATATGACTAGGCTGGTCTCAAAATAGAACTTCGAATTTTTAGGTTCGGAAATTCGAATTCTCTAAGAACTTGCTACTGTACGTATCTGTAATTTTGAACTTGTTCTGTCTCTCAAACCTATTGGCACCTTAAAATATTTCCTTAAGAGTTTTTCGATAACCTCAGCCTCATTTTTTTGAATTTTAGTTATATGACTTAAAGACAATGGAGAACATCAAAAAATTTGGAAAGTGGACTAGATAGTAGGCTACCTGCCAAATGCTACTACATGAACTAATAACTGTTTTCAAGATCTTTCATACAATATATAAATTTGGGTGCATAGTAGTTATGACATCATAACCTGCGCATCCAAAAATCTGGTCTACAAGAAAAGGTTTGGAAACTTGTTGGTTTATTTCATAGTATTTTGTACATAGTTTGCAAATGATATGGCGCTAGATGCAGAATCTGAAGGGAAAACCAATAAGATGTGAGAAAACTTGAGGAAGGGCTGTGAAGAATATTGTATGAAAATAAATGTTAGTAAGACAAAAGTCATGGCGACTGGAATGAAGCGTCAGTTCAAATATAGAAGTAGGGAGGGGGACAAATAGAACAGGTGACTAGTTTTCGATACCTATGTAGTATGATTAATGATGATATGAAATGTGAACGTGAAATAAAAGCAAGAATAGAAATAGCGAAAGAAGCCTTTAGAAGGAGTCTTTAGAAGGAAATACTATTTTGTGGTCCCTTGAATAGAGTTGAGAAGAAGACTAATAAAGTGCTTTGTGTGGAGTACTGTGTTGTATGAGTCAGAAAGCATTACGCAGAAGCGATGAAAAATGACTGGAAGCTTTCGGAATATGGATGTAGAGACGAATGGAGAGAATTAGCCGAGTCGAGCGGAAAATGAATTACAGGGTCTTAGAAATGGTGGAAGAGAAAAGAAGAATCTTAAATATTATTAAGAAGAGGAATAGAAACTGGTTGGAAGATTGGTTAAGAAGGAACTGTATCGTGAGGGACGTGCTAGAGGGTATGGTGGCAGGAAAGAGAGGAAGAGGACGAAGGAGGCTACAATTGATGGATGGTATCAAAACAGAAAAATCGTACGTGAAGACGAAGAGGTTAGCGGAAGACCGTGGAGCATGGAAACTTCTCAGTTGCAGCAAGTGACCTGCCAATAATGGCAGAATATTTATGATTATGATGATTGTAGATACTGCCTGGCTTACTTTCTACATTCTTGTTATTCTTCACTGTTTAATGTTACTCACTAAAATTCTAAACAGTGAAGGGTGAGCTTAGCGAAAAGCCTAATATAAATAAATAATAAAATTACTATACATTACTTAAGAATACCATTGCACGTTTCATTTAAAAAACTATTTAATAAGGATACAATCGTCGTTATTAAAAAGAATAAAAGGAAAAGATACATCGTTTCGTATTTACTTTCTTTATAATTGACACCCATACTTCGTACTAAAGCTGGATGCAAAGTAATTGAACAATTAATTAAAACGCAAATTATCTGAATGATTCAAAATATTCCTAAATTGGTATAACGAACTAATTATAACAGTAATTGTCGAAAATGACTCAGCGGAAGTTATTACACTTCAACACTGTTTACGTTATTGCACGCTTAATTTAAGAAGAAAGCTAAGCATAAATCAAGTATATACAAATGGACAATCACTTGCGAAATAGGGAAGTCCGTAAACAGAATTATGTGACGACTCAAACTATATTTTAAAAACTGCAAACACAATAATCAGTCGTATAACAAAACTTGAAAACGTATTTTGCGAACACAACTTAAGTAATTCGCTAGCTGTCAATCTAATTACAAAGCTGTTTTCTATTACACCAACCTCTGTGGCCTTGGAGCATGTGATTTCCGGTAGAGACTAATGTTTTTTGACGTTTTTTAAGACGTCTTTTTTTAACATACCATCACAGGAAACGTTTATTTTATTGAGGCAGGGGCGTCATTTGGGGAGGGCATTGGGCATTGTAATCCTTAGTTTGAGAAACACATGCTTTTAAATAAATTACATGCTAATATACTAATGAAGAAAATGTGGAACTGTTATATCGGTGAACAATCTTGTTCCCTCTGACAAAATCTGAAGTGACGCTATTGTATTGAAGATATATGTACTAGAATATCATTTTAAGCAACGCATTATGGATCAAGAGAACCAAATAAAATAGAACTGCAAGACAATGTGATAACCACGTATCGTCAAATTCAACGTGGGCTGTATGACTGTCTAGAGCAGTGGTTCTCAATCGATGTGTTACGACACACTGGTGTGTCACGCAGTCACCTAAGGTGTATCGCGAAATTTTAAAATTTAAAAATTATAAAGAATTTAATAATAGTTAAAATCGAGACAGACTGTTCCAGTCAACATCTCCAGCGGTAGCAATAATGTTCATTGCTATATAGAGTCATTATAAAAACTAATAGGTTTCACTATTATAATAGATATTATTTATAATAAAAAGAGCAAACAAGTATGTCACAACGTCCTGGACGTTCAGAAAAGTGTGTCGTCAGTCAAAAAAAGGTTGAGAACCACTGGTCTAGAGCAGTGACTGCCAAATGGTGGCCGATGGGCGGAATGATTTGTTCATTTTGTTAAAATCTTACGTTTAAAAGTAAACGTATAGCTGATCATTACAATATACCACGTTGGCTGGTTTAAACTAGTGGTGGGCACAAAACCGGGTTTTCGGTTTTCTTCAAAACCGATTGTTTTTCACCGGATCCGGTTTCGGTTTTCTTCAAAACCGATTCCGGTTTTTTTTCCAAAATTTGTTCTATTTCTGACCAGAATAGTGTTTCGTCGTTCTTCGGAAACCGATTCCGTTTCCACAGAAATAGTTCTTTGTGTTTTATGATTTCGGTGAAAAACCGAACCGTTTTTTTTGGAGAAACCCGAAACCGGATTCGGTGAAAAACCGAACCGGTTTTTGGAGAAACCCGAAACCGGTTTCGGTATAAAAAACCGAACCGGTTTTGTAGAAAACCGAAATTTCGTTTTTTGTTTTTTTAGAAACCGGTTTCCGGTTTTTATAAAAAACGGTTTTGCCCATCCCTAGTTTAAACCAAGGTTTAAACCAGCTGTTTTTTTTTTTAAAAAAAAAAACAATTGGTTTAAACCAAACAACGAAAAACGTTCGTAAAAGTGTAAGTGTTCGTAAAATCTTGAACACACATTTGTGGGTTACCACGTTTCACTCCTGTATGATATTCGTATTATATTCAGACCTAAATTTCCCATTCGTTACTCAGAGATTATACCACAAAAGCAACTTTTTTTATATAAGCTTATGAATGTTCCTTTTGTGATTTTTTATAGTTTATTATTGTTATGCAATTGCAATCAAAGAAAAATTCTAAATGTTGTTTATTTTTAATAATGTTTAGTGTACTATTGATAAAATACATTGGAATGCCGTACTTTTTTGGGGTGGGAGGGGGTCATACAAACCCGATGAGAGGCATTTATTGAAATCAGAAGTATCTTTGGTATCTATTTATGTATAAATGGGTCAGAGCCAAAGTGGACATAATTCTTATCTTTATTCACTTTTCTTACTGATATGCAAATTAAGTCGTTTTATTTCTTTAACTTGGACTAATAAAGGTCGTAGTGAACTAACTTGGACTGAATTAGTTCTTCTCTACTCTGCAGTACTTTGAAATTGTCCATATGTAATTCTGTATAATGGTTTCACTTGTGCAACTGTTTATCTCTTTTGTCCTTCTGAAATGACTCTTGACAATTAGACAGTTATATTAACAAGTATGTAAAGATCAGTACAATCTATTTTTATCAGGAGTCCTTCGTGAGTGAGTCGGCAGACGTATTGCATTTGTGGCCAATTAGTCTGGTTTCGAAATGAAATGAAATCTTTGAGTTTTACGTCCCACGGTTATGCCGGTTAGGCTAAAGGAGACGGTGATTATGAGAGATGAGTGAAAATGGTGGAATGAAGAAAGTGGGAGGAAACGGGAGAACCCCGAGAAAACCCACGAGCACGGTGTCTGTCCACCACAAAGTTCACTTGGCGGGGGCTGGGATCGAACCCGGGACCCCAAGCACCAGAGGTGAACGCTCTACCACTGAGCCACCGCGCCCCCCTAGTCTGGTTTCGAGTTCATATGAAGGACAAGTTCTTTCGGATGTAAGTCGAGAAAGGGTTTGGATTTAGCTTTAAGCTTATGTGACTCCTTCCAGCATAACCCGTTTGTTGCATAATATCAAGGCGAAACAAACTTACTTCTGTCCATATGTGATATAAATACATCGAGCAAATTATTTAAACCAAAAAACCTGGTTTAAACAAAAAAAGTTTAAACCAATAAAACCGTTTTTTTTTAAGAAAAAAAATAAAAACACTGGTTTTTGCCAACCCTGCAATATACTGTACTGAATTGAGAATTGACGTTTAACACTCTTTGCTAAGTTACAATGAACAATATCAAAAATATACAAATTGAAGCACGTAATATCTACAAAATGCTATTAAATAAGCTAAAAACCGTTTCCAAGATTTTCTTATAGATCAGAAATTTGGATGGGTAGCTTATGACGTCACAATTGCTGAGTACCCAATTTTAGATACTGCATGAAAACTCTAGAAAACAATTATTAATCCGTGTAATCTAGCGCAATTTTAAAAGTTCTGATGTTCTTCATTGTCTGTTTTTCACTTTAAAAAAATAAATTTATTAAAGAGACTCAATTGCCAAAATGTTATTTAATTATTTGATTATCACACTCATTCAGGTATCCCGTCTTGGAACTTCCTCTTGGCTATCGTATGCGTCTTTCGCGCGAGACACCCGAGTTTGATTTTAAGGAGTTCATGTGGTTCGGATTCCATGTTAAACTGTAGTTCCACGTCTCATACAGCTTCGCTACTCAAAAGGACGCAAAAAAAATATTTTGTATTTTGATTTCTGTGAAATAGCTGTGCATATTTATAAGTCAAAATAACTGAATTAAGAATCCTGCTTCATACAATGCACTCGGTCAATTCCTTCTGACAGATGTACTATATTTACTGGTGGGCTCCAATCCTGTATTTAGTAAGGTCTATGACGCTTTGACCAATTCTGTAGACATCAAAGACATCAGTCTTAAAAAACTGTCCAAACAATGCTCCTACCAGTGGCTTACGAAAGGGAGGATTCGGGGATTTAGCACTTTCCCTTTAGCAAAATATTATGCAAAAGTAAATTTTACCATATTAAGGTATGTATATAAACACGTGGGATTATATGTGGGATTATATGTGAATCCCTCCCTTGATGAACTCTGCGTAGGGCTACGCCACTGCTACCTACTATAATGTTAAAATCCAAAATTCTAATATTAGCGTAAAACAGAGGGAAAATGTCAAAAAGTAATTCATATAAAATACCAATCAATAGAACTCACTGATCTGAACAAAATTATATAGATGAATGCAAATCAAGTGCAGTTTCGAGAAAAAAACTATTTTTATGTAGGTCTAAACCTAAAAACTGATGCTGCGATAATCATATCACGTATTAATATGAAACTGGTATTGAAGTATAGCCCTCATCAAGCTTTTCGTTACGACACAAGCAAAACGACAGTACGCAGTATGGCTAATGAGATAGGCGTAAATTTTGATTAACTCTTAAAGCTTTTTTGTTGTTTTAACTATAATATTATCCAAAAATGGAACATATAGGATGGCGCAAAAGTTGTCATTCCATTATAAGATTGGCAAATAGTTGTTATTTATGTATCAATCAATTTATTTTAAATCTTCACAGATTCAAAATACACGTGGATGAGTCATAGATCGCTATATTCCCCAAGAACGCGGAATAATTGTGTCAACGTTTCTGAGAAACAATGAGTCAGTGATTTTACCTCAGTGTGAATTTCGTCGTTGATTTCCTAAGTGTGCGACACTAGCTGGGAAAACACTGCTACGTCTACTGCTCACCTCGAAAAATGGATTCAACGCGGGACAGTAGGAGAAGTGACCGTCCCCGTAGGGTCCACATAGTCGAGAATATCGCTGCTGTGCCTGTAGATGTCCAAGAGAACACTCAAACATCAACCAGACGACCACGCAACTGGACATTAACAGGCAGTCGCTGAAGCGAATTTTGATGGAAGACTTATAGATGTTTTCATACAAAGTGCAAACAACAAGCCAGTTACTGCCTGCAAAACGCCAGATACGTGTGCAGTTTAGCCAAGCCCTACTACATCTCGCCCGCAAAAATGAGAATTTCCCACTAAAATTAATCATAAGTGACGAAGTGCATTTTCAACTATGCGGATATATGAATAAAACAAAATTTTCGTTTCTGGGGCACTCATAATCCGCGAGTAATTCACGAAAAGCCATTATATCCTCTCAAAGTCACTCTTTTGTGCGATGTTCATCAAGAAACACCATTGGCCCCTATTTCTTTAAAGACAACGCTGGCAACACCGTGACTGTCAATAGTGCTCGTTATAGCACCATGAGCAATCGCTGCCACAAATCGACGAATTGGACTTGATAAACATGTGGTTCCAGCAGGACGGTGAAACCGCGCACGCAGCACGAACAACAATGGACATTCTGAAGCAAGCGTTTTTCGGTTGCTTAATCTCTTGTTTTGGCTACTTGAGTTGGCCTGTAAGATCGCCCGATTTAAAAGCTCGACTTCTTTCTTGGAGGGTTTTTGAAGTGGAAGGTCTACAGGAAGAAGCCTCAGACCCTGGCGGCCCTGAAGGAAAATATCTAACAAGAGGTGGAGAAGTTATTGCTAGACATTTAGAGTAAAATAACTGAAAATATGAAAGCAGCCCGATTATGCAACAAATCTGACAGTGGCCACTTGGCCAATATTATCTTCTTCACCTAATGATACAAAATGTAAACGTCTTAATAAATGTAATCAAACAACAGAACCGATTTTTTTTTCAAACGAAGTTACAACTTAGCAAATAGGGTAAGGAGTTTTGCGCCACACTGTGTATCAATCGGCGGACGATGTCGAGCTCTCTAAAATGACATGCTCGAGGATAAAGTCTCATGCGAAGTTTCCGAAAGACTCGAATTTTTATGGCGCTAAAAATTACGCTGTTTGTTGCCAATACTATTTGATAGTTTAATTCTGCTGAAACAGACTGCTAGGGCTGCTGGAACAGTTTCTGCAATCAATATGAAAAAAGACACGGGAAATTCTTGAAATAGCTATTTTGTTTTTTAAAGTATTCACGTTTAAGATTGATACACTTCTGCATACACTCAAATCAATTTTGAAAGCATTTTTCCCCATGTTGAGGCTGCTATCTTAGAAACCGGTGTTCAGAATGCATCACAAGGTATTTCAGGTGAAACAAATCGCTCAATACGCATCTTATTTTTCATGTACGGCAGCGTTTCCCAACCTTTTTCAACTTACGGCACACTACGGGGGTAGCTTGAATTCTCACGGCACACTTATAGATATTATTATTATTATTATTTGTAAATATAAAGTACCGTGATATTTTCTCTGTGATTACTGATTTTCTCACAGAGAAGAAAGCTCGATCACTGTTTTTTTCCTCGTGGAAATCATTATCCTTATTTTCCATTTCAATTTAAAACTTCAAAACAATTGCAATGAAGTATAGGACTCAGATTTAAAAAAAAAAAAAAATACACTTTGTTTCGAAAGCTGTATCCGATTTTTCACTAAGAAGGAAGATCACTCAAGATTTTTCACTAAGAAGGAAGATCACTCAAGAATGAACGATCAAACAAATCTCTTGTACTTTTAAAACACAGTAGGTAATTTGTATGCACGTTTGCTTTGCCGAGAGGATTGAATGATTTTTTTAAACTTTCAGTTACGAAATAGACTGCAACAATAAAGAAGCAATAATGGTCATAACAATGATAACAAGTACGTTTGTCCACATTTAAAATGTGCAGAAAAGTAACACAGTAGGAAACTTAAAATTGTAGATTCAAAGTAGAGGTTCATAGTAATATGAAATAACAAATATACAATTTTTTCCTGTCTTGCAATTTATTACTATAGAATTAATAATTTTGTTTCGATTTCTTCGCGGCACACCAGCGGCCTATTCGCGGCACAGCGGTTGGGAAACGCTGATGTACGGGAACAAAAAGAAGTCATTAGATGATAAATCAGTTAAGTACATTAATTAGACATTTTTACTAGACAAAAGAATCATCAGTTTGATGTGCAGAGTAGGAACTCGCGTTGTGGTGGTGAAGAATAATGCGATGATTTGGGTTTGTATTATGTAATTTATTGATGACTTCCGGTAAACAAATTGCATACCATTCAGCATTTACAATCTTTCGATCTTCTGAAGTTATGGTTGCCACATGTCAGGCATAACCGAAGAAACAAGCAATCATTTGCTTAACAGCATTCCTCAAACGAACAACTTTTGTTGGTTTCTGCTTGCCTTGAAATTCAAACAGTGGATTGCTATTTAGTTTCGCATTCGTATGGATAGATCCAAGTTTCACTCCCTGTAACGATGTAGCAGACGAAATTTGACTTACTTCGGTTGATTTTTTGAGTATTTCTTTACATCAATTAACACGAGCCTGTTTTTGAGCTTCGGTCAAGTTGTGTGGAATCCAACATATGAATGCTTGAAAGTTTCCGAATGTTCAGGCGACCCTGCAAAATCGTACGTATTGCTTTCATGTAGGTGTTCACCGCAGGTCACATGCCGATCTTTCTGAAAAATTTCACGCACATCAATATTATTGTCAACAACAGACGTGGATGGATTATCTTCACGAAATTCATCACTCAGAAATGTGTTACCACTGGAATTCGGAAAATCAATTGTATACAGTCCTATTGAATGGTGCTTCGTCCCCCAAAACCAAATGAAGTTATTCGGTGTTGAACTATATTTGAAATCATTTTTTTTTTAAATCTAAAAGTGTTCTAAGAAGCATAAAAATACTTCTTTAAATTGCTGTGATAGGTAAACGAGTCGACTTAAACAAACAAAAATAATTTAACCATAGAAAGGTTTATTCTTCCAAATTTTATAATAGCGGAACACCAGCACCACGGTAGTAATTGTTTGTAGAAACTTTTCCAACAGCCTTAAGAATTGTTATGTAAGATCTAACACATTGTAAGTAGTACATTGTTTTTGTTGTCTCTTCTAACGGTGACACGTTGTAGGTATGTAAAGTTAGAGTTATCATATTGAAGAAGTTCAGTCACATAGCATATTACAAAAAGCGTCTATCCCTAGTTTCCAAAACTTGTTTGAAGATTAAATAAAAATATATTTACTATGTACATTGAGTTTAGTCTTTTCTTCTTCTTCTTCTTGCAGTTGCCATTGCAGTGTTAAGCATTTTTTCTGTTTACGCAGAAACACCTGAAAAAATTCCTGATGGGATATTTCAGTTAGCACCTAAGGAAGGAGACAGATTTGATGAATTCGACTGGGAGCTTTGTAAGGTATGTATTTTTACTTAAATACTACTTATTTTCATTTCAATAATTTCATTCAGTAATAACCGTGCTAGGAATAACATTTTGTGGAATGTAACATTAGGTGTTTCCGCCCAACGATGTCTGCAAGATCTCAGACACTATTATGGTGATCCAAAAAATAAATAAAATAAAATAAAATCCATAATGCTGAAAACAAAATTTTATATTTGTTATTAAAATTAGAAATTATTTGTACGAAAGAAAGCCAGCCAGCAAGAGAAGAGAGAATATTACGGCAACGTAGAACTTTAAATCGATTAACACATTTATGTTGTGAATGTATACGTTAGAGATGTTATCCATTATCAATTTTAAGTGTGCTAGTGAAGGAAGTACAGCAACCCCTAGACTTAAATCAATTCGTACTTACGTAATAAATTTCGAAAATTACATCTACTAGCGTATATGAACCGCGACTTTCGCGTCTTTGACATCCATTGCTGTAAGCAACGTATGTAGGCATGCATGCATACAAATGGCTCCAGACATTTGTTGAAACAGATTGTTCTATGCGACACACAAAGGCTACAGGGCGCTCACTCGTGACTGACGATGTGGCGGAAGCAGTTAGAGAGAATTTTGTCCGCCATTCTCGAAAATCTACACAAAGTACATCACAAGAAACTGGTATCCCTCAGACCACTCTTTGGCGTGTATTGCGTAGACGTTTGTCCATGAAGCCATACAGACTGTCCTTGGTTCAAGCATTGAGTGAAGCGGATAAACATACCCGACATGAATTCTGTGTTACCATGTTGGATCGCATTAGTGGTGATAAGTCATTCTTGAACAATGTGGTATCCAGTGACGAATCAACTTTTCACCTTTCCGGCCCAGTCAACATACACAATTGTCATATTTGGGGCACGGAAAATATACATACGCACGTGGAGCTGGTTCGTGACAGCCCCAAAGTGAACGTGTTTTGCGCTGTTTCCAGAGCAAAGGTGTATAGACCACTCTTCTTTGCTGAGAGCACTATCACCGGCATCACCTATTTTGATACGCTCCAGAACTTCATTGTTCCGCAGTTAGATAAAGATGACCACGATGGCCGCTTATGGTGGCAACAAGAAGGCACTACCTGATAGACGTAATGGAATTTCTTGATCAAGTGGATAGGTCCTGGTGGATCAATTGCTTGGTCGCAACGGTCTCCAGATTACATGTCACTCGACTTCTTTCTATGGGGGTTTGTGAAGGATGAGATTTGCACCTCTCCTTTACCTGATAATGTTAATGAACTGAAATGTCGCATCACAACAGCCATCGCGGACGTTACCCCGAAATGCTGACTACTGTTTGGCAGAAAATCGACTTTCGTTAGGATGTGTTTAGGATAACCGCAGGTGCACACATTGAGCCATAATGGATTTGTCACAAAATAACTTGAAGTGTTTTACAATATAATGACACATAAACCAAGTCTATATGTGGTGCCAATAAAGAATTATAATTGATTGAAGTAAACAATATCAAGAATCACCATATATATATATATATATATATATATATATATATATATATATATATATATATATATATATATATATATATATGAACCCTTATACGATATATTATAACATGTATAATACATATCCTAGTAAATACTGCTACATGATATTTCAGTTATCAAATAATAATGTGTATAAATAATGTAAATAATTAATATATGTATGTATATTCATACATACGAAGTTCCACATAACCAATTTACAAATTCGACTTACGTACTATTCAAGTTACGTAAAGGTTTACGAAACGCACTAAAAAAAAGTCGTGGGGTTACTGTACTATTTCACTTGACTTAAGAAAAAGAATAACTATTAGTATCAAAGCTTCAATAGTAAATTTAGGAGTGTTCTTCTGAAGAACTAGTGTCCCTTTCTGGTGCTCATAATCTCGATTCGATTCCCAATTGTAAGTCTACAAAATCTCTTGGTAGTCTACAGATCATAATTTTGAGAAGTTACATTTAAACTTTAATCGCATCTCACAATACATTTAATTAATTTGGCAGTACACTGAGAAAAATGATTGGGTTAAAACGTACCACGTGGTGTGGTTAAAAAGTTTTAAACTACATTGGGTTGTTTGGGAACGATGGGTGGTCACTTGCAACCCAATTGCATTAATTATTGGGTCAACAAAATGACTATATTTCACTATAGAATATTTTAAACCAACACTTGGGTCATATCTGGCTAACGTAAAGTGTCATAATGTGTGAAACACAATCTAAATGAAACTGATTTATGTGGACAATTTAGTACTACAAAAATTACAACACATGTTTGTTATTTACTGTCTATTTAGTCGAAATTATACAGAATTACATCTTGACAGAGCACGATTACTATAGCAACGTTAGCTCCGGCCCAAGCAGAAGGCTACAGACGAAGAAAATAGCGCCGAAAAAAATGCATCGAAGGCACAATGCATGAATAGCAGTGCTGTTATCTTTCTTTCTTATTTGTTATTCTTATGTCCTAGCACATAAGAACAACAGATGGTACAGCTATTACTCGTGTAACTGTTGTTAGACTATTCACAAGTTTAAAAAACTATTATTGTGACCAAAGAAAGCATAGAACATTATTTGTCACTTACATAAATGCCAAATATACTGCGAAAAGCTTTGAAATAACTATTTACTAGCTGTGAGCAATACAGCCAGTAAGTAGTTACTTTTGATATGCTCGGTAGGCGATATCCTTGGTATTGAATTAAAACCCAAGCAACACGCTAAAGTGGTAATCATTTTGTGTTGTCTTGTGTAGTGTTGGGTCACCTTTGTAACCAACTGACGGTTTAACATTAACTACATGTGTTAAATCCCCTAACGTAATCTTGACTTTTGTAACTCATTATTTCGTCATGTTTTAACTCCACCGTGATCAATTTTACCTCATTGTTGGGTTATTTGCACTCCCTCCCTTCTCCAAGCGATCCCACAATGTGGTCATTTCTTACCTTCGCTTGTTCAATTTCAACTACACGTTTGGTCAAACGCATAACCGGGTTAATGGAATTTACGCTTTGTTGGATCATATTATACACCAAGTTGGGTTAAACGTATTAACCGGTTATGTGATTTCACACCAATTGGGTCATTTGGTTGGACTCCTACATTTAACTACACACGCTGAGTGCAACTTATTTCAATCCAATTTAACTAAACGCTTTGACCCTATTTGGGTCGGAGCAGTTTTAGCCACCTAGTTGGGTTAAAATATTTACCAATAAGATCAATTTCAACCCAATCATTTTTCTCAGTGTACATAGGAAATTTTGTGAAGACTTTATGTACATTTACCAGCAAACAGCAAATATCAACACACTACATATCTTTTATCAGTAATTTTGACACGAGTGGACCACTTTTCGTTCAGTTTTCCTTGTCGTAAAACGAACATAATTCTCTGAACAGTGCTGGAAAATGTATTCCATCTGGGGATAAGTGGGGCTTCTGATTTGATTCCCGGTAGAAATTTCATTTCATTGTATTCCACCTACCTAATTCATTCGAAGATACTTACTATATACAGTATAAGGTATTTGTAACCGGTTTTATGTCGATGACTGTACAACGCTTAATTTAGTTTGACCTATATTACGCTTTGACAAATTCTTATTAGAATGTTAATGAGTTTCATTTACACTGAAAAACTGATTTCTGAATTTGAATTTACTTTGTCATAACTGATACATTGTAGTAGTAAATACGCTAAAATTCATAATCTTCGGCAATTATCAACTGAGTTCCCTCGTAGCTATATGATTAGCATACGAACGGGAGACCGGGCTTCGATTTCCAAGGGGAGTTCAAGTGGTTCAGTTCTCACGTTCAGCTGCAGATCCATGCATTTTCTGTGGTGAAAGGGACTTAAACAACAAAACAACAACAATTATTGCCTGAAAAGCCTAACTCAATATGTTAGAAATATCAAGTATGAAATAAGGTAACAAGGTAACAAAAACAAAGTTCTCATTTTTTCCATTAAGGCAACAAAATTAAGCAATATAGTATTTGGATATTACAACGCATATATGTATTATATTTATTTATTTTTAACAGAGGATAGGTGAAATGGATTCCGGTAATATAGTTATATCTCCTATAAGTGTGAAGTTATTACTAGCAATGCTGTTCGAAGGTGCCAGAAAAGAAACCAGGAAGCAACTCGCAGCTGCGCTTCGGATTGAAGGTGGAAAACTTGAAGTCAGGAATAGATTTTCAGCAATTCTAAAATCACTGCAGGTAAGCATTACTAATTATTATCTGGTAATTAACATTAACCATTAATTGTGTGTTAAATCTCAATGTTCATTTCTTCCTAAAAATCGTTGGTCTTTTGGTATAGAAGTCTTAGCTCCGGATAGAAGTCCTCCTCACGCTGATTTGTATGGTACCATTCCAATTTTCATGCCATAGTTCTACGGGAAAATGCAAAGAGTTTTGTATTTTGATGAACAGTTAGTACTTTTTTTTAACAAAAGTTGGAAACGTAAAGAAATAAAGAAAATATTGGTCGTGTCTGGAAACAAAATTCAAATAACTAATTCACTTGGATTCCAGATAAAGGCCACGCCCCCTCCCCGAGCAAACGCCCATGATAGCAGAATACCTATAATGATTATGATTTTTTTTTTTTTTTTTTAGGAGAAGAACTCGAATTTCACTCTAGATCTTGGTGATAAAGCATACATCGACAACGCATTTCGAATTCGACGATCTTACCGGGATATTCTGCAGAAGTACTACGAAGGTGACATCGAAGTAGTGGACTTCTCCCAAACCGTACATACTGTGAGAAAAATAAATCGATGGGTATCAAATGCTACGGAAGGCCACATACAAGAGATGTTGAAAGAAGGTACGTTTATTAATCACTATTATTTTCAAAGAAGTCTCGCAACACACAGTTTCACACTATCAAGCTGATCGAACATAAATATTTAACTTTTTAAATGAATACGTATATTTTTTCCTGTGCAGTTCAGGAAGGGTTTACAAGACATCCACAGACATCAACTATATATATATCACGTTGATTCCGTGAATTATTTTATATATGTTCTGTGGCTTTTCATTTCAGTGTTAAATACGCGAGAAAATATTTTCCTATAGTCAGGTTTTAGTTAATTGGACTATATCACTGAATCATGTGAAAACTGACATCTCGAAAGCAGAAGGGCACACCGCACACGTATTTCTAGAGTCTTGAATAAAAACTGGACAAGATGACTCGATAAGCCTAGACATTTGAATTTTCGACATTTTCAGGTGCTAACTAATCTTCATTTTGTTTTTCACTAATAATTATTAATAATTTTCTACGAAATCTAAATGAAATGTATTTATTCACGGTGCTCTTTCGAATTATTCGAAGATAATTCTGTGTCATTCGTATGTTCTGATGTGTAAAAATGGAACTACCACCCCATAAATTAAATTTAGCACCGTGTTTAATAGATTTCCATTGGATCGTACAGACTTATTCCACTTTTCATTTTTCCCTTTCTTTTTGTTTTGTTTGTTACTTTTTGTTTACTACTTATCAGTCAGAGGTTAGAGTTGTGGATTTCAGTAACTTGTTACATCATTCAGGGCAGGTTTAAGACAGGACAATATTCACAGGGCAGAACTTTTCAACACATTTGTGTCACAAGATAGTGGAATACTTATATCTTTGTGATTTCACGCGCGGAGAAGGAATGTTTTGTTTTGTTGTAATTGTAATACTTAATTAGCCCTATGCTTGCACTAGTGATCACGTGACCCAAGATTGTGACAATACAGGGAAGGACAAAGTATGTCCTGTGGTTTTCGGAGTTAAAAAATATTGCGTTTTAGTGCAGAGAAGTTCCAAACAACGTATGAGAAACCTATCAACATAGAACTATCAAAAGATTTATGAAAAGCTACATTTCTGTGTAGATTTACAACGCAGCGGAGGCCAGGAACGAGTGTCGATGTGATTCAGATAGTGCACGAGAGCGTGGAACGGAGTCCAATATACAAGAAGGTGAAAGTCCGGCTCTATAAGTTAAATTTTGTACACAATCTGATCAAGACTGTGATGTGAGAATGGAATTTTGTGAATCAATGCTTACACGTTTACAAGGTGATGGTGACCTCTTGTATCGTATTCTGTTTTCAGACGAGGCCGCGTTTTATGTTTGGGAAAAAGTGAGTAGTCGGAACTGTCCAATTTCGAGATAGAAAATTTACATGGGTCCGAGATGCACACAAGTAGTCCCAAAATCCGCAGTTTCAATGGGCTATCAATTGTCTACTTTCTTCGAGAATGACACGGTAAATGGAGAAACTATCTGAACATGTCAAGACATTTCTTGTACCAGAAATTGAGACTAAGCATCATCTATTAAGTCCTCGTACAACAATATGGGTACATTTTGCCCTTTAGGTTCGCCTGTTTCTTAAGCAATTATGAGAGAAAGAGATTAGTCAGAAGAAGACGCACACCTTGGCCTGCAAGATCACCAGACTTATGATTACATGCTGTGGGGAAATGTAAAGACCGAGGTGTATACACAGAAACCATCTAATCTAAACGATCTAAGATAAAACAATGTGATTATGAAAATCCTGGACTAGCACCATCAGTACGCAATTCTCGGTTTCAGAAAAAAAAGTGCAACTGAATTTGGACATGGATGGTGCAAAATTAGAAGTTTGGCTACGAAAATAATAAAAATAAAAACTCTGAGCCTTACTCACAACCATCCACCCACAACAATTTATGTTAATAAACTTGATAATTTACATAGTTTTAGTTTTCTGCAGAACTATATAGAATTTCTTTATTCGTTTGGTTGAGTGCTTTTATTTCTTGTCCATATCCAAAAAAAAGAAAAATGTTGATATTTTAATTTTAAAAAAAAAACTGTTATAATGTCTTGTTTCCATGTTACAACGTTATAACATCTAGTCTAGATTCTATTGTGATGCACGTCTCTATAGCGAATAGTTATCGAAGTAATAGAAATATATGTAGTTTGCAACACGTAAAACGTGTGTGAAGGTAACAGAATAAGTGTCCAGCGGCTGGCTGTTCTTATTGTTATGCTAGGTGATCGTTCATAGTACGTCTGGCTGAATAGAACAGACGCGTGTCTTGAAGTAAACAGATGGTAATGTTCTCAACTTCAAAGAAGACAAATTGTGGATGCGCGGTTAGTTGACAAAACTGTATCTAAGGTGGCCAGTGTATTACGTGTGTCGCAAAGAACAGTATCCAAAGTAATAACGGCCTACAGAACTCAGTGAAAAGTAATGGTGGACGGATGAAGTTCAGTGACAGGGATCGTTCAATATTGAAGACAGTTGTCGCCAAGGACCGTAGAGCGAATACGGGAAAAGGGCTGTGCAACTTAATCAGCATCTGCAATATCCTATTACGACCTAACATTATTTGGTTTTCTTCCGACCTTTGTTTCTCTTCATCGAAGTAATTTGGCGTGAATTTTGTAGACCGTCATCATCTTTAACACTTTCCCTCGCGAAACACCTAACACACCACTTTCGTCATGGTCGCACCACATAACTGAGCACCAACGACTTGCTCTCTTTGAAAATCAGAGAGGCCTTCCATTTTATACTACCACCGTCTGCTCACTTCACTGTACACTGCCATTGTACTGCTCCTCACGTGGTACCGGTACGGAGTTTGCCCTAACACACCGACAACACCACTTGGCGTTGCGATTGCCGCATGATCGTTGCTAACACAGATATCTGACGTGTTTTCAACTCCAGGTGCTTCTATTATTTTGATAATCATCTGTATGTTTACATATAAAATTAAAATAAAAAGAATTGCATTTTTACCACATGTAGTTACTATATATATCTAGGAAATTGATAAAAATAAATTTTTATTATAAAGTAAGGGTGGTGTTATCTGTTTTCTTTCCCTTTATATTTTCACTCTCCTTTTTATTTCAGTTTACCTCTAAACTATTTCAAACTCTTATGAGCTTTATTTTTCTTTTACAGATGAAGATATTAGTTCCTGGGCTTTATTTTTGATGAACGTTATTTACTTCAAAGGAAAGTGGATGTATCCTTTTAAAGTAGAAGATACTACACAAGAAGATTTTTATGTGACTCCTACCAAAACAGTTAAAGCACCGATGATGAGGCTGACTGCTGACTTAAAACTTACAGAGTCAACTGAACTTGACAGCGATATTGTACGATTACCTTATATAGTACGTACTTAAAAGTTCTGTTAGATTTTTCTACACTATTATTTCTTTTATTTGTTTAATTTAATTTAAAATAACATCTTAAACAATCTTCTTCTAGTGATCTTTTGATCTCATGAATAAAACGTTCTATCTTGAAGATTAAGTCAATGTCGCAGATGGCCTACGATTTAGGACTGCACACAACGGCAGTGTTCACTCATTATTTAGATAGCAAACATGTGACAGAGGTACTGACACCTCTCCTAATTTCAAATCTACAGTACAATACAACAACACGCACACGAATTAGGTTGGCTGATTTGAAGTTTAGTCCCCGTTCAGCCCCGGGGTTAAATAAGACGTGCACCTACAGCTTAACATGGGGTCCGAATCACACAAGCTTTCACCGGGAATCGAGCCCGGGCCTGATGTGCCGAGCACATGAATTAGAAAAAGTCAAAAGAAACGCAGGTAGAGTAAGTATAGCTGTGATATAATTCTTTAAAAGACCATGTATTTTTTTCAAGGTATGTTGTTTATTTGGCTTGATTTTGAGTTTAGCGTTCCTATGACTATACAGCAAACTGGGATTATAAGGCGTGGACCCACAATTTTACTTAAAAGGGCAGACTACTAAATATTTTTCAAAACCTAACAATTTTTCTTTTGCCAGTTTTTCGTAAGTGATAAAAGATAATGAAATGTAACTTACCTCAGTAATAGATAATGTTGTTCTACACCCGAAAATATGAGTCGGAAGAGTTTTCAGTGTTGCTATCCATAGAAATTACAGTGTGACCAGAATTTGAATTACCCAAAAATCTAGGTTAAGGCAACGACTAGAAAAATGAACTCAACGGTACTTGATGACTTATCATGCTCTCTGTGTTCCTTGTTAACTACTTTTTAAATAATATTTGTATTTATTCTGTAATAACTTACATACGTTATTACAAAATAAACAAGTACTAAAATATAAATACAAATATTATTTAAAAAGTAGTTAACAAGGAACACAGACAACACGATAAGTCATCAATTACCGTTGAGTTCATTTTTCTGGTTGCTGCCATAACCTAGATTTTTGGGTAATTCAAATTCTGATCACATTGTAATTTCTATGGATGGCAACACTGAAAACTCCTACGACTCGTATTTTCGGGTGTAGAACAACATTATCTATTACTGAGTTAAGTTACATTTCATTATCTCTTTTCAGTTACGAAAAACTGGCAAAAGAAAAATTGTTAGCTTTTGAAAAATATTTAGTAGTCTACCACTTAAGGGGACAGTCTGCTAAAAATGATACAGAAGCCAAACTTTTTTTTTTTTTTTTTTTTTTGCTTGTTTTTCGTAAGTGAAGAGAGATAAAGAAATGTAGCTTACCACAATAATAGATAATGTTATTCTACACTCAAAAATACGAATCGGAAGAATTTTCAGTGTTGTCATCCATAGAAATTATAATATGGCCAGAATACGAATTACCCAAAAATCTAGGCAACGACTAGAAAAATGAGCTCAACCGTAACTGATGACTTATCATGTTGTCTTGGCTCCTTGTTAACTACTTTTAAAATAATATTTGTATTTATTTTATAATAAACAGAAAGTTATTCAAATTACACTTTCTGTTTATTACAAACTAGCTGAACCTGCGCTCTCTACACAGCGCATCATTCGCATATGAGCATAAATCTCCTTCTCATTCCTCACAACATATGTACATGTCCCTTTACAGACACAAGTAAAACACGTCTTGACAAAAAAAAAAAAAAAAAAAAAAAAAAAAATCGGCAAGGGGTATCATAAAGGGGAGATTTTTTTCGCTCGCACCGTTTGCAAGATTTGAGCCTACTTCCGGTTGTTTCTAATTCATGTATGACCAGTGTATTCTTTCTTCTTGCATGCAGTATGTAATAAGCAAATACATTACATATACAATTAATTATGTCAGTTATATATGGTGTTCATTGGGCAAAACACTCAAAAAATAAAGATTTATCTTAGACTCGAGAAATGGTTATCCTTCTTTTTTCATTATTATTTGGCCATGGAACAAACGCCTGAGACATATACAACCCCAATATACAACATTGTGGTGTTGAAATGTATAACGCATAGGATATGATACTTTTTTTTTTAATTTCAACTTTTCGTATACCCTAAAAAAATGTAATAAAGAAATAATGGCAATGTTTTTTTTTTTTTAAATATTCAATTAGAGCTGGACAATCTACGCAAAATTTCCAATCGATCAGTGAAAACATCATCTTTCTAGGGCCTGTAGTTTCCGAGATCTCATTGTCGAAAGGATTGACCACAAACATATTAAAATAGTTTAAAAGAACTCGGAAGATGGAAGCACAATTCACATGCATTGATTTTAGAGAAGGCTTATTAAAATACAAAGGCTTTGAACAATAATTTTATATCATAAACTTTATGAAAAATATATAGTTAACTAATTTAGACTATTTAAAGTACAAATACTTAAAATGTTTGTCTCTGTTAAACGTGAAATCATACATAACCGTATATGAAAGATTTGAAAGCCAAAGTTATAGGTTGGAGCTCAGGCGCTTTAAATTGTTATTGTAGCATTTTAATAGATAGATAAATACAAATATTATTTAAAGAGTAGTTAACAGGAAGCGAAGACAACATAAGACATCACCATCAGTTACTGTTGAATTCATTTTTCTAGTTGTTGCCTTAACCTAAATTTTTGGGTAATTCACATTCTAGCCTTCCGATTCATATTTTCGAGAGTAGAATAACATTATCTATTATTGTGGTAAGCTACATTTCATTATCTCTTTTCACTTATGAAAAACAAGCAAAAGAAAAATTGTTAGCTTTTGTATCATTCGAACCATAAACCTCCACACGGAATCAAACGTAGGTTATAATAACGTAACAACAGCGAGTCTCTCGTGCAGGAGCGAACGCTCATCATTCGGCCATAATAAAACTCTTTCTGAAAGTACAAATACAACATAGTGTCTACAAGTTTCTGTCAATGCCCTTACGACAAAATGACACTTTGCGGATACTAAAATATCAGTGGTTTATTTAAACAGTATCTCACCGTAGTTTGCTGCATGAAATCACAGAAATGTGATGTAAATGAAAAATTGGGTCGCAAAATGTCGTTTTAATCTCCTGTGCTAGCAAATGAAACGGAAGGAACCTGAGACCCTTTAAAACTACAGGTCTCATTAATATACACGATTTGCTAAAAAGAATGAAAGACGTGCTGTGTACTAATCATTTCATCATTTGGAATCATCAGTAATTAAACAGAAACAATTGAACATTATATAAAATCTAATATCTACTTATTTTGAGATATCGTTTTTAAAAAATAGTATCAAATGATCGAACTTGGAGAACATTATTTTAAGTACAACTCGTTATAATGAATTTTTAACTGCCAAAAATGTATATTCAATGTGCATTTCTTTTCTCATTAGGGGGAGAAATACGCCATGTATATAGTGTTACCCAGGACAAAGGATGGACTACCAAAAGTTTTAGCTAATGTGAACCCATTCCATATTCGAAAAGCGAGAAATTACATGCTAGAATTTGAGACCACTTTACTTCTCCCGAAATTTGAAATGAGATACAAGGGATATCTCAGTCCTGTTTTACAGAAGGTAAGCTCTGTTTTTCTTCGTCTAACATCAGTTCATATCTTTGCTTGTATTATGCATTCTGATTTAAGCTTCTTTTATTTATTTATTTATTTATTTATTTATTTATTTACTTACTTAAAAATCTTTTTAAAACATTTGAGAAATAGAAGAAAAGCATTGCAATTAGTAATATTTTACCAATACTTTCTATTTAGTAATAATGTAAATATTTTCTATACTTTGCACAATGTTGAGAAATACGTTTCCAATCAATTATAATACTGCGATAAATTTTACATAACTTTAAACGATAAGGCATTTTTTTCAAAATACTTTTAAGGAATAAAATAAAAATATCATATATTTAATAATGATTTTCTTAATTCCTAACACATTATTGAAAGAAATTCATAGACGATGACGAAATAAGTGACCAATTTAACAGTGGCAATAACGATTTTTACTTTAGCTTTGAGAAATCTAAGGTATTAAGTAAACATTATTCCTATTTTTTTATTGTTATAACTTACGGCTTCATTCAAATTCATATTTATTAACAGTTTTCTTTTTCTTCATCTTTGAATTATTACTATTATTATTGTTAATTGACGAAAATTTTATCCCGAATAGTTCATAAATTACCTACAAAAGAAAGATCTCTTCTAATTATTTTCCGTTGGCAAAGTTTTCAAAATACCTGACACATTTCCTCGTACAGTTATATAAGAAATGCTCTAGCTCGGGTATCTTCCGACTTTTCTAAATTGATCTAAATTGAAATAAAACGCATTTCGCAAAAAGTTACACTTGATATGAGCCTATAATTCACGGAAAAAGTAGATACGTGTTTCATCAAAGTCACATCTGCATTCATTATTTGTCAGTATTTTCTATATAGTTTCTGCATTCCTCAGCAACATTAACTTTTTAAATTGCTGTCCACTATGCAAGAACGTGCAGTCGACAGTCCACTATGCAAATATGAAGATGGAAGTTGATTATAATCTCATCTCTAAATAAAAAGCAGTGCCTATATTTTTGTTCTTAGTGAGTTCAAATTATTAATGATAACAATAAATATTTTGTGAACTAATTTGCAGATATTGAAAGATGAGCAAGAGAAGTTACCTTGTGATAAGTTACAAAAGGATTTTAAAATATTTTCGAATTCTGATAGTAAAAAAAAAAATGAATAAAAAGTGAAACATTTATCATGAAACTTGTTACAGCAAAAAATAATGTCCCTTTTGGTTACAGAATAATATTAATAATAATAATAATAATAATAATAATAATAATAATAATAATAATAATGGAATAATTAAATAAAAGTAAAATAATACGCTCTTATTTGAGTCTAAGATTTAAAAAATACAGTACTTATTACATTGTCACTTGCATTATTCGCGTTTTTCTTTCTTTAGATGGGAATGCAGGATCTTTTCACAACTGCAGCCAATTTTACTGGCATATCACGCGAAAGAGCACTAATGGTGTCTGACATTTTACAAAAGGCTGGTCTCATCGTTGATGAAGAAGGAAGTACGGCATTTGCTAGCAGTGGTAAGTACATATTCAACACCAACTATGACAAAGCTTCCATGTGATTTGATGTTCCAAGTTTTAGTGAGAACTGATGTTATACAATCGTAGTTCCGTACACAGCCTTATTTTCCTTTGTCACAATAGCTAGAAACCTTACGCGCGAATCCAAAGAAGGCATTCTATTATCATAGGAATTGCAATATTATCGAATAGTATTTTTTTTTAACAGAGCCGTAACCAATTTCTATTCTCTGTTAAATAATCTCAAATCTTTATTCCTAAAGATTCCCGTCTAATCTTGCCACTCTTTAAATAAAACCACATAAGCCTCCTTTACCACAAAATGTACGGTAGTTTTCATTGAAATGTCCTTACCCTGTACTGAAAAATCACTTGAGAAACACATATTTAGTAAACTTAATATATTGATAGTGGTTTATTTACAATAATAGTTGTGTTTATAAACACCATATTTCACGAAGAAAACGATATGATATGTCCTTGAAGTATCACAGATTACGCTGATGATCACTATCTACACTATGCGTTGGTTTGCAATCGCATATTTGTAAGTAGAAAAGTTTCACATATTTGAGCTTCGAAATTTAACTATACTACAACAAAACGTACACAAGTGATAGAATTTTGGAACTTTATTATGTTTGAACGTAACTATACCATTTTCCTCAGAAATGTCTAACTGGAAAATAACTTTGCTATTCAGTTCAGATGTAGGTTTGAAGGCAAATTACAGGGCGTTACAGTTAGTACATAATTATGGTACAATTGGCACGACAACGGAAGATCAGATATTCAAAATTCTTAACATTTTACATACTGATAGACTTAAAATTGCTTGATTATATAATATAAACCTTCATTATCATTACAGGTGCTGATATAATTCCAATGATGGGAGGAGAGCCATTTCTTTTTGAAGTCGTACATCCATTCTTATTCTTTATAATGAATGAAGAAATTGATACAGTATTGTTTGTTGGGAAAGTTGAGGATCCCACTAGTCATAGAAGTGCATAAATTTACCAACAACTACAGGAACAACAAAACAAGCCCAACTATTGTCAAAGATCCTTAAAATTTCTCAACTCACAAACTAAAATCGAACTTATAATACGAAGTATAATGTGTTTATTGGCTATACAGAGCCTCGCCTAAACATTGTCTGAAAGCAGACCTTTCGACATTATTTAAGAGTGCTTACCTTTACTCAACAACGAATAAGGAAACTGTTTTCATTAAGAAAAATACCCCTTTGTGGTTTCGACTGTTAAATTTGAACCGAAGATTGTAGTAACTGTTGGAAAATCATATAAGAAGAACAAGCACATCTCGTGCTGGCCATTCTGATCCATACGCAAGATATGCTGAGAATATGTAGTGTGGAATCGCTTATATTTACAAAAGAAGGTGTTCAAAGAAATATCAACTTATTTTTCTGGTGCTACTATGCCATCTCACATATAAGAAACACACTTTTTGAAGTAATTTCAATTGTAATGTGATATATTTCAATATACTAAATTGGGATATACTAAATTGGGATAAATTTTTACTTGTCGATATTCCTTTTTTCTTTAATATTGAGACCAAAGCGAAGTTTAAGGCTTCTGCCTTACTTCAATATAGATAAAATAAAATCATACACAAAAATTGAATTTGGTAGCTCTTTAAAGAGTTAAAGACAATCCTTAAAGTTAATCGAACAAAAATAACTGTTATTTAAAGACATAAAAGACTATTATTATATTATGCTGATAAGGACGAATTAATAAGATCATAAGTTTTGTGCCAATATGTAAAATGCAGTTGAACGATCAGTAGATTCTCTTTGTTACCACCTAAATAAGCTTTACATTATTTTCAAATTTACTTTTTGATGTATTTTTAAATTAAATGTTACCACAAGTTATATGTAATTTTATTTCAAAGGAAGACTTTGAGTCTTGTACATGTACGAATTATACTGCTAGTTTTTATACACAATAAATAACATATGAAAATTGTACTTGTATATTGTTCATCTTAGCTTTGGACCTATTCATAACCGAATAAATAACAAAATTGCTCTCCACAATAAATACTATACGTATATTTAAAATAGGCTGTATTAAAGAGTCGACAATTTATTATTTCGTGATAATGTGTTTGAATGATAAACTGCCGAAAGCCTGTATTAAAGAGTCAACAATTTATTATTTCGTGATTATGTGTTTGAGAAAGGTAATGATAAACTGCCGAAACTACATGTTATTAGTTAACAGGTTTTGCTCGAATTTTATTATTTGTTTTCCACTTAAAAATTACATGTGTTTTGAATTAAAAGTTTGAGGCAGAATTGATCATTGCCACCTGAAACTGAAATTGTGACAATACTACGTTGCTACCCTAAAACCATTTTGTAAAGTCAGAATTGGAGTCGAAATATTTTCTATAGATAATGCCAGTGTTTTACAGTGGTTTCATTCATCCGAATTCATATTACTTCGGGACACGTATTTTTTACAATCATGCTTTAGTAAGGTAATCCCTTATTTACCCATAATATCCCCTAGAAGCGAAGGATAAAAAAAAAAAAAAACAGAAATCCCCATTTGTGTACACTACTGCCTGTAATTATTCAAAAGTCCAAATACGAAATAGGTAAAAATCCTAGTTGTTTCTAGAACTGTAAGTAAAGTTACATAATTATTATCTACTGGTTTTCTCACAATGAATGAATAGGAATTAAAATACAACAATGATATTCTTAAGGTATTTGCTCATTATTTTGACTGTTTGCACAAGTGTTAGTGTTAAATAGCCTATTACACATTACCTGCCTGACGTTATTAATCTCATTTCTCAGTAGCCAGCACCAGTGGCGCAAATCTGTCTTCAACTTTGCGGGGGGGGGGGGTAGACTGTTCCCATATATATATATATTTTTTAAGCGATATTCAAAATATTTATAAAGTTGAAAAACAATGCTGTGGAGGATCAGAAGAGCAGAGTTGTCTTCAACATTGGGAGACGGGCAAATTTGAGGCTTATTCTAGGGGAGATCAATTTCATCAATGGGCGGAGTTAGGAATTGTCTCCTAGGGGGCAGACCTTTTGTCTACTGGAGGCACGGTAAATGCAAATCAAAATTAAAGGATCTTATAGGTAGCATTTTTATTTTTTGTCAAAAAGTTGGGGGGAATGCCCCCTATGCTCCCCCACAGCTCCGCCTATGATTTCATCTTACTTTCCTTTCTGGCAATCGGGCACAAATAATCCCATTTCTACCCCCCCCAAAAAAAAAACATTCCAATTCCAAATCGGATGAGGAGAGACAGTCCGCCCAATTCTAAGATTGGAGGGGACATGCCCCCCTCATCGCCCCGAGATTTGCGCCAGTGGCCAGTACCAAACTGTATCCTTTTGTTATTCTTCGAAACAAAATTTGTAGCAACTTTCTTTAACACTGTCTAAAAGGTCTTGTTGAGTATAATAAACGATCATATATGATTTAGTCTCTTCTTACACGAATTGAACGCAAATACAGATGGTTATCTAAATAATGGAAATGCCTTGATTTGAAAACACGTCAGATGTTTAGACTTGGCAGTGGTTAGACGGCGACCGCAGTGGGCTGTTATTTATGGTGTCTTATGGCAAACTCCGTACTATGTAAGGAGGAGCAAAACGACAATGTGCATTAAAATGAGAAGTGATAGTATAAAATCGGTGACCTCTCTTGATTTCCAACGAGGGCAGTTGTTGGCGGTCGGTTATGTGGTGCAAACATGACGAAAGAGGTAAGTGTGTCGCGAGGGACAGTGTCCAAAATAATTGTGGTCTATAACATTCCCAGCAAAATCACATCGGTGAAGAAAAACAGCAGTTGGAAGAAAATCCTCAGTGTTAGGTCCCGCCGAACATTAAAGGAGACCTCCACACTCAAAACCTTTGTACGACTGCAAGTACGGTGCAAGTAACGGAGGAACTCAAGGAGTACTTCCTGCACCCTGTGTTGACTATCACAGTCCGCAGCGAGTTACATGACATGGACGTAGGGGGTCAGTTTGCACGGGCGAAAGCACAGATAAGAAACTATAATGCTTTAGAATGACGCCAATAGTGCTGCAAACACGTAGTGTGGGCCGCTGATTGAGTAGAAATGTAATATAATTGGGTGAATCATGTTCACCTTATTTAAAACCACGGGCCGTACTTCTGTGTGGCGGACGCCCAGAGAAGCGAAGGATCCCCATTGTTCCCGTCTAACCGTGAAACATGGCGGCGGCTCTGTGATGTTATGGGTAGCGAAGTACTGGTTTTCAGCGGACGCTATGCTGATGTTTGTCGGTCGTCACTGCTCGTGATTTTAAATGACTAACTTATATGCATCCTATAGTATAGGTATTGTTTTAGAACAAAGACCCCACATTTCTCGGTGATAATGCGCTCATTTACACAGCTGGAGCTACTGCGGCGTGTTTTAAGGAACATTGGGATAGCTCCCCTGGCCCACCCAATCCCCAGACCTGAACGTCATTGAACATTGTGAACCGTTTCGAAAACACGAATCCGGCAAGATTTTTCGGCTTCATCCTCTCTTCCGGAAATGAGTGATGTACTAAAATTTCTTTCTGCATCACAGGTTGAATTCGGTAAAACTAACAGCAGTCGAAGAAGCGTGCCCACATTTGAAACTAAACTTCTCTCTTCAAAGCTTATTTTGAGATAAGCAACCACTGTATTCTTAACATTGGCAATGGTTTCATTGTTCAGGATCAATCTCAATTCTAAATCTAAAGATGATGTTAATTTCGGGATATAATTTCAGATCAGATTTCTTTCTACGTGAAACAATAGACCTACGTCTTGATCTTGAAAATAAGTGATCGATTAAATTTTTTTTTTAAAGAAACGATAAAAATTAAATATATATTTTAATTTCAATGCATCACGAAAATATTACTGTGTCCTATTTTACAAATTTATAAATATTGTAAATATACGATAAAAGAAGTTATTTAACTTTTCAGTCATTACTTAATTTTTTGTATCCTTTTCAAAGTACACTGTTAACAATTATGCATGTTAATGAGAGCTAACCAAATGGATTATAAAGAATCAAACGAGAATTTAAATTGAGGAAATAGTTTAAGCAGTGTTGGCAATGTTAATTATTTATCACTTCTTGAAGAGCTTGAATTCTTTGTGCTTTAAGTTGAATAATTCTGTAGGACACACACACTGGATACATTATTACGCAATGTCAAATTCGTTGTTATTTTTTTATGTAATATCTGTACCTCACAGATATTAATTTACTCAAAGATGCCTTCAAAGTGAAAAATCAGTAGAGGACCCGACGGTGGGAATTGATTTTGCAGGGGAAGGATGCAAAGCTGGTTTCACAGCCATTGTCGATGTGATCTCCCTCTTGTCGAACTCTGGGACTGCGACTGTTCTTCAGTTTTGGAAGAGTTACTAGAACAACATGAAGTACTTCATTTTTTTCTCTAAATTCTCAAATATGGCACGAAACTTTTCTTTAGAACGCAAGTCATTAATGGCACTTGAGATCTATTCCACAGACGTCAGAAGTCCTAACAGAGTAACAATCCTTCCTTGAAGTGTTTTATTCTGCAATTCAACATAGAATACCAATCCAAAAGCCATAACGCAGCCAAGATAAGAAGCTCAATTTTCGAAATTCTGAAGAAAACTACTAGCTTTCTCGTACTTATATTCAATCAACTCCTTCCATATTTGTAGCATTATTTAATTTTGTTTATACCTTCTTTAATCTGATATGACAGAAAATTATTGGGTGGTATATCTCTAATCAGCCCCTCTGTAACAACGCCCGTGACTGTCGTCTTCCTAGTGTCATAATGAAATGCTCGATAAGGCATACTTCAGTACCAGTTTTATAGTAATAGACGGCACGTTTTTTGTACATCAATTATTAGGTCGAGGTGCTACCAATCATCAAGTAACAGTCTTCAAATCAATGATGACGTCATATAGTATAATGACGAACTCCTCAGCAATAAGCAATCACAGATTAAAGTAGAATCCGAACCACATGAGTTTTCACCGGGAATCGAACACGAAATATAATGGTTACCATAACCATATTTAGCGCAGGACGTCTGAATTTCATTCCAGGTACCTTATATGGGATCTGAGTTCATATGGCTCAAACTTTACGACAAGCTGTAGTTTCCTATTTCATAAACCATGGTGCTGAAAAAAATAAAACGCTGCAAACTGAGGTAGAATTTCGGTTCTGCAACATACCTTAAAAATTTAACTTGTTTTGTTCGATCAAGAAATGAAATATTTAAGTTTTACGTCCTACAGTTATGCCAGCTAGGCTAAAGGAGACGGTAATGATGAAAAATGAATGAAATGGCAGAATGAAGAAAATGGGAGAGCCCCGAGAAAACCCACGCACATGGTGTTTGCCCACCACAAAACACTGGCGCGAGCTAGGATTGAACCAAGAACCCCATGCACCAGAGGTAAACGCTCTACTATTGAGCCACCACGGCCCCTTGTTCGATCAAGAAGTATATTTCCTATTGTTGAGTGACAATTGCATCCGTCATGTTTGTAAATGACTGACATTTCGTCATTCGCATACCCAAGAGGTGTACTTCAAAAATACCAATCGCTCCGACTTTCCTTCAACTTGATATCTCGGGAATGAAGCCTACGACACTTACAGATTTTTACAGTGATTAGTAGATATCGTAGGATCATGTACCGGTGTAACTCAAAATTGCAAGTATTGAGATACACTTAAATGCAGATCTAAATTCTCCTTATGGTTTTGCTTGTTTTGTTAAGTTTTCCGCGAAATATGTAGATCGAATCGCTACAATATTGGTCATATGTTCTTCTGTATACAGATCGAGGTCTTTAAACGGGGTAAAAGAAGAAGAAAAAATGATTTGGAAGACCACCGCAAAACATTATCCCTTAGATTTATACACTAGAAGTTTTAAGAACAAGTTACGCCTATGAATGCAAATTTAATTAAAATCAAATGCAATGCAGTTTGTCTGGTTTTAGAACAAGCATTGTATAAAACACGAACAGCCACGTGCAAATTAAGGAGATCCTATTCCCACAATGAAGATCAACAGCAACAAGGTCAAAAAGATGTTTTCCTCCTTTTTCATCATGCAACAAGACTAACAACCTGCCAGGGAACTTTTTTAAAAATCATTTTCTAAGTATTTTCACATGAACAATTTCTTTCCACTAAAGCATTAAAAAAAATACTTAATACTTTCCAGTGGCGGATTCAGGGAGACAATCGGGGCATTCGCCCCCCCCCCAGAAGAGGAAACTTTCTTATTTTATATATAAATAAAACCCATCCCAGAGTTTGGAGATCTTAAAAATATTTCTAAGTAACAGTATTACAACCCACCACCCCTCCCAGAATTCGTCCTGGATCCACCCCTGATACTTTCAAAATCAAGATATTGACTAGGGATATGACATGCTCACGTTCCCGTTAAAACCTGCAAAGTAAATTGAGCCATTTTACAGCGCAGTGTTACCAACTTCCATCTCTTTAGGCAATAATTTTGAGAGAAAGAGGAAGAAACTATCTCAGTATACGAGTACACTCTAACACAGTTTTCTCTAATTGATCAAGCTGCAACTAAGTTGGGCCATTGAGGAAAGAAAGGGAACAGGAAATTGTACACTTTTACTGGTGACTATTAAGGTGGGACAAACAGGGCTTGTGCCCTGGGCGCAAAATTGGGCAAATATTCGAGGCAACGTTTTGGTTTGGTTGATCAGGGGGCGCTACGGTGAGTTCTTGCCCCAGGCGACAACTAGCCTAGTTATTTCCCTGCTACAAGCTAACAGAAGAAAGCTCCATACAACTTCAAAAAACTATATACAAGAAGTATCGTAGTGCATTAGGTAAACTTTCTTTCCTTACCTTGTAGCGATAAAATCTAAATGTTTACCGATATTGACTTCCCTCAAAAGCCGCCAATGAAAATTATTCATTAGAATCCCCAACTCGCAAAACTACGAGAAATCACTAACAGTTCCGACTCACAATATTGTTTGATCTTATTTACGTTTTCAAATAATACTAAACATTGAAATTAAAATACATTAAGCAAACACTAAGTCCAATACCTTACTGTAAACGTGAAAGGCACGCTTGGGCTTGAGACTAAGGCAAATATTGTTTGAAATAAGTTGTCTACTTTAGATCTAGAATCACACATACCACGGAAACCTTAATACACAAAAATATGTATAATTCATTATTGTTTCTATCTCTGAACGAGGTAAATGGGATTAACTGGAGTTCTGCTGTTGTGTATTGCTACTGTCGAGTCACTGACATAACCTCTACATGACGTCACTTTCAAGAAGGCAGCCAGCTGAGTGGATTTTCCGAAGCATGGCCCTGAGGCAGCCGACCGAGGTTGTTCTTGCTTAGCATTGGCACTGGGACTGAGTGAGTGAGTGGGTCTTCCAAGTATTTAGTGTTGATACAAAATTCGCATCCGAAAGCCAGTCATGACAGCCACTGGCCTTTTGATAGGTATGTATTTACATGTCACATTGACAACACAAAACTTCTTTCTTGTTTTCTTTAGTACTAGTATTAGCATTGAATTTTTGCAAAATTTTCAGGAATGTCGAGGAAAACCATTTAAAGATGAGATTCTGATGATAATGTACAGAGGACATTCCATCCAAGTAGTGCCGTTGCGTTGTTGTTTTGTTCGTTTACTACGTTGTCGATGTTACATACGTAATTCAAAACTATTACTTTCTTCTGGCATTAGTTTATACACGACAGTGTTATTGCTCCTGAAAAAATCAAGTTTATCTATTTCTCTTGTGCTGTCTTATAATGTTGCAGTGCCTTTAAAAATACTAAACTATAAGGAGAAACAATGTTTCCGAAAAAGCTAGCTTAAATGTTCTATCTGAATGACAGCACTCGAATGTATCTCACCGGTCAGGTGGATTGTTCGTCAAGAACATCAGATTCTATCACCGCTATCCCTGGCTATCTTGATCGGAATTCCGTACCTTTTAATTCAAGAAGCCCTCCAATTGCCGTAAGCTGCACAGACTATATACAGAGAAAGCTTATTCCTCAGTTGGATGAGAACAAAACCAGCACTCTATTTAGTTTTAAAAGGTTATTTGATTCATATCCTTTATTTTTAATTTTTTTTTTTAAATTAAAATCTCTGTAAACAAGACTTAGGGAAAAAAACGCGTTACTATCACTGTTTGTATAAGACAACGTCAACCTCACAAATTTGGGAATTTGTTAACGTACTAGGTGAAATATCGTTCTTCACACGAGATAAATGGTTTATGAAGGAAGGAGAGTACATTTGAATCCCTTTAGGATGCATATTTGAATCTAAATGAAATGACAAAAACTTAATTTAACGAAGTGCTAACTACACCCAGATCCACTGTTAATGGCTAATGCGCGTACCTTTGGTGCATGGAGTCCTTGATTCGATTCCCGGTGAGAACCTTTAAACGCATTACGATGGTTCGGATTCCACCCTAAATTGTATGTCTCTCTCATGTAGCCTCGGTGATAAAAGGAACGCTTAACTCAAATCCAACCAACTTAGTGCTAACTAGGCTCGAAAATTCATTTCAACCGGTGCAGTCATTCTTTGTGGAAAATGTAAACATCCTCCTCCCCTTTAGGATACGAATCTCAACAAAAGTGTAACGATAAAAACCCGGTTTGAGCAAAATTCTAGTTAGGTTCCATAATTCATTTAGGATTGTTCAGACATTTTGCGTGATGACACAGATAAATCGAGTTGAATGAGAGGAAAACAATTATGGAAATGCACTTCTCTCCCCCTCCTCCTTCCTTAGAAGGAATTTTTGAAAACTAACACACGTTTCAACTTACTTTTAATGATGAATTTACATGTTTCATCTCCCTAAATTAAGAGTCTCCTTGGATACTCTATTTATGGCATATATTTTAGTGCAGTTTTACTATACGGACCCAAAGAATCTAAAATGTACAGAAAATTTTCGGGAAGTCTTTAATTTGTCCACTTTTTGTCGAGAACACAACCTAACGAACCCCTATGGGTCATTCCATGTCAAATCACCTAAGTTTAAAACATGACCGTGCTTCAATGTCTCAGATTCTCTTCAAATTTTTTTCATGCATTAATACCAATGAAATTATGCTAAATTATTTTTTTTTTCGATTTTTTGGATGAGAAATGGGCCATGCAGAAATTTTTGAAAAATGTGAATTTTGCTTCAATTTTACCATAACTTCCTTACTTTTGAAGTTATTGGGACTCATCCAGGTGTCAAATGAAAGCTTAATCTTTGCTCTTTCAATAGATCCTAAGTAACCTTGCAAAATGTTACACTGTCAAACATTAATGGGCATACAAAGCAAATCTTAGGGTTTTTCACAAATTAAGCCGTTATTAAAAAGTTACAATTATGAAACTTTCGAAACTTTTTTTTGTACATTCATCTTAACACGTACATGGTATGGCTAAAAAATAAAGAGGGTGTTTTTTGTATTTTTGTAATTATTATTTTTTATGTACGGAAATATACAGTTTTAAGTTTTGTTACAAATTGTGTCATTGCTTTTAAGTTACTACTACGAAACTTTTGAATAGAATTATCTTAGCACATAAATGATATGGTTATGGTTAAGTAAGTGTGCTTTTGGTATTTTTGTATTTTTTATTATTATTATTTTACGTGTACGGAAATATACCGTTTTAAATTTTGTTACAAATTGTGTCATTTTTCATAAGTTACAACTATGACAATCTTGAAGCTTCTTTTTATAGAATCGTTTTATTACACATGATATGGTTAAAAAATAAAAAGGGTGCTTTTGGCATTTTTGCTATTATTATTCCGGAATTTTTACTCTCCGGATTCCGGAAAGAATTTTGGAATTCGGAAAAATTCCGATTTCGGAAAAATCCGGAAAGTGAAATTTCCGATTTCGGAAAATTTTGGCCATCCCTACTCTGAAATGGTAACTGTCACGCTTTGAAACTGTTTCAAATAATCATCTTAGTAATTATTAGGTTTCCTTAAAAATAGAACTGGGGTAATATGCAGTTTTGGTATTACCATAATATATTTTTGTACTTTAACTATGACAACTTTTTCCCAATTGTACCATCGCTTACAGCTATCAAACTTTTATAACTGTTTATTAAATTAGTTTGCATTTACTAGGTATGATTAAATAACAAAAAGCGATAACTTTTTTGTAATAATCTTGCGGTTTTGTGAATGGAACATATAGGCCTAGCAATGTAAGGGGTTGAGTGATTATTACAAACCCTATCAATAGAAATAAGATATAATAGACTAATGTACATAGATGAAAACAATAAACCAGTACATACAGTACATACCAGTAATACTTCTTAGAATTACATAGATTTAGATACAAAATGTTGTGTTCTATATTTCACAGCTCATTCTTTTCCTTGATGATATGATGTCTTCTTTTAATTTTGCATTAGCTTGTAAGAGATGGAACAAATACTTCCCAGATTGTATTTTCAAAAGGAATCCAACAGAAGTCTTCATTTTCTGGTCAGTAGAATATAGAAGGCCCAGAGCGATTCATGAATTGCAGTCTGATCTTCAAAACTAATAATTACAAAAATACCAAAAGCACATTTTTTATTTATTTTTAACCATATCGTGTATGTGCTAAAATGATCCTATAAAAAAGGTTTCAAGAGTTTCACAGTTGTAATTTACGAGCAATGACACAATTTGTAACAAAACTTAAAACTGTATATTTCGTACATGTAAAATACAATAATAATAATAATAATAATAATAATAATAATAATAATAATAATAATAATAATAATACAAAAATACCAAAAGAACCCTTTTTATTTTTTAACCATATCATGTATGTGCTTAGATGATTCTATTAAAAAAGTTTCAAAAGTTTCATAGTTGTAACTTACGAGCAATGACACAATTTATAACAAAACTTAAAACTATATTTCCGTACATAAAAAATAATAATTACAAAAATACACAAAAACACCCTCTTTATTTTTTAACCATACCATGTACTTGTTAAGATGAATGTACAAAAAAAAAGTTTCGAAAGTTTCATACTTGTAACTTTTTAACAATGGCACAATTTGAAAAAATCCTAAAATTTGCTTTATATGCCCATTAATGTTTGACAGTGTAACATTTTGCAAGGTTACTGAAAGAGCAAAAATTAAGCTTTCATTTGACACCTGGATGAGCCCAATAACTTCAAAAATAAGGAAGTTATGGTAATTTAGTTCCATGATGCTGAGGGCCAAAAAGTGAAATTGAAACAAAAATCACATTTTTCAAAAATTTCTGCATGGCCCATTTCTCATCCAAAAAATTGAAAAAAAAAATAATTTAGCATAAGTTCATTGGTATTTATGTATGAAAAATTTTTGAAGAGATCTGAAACTTTGATACACAGTGCTCTAGGTGGTTTGACATGGAATGACCCCTACCGGGCTTCTAACCCGTTCCTACTCCTACTCCTACTTATACTATGGATCCGTATAGTAAAACTGCTCGTATATTTTGAACCCTCTAATCCTCTAGGATACGCACAGGAAAGAAATTCTGCATGGCCCAGGTCTCTTCCTTACAGTTACCTAAAAGTATGTCAAGGTAACGGCGTGAATTTTGTTTCGAAGACAAACCTACACTACATTCAGCTTTATATGTAAGTTTACAGTAATGATCGAGCTCTCCGGTAGCTTACGACAAAGGCGTTTTTTTTTTCGCTCCTTTGATCACTAATTAAACTCTACTGAGAGTACAGGAGCCGCGGTGGCTCTGTGGTAGAGCGTTCTCCTCTGGTGCCTAGGGTCCTTGATTCGATCCTATCTTGCACCAAGTGAACCTTGTGGTGGACAAACACCGTATGCGTGGATTTTCTCGGGGTTCTCTCGTTTCCTCTCACTTTCTTTATTCCACATTTCATTCATTTCTCATCATCACAGTCTCCTTTAGCCTAGCCAGCATAACCGTGAAACGTAAAGCTTTCATTTCATTTCTACTGAGAGTACAATCGCTCAATGAAAAACCCATTCGTTTGGTTGGTTATTTTTGAAGTTTAACATTCCTTATCGACATTGAGCGTATGAGGAGTGTACCTACACAGTGCAAAGCTTTCGTCAGGAATCGAAACTGGGTCTCTCCATCGAAGAGAAGTTCGGATACAAACTCCAGCGTCTCATTTTAAGATTCTGTCCTTCATTACCCCGTAACACACAAGGACATGATCGACAAGAGAAAATAGCACATTTGATACACAGATTACACACGAAATATGTTACTATTTTTTGTCGATAGTTCCAGAACGAGATCACACATTTGAATATAACCGAGCTGATGACTTTTTGTGCATAACTATAAAATAAATCTTACATATTTCCACAAGACCAAGTAATTTTAATAGAAGAACATCTGATTTTTACTCTTTACTTCAAATTCTTCTATGAAACTCTACATAATGTATGATTAGATCTCTTTCACGAACAACAACTGCCTAAAATAACTGGAGAAACGGTTGCGGCAGCCATGATAGGTATGAGGGGAAATCGTGTATTGTTATGCAAGCTTTTCCCTCATATCTATTCCGTCTATCAATACAAAACTTGGTATACACATTTCTACTATACTATCCCCTATACTATTTTTTGAGATACAGTTGGATTGTGTGCTTTTACCAGGGGCTACTCCAGAGGGGTCCAAAGTTGATGGAGGGAATTTTCCTGACATTCTCCCAATTTTCCTTGTTCAAGTACATAAGGGACCTCGATACATAACACCTCTGGAAAGCTTGTTTCATACTGAAGAGAATGAACTATAAAACATGACTTTCCAATGAACAGCGTTGATGCAATAGCTATTTCGCTGCTTGTCTACGATTTTCTTTATACTAACAGGGTCAATGAGCCCCAGGGACTTACTCCGTTGTCCATGGCACCTAATTTTTTGTGCATGAACATATCTTTGTTATATTTATCGAATGGACTAGGTTTGATTAGGAAGTCCCGTTGACAGGTTCATGTCCTTTCCTTGTTTTAAAGTCCTTAAGTTTAACCTAAGTTAGTTCAAAGAGCAAGTTCATTTATTAACAATTATAACATTAAATTTATTTAATATTGTTGCCTTGGGAAACTAAAAACGTAAAATCAACTTGACCCATCTCTCATAAGGTTTCATTTATTTATTTATCTAAGTTTTATGCTCCACGATTGCAACAGAATTGATTCAACATAAACACTAAAGCATATATTGTTTGATAGTACGACGCGCTTCGAATACTACACAGAAAGTTGTATGGAAGAAAAAGTGAAAAAATAGGGGAGGAACAGTTCGGGTTTAGGTGAGGTACTGTACACGAGAAGCAGTTGGCTTATTGAAAGCAATCGGTAAAAGGTTTATATAAAAAGGGAAAGATGTGTATGTTGTGTTAATGATCTACAAAAGGCTTCCTTCCTGACCGGATGAACTGGGGATTGTTAATGAGAGTTCTGAAAAAGTTTGGATTGAATGGAAAGATCGAAGACATAAGAAAATTATATGTGAACCAACAAGTAAGTGTTAGAATACGGGACGAAGTGACAGGGGAGAATGCAAGTGGAAGGAGACTGTGACAAGGTTGCTATCTCTCGCCGACATCTAGAAAAGACATATCTATTTATAAAGATAACTAAGAAAGTTCTGTCGCTTTTTCCCCCACCACATTCGAACACCGATATGTTACCTAAGACGTACCTGGAAGATTAAAAATAGTCCACATCAGCATCTACGACCTTCTGCCAATGTTCTAGAAAGGCCATGGATTCCATCGCAATAGAACTTGGTGGGCCGTGAAACGAACAAGGTATCAAGTGCATTTTGAACCTCTACTAGAAATTTGAACTGGCGTCCTCTAAGGAGATTGTCCAAGGTATGGAACAGGTGATAAACGGACGGCGCCATGTCCGGGGAGTATGGCGGATGCAATAGTGTTTCCCATCCAAGGTGCAGAATGGCGTCCCGGGTCATCTTGACCACGTGGGGCTTAGCTTTGTCCTGTAACAGGAGGTCCCCTTTGCGATTTAGAAGTGTTGGCTAAAGAGTTTTGAGTTTTTCTTGAACACGGCTCAACTGCTGACAGTACACAGTTGCATTGATGCTCTGACCAGCTGTTAGCAGTTCCTGATGCACGATGCCGCGAGCAGTCTACCAAACACACAGGAGGACCTTCTTCTGGTACAGTGCTGGTTTCGGCTGTTCTGGAACCGGTTCATGGAATGCTAACCAATGATGATGGCGCCGTCGAGCTTCATACTGGATCCACTTCTCAACACATGTCAACACCCTATCCAGAAATAGCTCCTTCCTCAGATGAGACAGCAAAGAAATACAGGTGTCTTCTCACGTTGCCTTCTGGCCCACAGTCAAATCATGTGGGACCCATCAACCCAATTTGTAGTACTTCCCAAGTTGGTGGAGGTGCTGCCGAATGGTTTCTCCACTCACAATGAATTGTAGTCCCAGTTCCTTACATGTCTGGCCACTGTTCGCCTCAATTGCTACCTCAAGATCTTCATTTTATACATGTGTTGGTCTAACGGTACATGGTGCATCGTTAAACCATCGCTGTACTGTCTGCGTAGACACGACACCCTCGTCAAAGACCTGTCATATCTTCCGCCCCGCTGCAGCGTCGTTTGACCCCAGTCTGAACACATACAACATACACACCCTTATGACGCTCTGTGGAGATACCATGTTCACTCTGTCCTTACGCAAGTTTATGGTGTAACTGAAATGCCGCAACCAAGCAGAATGTTGGATATACCCACACCAACAACTGACCTTCGCCTTATCTCCAGTCGCATTAAACTCACGGTGTCAGGGCCAATTGAGCACAGACCTCCACAAAAAGCGACAGAACTTTCTTAATTATCGTCTAGAAGAGAGAGAGAGAGAGAGAGAGAGAAAGACTAGCATAATGAAGACAACCTTTCGGTAGGAAACACAATGATTTGGTGTATACTGTTTGTAGACCGATATAGTGCTGCTTGCGGAATAATAATAATAATAATCAGTTGTACGAAATTTTAAGGAAAGGCTACTAAGGGAATGGTATGAAAATAATACAAAGACAAAAGCCATGGTGATTGAAACAAAGTTATCGATATCAAATATAGAAGTAGAAGGGAAGGAAAATATAACAGATATCTATTTTTTTCAATTCCTTTGTAACATTAGTGAGAACAAGAAGTGCTAACGTGAAATAAAAGCAAGGATAGGAATGATAAAAGAAGCACTTAGGAGAAAAAAAATATCTACTTATGAGTTCTTGAATAAAGAATTAACATAAACACTCGTAACATGTTTCGTGCGTTGTATTCTATGGGGCAAAAACATGAGCATCACGCAAAAACGATGAAAAAGACGGGAGGTTTTCGAAATTTGAATGTGGAGAAGAATGGAAAGAATTAGTTGGGTCGAACAGAAACGAATGGGGTGGTTTTAGAAATAGTGGGAGGAAAAAGAACACTTTCAGATGTAATAGAAAAAAGGAAGAGAAATTACTTGGGACATTGGCTGAGAAGAAACTGTATCATGAGGAACGTGCTATAGAGCATGGTGGCAGGAAAAGAGTGAGGGCTGAAAGAGGATACAGTTGATGGACGGTATTAAAACAAAATTCCTACGTGAAGACGAAGAGGTTAGCTGAAGACCATGGTGCATCGAAGCTTCTCAGTTGCGGCAAGTGACCTGCCAATAATAGCAATATATCTGTAATCATGACGCAATTTATTTATTCTAATTTACAAAAGTGAAGTTAACATTATTGACTCGCAGAATTTTTTGGATGGGTTGAGAAAATTGAACTTTTACTGTACGCATAATGGTAGCAACTTGTATAATTTAAGTAGCCTGGACTCTATTCTTCAGTCATAAATCGATAACAGACGCTAACAATAATATTTGCTGTACTTCATCATGGACTTAATGAATTTCTTGACTATAATCCAACTATTATTGATTCGTTACCTTTTATACAAGTTGATTCAGTTTGGAGACTTCACCAAGCACCGTTAATTGTTTGAATACTATCTTGAAACCCGTACATGAGATTTGTACTAATTCTGTTAGTGATCACAAACAAATCAAAGAAGCCATTTTCCCCTATATTAATTTATAATCCAATGATCCATTAAAACGAAAGATTGAAATAAAAACCAGCATCACTTTGACCGTACACATACTGCAGTAATATACTGTTACCCAAATACTTCACTTGTAACCATGAATAAGCCTGAGTGTGAAAGTATTGGGTACCTTCCATTATGTGTAATTGAATACTTTACTAAAACGAACACTAACTGTTAAGTATATATGATTCATTAATTAAATAATCTGAAAACAAGGAAAAACCGTAAATATAGATATTTGAAGATTAAAATTAATTTAAGATATTACGTCTGAAATACAGAATACCATATATTCTTCTTTCAGTCATTAATAGTGATTCACTCTGTGAATCACCTGAGCAACTAACCCATCCAACACAAATTATCTAAGTTGTGGTACTGTCTTTAAATACTACTCATTTTCTTTAAAACAAATGTTTCAAATTTATTCTGCAAGTGATCTTCAACACTAGGTCAGCTTGTAAGCACAAGCGGTACTGTAAGAAAAATAAACTTTCAAGTTTTACGTCTCAGGTTTATGTCGAGTAGGATAAAGAGATGGTGAGAATGAATGAAATAGTGGTATGAAGAAAGTGGAGGAAATAGGAGGCACGTGGCATTTCTCCACTACAAAGCTCATTTGGCGCGTGCTGGGATCTAACCAGGGATCCAAAGCACCAGAGGTGAATTCTCTACCACTGAGAGCCGACGCAGCCCCTCTGTAAAATTGTTTAGGTGAATCTGCTTTTATTCTATAAACCTGATAATGGCCAACGTTACTAGAACTTAGAGGGCTTACTTTTCTCATCAAGTATTGGGTTGGTACGACTGAAATGTTAAACTGACGCGTGTAACGTATTTAAATCCGTCTTTATGCCTTGAATTGTAGGAATGGACATAACTTAGGTATCAGTTATCTAAATTTTCTTTAATACACACGAGACACCAAAAAACATACAAAGAATGTACTGTTATAATTTGTTACATTAACTCTTTTCAGGACTTGCCAACAGGCACAATACTTAATAAATAATAATAAATTCTTCCTTGCACGATGTCGTTCTAGGTAGATAGGTTTATTATTCTTATTGCTTTTTTCTGCCATTTGAAGAGAGTCTGTCCGCCAGATGAATCATCCCAGTACATTATTCCATATTGCAAATGTGAATGAAAAAAAAAAATTGCGATTATAATTATATAGATTTTAATGTATGTAATAAAAGTAGTATTCTGGGCAATTTTCTACATAAATTATCTGTATGTTCATTCCAATTTAACTTTGAATCCACATACACTCCTAGCAGTTTTACACCTTTTACATGTATCTATCTGCATAATTCTTATATTTACCAAGATTCAAGTATATAGTTTCCGTTTTACCTTGGTTTACTGTAAGTTATCTTTAATATTTCATTGTTCTTAGTTTATACTTTAATTACATCCTTCTTTGAATTTATGAGTTATATCGTCAGCATATGGAACGCGCTATTGGACAAAAAACTTGGTAAACCATTTATATATACACAAAAAGAAAAGGATCCAATACAGTTCCCTGTGGAACACCACATGTTACATCCATAAAATGTGACTTTTGTTTCCAATGCGTGCACTGTCGTACAACATGAGCACACGATACATGTTGACTATTGCAGGGTGCTTGCGGCAAATTTTTGGTGTATTTAATGGAGTTCGGCACTCGAATGATGCGTACTGATGGTTTCGCATCGACAGAAAAAGACATAATGAATCATTCTCACCACAGATCATATCAGCCACATCAAGTTCCACGCAGTATCCTGGCCGTTTATAATCGTCGTAGTAGATTAACCTTTCACAGAAGTGACATTCCAATGCAGGAATCATTGACCGTTATTCCGTACACTCAGGAATTGTACACCTCCAGACAGTTTTTTTTTTTTTGGGGGGGGGGGCGGTATCAATATATGTAGCGTCCATGGGTCCAACTTTTTCACCTCACCAGGACTCCGAACAACGTTGATACAATGATATGTATACATAGCTCATCAGCAACTCCACAAATACATTTACGAGGGACCTCCTCCACGGTGTTGCTGAGCAGCTCATCAAGACATACTGTGGTCGGTAGCCATGGGATTCACTTTTCATTGCTCTGTCACCAGCACGAAATTTCACTCCTCCTATTTACAACTCCTGGCCCAAATGCATTGTTGATGTTTCTCATGAATAGATTTGCATAAGATCTCAGTTTGATCTCGTAAAGGAAAATCACTCGTAGTTGTGTATAGTCCCCATGCTCCACTCTCACACATTGCCTTTTGACTAATTGGAAATCTCATGTATGGGATTCTGAACATGTATGGAGTTTGTAACATAGTGCGCGTGACTTCGATTCATCCATTGGTGCATTACAGAGGGTAATTTTCCACCAGATGTAAAATCGAACATTTCAGTTCCACAAATGCAACAATCTGTACTTGGTATAATTAAAAGACGTATAAATATCAAATAATCTAAAAATTATTGAGGAGCCTTTTGCATCTAAAATGGCGTATGTCCCAAATCTCAGGCTATAAGCCGCAGTAGATCAGGCCTAATCATTTGACAGCTAACAGTTGAAGCTAGTGTATGCGCATAAAATGTTGCAATTCCTATAATCAGAGGTAAGGTATTGCGCTGTGAAGATGAGAGAACTTTTCGCACAACTGCGCTGCCTATGGCCAAGATACATTACCCATAATCTTTGGTACATGTCCACACTGACGCCAAGGAAGATTATGTTGAGCGTTTGCTGAGACTGGAAGAGCATCGTACATCTCTAGCTGCTGCCATCTGGCAGAACGATCGACTTTGACCTAGGCCTATACTGTCGCAATTAGCGCTAGTGCACCTAACAATTCAAAAGAAACAGGCAAAACTGGTCAATGAAAAGTATATCATGTACCACCGTAACCTACATCTTTAATGATCCGTTAGAAATTGAAAGTATTTGGATGGGAGGTTTTAACGCATCCAGCATATAGCCCGAACACATCTACTGTCAGATTATCATTTGTTTCCGTCTCTGCAGAATTTCCTAAATGGTTAAATTAGTTTCAAAAGAGGCCTGTGAAAGCCACGTGTCAGAATATCTTGACCAGAAACCACAGAAGTTCTAAAGCGATAAGATTATGCTATTGCCCGAAGGTCATCGAACAAAACGTTGCATATGTATGTGGTTTCATAATGTTATTTTTAAATAACAATAAATTTACTCTCAATTTTGATCTCCGAAAGTTCACACTATTTAGACAACCTGACACTCTTAGCAAGAAGAGAGGGGAGACAAGAGGTGTCACCGGTAATAAGAACAGCATACGACTCAAGAATGAAGAGTAGAATATATACACCCAAATACTTTTGCTTTCGCATAGAATAATAAATTAACAAAAATAATGAAAAATGCAAATAGCTGAAACAAACCTACTCGTTCTTCACACGGGAAGTGTAAGTTTTATTAAATATAAATCCGGAAATTTGAATACGATAGAAATTGCCTTCCTTTAGGAGCGAAATTTTCGAAAAACCTTAAATACAGATTCCCTTATTAATATATATATATATATATATATATATATATATATATATATATATTACAACGATTTTCACACACTGAACTTGCACGAATTCTCGCATTAGGTATTTTCTAGATTTAAAAATCGGACATTTTACCGATTTATCGTTGAGATTGTGTGAATGGGTAGTGAAAAGATTAAGTAAGATATTCGAATGATTGAACAATAGTAGATAACTTGTGTGTAACATGCTTGAGTTTATAATGAAGCTAGAATGATATCAGTTAAACGTTGAGCGTTTTATTCTGTGAGACTTGTGAAATATTAAGGTAAAAAAGTCTCAGAATTCCCAACTGAGCACTTCGATTTGTGAAAGTATGATTTGTGCCGTCGTAGATGACCTTAACAGTGTTGAAATAATAATGATAATAATAAACCAGAGGTAATAACAAGAGGAAGTGATGAAGGTATACAGAAACATTGGTTTTCCTGTTCCTTTTCATGTGAGATCATACATTGCGATTTCTTTTCGAAGTGAAATAATAAAAATAAAGCAACGAAGCGGGGAACTCCGTATATCTTAAGTAGCCATCAAAAAACTCTTAAGAAGATTAAAAAAAAAAAAAAAAAAGTTGTGGCTCATCCCAGTCACGATATACTTGTCCAGAAACTCGTGGAGACTTTTTTTTTTTTTTTTTTAATACCAACTTTGTCAAGGTAGGAGAGTGACCTTCAATGGTCTTTCCCGATGGCTCCAATGTAATCGCCAGTTTGTAATCGTGAAAAAACAGTATACTCATGTTTGCTGGAAAAGTTATTTCTTAAACACGCATTTGACGCTGTTAGAAATCAAATCTTTCTCTTCAGTATTCTCAAAATTCACATAGTTAAATTTTAACTTCTTCCTCAAATTTGTTCAAATCACTTTCGAACAAAATATCAGTTTAATGCGCCCACAATGGGATTTTTTAAAAATCTCATTCAACCTCGTACTAAATGTGAGTGTGAATGAATTTAAGGTTTGACCCGAATTTCGGGAGAGCCCGGCACACGTCTCTCTCCTTGTAGCTACAAGTCTGCCTCAGATATGTTGTATTGTAAAGTGGGTTAAATAATAGAAAAACTCATTTTCGGTATATATAAAAAAAATAGCTTCCCCAAAAATTGTGCCTGCCCCCCACCACCTTATCCTCCCCCAAGAAATTAAAGCTGGCGTCGTCACCGTTCGAATTGATTAGAACATTCCACAGGCAATTAATAGTTGATATATGAGTAAATACATTCTTAATGCATCTTGATGATATGATGTGAACTACAGAACACGTACCAAAACAATAAAAAAAATTTAAAAAAACTAACATTGCTAGGAGTTTTCGAACCTCCAATAGTCACATTAATTTAAAATACCGACAAATTGTTATAAAATTACGGTATATGACAAATTTTGATATTAAGACGACAGTACCCTATTACAGATAATATCTTAATTAAATTTTGCCTACCTTTCAATTCTAAAGTGTATTGAAGCAAAGGTATCTAGGTTTTTCTTTATGAAGCAGGTGTAAAGTTACTGCTAAATGAACAATACCGTGGAATGCGAGAATTGGTCTTAGCGAAACAACCAATCCCATAGACAGTGTTCGAATTAGAAATAAGTTTTAAAAAAAATATTTTAAGTAAAATAAACGAAGTAAAAATACAGTTCAAAATAATTCTTTCAAAAATATCAGGGTGCCCAAAATATGTGAGCAAGTACGGCAGATATCACAGATTTGACTAAAAGTATTCGAATACGTCTACATCTACAGAACATCTACTACAAAAATCACTATTATTTATCCATTTGAACCTCATGTCATCTAATGATTCTCAACATGATATTTACAGCATTTTCGGTATTACAGCTTCACTCAACTTCACATACTTAAAATGAGACTGAGAAGTCTACCTCGAGCCATAAAACAAATATTTTACTAATTAAAGCAGGTAGATATATAATTTTGTATTAATCTTAAGTAGGGTTGGCAGAAACCATGGTTTTTATTGAGAAAAAACGTTTTTTTTTTTTTGTTTTAACCCTTTTTTGGGGGGGGTTTAAACCAGATTTTTTGGGGCTTAAATAATTTGCTCTATGTATTTATATCACATATGAACAGAAGTAAGTTTATTTCGCCTTGGTGTTACTATGCAACAACCGGGTTATTCTGGAAGGGGTCACATAAGCTTACAGTGGAATCCAAACCGCTTCTCGGCTTACATCCGAGAGAAATTGTCCTCTACCTGAACTCGAAACCGGGACTAATTTGCCACAGATGCGATACGGCTGCCGACTCACTCACGAAGGACTTTTGATAAATATCGTGATCTTTACATACTTAATATAATTGTCAAGAGTCATTTCAGAAAGAAAGAAAAAAAGATAAACCATTGCACAAGTGAAACCATTATACAGAATTATATATGGACAATTTCAAAGTACTGCAGAGTACAAAAGAACTAATTTAGTCCAAGTTAGTTCACTACGACTTTTATTAGTCCAAGTTAAAGAAATACAACGACTTACCTTGCATATCAGTAAGAAAAGTGAATAAAGATACGAATTATTTGAGTCCACTTTGGCTCTGATCCATTTATATATAAATAGATACCAAAGATACTTCTGATTTCAATAAATGCCTCACTTCTGATTTCAATAAATGCCTCTCGTGGGATTTGTATGACCCCTTCCCCAAAAAAAAAAAAAAAAAAAAAAAAAGTACGGCATTTCGATGTATTTTATCAATAGTAAACAATATTTAGAGTTTTCCTTTGATTGTAATTGCATAACAATAATTACAAACTATAAAAAATCACAAAAGAAACATTCACAAACTTATATTTAAAAAAGTTGATTTTGTAGAATAATCTCTTTAAGTAATGAATGGGGAATTTAGGTCTGAATATAATACGAATAATATACGGGAGTAAAACATGATGACCCACAAATGTGTGTTCATCAAGATTTTACGAATAGTTACACTTTTACGAAACCAGTTGTTTTTTTCTTTTTAAAAAAAAAAAATGTTTGTTTAAACCAGCCAACCCTGATCTTAAGGATGTAAATTTTCAAAATGGACACCTATCGCAGCAATACATCGTCGACAACAATGCAGAACAGAGCAATATTTCAATTGTATTGTTTCTAATGGTACAGCGTCGCAAACATGCTCAAATTGCTCTCTAAGATCTTACAGTGTTTATGTTCGGTCGGCGAACTGTGTTCTTTACAATTCCTCAAAGAAAGAAATCTAGGAGGGGTGAAATCCGACGACCTATAAGGGAATCTCTCACATCGACATGAAAGGGGGAGGGTGTCGCACCATTATGATGAATGGAGTGTCCATCTTCATTGTAAAAAAAAAAAAAAAAAAAAAAATCCTTAAGGTACACAACAGCACAAAAATGCATACCTATTTGCGCTTTAATTAGTAAGATTATTAATTTGAGTCATTCTGTAGGCCTACCATAATCTTTTTCCCTAGATCTCTGCAGTACTCAGCAGTTGTTTGCCTTCTTCACAAGCTACACATTCTAAACATGAACAAAGTATAATAAAGAAATCTCAATTTATGGAACGAAGAAATTACCAGTGTACTTCATACCTATTATTTTCATTACTACAATAAAATTTGTCTATGTTCGCCACTACTGTGGTTCCCTAGAAATCTGGCTAATTTACAGAAAAAAAAAACATGCTTAATGTATTTTAAAACCATCTTTTTGTATTGCTTAAATAGTGAAATTCTAATAATCAACTGAACGAACTCTTACATTAACTAATTAATATGGAGTAAATAATAACTATAAGCTGGGAAAATTAACGTAGGAATTAGGAATATCTACACTGAATTATTTAGATTGAAAATACACGAACAATCGTTTAACAAAACAAAACTAAAACAACTGAAGAATACTCAACGAAATAAATGGAATTCTAGTTGTACATCGCCTTCGGCTAAAAGAGCTGGATGAAATAATTGATAGATTGAAAATGTAGGACGAAACGGGAGAACTCCTAGAAAATACACACGCACGAAGTGGTCCTGCACAGCCTCGAGTGGGCGGGGATCGAACCAGAGACCATTGTACCAGAGGTGAGCTCTTGCCTCTGAGCTACCATGCTCCCAAGAATACTAAAGAAAAGAACTGTACTATAGTATTTTTTTCTGTAGAGACGTATTTAAATTAACAATAACAACGAATCGCTTTCAATGATAAATTCGTTTCTAGTTTTTCGGTATTTATTTATTTTATTCTTTCTGCCAAACGTTTACATTTATTCTACCGCTAGTTGAACTCACTCGCTCTATGGTTCAGCTCCTTCGTGGCTAAGCAGTTAGCGTACGCGCCTTTGGCGTGGGAGACTCGGGTTCTATTCCCGGCGGAGCTCATGTGGTTCGGATTTCACGTTAATCAGTAGGTGCACGTCTCATATAGCCTCGCTGCTGAACGGGACGTTAAACTCAAAATCAATCAATCAATCGCTATATGGTTCATACATTTGCTCAGAACACAAAGAAAACCACTTTTAATCCTTCGAACTTGTCACTTCCTCTTCCATTCTTACTTCTGTGTGGCAGTTCAGTCACTGACCTCTAGGGTCAATGTTATAAAATATCATGGAAATGGTTACTTTAGAATTTGCAATCAATAACTTTATATCATTTGAATCTAATGTAGCAAATTTAAAAGCATTAAGAAATATATAGGGTGTTCGGAAACAACACCAAAAAACTTTCGGAAATGAATCCTCACATGAATATATATATATATATATATATATATATATATATATATATATATATATATATATATATATATATATATATATATAAACAACATAGGTGCAAATAGTGTTATTTCGTAGTTACAGCCCACCGAAAATTGATAAAGACGACAAAATAAAGGATTATAACTAAAGAACGAAACATATCGTTTGGGTAAAAGAACACAATGATTGTTTTAAGTATAGATTCCATTAATGTACCAGTGGATATGGATTGTGAGCTGATTGTCATTTTTTGTTTCTAGAAGACATCAAGAATCTCCTCCTATGCTTCATGATCAACTCTGTCACTGCTCCTGTTCCATATCCACTGGTATATTAATGGAATCTAGGTTCGAACTAAGCACTATATTCTTTTACCCGACCTACATCTCACATTTCGTTCTTGATATGACCTTTTATTTTATGGTTCCTATCTATTTTCGTCAAGTTAAAACTACGAAATTACTCATTTGTTCACCTATGTTGGTGCATAATTTTCTCATGCTTTTATTTCGAACTATCTGTACATATAACAACAATATATTGATTTAAATAACCAAAATACACAGGCCACTTTTAAATTTGAAATACTGGAGCAAGCCTGTTATAATATGGCTAAGTTCTAAGATTCCTCACTTAGGATAGCTAGCTTGAAAAAAAGAAAAAAAGCTTTTACATCTTTCGACCGAGTGTCCTCACCGGGAATCAAACCCAGAACCGCTCGCACCAAAAGCGAAAGCGTTCGCGACTACGCTACACGGGACCACTTATTGGCTTCTTAAGAAAAGCTTTATTAAAGAAATCATCGAAAATAAGAAAGTCTTAGCGAGCGCATTGTACAACTTCCCTAATATTCAATGTTACGAAGACCGCTCGCTTTTAATGTAAATGCCTTTTTTTTTTTTCATTCTGCAATACTAATCTTTTTAGTTCATTTATAAAAACATTATTTTTAAAAGTATTTTACTGTTATTATTAACATTAAATTGAACTACTTTTGTATTGGAAATAATTAAACTAGCGCTGTTAAAATTATTCGGACAAATTATCTAACAGAATTCCTCCCACATTAACCTTCCGCCCAAAAAAAATAAAGTAATGCGTTAATCACGTCATAATCATTTGATAGATATGTTGAATATGAGTGGAGCATTTATGGTGAATGTTGCGAAAATATTGCGAAGTGAAAAGATTTCCGTTTCAGATTATCAGGCTGACCTATATTTCATTCCGGGAAAACAACCACAGGCAGGTGTAAACTATATGCGTGATCTATCATTAGTACGTCTGAAAAAGACCTAATTCTGTGAAAGGAAACCGAAACGACCTTAAATATTCCATTCTAGTACCAGACATCTTTGCACAATTAAGTCTATTGCAAAACATTATTAGTACTAATCACGTTCTGAATAAAGCTCATTCACTGAGTATCATTTTTGAGTTTTTCCTCGTACAGCACTCGATCATAAACTCTATGACGTGCTGAACTTCATGTTTTCATTTCGTCTTCAATACAAAGCATTCTGGGCATGTCAAACTGCGTTACGACCATCGAGAGATTACGTTTTGTTTAGGATCGAAGATGGATGTAACTTTGCACATTACTCATTGGAAGATTACTGACGAGATCTGTTTCGAATTATTATTATTATTATTATTATTATTATTATCCAGTTAGAAGATTGTCACAGTTACAAAGTCGAATTCTCCACCCATCTCAACGTACACCTTGTCTCAAAAAGGTTGAGCGCATTCTTTATTGGTGTTTTGAGGCAAAAATTTTCTAAGTCCAGCTTCGGGTATCTTCGGGAAAAAGTAAGCCAGGTTCGAACCTCCAAGCCAGCCTTTGCAATCGGGAAAAAGTTTGCAGATGTGTTTTTCTTCTTTTAAATATAATAAGACTTGTTACCAAGTGTTTAAAAAAGCAACATTGATTGAAATACTTAATGATACAATATTTCGAAACCTTGCACGTGCTTGTTTGTCATTTAGCTCTCTATACATAATGGAGCATTTAAATACGTTAAAGAATCTTTCCATATGTAAAAGAATGCTCAAAGTTAAGAAATAGAACATAATTATCGCCTGAGTACTAAAATAAAAGTCAAAGTAGAACAGAAACAGCGTTTGTAATGGATATGAATGTCATAATTATCTTGAGATCCGTTATACATCGCTAGAAGCTTAATTCTAGAAGTCGTTGTGTTGGCTCATTGGTAAGCTGTCGGATTTCAAATCATAAGGTTGTGAGTTCGAATCCTGTCTGGGTCAATACTTTTTTTAAAATTATATTTTCCGCAATGCATGAAAAATTATATAAAATAATTATATTAAAATACATAAGTTGTTTATATATAACATAATAATTGCAGAACATAGTAATTATTATGTTTAAAATATAACATCTGAGATAATTTTCACAGTAGGTCGTTATTATATATGAGAATGTTAAATACAAGTTAGGAAAATCGTTTAATAGCAATAAATAAGTTATGTAGTGTATTTATTTGCAGCTATTTGTCATACAGATTTAACTTCTCAATATTCTCATTACAGTATGTTATTTATATTCGTGAAATACAGTATATTCCTACGGATATAGAAAGTGTATAAACAGAGTATCCAAAGTCGTATCCTGCTTCAAGACACATAGCTTTTCCCGATCCCCTTAACGTCACGGGAAGAAACACAAATTCTCTTTAGAACGGAATGTCGTTACTTAGAGTCTCATTCGAATACGTTGAATATGCTTTTGTGTACTCATCTCTCTCTCTCTCTCTTTCTCTCTCTCTCTCTCTCTCTTTCGCTTTGTTTATGTGTGTGTGTGTGTGTTGCAGAATATCCCAAGTTGAATACAACATTTGCAAAGTATATGAGCATCATTGTCATCGAATACCAGAAATTGAAAGTCGTGTTTCTTCAGGTTAGGTTTGCGTGTTCATGTTAGCTCACTGGTAGAGTACGGACTTGCCACTGAAGAGGTCTTGAGTTCAAAGCCTACAGCTAATTATCATTCTTTTGTTAGTAGGATTGCACAGAAATCGGATACAAGGAGTGGTTTACTTCTAGAAATATTTTCAGAAGCGTTTAGGTAGCCCTGAAAAGGGCTGTTTTCGGGAGTTAAGGCGGGGTCATTAATATTGTGTCCAAGACCCTTCTGAATTTATTACACGCTCCATTCTTCTGGGCATGGAATCTATTACATGGGTGACAAATCCATCTCCTTCCCCTACCTCCAGCCATGCTTCGGAAACAAGATGCCATAGGTCATCCTGAGTTCTTGGTGGATCTGCCTCAGGCCAACTTTCCCTTAGAGTACGCTTCACTTCTGCTCACATATTTTCCATGAGATTGAGGTCTGCTCCACGAGGTGGCCAGTCGATTAAATCAATCTCAGGGTGCCCTGCGAACCATTCCTGAACCACACGGGAATTATGTATTGGCGACTGGTATTGCTGGAACTGAATTACACCATCAGGCTGAAACAGATGGCACCATGATATTACCATGTCTAAGTACTGAGCATTGTCCAGATGTCCTTCAATTCTATGAAGCTGTTCTGCTCCGCGACTGGAAATCCAACCCCAACATAAAATAGATACATGGCCACTGCGATTGCAAGCAGCCACATATCCATGGTCATATCGGGTGCTTCTCGGACGATACACAAAACGGCGTCCCTCCTTTGATGTTGTGAATATGGATTCATCTGAGAAAACTACGTTTTCCCAATTGAGACCCACATTCGCCTGTGCAAACGCGAGACGGTAAATTTTGTGGTCGTCTTAGAGTTTTTCCTTCACGGCAGCAACATGGCCACGTAACCCAGCATGACGAAGCCTTCGCAGAGCTGTATGCTTACTACCAGGAAAGAGAGAAGCTTCCCTTATCTGTCTAGACGTCCTTAGTGGGTCTAACCGGGCTTCGTTTACTAATCTCGCATCTTGGGCTTCGGTTGACACATGCGGACGACCAGGAGATCGTAAATTACCAGTCTGACCTGTAGCACCATATTTCCGAATCCATTGCCTTCCTGTAGAGGCCGGGACACCTACTCGCCTGCTAGCTGCAGTTGCAGAATAACCTTCCAACTCCCATAAAGTAATTACTGCTGTACGTCTATCCATAGTTACCAATGTTCTGAGCTGTGAGAAGAAAGCAATAGGTAAAAGCTAGTACCTGACGTGTGATTGGTTACTTGCACGACACGCCTATTGTGGGGAACAGCGTTGCCAGATCTAGCATAATGATGCTAGATCTAGCATAATTTGCATGTCTCTAGCACCTAGCATCTTGCTTTTAGCATCCTGCCCAAATCTAGCACAATTTCAGCAAGTTATCAAAAAGCCGTAAAACCTGGAGAAGTTGGTCGTGGGAAGAAAAAAAACGGCAGAAATGTATCCTCTTCCATTGATTCATACACTCGGTAAACCATACAGGCAGTCTTATTTTCCTAAGTAAGTTCGGAACGGCTTTGGGCTTTTTTTTTTTTTTTTTTTTGTGGCTCCACCCAGGGTTTTCTAATCCTTTAACTCCGAGGCATGGGCGGAGCTATGGGGGCCATTCTCCCCCCAACTTTTTGACAACTTCACCATCTTTACTTCTGATCACATTTATTCCTGAAATGACAGCTCCGAGACCGACCAAAAATCTGCCCCCTCCCCCAGCAGACGATTCCCAACTCCGCTTATGCTGCGAAGTAATTTTCTTTCAAAATATGTAAACAAAAACTTTGCATTCATTTATACGATATATGGCCATAGAGTTAGTTAGTTGGTAGAGTTGTTTAAAAATGAATTTAAATCAAAGAGGTATGATATAAAACTAATGAGAACTGTATATAGAAATACTAGAAAAATACACATGAAACAAAACCTGCACATTGAAATACAATTAAAATTAAAACCTAATGAGATACCTAAGCATGGTGTAATTTAGTGCAGCAATGCCCGGTTCAATCTTCATGACGAATATTATCAAGCCGTTTTCAACTGATAAGCGATTTCTTATCTTTGTTTTAATGTTTACCATAAAAAAAAAAAAAACTTTCGCACAAGTACGATATAGCAAATGGAATTATTACTTTTAAAGCAGCAATCACCAGACCAGGATATTCTTCTCTCCTCATCAGGCAGAACTTGTCCAAGTATTCGTTACAGAAAACCAGTTGCAAAGACTTGTCGCATGATCATTCTATTATTTGGTCAAGAAGTTGTGGGCTTAGATCGGATACGTTAATGGCCTCTTCAATGAAGGAGTTTAACATCCATCTTGAACCAGCACCTTCGTCGTTGGGAATATAGATATTACAGTTACTGTATCCACTGCCAGTGCCGGGCGCCGAAGAGGGGCCACACATTTCGGAGGAAGTGTGTTACTCAAGTTAGGAAAGTGCATGTGCACATGTGTAAAATAGAAGGAAAAACGTAATAAAATGTGCTCAAAATTAAGGAAAGGTAGGGTTTATTTTGAAAATGTTATTGAGCTTCGTGCCAACCATGGTGGCGCTTCGTAGCTAGTCTGTCGACGTCACTCATATATACGGTGACATCGTACTATACTCTCGCCCCGGGCAATGATTTTCCATGGCACTGTTCACTATAAACAAAAAAAATGGATTCTACTATTATAGAAATAGGTATGTTAAAAATCCCACACAAGCTTATTATAAAACAAATTATAAAAGGGTCGCTGGCAAGAGCGTGTGATAAAAGGGGATCGTGATACGAATTAGATTGAGAACCACTGGCCTAGAGTAATTTTAACCACATTTCTTATAGTTTCAAAAAGAGTGCTGTCGGGTTATCTATGGTGAATGGGAGGGGGATACATATAAAAGATTGCTAGAAAATGATCGATATTAGATTCATAGTTTTCGGGGTCGCTTAGATAAATAGTGAGACTTTCAATTTCGCTTAACTCCGATTAAGCTCTCATTAGTAGGGATGGGCACGAACGACTTTTCTTTGAAACTCGACTCGACTCGAAACAGACATCTTTGAGGTCTACTCTTGGACTCGGCGCGAAAAATATCTTCCAACTCGACTCGGATTAGAGTCAAATCGAACCAAAACGAGCCAAATCCTGTGTGTAGTCCTACCTAGACAATACATAGACAATAATTATTCTATCATCAATTATACTACTGTTACTACAAATAATAATAATAATAATAATAATAATAATAATAATAATAATAATAATAATAATTATTATTATTATTATTATTATTATTATTATTATTATTATTATTATTATTATTATTATTATTATTATTATTATTATTATGACAACACCGTGTACAAACATGAACGATAGATGGTTAGTAAAGGAATACTAAAAGCTAGTTGACTGCCGACGTCGGTAGTCATGAAGTCTATAAGGCAAGGACATCGTTCATTACCCTAAGCTGTAAGCGTCGGTGGACTACAGATGGTCAACTATTAACCTCTCGCCAGAAATTGGTGGCCCCGCAGCGACGATCCGTGATGGCCCAAGTTCCATATTGAAAACTTTACTACCAGCGGCAGAGACGCGATGAAACACCAACGAACCACAAAATTACTCTCCCAAAATATGTTAAAATGCCTATATGTGTGATTTGTTTATATTTAGGTGAAACAAAAAAACACAAAACAAATACCCCGGGGTGAACGCGAACTATCAATATTACGATTACTAGGCACGTGTTGTTCTGACTTCCCCACGGAAACGATCATAAAAAGCTTGGTTGTTGAAGGATAAATCATTGACGTCTTAATTTAGCCAATCAGACAAACCCCTACATCTCGAGTTCTAGGAGGTCATACCGTGAACCGTTTCAGATTTATTGCTTTCTGGTGGAGTACTATCCATGCGCAAAATTTGAGCATAATAGCCGACATGCATCTTCGGTGCCTCTTATCTTTAGTACAATTTTAACCAGAGATGGTGTGGGTCAATGAAAATTTGATCCACGACCCACCATGACCCACTATGACCCACCACCCAAATGACCCATTGGCCCACTCTGACCCATCAACCATCGTGATCCACTCTGGCCCACCACCAACTATGAACCACTCTGAACCATTGCGACCAACTCCGACCCACCAAAACCCATCGACATCAACTCTGACCGATGACCCACGTCCTCCTCTCCATTGACTAAAGAGATTACACTTGTAATAAAACAAGACTGTGAAATTATCACTTATCGGAGTTTGAATTTCTACCGTCATTGGCTCAAGCACCTCTTTGTTACAATACTGGTGGGTCTGACCTTTACGATATATAATGGCAAAGTGTTTCTCATCTTCCGAATTAAAATGAATTTAAATTTATCATATGTAATTATTTCTTTGTTGCCTTACAGACACATTTCAGTAGAAAATAGGGTGAAATTTAAAAGTTTCGAATCAAGGAAAAGTAGACCAACGTAAAAAAAAAAAAAAAAAAAAGAGAGAGAGAGAAACTAATTTTCTATATAATTAAGCATGCCGTACTAATTGGAAATGCCCATGTAATTAAGTTTAGAATACAAATTTTATAGTCATTTTTCTCTAACTTTATGGCTTGATTGCCTTATGCTCGGAACGCTCCATATATTAAACACCAGCTTCAGCAATTATAAATAGAAAGCAGTGGGTATAAAATTCAAAAAGAACTTTAGTTTGCATTACTCAATTTTTTTCTCAACTAATATCAATCGTTTTCGATTATTTTTACAAATCAACCCACTACCAATTTCCAATATATAGAAAATGCACCCCCGTCCCCCCGCTCATAAAAGACAATTTTAAAAAATGCCAGGGCATATTCTCTTTATTTTTAATAAAGAGTTATATGCTGAATTTCAGCTCTCAGTTGAACGGCTTGTGAGATACTAAATTTTTCGCAAAAATTCGGACTTCTACTCCCCCTAAGGATATGTATTATAATGAAAGTGACACGCGTATGATAACTTCCCAGTTGGGATTGGAGCCTGATTATATACCAAACGTCAATTCATTTGCCTTTGCAATTTGACCGTGATGATTACGCAGACATAGTTACTTTCAATTTTTTATGATACATATCCTTATTTCATATGTTACAGATGATTCAAAAATACTTTTTCAAGCAGTTAGCTCCTCTAGAATCTCACAGGCTGCATCCCAAAATCCAACTCCTACTATCCTATGACAATCCAAAAGTGACTGAACTTTTTTTATTAGGAACAAATGACAAAAGAAAAATGGAGATCTTGAAAATAAAATGTAGAAAAGCTCGGTGCCCCCAATAACTCCATATTTCTCCGCCCCTTCATTCCGAACTTAAAAATAAAACTTAATTCGAATATGGTTAATTAGTGAATTAATTACAGTTAAATTCCACTCACTACATGCTACAGCTACAACTATGTAAGAAAAAATAACAACTGTGAAACATATTCTGAATTACTATTACATTTCTTACGCTATTATTAAACATATTAGAATAGTAAAAGAGGATTGCTCGTGAAATAGTATATTTGCTCATGATTTTTAACTTTTTCATACGGAAAAAATTAAAATATTATTCAAGTTTTAAAATTTGCACTCTGCAAATATTTTGCCCTCTAGGCAATGGGACTAATGTGGACTAATGGGAAATGCTGCACTGTTAGCGGCGCTGAAAACTTATGATTCGATTCTAATATCGGTTGATTTCGATATCTTTATGTCGCTACGTAACCACCCTGGGTGCTAATGGGAGCTTAATTGGACTTGAATTGAAAGTAGAGCTATTCACCTAAGCGACCACGAAACTATGGATTCAATAATAATATCGACCCGTTTCTAGCATTTTTGATATGTATCCCGACAGTACTCTTTTTCCAGACTGTAAGAAATATAGTTAAAATTGCTCTAGATATATCAGAATTATGTTGAAACACACACATAAATCCACTTTTATATTCTGTATAAATAGAGAGAGAGTGAGCGAGCGAGCGAGCGAGAGAGGGCGACTCAAGGCATCACCACTTCCACATTGCAAAAGCATATATCAGGAATTGAATTGAAAATCTATGTAAAGACTTTCTGCTGTGGCATGCTTCATAAGGACAATTCCAGTCTGCTCACGTGACCTTTGGGGTTCATGAATTTTTTTGCGAGCGTTCCGACTTTGGATTCTCTGTTTATACCCTCTGTTTATGCATCGAATAACTTTTCAAGAACATAAATGACATTCTATATTATGAATGTTGAGAATTACTCTCTATATGACAAATAGCTGCAAATAAATACACTACATGATTTATTTATTGCTATTGAACGAGTTTCTTAACTTGTATTTACATCCCCATATATAATACCGACCTACTGTGAAAATTATTTCAGATGTTATATTTTAAACATAATAATTACTATGTTCTGCAATTATTATGTTATATATAAACAACTTATGTATTTTAATATAATTATTTTATATAATTTTTCATGCATTGCGGAAAATATAATTTTAAAAAAAGTATTGACCCAGACAGGATTCGAACTCACAACCTTATGATTTGAAATCCGACAGCTTACCAATGAGCCAACACAACGACTTCTAGAATTAAGCTTCTAGCGATATATAACGGATCTCAAGATAATTATGACATTCATATCCATTACAAACGCTGTTTCTGTTCTACTTTGACTTTTATTTTAGTACTCAGGCGATAATTATGTTCTATTTCTTAACTTTGAGCATTCTTTTACATATGGAAAGATTCTTTAACGTATTTAAATGCTCCATTACGTATAGAGAGCTAAATGACAAACAAGCACGTGCAAGGTTTCGAAATATTGTATCATTAAGTATTTCAATCAATGTTGCTTTTTTAAACACTTGGTAACAAGTCTTATTATATTTAAAAGAAGAAAAACACATCTGCAAACTTTTTCCCGATTGCAAAGGCTGGCTTGGAGGTTCGAACCTGGCTTACTTTTTCCCGAAGATACCCGAAGCTGGACTTAGAAAATTTTTGCCTCAAAACACCAATAAAGAATGCGCTCAACCTTTTTGAGACAAGGTGTACATAAGTAAAATTGGTTTGTTTAGAGTTAAGCGTTCCTCTTCAGCACCGAGGCTATGTAAGACGTGGACCTAACGGGGGACCCGAACCACAAAAACTCCCATCAGGAACACTTATTAGTACAATATCTACAAAAATCAGATGTGAAACCTTCCTTGGAACCCTCGAAAGATTTATTAAACACCAAAGCATCTCGCTATTATCGACTAGAAGGAATAGGTCCTACTTTAAATATGCACAAATAGCTACTTATCAAAATACATAAATTGAAGCTTACAATATATAAAACCATAATTATGCGTGTTGTGAAACATGTTCGCTTACTCCGAAGGAAGAACAAAGGGCTACGGTGGCTCAGTGGTAGAGCTTTCACCTCTGGTGTATGGGGTCCTTGGTTCGATGCCAGCTCGCGCCAAGTGAACTTTGTGGTGGACAAACACTGTGTGCATAGGTTTCCTAGGGATTCTCCCGTTTCTTCCCACTTTCTTCATTCCATCATTTCATTCATTTCTCACCATCACCGTCTCCTTTAGCTAGCCGGCATAATCATGGAATGTAAAACTTAAAGATTTAATTTAATTTCATTTCATTTCTGAAAGAAGAACGAAGACTGAAAGTATTTGAAAAGAAAATCCTGAGGCAAATATTCGGAACTTCATAATTTATGTCGTTTACTTAACATTGTTGAAGTCATTAAGTCTAAGAGGTTCAGGTGGGCAGGTTATGTAGTCAGAATGGAAGAATATATATGAAGGCTTTCAAAATTTCAACTAGAAATCCAATCGGAAAAATACTATTAGGAAGAACTAGGCATAGATGGGAGGACAACATTAAGATTGATCTCGCAGAAATAAGAATAATAGCACGGAACTCAATTGGCTGAGCACAGAGGTCAATGGAGAGTTTTTGTGGGTATGGCATTGAACCCTTGGATTACACAGTCTATAGAATTATTTAGTTATCAAAATAATGGAAACATGCATGTACCACAACAGGTAATTTGTAAGCTGTTAACACTTAATTCAAGCATTGTGAATGTCTTACGTTAATACTTGTTGGGTGATATAGTGAGTGGTACGCTAGTTAGCCTGTGTAGTTCGGATTCATGTATTAAAAAGAAAAAAAATGGCGATGAAACAGACACCTCTCGATTTTTAACACAGCAAATTGTGGATGCGCAGTCAATTGATGTCCATGCTGCCAATGATCGAGAGAAACAGTAACAAAAGTGATAACAGGATTCGTGGCAACACATCATCAGAGAAAGGGGATAGTGGAGAAAAATCCTCTGTAGGTAAGAAGGATAGATGAACTTCGAAGAGTTGTCACAAAGAACCGTTGACTGCAGAATTTAACCACCATTTGAAAAAGGCGTATTTCTACAATCACAGTCTGACGAGACCTGTATAACTTCAACATCCGCAGCCCGTTTACTATCTCGAAACTTGTAATCACCGCCGACAACGACGCGGCGTCAGAAACTGTTACCAAGAACATAAAATATGGACTGTAAATGACTGAAAACGAGATGGCTGACGAGTAATATTTTTCTTAGTTTCCAACAACAGGCCGGATTTATGTGTAACGGACACCAATAATGGATCCAGAGGGGTTCAATCTGGTTAGGGTAGCTCGCGTTCTGGATTATGAACGTAGGGTCGAAATACATAAGTTTTACATCAAAACTGAATAAAATGTATTACGGTACAGTGTTAATATTTCTGTTGTTGATATTTTTCTATAATTATATGTTACAATAATTAATTGTACTATGATCAAGAATAGTATTTGAGAACAAGATCCTGAGAAGAATATTCGGACCCAAGAGGAAAGGGAATGGGGAATGGCGGAAACTTCATAACGAGGAACTACATAATTTATACGGTTTACCCAACATTGTTAGGGTCGTCAAGTCTAGGAGGCTTAGGTGGGCAGGTCATGTAGCTAGAATGGAAGAAAGTAGAAACGCTTTCAAAGTCTTGACTGGAAGCCCATCGGAAAACGACCATTAGGAAGACCTAGGCGCAGATGGGAGGACAATATTAAGATGGATCTCGCAGACATAGGAATACAAAGTAGAAACTGGATCCAATTAGCTAAGGATAGAAGTCAGTGGAGAGCTTTTGTGAACGCGGCATTGAACCTCCGGGTTCCATAGGCCATAGAGTTAGTTGATCAAGAATAGTAGGGCATACTATACTCGAAGACCCCAAGAAAACTAATGGCCTTTACTTGTTTTTGGTCATATTAAGTAATTTTTAAGCGTAGTTTACAAAGAAATAATTATAGACTATGTATGTTAATTATTATTATAAATCATATGTACTATAGTCAATAAAGGCTATGCATTACACGCAAACATCAGGACACCATATCCTAAGTGATTCACCAATAAAAGATGCATAAAAATGACATAATGTACCACTACTGGTCCCCTCCCTAGTTGCGAGGTTCAACCCCAAAAGTCTATTATCTAGCTAGGTAGCGCGCGTATCTTTGATACTAATTCGATCCCGGTGGGAACACTTAACGTGCTACAGCGCTTCAGATCCGTCTTTAATTGTAGGTCTCGTTCTATATAGCCGCACTGCTGACAGCACACGCAAATTTAAATCAATAGATTCGGTAAAGTTTTCCGTAAGGAATGTTGATTTATTTATAATTTATCTGTGAAAGAAACTGCGCGCCTTATGTTTGAGGTCTCGTATGTCATCTCTATAACTTTATCTGTGACAGAAAGTTAAAATATAAATTTTTAGTTCAAAGAGTTTGATCCGTCTTAACCTCCTTACTACAGCCATTATCCACTTCGACCCAGAACTGTGGATATATCACTCGGGAACTTCCTAACGTCAAACATAGCGGCGGAGGATCCCTGCATATGTGGGGCGCTTTGGTGTTTTGTTATATCTATTATTAGGGTACTCACCAAGAACGAATTATGCGTATATTTTATGTCTAGGTACATTTTATGGTACTGACGATGCACTCTAACTAAAAGATGATAGTGTGCCAATACACAGCCAGTCCTGTCCAGGCGCTGTTTCAGGGAAATTACTTCAATATTTTCTCTAGTCCACTCAATCTCCAGAATTGAACAACATTAAACATATGGTTACTTTCGAAACAGCGAGTCTCGTGCAGATTTTCTCTTCCATTTTCTAACGCAACTTAGTGCTGACTGCAGGAAGAATAGTCCATCATTCTTCTGATAACATTTCACGCGTCATATTCCTTACTTCCGCGACAATACGGTGTTCCAGGTTAAAAGTGGTCGAATGTCGTTAAGCTAAGTTGCATTTTCTTAAGATGTTTGTATTTTTTTAACGTGTCGCCAGTGAAACTGTCAACTTTCTTTTTAGAGAAACGAACGTTCCTAGCACAAACACACTTTTCATAGCCAGTAACTTAGAATTAAGAGAAAAGATACTATTTTAAAACACTTGTTTTACCAACACTCTTTATTTATAGTACTTCTTTTCCTTGCAGTTTTTTTGGTTGGATTAAGCTTGAATGGAGCAACAGGTTTCTACATAAGAAGCAGAACAAGAGCTCATGGAAGGTTCAATTACTTTGATGTGGAACTTTTACAGGTAATCTTCAGCAGAATAGTAACCTACAGGTTGTGGATATTGAAACTCAAACACCTGCGCAAGTAACATGAGATGTTCGCGGAGCTCACCAGTCATATGGTAGTTTATACCGTACTTTTGGGCAATAAGTTACGTGTGCGGTCATTAGTAGTCACTCCAGTAGTTCAAATCGGATGTGTAAAGCAGTATAATGGGGGACATATACGACTTCAAAAGACAGCAGATTGTAGAAGCGCGTCTACCAGATGCATCTGTATCCAAAACTACAATACTTTCTGACGTCTCACGAGCTATAGTATTTAGGGTGATGTGTGCATATGAACTAGATGGACGAACCACATCGAGCAGAAGCAACTGCAAGGGAAAACGGAAGTTGTTTGAAAGGGACGTCAGGACATTGACTGGGATTTGTTGCACGAAAACGGAAAACCACCGCAGAAATGAATACACACCTCATGGAATGTGTGTGCACGAAAACAATCCGCCGATACCTGCATAAGGCCAACATCCATGGCAGAATTACGATACCGAAGTATTTCATCAGTAGCACAAATGCAGCAAAGCGGATTCAGTGGATGATCTAAAACCTGGACGTTGGATGACCTAAAACGTGTAATATTCTCGGATTAGTTCAGCTACAGTGTTTTCCCAACAACAGAGAGAGTGTTTCTCTGGAAAAGCTTCTCTGATTTATACAACCCAAACTGCTTGGTATCAGGCGAATCCGTGATTGTTTGGGGTGCAATATTGTGGCAGAATTTGGGTCCCCTTATTGTTCTAGAGAGTCGTGTCACTGCCAAGGACTACAGGGACATTCTGGAGGATTATTTACACCCTATGGTTCGATCACTCTTTCCAGACAGTGGTGCAGTGTTCCAGGATGATAAATGCCAGGATTCACACTGCTAAACTTGTCACTGAGTGGGTCGATGAGCATGACAATGAGGTTGAACATCTGCCATGGCCCGTTGAATCGCCGGACCTCAACATTATTGAGCGTGTATGGGATTTGTTAGAGGATCGAATGAAGAAACGTTTCCCTCCAGCACGTGTACGTGCTGAACTTGTCAATGTCTTTCAAGAGGAATAGCTGAAAATCTTTCCGCAAACGGTGTAGACCTCTATCAATTCTTCCCAAGTCGCGTTGCTGCTGTACTGGCCAATGAAAATTATGGCTTATAAATACAAATTATGGCTTTCTACCAGGTGTTTCAGTTTCAATGTTCACCACCTGCAACTCACTCGGAACAAATTCGAGTCACTTTATATTTTTCAAAATAACTGTAAGAAAAAAAGAAAAAAACGAAATATACCATTATGTTACTTTCTTATGTATGTTGCATTTTAAAAAAAATATCAAAATATGCATTAATTTTTTATTACATTGTATGTATAGGAATTAAGCAAAGCAGAAGCTGGTAATGTAATAGTTTCCCCAGCGAGCATAAAGGCAGCATTAGCAATGCTATATGAAGGAGCAACTGGATCATCAGCGAAAGAATTACAGGAAGTTCTACGCCTCCCTGACGATAGAGAAGCTAGTCGTGCTCATTTTCAGAGGTTTCTTCTTTCTCTTCAGGTAAGTACTTATTTGTTTCTGCCGTCTATGAACTATTTTTTTTTCAAGCAAGTTCGATGAAATGAAAAAGACGTTACAATTAGCATTAGGCATGCTCGAATTTTATTCATTTCTAATATAACTAAAGCAAATTTATTGGCTAGAAAAGAGTCTTAAAATTTACAGCAGATATAATCGAAAATGAAGTAACTCCATTAGAAGTATATCGGATCATTCTAATGAATATATTTGCTTACGCACATATATGATTTTAGAAGAGTAATTTACAGTAAAGCTCCCCTCCTGCAATTAATTACCTATCTCTATGGATTAAGAAACTCAAAGTTTTACTGCCGGAAATACAAGTCCGTAAACTGACTTATCATATGTCAAGGCAAATCAATCCCATTTTACTAATACACAGCTTTAAATTATCCTCCTACTTCCTTCGTTGGACAAAGATCTCCTTGCCAAGGCCTTTGCAACTAATACTATTCATTTCGCGTACGTTTATCTCAAGAGTGACACGTCCTACCTATCTCTAAACATCTTAATCAATAACACTCAGTGACTTTCCACGTTTGTAGCTCTATTCACCGGTCTGTTCAATTCTTTTCCTGCTTTGAATCTATATCTGAAGATTATTTCCGAAGATCTTGAGCCTGTATTACTCTCTGGGGTGCCGACCAATTTTCCCATTCATACAAAAAACAATTTAATTTTTTTTTATAATTTCCACTTTTAATTTTCTTTGATAATATCAGGTAGTCTAGAAAGTATTAGCCTGAGATACAGTTAGTGTTCCATATCTCAGGGTATATGAATCCCAGTAGGTCTGACTTGATGTCATTTGAAAACTGACAGTTGAAGCTAGTGGATCTGCAAAGTTTTGGAATTCTTAGAAGTACGATATTCAGCCGTGAAGATGGGCGAACTTTCTTCAAAACTGCGATACATTTCACTATATTTTGATAAAGACTAATATGTGCTGTTTATGGGCAAGATACGTTATCAAAACCAACAGCCAAAACATAGTTCAGTCGCTGTTTCGACGTTCAAGATTCTCCTCGCAGTGGGCGGTCAAAAAAAAAAAAAAAAAAAACTGATTGATATTCTGACAGAGTCGAGCAAACCGGCATGTAAGCAGTCATAACATCACTAATGTCTTCAACATCCATCACCAAACAGTGTCAAGCCATTTGGGGAATGCTCACTACAAAAATAAACTAGACGTTTGAGTGCCACATAATCTGACGCAAAAATATTCACTCGATCCGCGCGCGAATCCCTATTGAAACGTAAAGAATTTGAACCATTTCTGAAGTGGTTGATCACGAATTATGAAAAATGGATAATTTACGACAACAATGTGAAAGATCATGCTCAAAGTGATAAGCTCCACAGCCTGTGGTGAATCCCACATTGATGCCCAGGAAGGTTATGTTGTGCATTTGGTAGGATTAGAAGGGTAACAATTCGTACATCGCGAGCTCCTGCCGTGAGGCAGAATGATAGACTAGGAAGTGTATTGTCGACAAATACCGCGAGTGCACCTAGCAAATAAAATTAAACGGCCGGAATCAGTCAAGAAAAAGGTGTCGTATACCACGCTGACAATGCCAGACGGTATACAATTTTAACGACATTTTTTTAGAGAACTGGGTTGGGAGGATTTAATGCATCCACCGTATGTCAGATTATCATTTGTTTCCACTCTGCATAATTCCCTGAACGGGGTTAAGTTAGCATCAAAAGGAAGATGTGAAAACCAGGTGTCATATTTTTTTGACCAGAAAACACACACATTCTATAACGACGAGGTTATGGTGTTGCCGGAAAAGTGACAGAAACCACCGAACCAAATAGCGTGTATGTGGTTTCATAATGATATTATCAAATAACATTATGAATATATTCTCAACTTTGACCTCCAAAGGCTCAACACTTTTTAGACGGCCTGATAGCGATGACATAATGATCGAGATTCGATATTCCTGAAAATGGGCTAAATTTAGTAAATTCTGTTTTACTACATTGTACTTATTAACTTTTAACAAAGATAGCCTAAAGCTGTATTATTTAATGAAGAATTTCCTTTTTAAAAAAACCTTAATTAAGGAACATCTCTTTATAAGGATGTAAACCTAGGCCTATTCACCCTTTATCCTGTAAGTGGTGAGCATTTCAATTTATTGTTTGTAATATTTTGACTTTTATTGGAGTACCATTTTACGATGAAAATTGATTATTAAGGTTTTTTGATAGGTGGACAATGTTCTGATTGTAATGTAGATTTTCAGCGATTTCTTCTTCATCAGGAGTTTCTTTTGTGATGGGTTTTAAATACGTTATAATAATAGGCCATTCCCTTGATAAAAATAAGATCAAACATTTAGCAATTTATAAATCATTCAGAGTCATGATTTGTTTAATGTGTATGGTCCATATCTATGCTGCTTTTGTAGTACACTGTTTTAATTATCTATTCTTTTATAATAAAAGGCACCGAAAAGTTGAATAATCAATTGCAGGCTAAAAATTAAATCCGTGCTAAGTGCCAAACATCAAAAGTTCGGTTTAATGTCAAAATGTGGCCTATGTGCCTAATACTGCTCAGTGAACAACGGATTATCTAGTATTCACTGTCGAAGTAGTTCATATAATCGCCAGAAGAATGAACGTCCCATCAGTTTTGAAGTAAACTCTGGGCTTTTTACTCAACATATTCATTTTGACACTTAGCACGGAGTTTATACTCAGTCTAAAACTATGCTTATATTTAATTTAATTAATTAATTTTTATTTATTTACTGAAAGATAAACTTCAGTACTAGTTACTTAAAAAATACTGATATACTTGTTTCAATTACTCTGTCGTTTAAATGTGTAACTAAATTCACTCTGTATCTTCATTTACTTGTTTATTTTCTTATTTCAGAGAAAGAGTCCATACTACATTTTAGATATAGGAAATAAGTTATTTTTGAACTATAATTTCATTGCCAAACCGGAATATCTTGCCACCTTAAGAAAGAACTATTTTGCTGATTTGGAGAATGTGAATTTTACGAATTCTGTCCAGTCTGCAGCTATTATTAATAACTGGATAAATAATCTTACACATGGACTTATACCAGAATTGGTCACTGCAGGTAACAGTTTATACTTTTTTTATGAAGTTAAGATAATTATGGGCTATACTCAATCAATTTCTTACAATAATACATACTTGTAATTTAAAAAATAGGATCTTCAGCCCTATTATCACACAGACTCTCACACATATTATATTATATTTTTTATAGTAGACAACATTGTGTCCGTGGGTTTTCCTATTTCCAGCACTCACTTTCTTCCACTATCTACTAATTTATATTTATATAGTTAATCCGTCCCCATTAGACTAAAGAGTATATAACCAAAAGATGTTAAACGAAGTACTTTATTTTACATTCTATATTAGGTGTTCCGGGCACAGCGAACTCAACAAAGGCTTCTTTGCTGAAAATGTACTCCGAACAGTCAAACTAATTGTTTATTCATTTTGGAACTATTTTCTAACGGAAAGATTAACGACTTCCAAGAACTATACATATTGGCAGAGAAGTAGCTGCCACAGAGCAATTTAGTATTACTACTCGAACACCTCAAATGTAATTTCCGAGCGATATGTAACTTTAGTTAAGTTCGTCCTTACTACCCAGTAAGTCTCACGCATATATATATATATATCAAGAAATGGTAGCAGAGTAGATAACTATTCTTGTATTATTTGTTCGTAAAGTTTTGTTATGTTCGTTGTTATTCTACGCAATGGACTTCTTGAATTAAAAGTATTTTCATAGCCATTTTACAAAGTTATTTCTGAACTACAAGATTTTGAATGTATCTGGTGACTGTTTTGGTCCGAAGTTTTCATTCAAGGAGGAAACTAAAACCTATTAGAATAGCATAATCAAATGCTAATGGCACTCTTAATTTGGCACATAAGCTACTTTAACATTATAACTTAGAATTCTCTGAGCTTCAACATTGCACTGCCTTGGTTTCTTACATTTAACACTACTTATACTCATCTCTTAAACTGGGCAGTTTTAGAAATATAGTAGAATTAAATACCCGAAATGTCGAACCATGCTAAAGTAAATACTCCCTTTAATATTATGTGTTTTTCTACTTGCAGATAAATTTTCTCCAGATACTTTACTCTTCATAGCAAACGCCATATATTTTAAAGGAAACTGGGATAGAGCATTTGATGTGGATGGAACAACCGTGAAGTGTTTCTATAAGGAACCAGGGAAATGCCAACATACTTATATGATGGAACATATTGATTATTACAAATACGCTAACGTTGATGAACTTGATAGCCAAGTAGTGGAACTCCTTTATGAGGTAGGGCTAAATATGGATAATGTGTTTTTATTATTATTTTATTTCCTTTTTCTTAATGGTATATTTATAAACGATAAAAACGAACGCCTGTTAACAATGATCCTTTTTTCTTTTTGATTTCCGATAAGAAGATGCGAAATGTTGTACTTTGATAGTAATAATTTGGTACTTCATATAATGATAAATAGGATGGGCCACAGCTAACAAAATGGTATATTAGGGTAAAACAGTGCCAATCATAAATACATGGCGGAATGTTTCTTTCTCTTTCAAATGTGTTTTCACGAAGAAGCTAAATAATTCAGTCAAATTCAAGAAGTGGGTGTTGAAGCTCTGCCTAACTAACTAACTAACTCTATGGCCTATGGAACCCAGAGGTTCAGTGCCGCGTTCACAAAAGCTCTCCACTGACTTCTATCCTTAGCTAATTGCATCCAGTTTCTACTTTGTATTCCTATCTCTGCGAGATCCATCTTAATATTGTCCTCCCATCTGCGCCTAGGTCTTCCTAAGGGTCGTTTTCCTATGGGTCTACCAGTCAAGACTTTGAAAGCGTTCCTACTTTCTTCCATTCTAGCTACATGACTTGCCCACCTAAGCCTCCTAGACTTGACGACCCTAACAATGTTGGGTAAACCGTATAAACTATGTAGTTCCTCGTTATGAAGTTTCCGCCATTCCCCATTCTCGTTCCTCTTGGGTCCGAATATTCTTCTCAGGATCCTGTTTTCAAATACTTTCAGTCTATGTTCTTCCCTCAGAGTAAGCGACCATGTTTCACAACCATACAGAACAACAGGCATGATTATCGTTTTATATATTTTAAGCTTCAAATTCCTCGACAGAATTCGCGACGACAAGAGATTTTGAACCGAATAGTAACACGAATTCCCTGCTTTTAGTCGACATTTAATTTCTTCGTGAATATGATTTTCGTCTGTTAATATTGATCCTAAATATTTGAAAGTATCCACTTTATCAAACGCATTATTTAATATTTTAACGCCTCCACAATTTGCCGTATTACGGTCCCGACGCACTTTCATGTATTTAGTTTTCTCTGCATTTACTTCTAAACCCATGTCCCTGCAAGCGTTTAATAAGATCTCTGCATTTATTTCTACTGTTCTCCTATCATCCCCTATTAAATTTACATCATCAGCATATGCCATAACCTGGTGAATGCTGTTCAACTCTAGGCCCTGGTTGCTATCTTTGATTTTCCTTATGTCGTATTCCAGCACAAAGTTAAATAATAATGGCGACAACGCATCTCCTTGTTTCAGGCCATTTTCGACGTGGAAGCTCGTGGACAAAAATTTTCCTACCCGGACTTTACTTTGAGATTCACTTAAACATATCTTAATTAATCTAATTAGCTTTCTCGGTATTCCAAGTTCTGTAAGAACGTTGTATAATGTTTCTCTCCTAACCGAGTCGTAAGCCTTTCTAAAATCAATAAATAGTTGATGTACCGGGGTATTGTATTCCCACTTCTTTTCGAGTATTTGGCGAATGGTAAATATTTGGTCGATAGTTGATCGATTTCGTCTAAATCCGCACTGATAATCTCCAATAATTTCATCTGCGTATGGGGTCAATCTTGCTAACAGAATATTTGAAAGTATTTTATAGGATGTTGACAGAAGAGAAATGCCTCGATAATTATTACAGTCAGTTTTGTCGCCTTTCTTGTGAATTGGAACAATGATTGATTCTTTCCACTCTTGTGGCAATTCTTCCTTGTTCCAGATAAGGAGAATGAGTTTGTGTATCTTGTTCCACAATTTTTCGCCTCCAGCTAAAATTAACTCAGCCGGAATTTCATCTACACCCGGAGATTTATGTTTCTTCAATTTCTTTATAGCGGCTTCCACTTCTATTCGACTGGGTTCTGGAATATACGGTTCTGCGGTGTGTATCTCCTTTTCTCCACGCAAAGGAGAAGCTCTGCCTAAAGAAAAACCAAATAATCAAAGATATACTTGTGACTTTTTTTTTTAAATACAGACATCCATAATACGGACAAATTGGTTGTCCACGCGAAAACATATGTCCTACAAATAATGTCATTGTTAGAAGACGACAAATAATAACATATATAATCTAATATTTAACAGTGTATGTTTACATATACAGTAATAAATAAATGAATAATATGTTTTAACAGAAAAAATACTAATACACAATAACACACTGAGCAAGGCTATGTGATAATATGTAAAAAACAGTATCACGTAACAGTTTCAACACAATAACTGTGTCTTCATCAGACTTCCACTCCTTCTGGCTGCTTGGGAGTTGGTCATCACTTATATACTCTCCGGAGATCAACTTTTAATTAGGCTCCGCCCCTTCATTAAAAAGTAACACTTGTGTGGCTTTCACTTTCACTTTTTAGCTGCAAACATGTCTAATTAAACGTTTACTTTTTTCGCTGGATACATTCTGTCCTCTAATTATCCTTTATTTTCCTTATTATTTTTTCTTCCTCTTTCTTTCTTCTTCCTTTTCATTTCTTCTTTAAGCAGAATCTTCTCCCATTCTTTATTTATCGAGAAACCTGCATTCCAATTCATCACCTTGTCTCCTGCTTTCATAATCTCCCTGGCTTCCTTCCATTTTCTCACCAAAGTGAAAGCCACACAAGTGTTACTTTTTAAGGAAGGGGCGGAGCCTAATTAAAAGTTGATCTCCGGAGAGTATATAAGTGATGACCAACTCCCAAGCAGCCAGGAGCGGAAGTCTGATGAAGACACAGTTATTGTGTTGAAACTGTTACGTGATAGTGTTTTTTCTTTTTTTCTTTTCTTTTCTTTTTTTTCTTTTTTCTTTTTTTTATACATATTATCATATAGCTTTGCTCAGTGTGTTATTGTGTATTAGTACAAAATGAAACAAGGCCTGATAGAATAGTTACAGAATAAATACAGTCAATAATTAATAGCAACTAACGATATATCTTTTAGCACCGTAAAAATTCATTTTCTCGAAAACTACGCATGAAAATTTACCTGAATATCTAGTTTCGATTATTTCGATGCGATTCGTCGATTGATGTCTCATCTTTGGCCACTATTATATTTAATAGTTTAAGAATTAATCATATTAGCTATTCCATGTCCCATGATCTTGCTGGCTTCGAAGTGAAAAGCTTGATGAAAGTATGCTTCAATATTAGTTTCACCTTCATAGGTGGTGTGATTACGTTACATCATCAATGTTTAAGTTTACACAAAAGTTCATTTTTCTAGATTTTCTCAAAAACGTGACATGAGAATTTGAGCGGTTCGAAAGAAGACAATGATAAGCGTAATTTTTCTAACATTCCAGTGAACTGGAAAAGCAAGTTCAACATTTCCATGCAATGCAATGCAATGACACATACTAAACAAGTTCCCCTGCTATATCCAGATACAAATTCTGAACTTAAACTATCTACATACTATTCTGTGGTTTGATCCCAACAAATCCCACCTAACAGCTCAATTTTGTCGGAAGTGGCGCTTACCATTGTCCGCTCATTTATACTCAAACATATCATTTTGTTTCGCTCAGTGAAATCTCTTGACTGGTGTATGCTATTTTTGGACATTTTGTCCCAACGCTAATAACGTAGAGTCACAAAATACAATTCTTTAACGGACCGTTTAGTAAACTCTTCATAACGGACAAGAATTATTCTCAGTTCATACGTATTTAGCACAGAAAAATTCATTCTGAAATTTGAAAATAAATCTGCTATATAGTACAGTAGACAGAAATCCCTTGACCACAAAATGTCTATGTAGTAAGTCAATGACTTGATGAACCATGATCACAGAACAGTTACAAGCTAAGCTATAATTATTTTCTTTGTCTACAACAGAATATTTTCTGGCGAGAATCTTACAAACTCTTCAATGAGTGATAAACGATCATGGAGAGCCAATCATTCCATTGGAATGTGCATATAATCCCTACAATTTCGAAGATAAAGAAACAAACGTCGTTAGTTTTACGATCAAGTTTCGATGATAAATAATTTCGCTCTTCTGACCCTGTTTCAAAAACATCTTCACTAATACGAATACTGAGTACAAGATTTTGATACTAGCCCATAAAATTTATAATTGATGTGTAATACTGTATATTCCATGCGATTACCGTTATCTAAATCTGTGCGATCGCGACTCTGTGTAACGGAACCTCTCATTTTTAGATAAATAATTATGCCCCATCCGTGTCCGTTACCCACAGACTTTTTTTTTTCTCTTTTTTCCTTATTAAGAAAGTTACTGGAACACTTCGCTGAGGCGTAAATGAAAAGTTACTTAAAATTACGACGAAATAAAGTAACTTAAAATTACATAGATTATTCTCTAATTTATAGATACAATTCCTCAATCGAGCTAAACTTTCACCATTCATGTCTCAAGCTTGAATTATTGTGACCATTGTCACTCCGTAAAACGGAAAGGAAAAAGAGGAAAATATTGCAGGTGCTCGGTGAGATGAACAAATTTGAGAGAGGCCAGAAATATTATAAGCTGAATCTCAGTTCAATTCGGTGAGGATTCCGGCGATATCAGTCAATTAAGTGATATTTCGTAATAAAGTCACTATATAATACTAATAATATAGGTTTAGGACATAGAAGCACATACAATGATCGAAAATTGCTCAACCATTATTTTTGCATATGATTTATTATTATTTCATGATATGATTTATTATTTCATGTTATTTTAACGCAAAATTTTTAATTATTTAGAATACAATCAGTAGCGAATCTTTAGGGAAGTCACTTCAATATATATATATATATATATATATATATATTAGGGATGGCCAATTCCGGAATTTTTACTTTCCGGAATCCGGAAAGTAAAATCGGAAAATTCCGGAATTCGGAAAAATTCCGGAATTCGGAAAAATTCCGGATTTCGGAAAAATTCCGGAATTCGGAAAAATTCCGGATTTCGGAAAAAATCCGGAATTCAGAAAAATTCCGGAATTCGGAAAAATTCCGGATTTCGGAAAAAATCCGGAATTCAGAAAAAATCCGGAATTCGGGAAAATTCCGGAATTCGGAAAAATTCCGGATTTCGGAAAAAATCCGGAATTCAGAAAAAATCCGGAATTCGGAAAAATTCCGGAATTAGGGAAAATTCCGGATTTCGGAAAAATTATTTTTTCTTTTTGTAATCCTAAGAATTTTGTTCAAATGCAAACGAACAAATTTTCTTTTTGTAATCCTAAGAATGTATGATGCAAGTTAAGTTGAAACTTACATCCTAAAGTATACACTACTCAATCTTCCCATGGTTAATGAGATGTAGTCCAAAAGTACGATGTACTCCTAATATTTAATTTTTGTTTTACTGTGATATTGTCCAGAGGTAAGACATATATCACACTGAGATAAACAACTTGACATAATGAAGATGTTATCATACGTAGTTTTCCAGAAAATCGTGAGAAACGATTTTTTATGAAGTTAAAATATGCGTCGCTTGTTGCCAGTGTGATGCAATTGATAACTTTTATGCTGGAATAGTCTTATTATTATTATTATTATTATTATTATTATTATTATTATTATTATTATTATTATTATTATTATTAATCGTTTATGTACTGTAAAAGAAAAATATGAACCGTTAAGTAGTAGATTTTATCTGTTGTTTTTTGATATCTTCTAACAGTAATAACAAATTGCTTGTAAATACGCAATGATTATCAAGGACAATGGCATATTAATGTAAGGTCTACTCTGCAGACTAGCAATAAACAATAAACAATAACAGATAAACAATAGTCCCCCCCCCAAAAAAGTAACTAACTTGGGCACGTCAGAATATTCGCGAGAATATAGGGACGCATTGAGACTAGCAAAAAACGTGGTGTTATTATTACTCAAAGGGCCGTACGATGGAGGCTTTAACGTTAATGTTAATGGCACCAATGAGCACTTACTTGCTCTAACGGTTAACCTCATTTTTGAGATGATTCTTAGAAGTGGGCGTGTTGGCATGCAGTTGGAGTACTAACGATTTGCGTCACTATCGAACACTAACGTAGCACTATCGACGTTTAAAGTCGAAATTGGAGTCTGACATAAGTGGCTTGTCAACTTCACGGACATTATATTTTCCTTGAATGCGAGAATTTTGCGCCCGGGAAATTTGCGCCCTACCACAAAAATAGGAAAAAATGCGCTCGCAATATATTTGCACTAGGATGTTTGCGCCCTACCCCAAAAAGAGGGGAAAATGCGCCGGCTATATATTTGCACTGGGATGTTAGCGCCCTACAATTCAACTTCTTATTGTATTGTGTAAAGTAACTTCCACTCGCACTTGAACTAGGCTTGCCTCTCATCGTCTCAGTGAGTTACTCCATCCGTTATAATATTCCGAACAAATGAAAAAAATACAATTTTCGTTCACTAAAGGGCAATCCATACAAATACAATTTTTCATTATACTACAAAATTTACAATAAACGTATAAATGACTGATATATAATTATTTATTAATATAATCAAAGAGTATAATTTAATCTACAAAAGGCTGTTTGGCTCTACCCAGATATCTCTGTTCACAATCCTTGCGAGTTGTTTGGCTTTTCAGGACACAAAATATAGAAAAGAAAATGTAAAATGAATGTAAAATCAGTTCAGTAATATTATCAAGAAAACTATGTACAGTGTGTTTACTTGCTGGAATTACACTTCAAACACACAATTGCGTTCAGTCGTTCTTTCAGGAAAAATGTTCCGGGGGGCACATTTAGTATTCCGGAGGGGGGTCACTGCTGGTGCTATTCTATTTATTATTATATTATAGACGTATTTTTTGGTCTCCTCCGAGGGGGCACTCTGAGAGCTCTGGGGAGGCCAGTGTTCCCCCAAAATCATCTCTGGAAGAAGCAGTGATTGCGTTGATCCGTTGTGTTCTTTTGGCTTATATTGAAGTTTATTCTCCCCTTATATAGCCACAATGAAAATAAATCACAAATGGCATGGTTGTGGGGGGAGGATTGTTTATGCTGTAATGTCAGCCCCTCCGAGGAAATGCGTAAGCTCCAGTAGGTTCTTTTATTTCGCAGGGCTCAAACTTCCCGGTGGAGGTACATCGCAGGCGCAAATTTCCCTGTTCTTGAGGTAGGGCGCAAATTTCCCAGACGCAAAATTCTCGACACCGTTCGAATGACCTCGGAAGACGATATCTTTTTCAATACTTTTTTTATATTCTTTTACTCGAGATTTCTTCATAGCTTCTTATTAAAATACTTACTAATATATCCTCATTTTATTGTCCTAACCAATCAATATGGGTATGTTGTCAGTAAAATATTTAGATTGATCGAGCCTCTGGTGTGTAACCACAGTATTTCATATCATGCCCCCATTAGAAATCTTGGCTAAACGAACCAATATATATTGCCAATAAAATAGTTTAGAATGATTGAGCCCCTGGTAAATAACCACAGTATTTCGTGACAGACTCCCCCCCTTCCTATTACCATATTCTAGCTACGTGCCTGACTCAGCTAATTCTCTACATTCTTTACCAAGCACACATTTTCTAAAGCGGAAAATGCTCTCTAAATACCTAAGCTCATTACACTCTTAAAAATTTCCTTGCTCAGAAATGAGAAAAATGCATGTTCAAAACAAAATAAGTAATTTTTACTCATATTTGAGGAAAAATGTCTCATTATTTCCGAATGTGTTTTCATTTATGAGCTCAAGGCAAATTTTCAGGTTCCCATTTATGAGATTTTCTCACTTCTTAAAAATGAGAATGGAATAGTGCGTGATTTTCAATATCATAGATGATTTAAAAAACAACGATAACAATCTTACCGAAATAATATTACTACGTTTTACTAGGGAGTAATATTATTAGGGCTTAATTACTATTCAGGGAAGGAGATAAAGGATTTCAGCTGTAGCAGAATGCGAATGGATATGAGTACGCAGTAGGTGATGCAGCTGAGGTGGCGTATGAATACACGTCATGTGACAGCGGCGAGGAGCAGCGTACATATCAACTTTCGAACGTAAGTTTGGGTGAATTGTAAACACTACCATAGACTAAAAGTTATTGTAGTATACTGTAGTATAGTAAAAGTACTGTAGTGTAGAACGCTGACCCCCCCTCATACAGGTTATATAGGCTATAGCAGTCAGGTTGGCTCTTTATGTATCAAAGCTCAGTACTCAATTTACATAATAACGAGTGCAGCAATAACAAGTGAAGGCGGGTTAGAGCCCCGTAGGACACGTTGTTTTCTATATTACAATAGAACGGGGAGGCATGTCAATGTTTTACACCCTTCGTCATTCGTTATAATGTGCAAAATAGCTTATGTACGGAAACAAAGAATACATAAGTCATCTGTGTAGTTAGAAACAGCGTTACAAAAGTGTGATTTATTATTATTTAATTGTAATACAAAGGTACTTTGTACTGATCACCTAGCATAGCTTGGCGCCTCCGTTCTTTCACTAAAAGTAATCGTTTTAATGACACGCGTTTGCTGGTTATTTATGACATAGCACTGTACACATTTGCTCTTGATTTAACGTAGAGGCTGCGGTAGCTCAGTGGTAGAGCGCTAACCTCTGGTGCGATGAGGCCCTTGGTTTGATCCCAGGATTTCCAGCTCGCGGCAAGTGGGCTTGCTGGTGGATAAACACAGTATGCATGGGTTTTCTCGGGGTTCTCCCATTTCTTCCCACTTTCTTCATTCCACTATTTTTTTCATTCTCATCATAATCGTCTCCTTTAGCCTATCCAACACAACTGTGGGAAGTAAAACTCAAAGATTTCATTTATTTTTTTTAACCTAACGTCCCAGAATTGTGCTCCAAGGCTAAGAGAGACAGTGATAGAGATGGATAATAATGGTGTAATGAAAATGTGGACGTACCTTTCTTGGCAGTTTTTGCATGGGTTTGTGACCTTGTTTCCAATCTGAATTGAATCCTAGCAGTGGAGTTTCAGCACATTTATGAGGGGCACAAACTGTCGCATTCCCCTGCAGTAATGAAGAAGGTGGAAGGTAGGGGGTGATTCCTGGAGCTCCGGACCTTCCCCGAAATCGCTACTTTTATGTAAATTTTATCTAATTTTAGGTACAATTTTACATGTTTTAATACAATTTGTCCTCGTATTGAACTTGGAGCATCTCTGAAATAAATTCCTGCGTGCGTTTCTTGTAGGAGGAAACTGAAAAATCCTGGAAAAACCCACGAACACGGTGTTTCTCATGTAGGTAACTTTTTTATGGTAGAGAAGTAGGCATATTGGACTGCGATAACTCAGTGGTAGAACTAAACTCCGATGCATGGGGTCCCTAGTTTGATTCCACCTCCGTCAAGTGGGCAGTGTGAGTAAACATACCGGTATTATGTATGTTTGCTCGGGATTCCCTCACTTTCTTCATTACAGCATTTTCGCTCATGATCATCATAACGTCTCCCTGAGCCTCGTAGCATAAGCGTGGGACGTTACACTCCAGTAGAAATTGTTCTGTTATTCTGAAGTAGACAGATAATTCTTGAATCTGAATTATCAAGAAGTTGGTATAATGTTGGATCAAACGGGACAATCTTGAGTAAATCACGTCGATGAAAAAGAAAAGTCTTGAGAAAGTGGACAGTGATGAAAAGAAAAATGTTAAACTGTTTGATGCAGTAGGAATAAGTAACGCACCTAAAATACAAGTCATCGTGGTATTCGTGGAATTTTCATGAATTGAAGTGAAGATTAAAATGTTATGTTTTAAAAAAATATCTATAACTGTAGGTGTTTATTTAGTATAAATTCTGGGTGTACTAATAGTTTGAATTTTTTTGCAGGTTTATATTTTGTTTATATTCTTTTCCGTCTTCTCGTATTTGAGAACCCTGTTTCTGTGCACCGTTTCTCGCTTTTGAGGGAGATATTTCTCAAATCTTTTTGAGAAATGTGTTTCTCAAAATTGGGACAATACTTCTCATTTCCTCAAATGTTACTTTCTCAATTTTAAGAAAAAATACACTTTTCTCAAATTTGAGAAAGAATTTGCACCCTCAGAAATGAGACATAATTCCTCGCATTTGAGTCATTATTTCTCAAAATGATTTGAGAAAATCGAAATCTCACTTTTAAGAATGTATTACTCGGTGCACAGATAAGAAACGGATGTTCTCAAATACGAGGAATATTTTCTCGAATTTAAGAAACCATTTTTAACAGTGTATTTTCAGCAGATGCACAAACTGGGTAACATTCTATCTACATGAATGTTATATATGTCGATTACTGGAAACCGCTTCTCGCTATCTATTACCATATTTACTATATGATGATTAACGTTAAAACCGGAAATGGTTGATTTGTACCGCTTCCGGTTTGAATATTACATTCATCAGGGAACTCGATTCTTAACTATTGACTCTGTACATCATGGCCAAAATTGATTGGTAATCCATCAGATAGTTCTTGAGACTGTTTGTTTCACTGACGGACAGAATGAATATATGGCTATAGAGTTTTGATAAACTAAATTCGTTAATGAGTGATGATGGAACAAATATAAGAAAGGGAACCAAGAGTACCACCGGGAAAATTTTCGAACACAAAATTAGCCATCGAAAACCCACATGTCCTGGGTTAGAATACCATAGATGAAAACTCTACCACTGAGTCATCAATCACCCGCTTATTAGTTTTGTTAACTATTATATTAATATAAATTAATGAATGCCTGCTTATGTTAATTATTGAACAATTACATTGTATACTTCGTAAAGTCAAAAATTATAAATTTGTATTTACTGTACATACAATGAGCGCAGAAAGTGTTCGTACACCTATGCTATTGAAACGAGAATGCCTGCGAAAAAGAAACAGAAAATTTAAGAAGTGTAATAACACACACAATATGAATAATGAAAACTAAGCTTTATGAATATATCAATAAAGAACCACAAAGACAAGTTTAATGGTTAGAAAGTAAATAAATTCCGTAGAAAATGTATAGAGTAGACGCAAAAAGTGATCGTACACCTGACGTACGAATACGAAACAAAGATACCACAACTGGGGTTCACTAGTGTTCACCTGAGTATACACCTCTGTATAGCATGACGAGTAACAGAATGAGTTTAGTTGTGAATAGGAGTGAAAAAACTGCACGGTGGGCTGTCGAAATGGGAAGCAACCGAACAGAAACAAATGAGGAGACAAGAAAAGTAATTATTAAAGTGCATAAGAAGGGTAAGTCTTTGAGAAAGATAGCAAACCTCAGGGGCAGATCCAGAGGGGGGCGATCGGGGCCATCGCCCCCCCCCCAAGAGGAAACTTTCTTATTTTATATATAAATAAACCCATCCATAACAAGTTTGGAGCTCTTAAAAGTAGCAGTATTACTGCCGACCGCCCCTTCCCCAGAAGTCCGTCCTGGATCCGCCCCTGTATAGAGTAGCCACAATCGAGTATTTTCCGCTGTATGTTTGGAGTCGTTGTCTTGCTGAACAATAAATTGTTTTCAAGAACCATCTTCTGCGCACTAGTATGGAGATATTCTTTTAATATGTTAATATACACTTTGTGGATCATCACTCCATCGATAAGGTGAAGACGACCCACTCCTGAGGCACTCATACAACCCCAGACGAGCACGGACCCTCCTCCGTGTCTTACTTTAGGGACGAGATTTTGAGGATTCATCTCTGTATTCACCTTGCGCCATACCATACGCCTCCCATTGGACTCGATAAAATTAAATTTACTTTCGTCCGAAAATATGACCCTATTCCAGAAAGAAGCCTGATCCCTTATCTTTATACTCTTATTCAAACTTTAGTCTCTTTATACGATTTGTCTTGTTCACCCAGAACATTTTCCTGGCTATCCGACCATGATACCCTGCAAATATTCCGCACTGTACTGGCTGATACTTTAACACCGCGTGTTTCCAGATCCGTTGCCAATTGCACAGCACTACTTTTTGGAACCTTTTTTCTTTCCCTAATAATGTAACGTTTAACTTGTTCACTCAACACTCTTGGTCTTCCAGTTCTTTTTTTTATTATTATTATTATTTTAAATTATTTTTTTTATGGTTTCGCACAGTGATAGAAACATTATACATCGCAATTATTGTTTGTACTGTTGAACGAGGCCTGTCTGCAAGGTTTGCCAGGGGCGGATCCAGGACGGACTTCTGGGGGGGAGGGGCGGTCGGCGGTAATACTGCTACTTTTAAGAGCTCCAAACTTGTTATGGATGGGTTTATTTTTATATAAAATAAGAGTTTCCTCTTGTGGGGGGGGCGATCGGGGCGATCGCCCCCCTCTGGATCCGCCCCTGACTCTATAATGCCTTGAAACAGCTTCGCACACCTCCCCAATCCCCAGACATGAACCCCATAGAACATCTATGATCTGTTCTGGAGACAGGAATCAGAAGGCACAGCTTGTCTACTAAAGAAGGCCTAAGAAAAGCTATTCAAGAAGAATGGGACATAATCAATCCCGAAGCTACAGAACTACGAACTACTACAGGTGAAATCAATGCCACGAAGACTACAGACAATCATTAACGCACAGGGTAATCCCACAAAATATTAAATAACGTAATATACTTTATAAGCATTAATTCAAGCATAAGTGTACGGTGACTTTTTGCGTTTACAAAAAAGGAATTCTCTCTTTTCTTCTGAACAAAACAGTGATTGTGTTTGTTTGGCCTTTCTCTTGTATATAGAAATAAAATGTATGAATGTGTAGTCTTAATTCTGCTTATATATATATTTTCCACCTCCCGTTCTCATGCTAGCTGTTTTCAATATAAAGTCTGCACGGTGTACGAACACTTTCTGCGCTCACTGTACGTATGTTGACAATAAACGAATGTTATTAGAATATTTGTTGAGATTTATTTTCCTTCACTGCCTTTCGCCTGGTTAGAAAGTAGTTTGCAGTGCTTTGGAGCAGCTGCAGGTGGGAACGCGATAATGTTTGAGACATACCGGCGACTTTTTTGTGTGTGAAAATAAGACCTTTCTCATAAAGTAGTAAATAACTGCAGTAGCAATTGTCTACGTAAATGATAAAGACATATCCAACTACAAGAAATTAATACAGTATATATAGCCTATTCATTATTGTGTTTCTCTTTTAACAGCTATTAGCTAAGGATGGATAATTCCAGAATTTTTACTTTCCGGAATCCGGAAAGTAAAATCGGAAACATTCCGGATCTCGGAAAAATTCCGATTTTTTCTAAATTCCGGATTTTTTCCGAACGTCGGAATTTTTCCGAAATCCGGAATTTTTCCGAATTCCGGATTTTTTCTGAATTCCGGAATTTTACTGAATTCCGGAATTTTTTCGAAATCCGGAATTTTACTGAATTCCGGAATTTTTCCGAAATCCGGAATTTTTCCGAATTCCGGATTTTTTCCGAATTCCGGAATTTTTCTGAATTCCGGAATTTTTCCGAAATCCGGAATTTTTCCGAATTCCGGAATTTTTCTGGATTCCGGAATTTTTCCGAATTCCGGAATTTTTCTGAATTCCGGAATTTTTCCGAATTCCGGATTTTTTCCGAAATCCGGAATTTTTCCGAATTCCGGATTTTTTCCGAAATCCGGAATTTTTCCGAATTCCGGAATTTTTCCGAAATCCGGAATTTTTCCGAATTCCGGAAAGTAAATTTTCCGATTCCGGAAAACAAAATTTCCGGAATCCGGATTCCGGAAAATTTTGGCCATCCCTAATATATATATATAATATCGCTACAAGCTAAGGGAAGAAAGCAGACCTAATTTACTAATTGTGTATAGACCTTTCTTCCCTTAGTTTGCAGGGTAAATTAAATTTTTACGCATGTGACTTCCCTCAGGAGTTGATTCTAATGCAACTATATTCATAATAGAAATGACTACAAAAATTCTCCATATTTCTGAGCGGGAATATCGTTTCTTCTCTCTGTAGGACTCTTCACGTGTCATCAGAAAGAGATAATTGAAAATGATTTTAACTATTGAGTAAAGTCTATTTGGAATCTCACGACTGAATTTTTAGCAACAGATTTATAGACATATTAAAAAAAAAAAATAAATAACTCTACACACTACTTCTAAAGAAAACAGTAAATATAGAATAGATTGTATCAAAAAGTACTTCAACTCCAATGGAGTCACGATTTCATTTTGTTTTAAGATTTATTGTCCGATAAAGCAAGATGTTTCTGCTAAACGTACCATAATAAGTCACGACAAAGTTTACGAAAGATTTTTCACGTATCGTGAAATGTCTTACATGACTTTTCTATTTTTAATTGTATATTTATGTTTTTAAGCACCTGCTAATACACTAATACTCTTGTGTTGAATGGTAATACACTATTCAATAGAACAGTGTAAAATTAAAAGACGTGAATACTACGTAAAATAAAGGAATATAGCAGCTGGCTAACACGGACGAGCGGTTTAAAGCATCAGGCTGGTGATCGCAAGACCTGTGTGTCGCCAATTCCGCTCAGGACATATATATTATCCTTTTACTAATCATTTTATTATCGTAATTCATTTCTCGTCATCTCTTTTAACTTAAGACGCACAACCAGAAGACGTAAAAGTAAAAATAAAATATATAAAGTAGAACATAGTATCCTTTTTACCATATTTTGTAGTTAAAATTACTCTCTTTTAAATTCCGGCTTTTTTAAGGTAAATTATAGACTTTCAGTCAAGCGGCTACCATCATCCCTATTTATCGTAGGATCATGGTTCATACCTTGCTTTTCTTCACAACAGAGCAAACTTTTAAATGGTACCATTCACATTTCCCTATCATGTCCCTGAGGCGGAGAATTTTCATAGAAATTGGGATTTTTCTCTAAAATATTTTTTTTTTTATTTTGAGCCCCCTGAAACCTCCCTGTGTTAACGCAGAGACCTGAAAATCAACTGAAAAATACCAAGGGATGTACTAAATGTGTGTACCAAATTTGAAGCTTCTATCTTCAAGGGCGGGAAAATATTTATCCATAATCCCCACAGTGGCCCAGATTAACGGAAAAGACCATCTCAGGTAAAAAAATTCCTGAGACATCCATATTCATCCTAGGATCATGATTCGCCAATCGTTTTCTTCAGAATAGAACTGTCTTTCAAACGGTACCATTCACATATCTCCATCATCTATATGAGGCGGGAAAATTGCGAAGAAAGGGATTTTTCGTTAAAATATCCCTTTTTATAAAACTTTTTTCCCTCTGGACCCTCCCTGTGTTAGCGCAGAGACCTGAAAAAAATCTGATAAATACTACTCGGTGGACTGAATGTTTGTGCAAAATTTCGATCTTCTAGGTAAAAAAGTACACCCGCCAAGAAATAATAAAAATAGGCCCAACAAACAAAACTTTTTTAAAAGTTATGACGTCATCACCTTCTATGTCTCGACGCAGAAAGGCGTGAAACTACACGTAACGTGTTCTACAATGCCTCTAGACTTAAAAAAAAAACGAAGTAAAAAGCTTTATTAGTTGTTTTTTAATGGAATAATGAAGACACTACTTTAGTACCTAAAAATAGGTACTAGAATTCCAAAGGGCTAAGCAATACTGGTTATAAACAAGAAAATATCGTCAACTAATAGTGTGTAAATAATAGTGCTTAGATGGACTACTACTTCCGTACGTTTAATATCGGAGTAGCCTGAGTTAACATATTTTGTGATACTTTACCCTAACATACCAGACAACTGTTACGACGGAATACATTAGTGTTTTTTTTCTTTTGACCCTTATGCAGTTACTGATTGGTTAGTTAGTTTGGAGTTTAGCACTTATTCTCAGTACCGAATCTATAGTTTAACAGAAATGACGATGATAATAGAAAGTACCTTGCAGATAATAAACTGACAGAAAAAAAGAGACAGAGAGAGAGAGGGAAAGAGAGAACTGAAGGATTTGTAATTAAAATATCTGCATGGTCTATTATTGTTATTAGATTTCCTATATTTTAATATAAATGCATTGTTCACGTGAGGCGTTCCGAGTAGAGGGCAAACTCGACAAAGGCATGTTTTCTGAAACTGCATTCTAAACAGCCAAAATAATCAACTGTTCATTTTGAAAATTTATTTAGAAAGGGTATGAGAGACTTCCATTTACGTGAGCTGGTTGTCACAGACCAGTTTAGTATTATACTCAAATACCTCAAATATAATTTACGAGCGTTCATATTGCATATAACTGTTGTTGATTTCATCTTACTACCCGAAATGCGTCATATATACTCCTATTTACAATTTTATTCAAGGTTTTCCACTACTTTTCCTTAGTTTTTGTAAATATAATAAAACCTCTGATAACAGACACCGACAGGACATGATAATTTGCCCGTAAATGGGAGGTGCTCGTTACAGAGAAGTTACACAAATTTAGATTACTCACAGCTCATGTGGTAACTCTATGCAGTATACAGTAAATATGAGTACATTACCTATAAATGTAAATTTCGGCTAATATCGAAATAGCATACTCAGTGTGCGAATTACTGGAGGAATTTTCGAAACAAGGTAAGAGAAGAAATATTCCTCGTTGAAATTTTATCATAAAACTAACGATGTTTGTTCCTTTGAATCTAAAGTTTCAGGGAAAGATTCAAGTCTCAAGAGGGAGTAGAGGGGAGTTTTCATATGCGGATGGAAATTCTGCATATAATTCTTGATCATACAACTCTTTCTACGCGATTGTCTTCGCTCACTTTACTCATTTGTCTCACATCCAGTCGACTACGATTTCGATCAGAAAGCAACTTATTGTGGACAGAGAAAAGAAGAATGTTAAGTTTTGCTTGCAACTGTTTTCTGTGGTGGTTCACCAGGTCATTGACGCATGACAACATTTTTCGAAAGGGAATTTTCAATGTACTGTATTGTATCCCAGACCTTTCAAATTGAAGAAATTATTTTCTGTGTTAAATAACAATGAACAAGGACCAATAGCTCTCCGTTATTTCGAGGTTAATAAAAGGTTAGGGAGATAAGAAAAATGTCCGTGTCCGTACCTGAGAATCCTCATACAGAGGAAAATACTCTCGTATAATGGTACACAAACTTGCTGGGAGACAAATATCTGCCCGTATTAAAGCAGTGTGCATTAAGCGAGGTAATACGAACATTTTCGAGAGTAAGCCGTTAAATAATCACAAAATACTATTCAATTAACTAACGGCTGTTTTCAAGACTTTCCATACAATGCAGAAATTTAAGTGACACTTATTAAGACGTTACAAATTATCCACCTAAAAATCTGACCTATGAGAAAAAATGTGGAAACAGTTTTCCGTTAAATGAACAACATTTTGTAGGTACTATCTGGCTCATTTTCTGAATATGTTATATTCTTTATTATTCTTAAGGTCATGGGCGGCAGTAGTAGTCCCCCCGTTATATTGAGCCGAGTCAGCAAAAATTTTTGTGACGTCATAGGTCAAAGGTCAATGACCTTGGCCCGGGGTCAATGACCTAGGGGTACCTAGGACCACCCCCTCTAAATTTTGGCAGGGGTACAATGGCCCACCCCCTAAATTTTGGCAGGGGTACATAGGACCACCCCCCTTAAATTTTGGAAATTGCCAAATCTAAAAATTTGGTATGGTAGGGTAGGACCATAGTATGTACCTCTATCAGTATTGGGGGTCTATGTCGTTCCCTTTCATGGGTAAAAAATTGCCAAAAATTCAAATTTCGGGGGTTTTTGACCTAATTTATCCCCTTTGATGAGGTGTTATTACCTTATATAGTTATATAGGCGTATACAGGGGTCCATTCCCTTTCATAAGACATGGGTATATTGGTGCACCCCTTGAAAAATTTGGGAGGGGTACCTTGGCCCACCCCTTAAATTTTGGAAATTGACCAATTTCAACATTGGGTATTATAGTACAGGACCCTAATATGTATTATGATAAATTTGGGTGGTCCACCTCGTTCCCTTCTAGGGGTACAAAATTGCCAAAATATAAACGTAAGCAATACGTAGTACCACGTGTTTGGTTTTTGGTCGATTTTATCCCCTTTGATGAGGTGTTATTATCCTATATAGTTATATGGTTATGTATAGGGGTCCATTACCTTTCATAAGATATGGGTATATTTGTGCACTCCTTTAAAAATTTGGGAGGGGTACTTTTGCCCACCCCTTAAATTTTGGAAATTGCTCATTTTACATATTTGGTATTATACTACAGGACCCTAATATGTATTATGATTCATTTGGATGGTCCACTTCGTTCCCTTCTAGGGGTATCAAATTACCAAAATATATAACGTAAGCAATACGTAGTACCACGTGTTTGGTTTCGACATAAGTTATCCCCTTGGATGAGGTCCTATTACCTTATATGGTTATATGGTCATGTATAGTGGTCCATTATCTATCATAAGACATGGGTACATTTGTGCACCCCTTTAAATTTTTGGGAAGGGTACCTTGGCCCACCCCTTAAATTTTGGAAATTGCCCAATTTAAACATTAGGTATTATACTACAGGACCCTAATATGTATCATGATAAATTTGGGTGGTCCACCTCGTTCCCTTCTAGGGGTACAAAATTGCCAAAAATATAAACGTAAGCAATACGTAGTACCACGTGTTTGGTTTTTGGTCGATTTTATCGCCTTTGATGAGGTGTTATTATCCTATATAGTTATATGGTCATGTATAGGGGTCCATTACCTTTCATAAGATATGGGTATATTTGTGCACTCCTTTAAAAATTTGGGAGGGGTACCTTGGCCCACCCCTTAAATTTTGGAAATTGCCCAATTTAAACATTTGGTATTATAGTACCGGACCCTAACATGTATTATGATAAATTTGGGTGGTCCACCTCGTTCCCTTTTAGGGGTACAAAATTGCCAAAATATAAACGTAAGCAATACGTTGTACCACGTGTTTGGTTTTGACCTAAGTTATCCCCTTGGATGAGATCCTATTACCTTATATGGTTATATGTATAGGGGTCTATTCCCTATCATAAGACATAGGTACATTTGTGCACTCCTTTAAAAATTTGGGAGGGGTACCTTGGCCCACCCCTTCAATTTGGAAATTGCTCATTTTATATATTTGGTATTATAGTACTGGACCCTAATATGTATCATGATAAATTTGGGTGGTCCACCTCGTTCCCTTTTAGGGGTACAAAATTGTCAAATTTTAGTACAACCACGTGTTTGTTTTGGCTCAATTTATCCCCTTGGATGAGGTCCTATTACCTTATATGATTATATGGTTATGTATATTGGTCCATTCCCTATTATAAGACATGGGTATATTGATGCACCCCGGGAGGGGTACTTTGGCCCACCTCTTTATTTTGGAAATTGCCCAATTTAAACATTTGGTATAATAGTATAAGACCCTAATATATATTATGATAAATTTGGGTGGTCCATCTCGTTCCCTTTCATGGGTACGAAATTGCCAAATTTTAGTACAACCACGTGTTTCGTTTTCACCTAATTTATTCCCTTGGATGAGGTCCTATTACCTAATATGATTATATGGTCATGTATAGGGGTCCATTTTCTATCATAAGACATAGGTACATTGATGCACCCCGGGAGGGGTACCATAGCCAATCCCTTAAATTTTGGAATTTTTTTAATTTAAGCATTCGCTATCATAGTACATGACCTCAATATGTATCATGATAAATTTGGGTGGTCCACCTTGTTCCCTTTCATGAGTAAAAAAATGCCAAAATATAAACATAAGCAATATGTTGTATCACGTGTTTGGTTTTTGGCCCAATTTATCCCGTTTGATGCGGTTCTATTACCGTATATGGTCATATGGTCATGTATATAGGTTCATTTCCTATCATAAGACATGAGTACATTGATGCACCCTTTAAAAATTTGGGAGGGGTATCTTGACTCATCCACTCAGTTTTAGAAATTGTTTTAATATAAGCATTTGGTATCTTCGTACAGGTCTTCAATATGTACCACTATAAATTTGGATGGTCCACATCGTTCCCTTTCATGGGTAAAGAACTACCAAAAATCAAATTTCGGAGATTATTGACCCCTATTTAGCACGTTATATGGTTTATTACCTTTATATGTTTATGTTCTCTTTTAAATTTGGGAACTATAAAATAACATAATTTGGTAAACGTTTTCTAGGACCCATTGGTGTTCCTCTTATGGCCAAATATTCAAAATTTAAAGGTTATTGAACGGCTTTATTATTGAATAACTACAGGATTTATTACTTTTTCATAAGACACAGGTGTATTTGTGTACCAATCTTAAATTTCGGGAGGGGTGCATTTCTTATTGTCATATCAATAATTGGTAATTGTTCTTAAAATTGGATAGTATTTCATTCATTGGGTAAATCATTATGATCACGTGATCAGTTATTGACCTATGATGGGATTAGGAGTCCAGGACATTGGTACATTTAAACTTTGTAGGATAATTTGAGAATGCGTCATTGGTATTGATTATTACAGCCAAATATAAACGTAAGCAATACGATGTACCACGTGATTGACCTTGATGAGGTAGTGTACAGGGATACATAGCTAACCTTATTGAATCTTATGACTCATAGTCTTAAGGGAATACATGCTACAACACTGACAAAGTTATTGTTGATGTAATTTGATTGGTTGATCACTATCTTTCGTGCAATCTGATTGGCTGATCTCTATCTTTCGTGCAATCTGATTGGTTGCTGATTTTCAAAGCTTTGCTGCATTCAGTTTTAAGTTTTGTTTAACATTTAAAAATCTTGGTTTCGTTCAACATTTTGCACTCACTGATAAATATGATCAAAACCGTTTATTTGTTAATCGAATAGTTAAAAACCGGATAAAGTTTGACGGTTAACCGTGAAACGTAAAATTTTTAGTTTGACATTTTTTTGTTTGAAACTTTTTGTTTGAAAATTCTTGCTTTCAAATTTGTTTGAATTTTTTGTTTCAAAATTTTGTTTGACATTTTTTTTGACAACTTTTGTTTCAAAATTTTTTTGTTTAAAAATTTTTCGTTTGAAATTTTTGTTTGAAATTTTTCGTTTCCAAATTTTTTCGTTTAAAATTTTTTGTTTAAAATTTTTTGTTTCAAAATTTTTTCGTTTGAAATTTTTTGTTTCAAAATTTTGTTTCAAAGATTTTTGTTCTAAATTTTTGTTTCAAAGTTTGGTTTGACATTTTTAAAAGTTTGTGCACTCATTAGTAAAGAACCGGAACTGTTTAGAGCAAAAACCTTTGACAACATTGTGGTGCAATAGTACACGTCAGAACCTGGGGTTGTACTTGAAATGAAAAAACACAATTCATTGAAATGGATCATTTTATTACACTCCACATACATCCATACCAGATAGTGGTTCTGGATATTGTCGATACAATGTATTTTGAACTTCTTGCACTAGTTTGTCTTTAGCATATAATTTTAATTCCAATTGAAGTCTTTTAAGATCTAATGCAATATCAATTGGTGGAAACTCAATGTCCATTTGATCACAAATAAACTGTTTATCAATACAGGTATGCACTAGCCGGAACTGTTTAGAACAAAAACATCTGGCAACGTTGTGGTGCAATAGTACACGTCAGAACATGATAATGCAACGTCATCAGTTTTGCATCATCGTTGGAGTTAGTATTCATGATAACGTCATCATGGCTACTTGTCTGCAGTTTCTAAACACACGTGATGTGATGAAATCATTTACCAAGATTACTAATTTACAACAGAATGTACCTTATAGAATCTTAGCTAGCCAAATGATCCCTACAAAGTTTGGATTAAGAATCGTAGTGAAGCTTGAAAATGATAAGAATATAATTTTACCAGCAAGATATTTACCCATGGAAGCATCAAAACAAGAAGAACTGCTGCGTTTCTTAAATACTGGATCTGTATCTTTATGTTACAAAGGATTCTTGGGTCGAAGTCATCAACTTGAATTTAGTACACAGCCGGATTCGTCAGCAAATCATGAATTCAAACGTCAGACATAGTTGTATGAATTTGGTTGGTCAGCATGACGTCAGCAACTGTGATGAAACCATGAATTCAAACGTCAGCACATGACGTCAGCAATAACTATAAACCAGCAAATACAGTGTCAGCTCATGAAATCATTTGAGCAAGTGCTTTTCAGGAGGAAAGATGTGTACTTCTAACGATAAAGAGTTCATCTTCGCAAGCTATTATCCAATAAATATATTTCAAACAAAACATGTGATGATTGGTATCAGTGCTAGAACATTTGAACCTGTGATTCGATTGGGCAAAGCAGAACAATTTGGTGTACAACTGACCTGTGAAGAATGGCAAATATTATGTTCACGAATCGACCAAATGAACGATTATTTTCATGATGAGCTAAATGTGACCATAGTCAAATCATTAGGCTCAAATCATGAAGTGGTGCTGCGTACAGTCCTCGAAGAGAAGATGGTGCTGTTACGTAAAAAGAGTACATTCCATGTCCCTCGCAATATGGTGTATCTAACACAAACTGAATGGAACAAATTCATCAGCGTATTTCAGTGTGTGAAACATGCAGTGGAAGTGTGCAACAAAACTAGTATATTCCTGAAAAAGTACTATTTTGAAAAATGTGTTATGCATATTGTACAACATGTATCTAGATATTGTGATGGTTGTCAACATCGTTCGTGGGTGCATACCTGTATTGATAAACAGTTTATTTGTGATCAAATGGACATTGAGTTTCCACCAATTGATATTGCATTAGATCTTAAAAGACTTCAATTGGAATTAAAATTATATGCTAAAGACAAACTAGTGCAAGAAGTTCAAAATACATTGTATCGACAATATCCAGAACCACTATCTGAACGATGTGGACCATCCAAATTTATAGTGGTACATATTGAAGACCTGTACGAAGATACCAAATGCTTATATTAAAACAATTTCTAAAACTGAGTGGATGAGTCAAGATACCCCTCCCAAATTTTTAAAGGGTGCATCAATGTACTCATGTCTTATGATAGGAAATGAACCTATATACATGACCATATGACCATATACGGTAATAGAACCGCATCAAACGGGATAAATTGGGCCAAAAACCAAACACGTGATACAACATATTGCTTATGTTTATATTTTGGCATTTTTTTACTCATGAAAGGGAACAAGGTGGACCACCCAAATTTATCATGATACATATTGAGGTCATGTACTATGATAGCGAATGCTTAAATTAAAAAAATTCCAAAATTTAAGGGATTGGCTATGGTACCCCTCCCGGGGTGCATCAATGTACCTATGTCTTATGATAGAAAATGGACCCCTATACATGACCATATAATCATATTAGGTAATAGGACCTCATCCAAGGGAATAAATTAGGTGAAAACGAAACACGTGGTTGTACTAAAATTTGGCAATTTCGTACCCATGAAAGGGAACGAGATGGACCACCCAAATTTATCATAATATATATTAGGGTCTTATACTATTATACCAAATGTTTAAATTGGGCAATTTCCAAAATAAAGAGGTGGGCCAAAGTACCCCTCCCGGGGTGCATCAATATACCCATGTCTTATAATAGGGAATGGACCAATATACATAACCATATAATCATATAAGGTAATAGGACCTCATCCAAGGGGATAAATTGAGCCAAAACAAACACGTGGTTGTACTAAAATTTGACAATTTTGTACCCCTAAAAGGGAACGAGGTGGACCACCCAAATTTATCATGATACATATTAGGGTCCAGTACTATAATACCAAATATATAAAATGAGCAATTTCCAAATTGAAGGGGTGGGCCAAGGTACCCCTCCCAAATTTTTAAAGGAGTGCACAAATGTACCTATGTCTTATGATAGGGAATAGACCCCTATACATATAACCATATAAGGTAATAGGATCTCATCCAAGGGGATAACTTAGGTCAAAACCAAACACGTGGTACAACGTATTGCTTACGTTTATATTTTGGCAATTTTGTACCCCTAAAAGGGAACGAGGTGGACCACCCAAATTTATCATAATACATGTTAGGGTCCGGTACTATAATACCAAATGTTTAAATTGGGCAATTTCCAAAATTTAAGGGGTGGGCCAAGGTACCCCTCCCAAATTTTTAAAGGAGTGCACAAATATACCCATATCTTATGAAAGGTAATGGACCCCTATACATGACCATATAACTATATAGGATAATAACACCTCATCAAAGGCGATAAAATCGACCAAAAACCAAACACGTGGTACTACGTATTGCTTACGTTTATATTTTTGGCAATTTTGTACCCCTAGAAGGGAACGAGGTGGACCACCCAAATTTATCATGATACATATTAGGGTCCTGTAGTATAATACCTAATGTTTAAATTGGGCAATTTCCAAAATTTAAGGGGTGGGCCAAGGTACCCTTCCCAAAAATTTAAAGGGGTGCACAAATGTACCCATGTCTTATGATAGATAATGGACCACTATACATGACCATATAACCATATAAGGTAATAGGACCTCATCCAAGGGGATAACTTATGTCGAAACCAAACACGTGGTACTACGTATTGCTTACGTTATATATTTTGGTAATTTGATACCCCTAGAAGGGAACGAAGTGGACCATCCAAATGAATCATAATACATATTAGGGTCCTGTAGTATAATACCAAATATGTAAAATGAGCAATTTCCAAAATTTAAGGGGTGGGCAAAAGTACCCCTCCCAAATTTTTAAAGGAGTGCACAAATATACCCATATCTTATGAAAGGTAATGGACCCCTATACATAACCATATAACTATATAGGATAATAACACCTCATCAAAGGGGATAAAATCGACCAAAAACCAAACACGTGGTACTACGTATTGCTTACGTTTATATTTTGGCAATTTTGTACCCCTAGAAGGGAACGAGGTGGACCACCCAAATTTATCATAATACATATTAGGGTCCTGTACTATAATACCCAATGTTGAAATTGGTCAATTTCCAAAATTTAAGGGGTGGGCCAAGGTACCCCTCCCAAATTTTTCAAGGGGTGAACCAATATACCCATGTCTTATGAAAGGGAATGGACCCCTGTATACGCCTATATAACTATATAAGGTAATAACACCTCATCAAAGGGGATAAATTAGGTCAAAAAACCCCGAAATTTGAATTTTTGGCAATTTTTTACCCATGAAAGGGAACGACATAGACCCCCAATACTGATAGAGGTACATACTATGGTCCTACCCTACCATACCAAATTTTTAGATTTGGCAATTTCCAAAATTTAAGGGGGGTGGTCCTATGTACCCCTGCCAAAATTTAGGGGGTCGGCCATTGTGCCCCTGCCAAAATTTAGAGGGGGTGGTCCTAGGTACCCCTAGGTCATTGACCCCGGGCCAAGGTCATTGACCTTTGACCTATGACGTCACAAAAATTTTTGCTGACTCGGCTCAATATAACGGGGGGACTACTACTGCGGCGATTAGAGAGGGAAAGGGGGGGCAGTTGCCCCCTCCACTTTATTGAGGTAACCCATTATATAGTTTCATTTGGAAATGTAAAGTTTTTGTATGTATTATTTGCCGTTGCGTGAGGATGTATTGGTTGTCTTCCCGTGGAGTTAAAATAGCTACAGGAATTGCGTTTTAATTGCCACGGAAACTAGCCCAAGAATTATTCTTTTGGAGCACAACAGTTCAGCATACTTTCACTTCTTCTTAGAAGGGTTTGATATATTAGTCAGCCGCTTTGAAACTAATTGAGAGAACATTTCGCCAAAAAATAAAGTCTTTCACAAATTATTTTTAATTGCACAAAAATCGACAGTTCTAAAATGGCTTTTCTTCTTTCTAATAGTAAAGAATATTGATTAAAAAGAGAGTAATAAGAAACAACTTCTACCTTTTCCATTGTTTTGCAGTATACGAGTGTACATACAATTAAATTTAATGAATTCAACATAATACTAGGTTTTAGGATTATTTTGTATAACTGGAGTGTGGAGTGATTCTAAGTATTGTTGTCTTTTGATGTGTTCCAAACCAGTGATAAATGCATCTAATGGTAATGAACATATTTCGGGAAGGTGCAAAAGCGAATATTTCTTTAAATGTCGTAGTATATGCTTGTAGTATTTACTGTCTTTCATTTTCTAAGTGTAATAACATATATTTCATTACTATGATTAATATTATCCTTTCTATTTTCTTGTTTTGCAAATTTGGTATTAAATAATCTGATCACACAATTTTCCAGAGAGAATTTTAAGATGTTCATGAGCAAGTACTAAATCTCTTCTTATACTTTCGTTGTTTAAGAGTACAAAGGGCTAGTACCTGCTTGCGTTGCTCTTGTCAATTTACTTAATAAAATATAAAATACAATATACGGTGTTTTAACCGAAAAAGATAGTATCCTATTAGTTATACAACCTTTCGTTAAGTCTTGCCCCTGTACTTTTAACGTCCAATCGCCGCCACTGCTTAAGGTATTTACCTAGGTACTAAATTATAAAGACTGTTGGGGAAAATAATGAAGATCATTAAAGAAAGAACCTATTTCCATTTCAGGACAAAAAATATTCCATGCTTATACTTCTTCCTAATGACGAAGACGGCATTGATCGACTTATAAGAGATCTACAGCATTATCAACCAGACAATTTTGTTGATAACCTGGAACTGACAGAAATGCGAGTTCTTATTCCAAGATTTAAAATAGAATATGTAAATGAACTCGGGCCTGTATTGGCACAGGTATGTATATATGTAACATAAGTAACTACATAATCTTTTGTAGAATATATATATATTCCATTTTACAGATAACAGCAGGAATTATGAATGAAAATTGACGACTTACTTGCTTAGCATTCTAACACACTTAAAACAATCATCTTAATGAAATGGACAATTAATACCTGTATTCTTTCAAATGCTGCACTCAACCCATAGCACAATTTGGTCAATGTTGTTGGTATGCAATAAGCTAAACTATGGAAATTTCACGCAATACTAACTTGGATGTGATTTTGACGATAATCAACGTTTCCCTTTTATTTTAATTTCTCATCTATATTTCTGGTGAAATACTCGATCGTCTTCCTTCAGGATTATTTTTGAGCTTAAATTTTGAAGATGTTGGCTATTCACATACTAGTATATAGCACTTTAATGAGGATAACTAAACTGTAAAAATCTATATCCCAGCACTTGAACAAACAACGAAAACACATTCACTAGCATGTAAATAGCTAAGTACCTTCACAATTTGAGCTCAACAATCATCTGAAGAAAGGCGGTCGAGTAGCTTGCTAGAAATACAGATGACAAATCAAATAAATGGGAAAAATTGACTATCATCACAGACATTCATGCTAGTATTCTGTTTAATTTTGAGGTATTTTCTGTGTGTTTAATTAGTTGTTAAAGGAATTTTATTTATTATAAGTAGATTTTCTATTTTGTTAAATGTGATTTTATTTAATGATCCTCCAAATGTTAATTTCAGAATTTTTCCCTTAATCCACAAGTTATATTAAGTTCTCTTCTAACAGTTTTACACTATAGAACAGCGGTGGCCCACGTGAACATATGATTTGTTTTCTTATTCTTTTTAAGAAAACAAGAATAAGAACACAGTGGCCATCACAAAATACCTGAATCAATACTTGAAAATATTTCGTTAACCTTTTGGTTACCTAACCTATTCTACAAAGTAAGGCCATTGGTAATAGAAAAGTATTTATAGTTCATTCAAGGAACGTTCAGTACCTCATGTAAACAAATACACGTGGTGATTGTTTCATTTTATTGGTTAAAGAGTCTTGCCGCATCCATGCGGCAGAAGAAAATAGTCCATTGTCTAGTAAGCTGTTTTTCAATGTTTTTGTTGCTTATAAGGCTCATTACCAGAAATACAATTTACTTACAGTGAAATAACAGAAACAACAATCTATTTAAGAACTAAATTGAATTAATGCAATAAAAGAGAATACGCATGCGTAGAAACTGGGTTTGGCCCACCTTATGCGCGAATCACAGTTTACAATATGGCCGCGTGCGGGGAATATATGTAAAACATTGGCTGGCTACAAGTACATGCTTCTTGAAAGAAGCGCTGACCGATGGCCAATCATCCGATGACTGGCGGAGTAATGCCATTCTACTATGTTTACATCAGGATCAGAAGGTTCATTGAATGAACTTTAGAAAAATGCAGATTTCATTAAGTTAAATTCAGATGTTCGTAGCTCAGACCCTAATTGGCCTAGACACATGAAACAACAAGCATGATACGTATAACAGAACAAAGAATCAGAAAAATGTATGGCTCACACGCATTTAAGGAACCGGGGGTAATTAAAATGGCCCACAAGTATGCTTATTTTGCTCAGGTCTTCAGTGCATTATAAATTCACAGATTAACTGCAATTATCCAACTGGAAAGAGGTGAACTGGAAATAAAATAATATACATAATTCCGCGACCTCAGGTTGTGGATCGAGGAGAATGCCTCTAGGATATAGAGGTTAGCTGCGAATACACCTAATGAATAAGCAGTTGCGAACACACAAGGAGTAGTCCTCTATCTTGGGAACATGACGTGAGGTTAACAACATCTTCCTGTGAAACAGGTACTTGTTCAGAAGCATTCACGGAAGCTTCGGACCACGACTGATAACTTGGCACGACCTCAGCATAGTAAAATGGATATTAAATTTGGACGCAAGAGGGACGAAGATGGGAAAGGCGGAAACTTTATAATGAAGAACTGAATAATTTATATTGTTTACCTAAGATTGTTAAGGTCATTAAGTCTAGAGACTCAGGTGGGCAGGTTGTGTAGCTAGAATGGAAGAAAGTAGGAACACTTTTAAATTTTTTGAACTGGAAACACAATTGGAAAAAGACCATTAGGAAGACCTAGGTGCAGATAGGAGGACAATAATAAGATGGATCTTGCAGAAATAGGAATAAAAAGTAGAAACTGGATTCAGTTGGTTAAGGACGGAAGTCAGTGGAGAGCTTTTGTTAATGCGGCACGGAACCTCCAAGTTCCATAAGCCTTATTTAATTAATGTACTTGCTTATTACTAATTTTCTACGACTAAGTTTACTTCCAATACAAAATACGTTATAAGTCGCCAGCAAAATTGAGTACCCACGCTCTGCTTTCTCCCCCGCTTTTAGTTTAAAACTAATCGACCAATTTTAAATTATTAACACTTTATAGTGAAACTTTTGTATGACGAACCTATATTCAGTGATATTTCTTCAGTAAACTTTACAGCAGTGCAATTTCACTTGTTAATGATTATCTCATGTTTTTCTTCTTTTACGAAACTGTGACCTTACATGACATAAACAATCACTGTTCCATATTGTTTTACATTCTACTGTAGTTTCAACATTATATTCATGACAAATTTTCAAAAATAATTGAATTATTGTATGTTTTTCTTCCTTTTATTTATTTTTCAGTTGGGCATACGAGAAGTGTTTACAAATAATGCTAATCTAACTGGAATCACCGCTAATCCATATCTGAAGATTTCAAACATTTTGCATAAGGCTAAAATTGAGGTTAACGAAGAAGGCAGTGTTGCTGGTGCAGCAACAGGTAATTAAGTTTTATTGCTATTAAATTTTGAAAATAAATAGATATTATTACGTTTATAACTGACTATAATTATGCAATCTTTAACTAAACAAGACAGACAAAAAAAATCTTAGGATTATGTGCTTAAGTGTCAATACATCAGTTTTAACAATCAACTTTTGACATTTCTTACTGGTATACGTAAATTAGTTCTAATTCAAAATGTAGAACAGTAGCAATGCTTGACTTTCCCTCTTTTAATGCATGATGTAATCTCAAGGTTTAATTTAGCATTTCATCTGTCTTTTGTTTCACGTTACATGTCTGAATCTTTCATAACTATTTATTACGATGCAGCCTCTTATGATGTCCACATAAAAAAGAAATATGTTGAGGTACAGTCCAGATGACCTTAGCTGGGTTCAACATTTTTGCATGTACACAGTAACAGAGACACCTTCCTTGAATTCTCGATCGAGTGTGCGTATTCACTCGTTGACTTTCGTATCTCGTTCATAAAAATTGGTGTTGAATAACTGCAATATTTACAGTCTGTCTTATGACAACTAAATCAGTATATAATACTACATACTACACAAGTACTCATAATCATCACGAAATTAGTAGAAGGCCAAGAAGAAAGACATGGAAATATTGTTTTAAACAAAACTAGACGATACTGTTTATGTTGCACATCCCAGAACAAACAATCAATATGATGAATTGACTGAGACGGAAATTATCCCTCGCCTTTACGTATCACTTCAGAACATGTTTTGCCCCAAATGCGCATCATGCTTTTACATGTTGACATGAATCATTGTGTTACACTCCATTTTTGTCACACACACACACACACACAAAAAATAAATAAATAAAATAAAATAAAATAAATAAATAAATAAAAATAAAATAAAAAAAATAAAGTATGACTGTGAGTGACAATCTTTCTGCTGCTGATATTGACAGCAGTTCAGGAGAACATTTCTAAATCACTGTTCGATTTGGGTGTAGGTTATCGAAGTGTACTACAGCGCCTTCGTAGCAGGAAAGACAGTTTTTAGATTTTTTCTCCAAATCTAAATATAATAGTTTTCGAAAGAAATCTCACACTTATAGTTATGTATTCAATCTTGGTTGTCTTAAAAGAAAATGCATTATACACATGACAATACTTTTCGTGTAACTGAAAAAAAAAAAAAAAAAAGATCTAAATAAAACTTGTTTAGTAAGTGCGTTTGAAAAATGGTTTGCTTATGAAATAAGGTAGTTTCATTGATATTGTGAAACCATGGTCTGTAAGTTTTCAAATAATATGCAAGTCATTATGAGAAGCAAGTGTAAAAATAGAAGCTAAGGTAGTTTATTATAACCGTTCGGATACTAAGAATAAAATTAACTAAAAGCAATTTGAGTCAAAGAAGTGAAATGTTTCAAGAAAAGATACACATATGTTTATTTAAAGATAAACGTAATTTCACGCAAATTTGTGTAATTTGTAAATAAATAATTGCTGTGCTTACTGCGTCTAAACTGTACTAGATTGTTTCAGCAAAACTGTCGCCTTTAATAGTAAATCAGGGGAAAACTCGCATGTAATTCTTGTCTCTTCTAAGAATATCATCTTCATTTATTGTCTGAGTCCAATTATACACTGAAGATGTTAAAATTCTTACCAATATAAAGCCCTTGATACCCAAACAGCTCTTCTTTATAACGATTTTTTCCCCTCTGGTCTTTCCTACTGTAAACACTTTGTACTACACTCTTTGTAACGACGAGTGTAATGTAGATTTCTTTACTGTGACCTTTCATGTTGCATTCGTGTCTTCCTATAAAAGTGTAAAATGAAAAATTCTACATTATATTTGTTATTACAACAGAATTATCGCGAAGTATTTAAATAAATAAATAAATAAATAAAAAAGGTGGGGGAATCGTAGAGTTATTCGAGTGCAAGGGTTTTAACAAGAGTTTTAACCTCGTCACTGTTCAGCAAACGCAGTAAGTGCTAGAGAACATTCTGAGAGAAGACAAGAATTATATGAGTCTAAGCTATCGATGAAGGCACCAGTGTTTGTCGAAACGGTATAATACAATATTAAATGTATTTACTTAACTGCTTCCCGGCTTACATCCGAGGGAAATTGTCCTCCATTTGGACTTGACACCGGGACTAATTGGCCACAAATAGGATGAGTCGGCCGACTCACGAAGTACTCCTGATAAAAATACGTTGCACTGATCTTTACATACTGGTAATATAACCGTCAAGAGTCATTTCAGGACATACAGATAAACAGTTGCACAAGTGAAACCATTATATATAAAGCAGGAAACTCCCGCCTTAGCCATTGAGAAAATTCCGTTATTGCTTGGTATGTAAAATTTTACGGTAAATGTATCATAATCAATAGTTAAAAGAGGGATTAAACTACAAATTTAGTATGTAGATAAAGTTAATAAAATTAAAACTGAAAGTCCAATCCAAGTTAATGTTGGAAGCTACGTAGCAGTCGATAAATTTTGCCAATTTCTATCACTATATTTAAGCAACCTTGGTTTCTTTATAAAACAACAGGCATTCAGGCAAGCCGAAATATGAGTTTTGGTATCGTTTCGTATGTTTAGGCTTAACATCCTTATGTGATACAGGGGTTATCAAGAAGACTTTCGTTTAAAATGACACCCGAACCGCTACATTGTTTACACTTGAAAGAAGTGCTGTGGTTCGACTGAGAATTGAAAATGGGATGTCTTGATTAAAAGATGAAAAGGAGATAAAACTAATGCAGATGGTTTGATATCTGGAAACGTCACCATAAAGTTCACACGATTTAAAGCATTTTTCTTTCCTTTTTTTAAAAAAATTTAAACGTTTTATTTAAAAAAAAAAAAAAAAAAAAAGCTGGTTTAAACCACCTTGGTTTAAACCAGCCAACACTGTTTACAAGTAATCCATTTGCTTATCTACTGATAAAAAAGTTCATATTATATGAAACTTAATTTTGAAAATTATTTCATAGCCAACACCAGAAAGAGTCTACACATAAACTCACTTGTTTTTCTGCCAATAACTTCCGAACGAATTGATTCCTATTATGAAAATTTTTGAGGAAACATGCAATGTTTTGTACATGGAACTGCCTGTAAAAGCCTGTCAGATTTTGACAGACATACAGGCGCCTGTTTCGGCGAAAACACATGTAAAGAAAATATTACAGGCACATTGTCTTCAGGTGATATGCATGCCGAAAAAGTATTAAACTTCTGTTGGGAATTTTGCACGGAAACACGCGTTGTACAGAGCCTGTACATTAAAATTAGAACATGCAATGTACACGTAGTCACTCACATGCAAGTAAATGGAGGAAACATGTGCATGTAAAGTACCTTGAATGGATTGTTGATAACATTCGCAATACAGTAAGAATGAAAAGTACAAGAAAGGTGGCTGTTTATCAACATGTAATATACATGTGTGACATTCGCATTACATGTAAATACCATGTATTAGCGTATAGCATGGAAAAGCATGATGTAGAATATGTTATTTTACATTTATCATTTTCGTGTACATGCGAAGTGTGTAACTCCCCTACGTGCAGTGTACAGGTGAACAGGAACATGCAATGATCATGACTGCCAGTAAATGGATTAAACAGATACGTGTAGTGAACAAAGTGGATTGGAGCTAAACATTCACGTTATAAGCATAGGAGACATGCAATATTCAGGCACAAGTCTCCAATTCGACATTCTTCGATATGCAAGGACCTGACACATGTATAATACATGGGATTACAACTGAATACATTGCCTGTATTATTTCCGTGTGCATGCGAAATGTGAACTCACCTATATGCAATGTACAGGCAATGTGCAGGTAAACGGAAAAATGCAATGATCATGATTGCCAATAAATGGGTTAAACAGGTGCATGCAATGAACAAGGTTGATTGTAGTGAATCATTAATGTTACAGGTGCAGGAAACATAATATTCAGGCACCAAGTCTCCAGTTTATCATGCACATATGCAAGGTCCTGACACATGTATAGTACTTAATGCGATGTACTTTTACATGTATATTCCCTAACATGCCCACTAATTCGCTAACACCTATATTTCACATGTATTTAACATGTGAATTACATTTTTATCAAATGAAAAGCAGCTGTCGTCAGATCCTCATGAGGTAACGTATATGTCAACTACATGGAATATGCCGATTACGTACATGTCTTTCCATTCGCTACATCATGTTTACACGGATTTTTCACGTTGCAAGGTTGCAACCCTATCAACATGAAAACTACCTGTTTCCGTGAAATGAACATGCAATGATCGTGAAAAGAATCGATATTCTGTCTCATGCGTTTAAAAGTGTTCCATTTTCAGGCCCCTGTAAAAATATGCATGTTTCACAGGCGCCTGTAAACTACTTGCATTTTCTGTCTGGGTCATTGAAATACAGTGTTTAGTACTGTACAATAAATTACGTCCTCTCTACATCTATAAATGAAGATATGAACAGAAGATGACGCAGACAATTCACAGCAGACCGCACCACTGTGTACGAGGAACACTGTAGTGCCGACCACTATCCCTCTAAAGTCCTGACCTCGCGCCCAAGACTTTCACCTGTTCCTCATCTGAAGCGACTTCTGACCGGACAACATTTCCACAACGCAGCTGAGTAGCAGACGGTTGTGACAGTTCTTGGTGGGAGAATTCTTTGACACAGACACACAAAAGTTGCTGTCACGTTACGACAAATGGCTCAACAAGGATGCTAAAAAGTTTGTAATATATCACTAACTTTACAGTAATGAAAATAATTTTCTTCTGATGTTCGTCTTTCATTTTACAGCTCATCGGAACTTGCTTTCTGGATGAGCCTCGTATGATGATTCGAACATTATCAACTAGAACGAAGCCAAATTCAGTACCCAGTAGAATGTTTCTCTCATAACTGGAATAGCCCGCGCATGATCCTCATGGAATTTAACTATATGCTGAATGCTTAAAATACTGAAGGAAAGGACAATACATCAATATATTGGTCCACAAGTCCAGGTTTGATTCCCGATGGAAGAGCATTGAAATTTGAACGCACTAAGGAGGTTAGAATTCCACCTTAAACTAGGTCTACGTTTCATATTTCTTCAGTGCTGAAAAAGGACCCTAAACTCAATAAACAAACAAATTGTTTTTTTTTTTTTTTTTTTTTTTTTTATTCATTATCTTTATTTCGTTGATTGATCGGTTGCTTTGAACTTTAATGTCTATTTTCGGCAACAAGGCCTTTCGAGATGTGGACCTACAGCCTAACACGTTATTAGAAAATTGTAAATTCCCACTAGGAATTGAAGCTGGGTTTCCCGTATCGAAAGCAAATATGCTAATCGTGCAGCCACAGGAGAGCTTCCTTCTTTATTCGATTGACACCTAGCTTCTGAGGGGGAATTACATTGAGGAACGTGGTTTGTATTCAAACAAAGCAGCAATAACCCTCGAGTACACCAAAGTTAAATAAAGTTGTCTACTGTGAAAGTTTACACACTTTATTTCTGCGCGAGTATACAGCAGGTATAACAGCATGTTTACTGAAATCCCAAAATGAAATTTCGTGACCTTTTCTTTACCAAACAATAAAATTTCGCAACATTTTTATGGGCGATTTTGGGTGTGAATTAGGCCGAACTTTCATGCATGCGATAGAAGCGTGCTTTGCTTGCGATTTGGTAGCGTCTAAAGCCGATCACAGACGTTTTTGGTAGTGAATTTTGACGTTTTATAGAACAAACTTTTCCAGTCTGTACTTTTATTTGAACAAATAAAAAGAATCGTGACCCAAAAGCTAAATTTCGTTGACTTTTTCTTGACTTATGACCGTTTTCTGATTTCGTGACGTTTTCGCGACTTTCGTGACTGATAGATACCCTGTATAAAGGAAAGTCGAACTCCACATTATGATCAGCCGCCTTTAGTCATAGCTTTAAAAAAAAAAAAAAAAAATATCACTGAAACACTCACAGATATGATATTCATTTTCTTTTTTTATGCTCATACTTCTTGTAACTGGGAACAATAAGGGCATGGGAGGGCATAATTTTTATTAACACTATAATTCTTTTACTTTACAGCCTTTACAATTTTTCTTGAGGTCAAAAATTGAGAGACGTACAGAAGACAATATCTTATCCAGATAGCATTACTCATATTTTTCGTATACGTGACTGAAACGGAAAATGATATTTTTTTTCTTTTATCAAATTATTCGACAGCCAATTTAAATTTTCTGTATATTATAACTTCCTAGATCAATTTTTGTTTTATTATTATTATTTTATATTTCAGGTGTACAAGTAGTCCCGCTGATAGGATCTGTTTCTCAAGCCTTAAACGCCAATCATCCATTTATATTTTTCATGCGAGACTTAGAAACAGGACACTATATTTTTATGGGAAAAGTAACAGATCCAGAAGCGGCTCCAGTAAATGCAACAGCGTCAGATATGAAACTTGAAGAGATCATCCAAGAAGTGTTTCCACAACCAGGATCTTCTCTTGCATCAAACACACCTAATAACACTCAGGGCTTCGGATTTCACAATCAACACACTCTTCCTCAACGTCCTTATAGACCCGAATACGGAAATTACACGGAGAAATACCACAGTGATTCAAGTCCAATTTCATTTTCCGTTCCCAATGCACGTAATGGAAATATCAACCCTTCGTATCTACCCCACCACTCAACGCGTCAGAGACATTCTTAACAATGTAACTTACACTTTAAGTGTTTTTGTTCTCTTTTTAATTACTTGAGCAAGTATTAAAACTTGAAATGATATACCGGTACATTCACCGGGGGTTTGGTCACTATGTAATTATTTAAGGTAATAAGAATTCGTTTACATAAGTTTAAGTATCACTATTAAAAATAATTATTCACTCATGTAAAACTTTATTGTAAAACTTTAAGAACAGTTTATACCCTGATCCTCAACTTGATATGTGCAAAATCTATTATAGAATAATAGTGCCATGCAATGGTATGTATTTAATGATTATTTCAAGTCTCTGCATTCCTAACACTGCGTCACATTTTATTTGTATTGTTTATTTCAAAGCATAAGCATGTTCTTACGTAACAAATGTACAATGTTGTAAGTTTCAGTACAGGATTCGTTGTTTTTAAACTAAAGCATCTACTTTAGCCTTTAGCTTAATAGGTTCGTTAAGCAATGTCCCAGTTTCTTTATCACTGTACATTTTTTTGATTAAAATCATGTAATTTTATAAAGTATTGAGTGTTCGAAATATGACTACTTTCAAATGCAGGAGATATGTGATGTACAAATGAACAGTATTAAATACAAAATAAAAGAATTCTTAAAGAGTTAACGTGAGTTTATTTATTTATTTATATTAATTTTGAATATTTCACAAAGTAAATAAAGAGAAAGAAATAACATTAACTTACCCTGTTAATAGCACATACCGTCAAAAAATTAGATGTAAGTTTTTTTGGCTTTTTTCGAGAAATTTTTCAAACTATCTGACGTTTAAAAAATATTCATTCAGTTTTGTTTTTTAAATAAAGAAAATTAGTCTATCTGCTTAAAGAAGTACAAAGTAAACACGGAAAACAATATTTTCTTCTATTGAAAAATTTAAAATATATTGTAGATTAACTTTCCTATATCCACTCTACGTCAAATTTGGGCAAAACTCCAAACGTAAGTACAAAATTACATGCTGTGATGAAAATAGACTTCACTTCTTATACAGCTATTATGATTTCATCAATTTTCCTGTATTTTTTTTAAACTCCTGAGATCATGAGAGTATGAAAGTTTATTTTTATTTATTGTTTATTTCATCAACTAATGTCCAACAACAACAACAAATAAATATATATATATATATATATATATATTTGTTGTTGTTGTTGGATATTAGTTGGATAAAATATAGATCTCAAACGCATTTCTCTTCCACCGATTAACCTAACCAAAGTAGCTTTAAAACAAACAAACAAACAAAAATTAATTTTGCTGTAAGCATACTAAATGTCTATACAAAAACTGACTCCTATACAATAACATTTAGAATAATACGCACATTGGTCTGCGTTGTTCCGACATATGTAATAGACTATTAGGCCCTGGATATTAAGAAGGAGCTGCGATGGCTCAGTGGTTGAGCGTTCACCTCTGGTGCTTGGGGTCCCGGGTTCGATCCCAGCCTCCGCCAAGTAAACTTTGTGGTGGACAAACACCGTGTGCGTGGGTTTTCTCGGGGTTCTCCCGTTCCTCCCACTTTCTTCATTCCACCATTTCATTCATTACTCATCATCACCGTCTCCTTTAGCCTAACCGGCATAACCGTGGGACGTAAAACTCAAAAATTTCATTTCATTTCATTTTTGGATATTAAGAAAGACGAACATTTGAAATTGTAGTGAGACTCTAAAACTAACACGAAATCTCCAACGAGTTGCTGGTGATTTACTAATCAGCTCTTGAACGTCAATTCACGCTGAAGCTCACCATCCTAATACGAAACTGTACTCCTCAACTGAATTATTTCTAAAAATGTTCAAATACATATACAGGGTGAACCATTCAGTTTGATACGTCCTTGTAATTTTTAAATTAACGGACAAAGACACAATGGCTTATTTACTTCATTTTAACTCACATTCAAACGTACTGACTATGTTTATCGTTATCGCCAGAACTCTGACGATAAACACAGTTAGTGCGTTTGAAAGTTAAGTTAAAATAATATAAATGAAACACAGATGGAGTACAAAAAATGAGTTTGTTTAATTAAGCATTATAGCTGTTTCATCCTGCATGCTGAGAGGTCAATGCCTCGCTAGATCTCATCCTTCATGATTACGGTGTAAAACAAGGAAGTAAATCAAAAATTACAAAACAATGTATTTTATCTCTAGCCTAGGATGATTATGAAAAACGAAGAAACTTTTTACGCCAGAACGGAAATATAATGTTAGAAGATGAAGCATCTATTTGGAAGACAACCTACTTTAAAAGAGAGACAATAAGGGAAAGAAAAGTATACAAGCAATGTTGACGTGTTTTGTCAGTCTCAAATTTTATTTGGTATTACGTAGACAGTATAACCGAATTGTCTTCATTCTAGAGATATTAAACTCGTAATTTAAGAGTTTAAGTTACATAATTTTACATTGAAAATTACACTAGTTTTGTACATTTCAAGTAATTTAATACACAGTTTTTAAGTTCTAACAAGGCTTACTAATTGCCGTATTTAACCAATTGTAGATTTATCTTTTTTTCTTTCTTTCTTTGTCGGTTCAAAAAAATGCCCCTTGGCTTAGAATTGGTACCATTAACACGGCCGGTGAAGCAATGAACATCCTATATCGAATGTATGGGAGAAAAAATCCGAAAAATGTCGTCAGAAGCCGCCACAAGTAAGTTGCTGCCTTCGTGTACACTCAATGTTGCTAAGTCAATGGATCGGGACAGGACGTTTGGGCGCCGCCATTTGGGCGCGGACGTTTTGGCGCTGCCGTTTGGGCGCCGGACGTTTGGGCGCAAAGCCGTTTAGGCGCCAGACGTTTGGGCGCGAGGTACATAGTAGAAATCACAATTTGCGACATATAAAGTAAGCTAGGCACTGAAAACTAAGCGCCAATCAAGATATATACATTTCCTACACTTCTATCTTTATCTCACCTCATTTATCTGTATATTTTCTATCTCTATCTTATTTATTCATCTAAATTAAATAGTTTAATGCGTTTGTGGCATTTGTTGCCTAACCTCGTCATGGATTGATTTTTCGCTTGTTCACGATTCTTGTACTTCTGATCTAATTTTTGTATTATATAAGAAAGCTAGGAAATAAAGGAATCAGACGAACTGTTAATTTTCTTAATGTTAATTAAAACATATTGATTTAATTTTTGTATTTTTTTAAAGAAAGTTAATAATTACATATTTATGAATATTAAAATTTGTTTTCTTTCGTATTACGTTTGCCAAACTCTTCTCTTCCTTAAATCCAATAAAGAACTACCAATAAAAGATTGCAGCGTAGTCGCTAACACTCTCGCCTTCGGTGCGATCGGTTCCGGGTTCGATTCCCGGTGGGGGCACTCGGTCGAAAAAGTGTAACACGCTCTTTCAGGCCAGCCACCCTGAATGAGGTTTTCCTGGGTTTTCTTCATTCACATCAGGCAAATGCCGGGGTGGTACCTAATTTATAGGTCCAGGCAGCTTCCTTCCTTCCCCAATCCTTTCTTCCTTCCCTTTCCCCGGATAGTGTGCTCCCTCAAACGTGACGGGCTAAATGGCCTTAGATGCCGAGAGCCCAGAAATCTAAAAATCCTATATTCTAATCGAGTTGAGGGAAAGAAATTTTGCATACATGGTGTCTAAGACATATTTTGCATACAGGATGTCTAACACATTGAGTTTAGGAACTGTAGTATGCCGTATTTCTGGTATCACTTTTTTTATTAACATTCCAATATAAAAATCAAAACTTAACACACATTTTTTTCGTCCCATTGTAAGCATTTAATCTACATTAAAGAAAGTGGCGAAAGAAAAAAAAAACAACGATTTCAAAGTGAAAAATAATAGTTAAGTGTACATATATTGGTCATTTAGCCACTAGAAATGTGTTTGACATTCACACTTATTGCGTAACTACAGCAGAAGGCCTGCTTTAAGTTTTTTAATGGAATAGGCTCACTATGTATGTAATGCAGTCAATCATATGTAGTCTGGTCGACTTACATTTGGCTTGAAAAGTTATCAAATAAAAAGCACACTTAACTTTCGTTGAAACTTAAATTTACAAAATTTAATTGTTAATTCAGTTTTTATAATTTTGAAATTCCAGTATTTCTAGTATGTAAAACAAAATCCAGTATAATTCAAGGACTTCCACTACAGTAGACACCTTGTGATATCTTGATTCGAACTTAGTACTCAGCGCCTAACATAACGACTTTTTAACTCGCGCCCAAACGTCTGGCGCCCAAATGGCTTCGCGCCCAAACGTCCAGTGCCCAAACGGCGGGGCCCAAACGTCCGCGCCCAAACGTCACGTACGCCAATGGATTGTCTTCTAACTGTAGTAGATTTTAGTTTTTTTCAAGAAAGAAATACAGGTTTTAAATTGCTCATGTTTGGATTTAATAGATATTTTAAGTGTTCACAGAAAAAAATATTAATTTAGAAGAAATCATTAGCATTTAGCATTTACCTTTTACGCTTTGCATGCTTCATTAACAATACCCTGCATTGGTGAACAGGAAGCGTTTTTAGGGAGGCATTGTGGCTCAGTGATAGAACTCTCACCTCTGCTGCTAGGGGGTCTTGGGTTCAATCGCAGGTTATAAGAGTTTTTGGTGGACAACATTGAGTCCGTCACACTCGATCACTCAATCTCACTTACCACCCATTCCTTTAGCCTACAGCGCATAGCCATGTATCAATCAAGACAACTCGAAACCTCATACAAGTACAACCAGAAAAAAAGTCCACGAATTTTAGGGAGGTAACCCGATTGTACACCCAGCATACAGTCTGGACCTTGCACCTATGATTATTACTTGTTCACATTCATGGTGTACTTCCTACACTCGAGGTGGAGAACAACCACGAAGCAGCATTGCAGGAGTTCTTCGCTTTGAAGAACAAGAATTTGAATAGGTGTGGAATCGAATCATTACTTCAAAAGGTGCAACACGACGACCTTTAGTTTGAATAGTACCAACTTTCGTTGCAACTTGAAACATAAAACAATAAGTGACCGAAATTGCAATATTTTGTGTTATTATATTATTATTGCATATTATTATTGTATATTATTACTGCATATCAAGTCGAAGTGATAATTTTCAGCCGGGATATCTTTTGGTTGGAAACGCTATGCAAAAGATTGTCATTACAAATTTATAACACTGTTTATCCACAATCAACTGATTCTTCAAAAGACTACAAGAATATTTTAGAAGTTTGGAGATATTAATATATTAAAGCCACACAGACACACTGACAGGTCGCATAGAAAATAACAAAGAAAATAAAAAGACCTTACCTTCCAAAGTGATAGCAGAGACTTGGTCCGCTTCTGAAAGACTATCATCACCATACATACACCATTCTTCAACAACAGGTGTCGAGTGCTCTTGGTCGGTTTCGCGTATCTTCTCTGCAAGAAGTAACCCATAGATGCGTTGTCGGATGGGTCTGAATACAAGCGCAGCAGGAGGTATACTTGTACGAAAGTCCTCAAGACTTGTACTAGATTCAAAAGGTGCCCCTTTCATTATTGTAAAAATGTATGGCACGTTATCACAGCTAACGTGTTTCTGTTGGGCCTTATCAGAAATAAGTTCCCAATGGTCAGGTCCATCCGGGCCCATTTTAAATCTTCCAGTGCTGCGGAAGTCTCGATCTGCCGCGTCGTCCAGAAAATAACTTCTTACGCTAGTTTCAAGGCACTGGGCTTTCCTTTCGTCGTTAAACACGGTTCGCGCAATTGTAGGAAGAGCACCATATACTGCCACACCCGCTGGTTGTTTCTTAATATATTCGGCAACGCGATGAATAACATTATTGATTACCAGCCTATTGTCATGTTGGTTCCTGATTTTGCCCCGCTGACAAAGTTTCTTGTGAAAGGTCACAAGTTCATTGGCTGGCACTATATCATTCCCCAAAAGGGAAGCTAACAAGGGCAACTGGGAAGTCTGTAAGCCAAGGGTCCTTGCAAGAGCGAACCGATTATAATTCAGTGTTTGCATAGTTTCTAATTTCAGGTTATTTATAGACAAATAATATTGTGCACAATCAAATATAACATAATCTGAATCTTGACCTAAAATGGCAAAGCAATTGTGAACTTTCGCGTATTCCGCGATTTCCTCATCACACTCACGCAGTGAAGTATATACTTCACACCCACATACAAACTTAAACACATATCTTGCAATAAGACCAGCTCCTGGTGGTAACTGGAACAATTTCGGGTCTATAGAAGTCACCTTTTGTCTTTTCATTATATCGAACACTGTATACACATCCTTCAAGTTGTGCAAACGTCTCTGAACCCACACTGGTCTTTTACGACTTTCAGTAGCCCCGTCAAAAAAGAAAACAAGTTTTACACCAATCTGTTCAAATGCTTTCACAAAGGCTTCTATTCGCTCCACATATTCTTTCCATTGGCCACCAAAGAGCCAGTTCAAATCCTTGTACAGATATCGTAAGCAAGATGATCCATCAACTACTATAACAACTTCTCTTCCAGTCTCTCTTTTGTAACTGTTAACCAGATCTCGGATACTAACAGTGTGACATGCCTGTGGACAATGGTTTTCCAAATAATATTGAAGACCTTTTACACCCATGATTTTGGCTTTCGTACAATGGTCATGAAGAACTGGAAAACAAAGATAAGGGAAGTTTAGTAAAGTAACAAATTTACAACTAAGGTAAAACATTGTATTTACAGTCCCGTTAAGGCCAATTATATTTGCTTTTCGAGTCTATAAAAGGAAAAAACATAATAAATACGGGATGCAATAGGTAATCAGGATATCTATATCTATAAAATTGAAAATCACTATGTTTGTGACTCTAAATCTCCTGAACCGCCCGACCGATCTCGATCAAATTTGTAACATGGCTATGGTACGAGGCTGGGCTGGTTTTAGGCTGTTTACTATGATAGTAGAACTGAGGGGGGGGGGGGGGAAGTACAAAAAATAAATAAAACTTCGTAAGTCCTGAACCACTCGACCGATCTTGATCAAATTTTCAACATAGATGAGGTTCAGGCCTGGGATCATTTTTATGATTTAAATTTGACGGAACAACGTAGGGGAGGAGAAGGAGGGGGAGATATATAAAAATCAACTTATATAAGACTGAAAGTGGCTATTTTGGTAACTTAATAACTCTTGAACTATCCAACCGATCTCAATTAAATTTTCAAGATACATGAGGTTCGGATCTGGAAACATTTTTGTAATTTCATTTTAACGGTAGATCCTAGCGGAGGGGGACGTATAAATAGAAACTAATACAATCTAATAACTTTTGAACCACCTAACCAATCTCGATCAAATTTTCAACATATATGAGGGTGGGTCCTTGGGTGTTTTTATGGTTTCACTTTGACGAATCAACCTAGGGGGGAGGTATATGTAAAAAAAAAATAATAAATAAATAAATAAATGAAGATAACTGCCTTTGTGACTTTATCACTCTGGAACCACCCGACAGATCTCAATCACATTTTTAACATACATGAGTTTAGGAGCAGAAATTACTTTAGGCTATTCACTTTGACGATGCAACGCAGGGGAGGGGGAGAGAAATTTAAAAATGATCAAAAATGACCCATATTAGTGTTGAATCTATAGTTTTCGGGGCCGATGAGAGAAACAGTGACACTTCTGATTCTGTTTCAATCCAAGTTCAGCCCTGATAGTTGGGGGGAGGGTACAACGTAGGGGAGGAGGATAAACATTTAAAAATGATCGACAATGACTAATATTGGTGTCGAATCTATAGTTTTAGGAGTGGCTGACATTAACAGTGACGATTCTGATGCCGTGTGCCGCAGTAAGGAGGAGGGGAGCTATATAAACCGTATGGGAGGGGGAGGGGAGATAAATTTAAAAATGATGATATACCGCCTCTGGATTTTCTGCAATGAAGGCATACCGCCTCTGGTTTTTCAGTGATCAAGACATACCGTCACTGGAAAGTAGATGATAAATACCTTTAATAAACCCATTTTTATACACAGTAATTGACGAATAGCTTTTCACGTAAAAAGATTTTATTTCTTATGTAGAAATAATTTATAAGTTGACAACCCGACATTTTTGTTATCTTTTTCCTATCTTTGCATTTAAAATTAGGTGTCTTCAAAGTTCATCTAGTTTATATTTTGATGTCCCGTACTGAATTGGTCTTTCTTATGCATGTGTGTCTTTTAGTCTTAATGCATATAAATGTCGTGTTTTGAGCATAGGCGGATTTAGGGGTTGTCTGTTGTAGGGGTGGATCTTTTGGGGATTTCGAATATTCCTCAGTCGAATCGGGGTCGGGACTTTTCCCGCAGGAAATTGCTAAGATAAAAACTCGATTTTTGAACATTTTCGTGCATAATTCTCTTTAATACAACATAAAGGGATATTTTTTCAGAAAGTTACTGACTGGAGATCAAAGTCTCTCCATGCCCCCTCCCCCTTTCCCGTAACTACAGAGAAGCTCTTCAATGGTCTTCAGTCATTATGTAAATAGAAATGCAATCTTTTAGACAACATACCCTCATTGTATTTTAATATTCAGATAGCCGGTATGTCGAGTCAAAATCGTAATAAAACATACCGCCTCTGCTTTTTTCCCAATTCGAATATTCCACATAATACAAGAAACCTGAAACCTCCTACTTTATCAGTTGAAAAGGAATATGATTTAAACGCATTCTTAAAAAAAAAAAAAAAAGTATAGAAATGATGCAAATGATTTAAAAACACAAAATCGGTTTAAACCATAAAAATTTTCACTTTTTTAAAAAAAATCAGATTTTTTGAACGTTTCCGATTAAAATGAACTACACTGACTATCACCAATGTGTCCTTAATAAATCTTAGCATAATATACGGGATGTAAGTTCTCAATAGTTCATATTGGCTTAGTTTGTATTGGCCACAAACATTTCATACGTGATATCAGAATAGATTTAACGGTTTACCTTTGCACTGTTTGCATTTATTGCATCATATAGTTTTTTTTTTTTTTTTTTTTTTTTTTTTTTTTTTTTTTTAGCGCAATTCCCATTTTTTTTAAACCACTGATAATAGGCTGAACACTTACGTCGAAGCGATTAGGTAAAAAGTTTTCCACCAGGATTCAATAGAATTGCAAGTGCAATATTTTATTTCAGATACGTTTTGTATTTGCATCTTCTCTTAATAAATTCAAAAGTACAATAATATAATACGTACAGTACTTTAACAATTTTGCAATTTAATATTTGGATGTGTTTGAAGAAATCCAAATCATTCAATGTACTATCGCTGCAATTTGTTTTGGATCACTCTATCACACTTACCATTGGGATACTTGAAGAAATTAAAAGTAGGCAGTTAAGTTGTAAAGCTTCAAAGTTCAAAATAAGATATATATATATATATATACAGTTTAACAGTAGGGATGTACAAATATATCGGTATCGGTGATATCGGCCACTTTTGGAAGTATCGGTATCGGCAAATGGACACTGATATTTACCGATACATTTTTCGAACTATTTTCAATTCTACAATCGATTTCTTTATACATGTGTACGCCTTTGATTTGCACTACTCGTATTCAACTGATATTTTTAGTCCTTCGACGTCAAAATAGTGGTGAAGTAAAGCCAAAAGTCCTCAGTCAGGATCATGGGCGCCCGAAGAAATTTTCTAGGGGAGGCATTCCTGGTTCCTATATTACGTCTGGTATTTAATATACGTAATCCCTCCCCTTCGGGCGCCAATGTAAGGATAGCCGACCCGTAATTTGAATCCCAAACGAGACGGAGATTTCAATTCAGAAGAAAGTGCTACGGAAGAAAGCAACAAGATGCTCACTTTGTCATTATTTTCTACTACTTACTGGTTAAAAACAAGTTAATAAATAGTTCTATCGTTTTCGACTTCGCTTAAATAACCCTCTTATTTTTTATGGTATACTCAGCAACACCTGGTTCAGCACGCATAATTTTGTAAACAACAAAAATTTGTAACGATAGTATCCGTTTGCATTATATGTATGTAATAGAGACTAGTCAATACAATGTAACTATCAAAGTACATTATCACTCTAAATATCAATCACTGACTCTTAGAATTAAGTTTACACTATAAAGGTAACCAAGAAAGTTCTGTCGCTTTTTGCGGAGGTCTGTGTTCAATTGGCCCTCACAGAGTGAATTGAATGCGAATGGAGATAAGGCGAAGGTCAGTTGTTCGTATGGGTATATCCAACATACTACCTGGTTGTGGCCGTTCACTTACATGTGAACTTTCATAAAGACAGAGCGAACATGGGACCTCCACAGAGCGTCATAACGGCGTGTATGCTGTATGCGTTCAACACTGGGGTCAGACGCCGCTGCAGCAGGCCGAAGATATGCCAGGCCTTTGCTGAGGGTGTCGTCACTACGCGGACAATAACAAGTTTAAGGACGGTGACGAAGCACTTGAAGACGCACTACGTGCCGGAAGACAAACACATGTAGAAAATGAAGATCTTTCGGCAGCAATTGAGGGGAACAGTGGCCAGACATGTGAGGAACTGGGACTACAAATCAGTGTGAGTGGAGAAACCATTAGGCAGCGTCTCAACAACTTGGGAAGCACTTCAAGTTGAGTCGATGGATCCCACATGATTTGACGTCGGGTCAGAAGGCAACGCGATCAGACACCTGTGTTTCTTTGCTGTTTCGTCTGAGGAAGGAGCCATTTGTAGACAGGGTGTTGACATGTGATGAGAAGTGGGTCCAGTACGAAGCTCCACGGCACCGTCATCATTGGTTTAACATCCCATGAACCGATTCCAAAACAGCCGAACCAGTACTGCACCAGAAGAATGTCCTCCTGTGTGTTTTGGTGGGCTGCTCGCGGCATCGTGCAACGGGAACTGCTACCAGCTGGTCAGAGCATCAATTCAACTGTGTACTGTCAACAGTTGAGCCGTGTTCAAGAAAACCTCAAGAACTCTGGAGCCAGCACTTCCGAATCGCAAAGGGTTCCTCCTGTTACAGGACAACACTAAGCCTCGCGTGGCTAGAATGACTCGGAACACCATTATACGCCTTTGATGGGAAACTACTGCATCCGTCATACTCCCCGGACACTGCACCGTCCAATTATCACCTGTTCCATTCCTTGGACTATCACCTTAGAGGACGCCAGTTCAAATCCATAGTAAAGGTGCAAAATGCACTTGATACCTTCTTCGCTTCACGGCCCACCAAGTTCTATCGCAATGGATTCCATGGCCTTGCAAAACGTTGGCAGAAGGTCGTCGATGATGATGGGACTATTTTTGATCTTCCAGGTAAGTCTTAGGTGACATATCAATGTTTGAAGCTGGTGGGTGAAAAAGCGACAGAACTTTCTTGGTTATCTTTATGTATAAGTACAAGGATCATTCAATAAGTAAAGAGACAAAGTCTATATTTTTAACACTAATCATTTTTTTTTTTTTTTTTTTTTTTTTTGTTTCAGGGGTGTTAGCTGGCAACCTTGGGATATGTTCTGATCTGCTGTTTCGTAATTTTATGTCAACGTAACTTCAAAAATATCAATTTATCATGGCAAGTCCTCTAGAAGATTGCACCTTAGAAGAACAGCGCTCAGTCATTAGGTTTTTAGTCGCAGAAGGTGTAAAACCAAGTGAAATTTTTCCTCGAATGTTGAGACAGTACGGTAACAGTTGTATGAACCGTGCGAATGTGTACAAGTGGGTTGATCGGTTTAAAAATGGCCGAACAAGTGTAGGTGATGAACCCCGATGTGGACGTCCAGTGGAAGTTTCTGGTTCTTCGTTGGAATCGAGGATTGACGGACTTATTCGTGATAACAGAAGAATTACTGTTGAAATGATAGCTGCGGAAGTTCAAGTAAGTGTTGGAACTGTTCACAATGTCATTAGGAACATTTTAAAGTACAGAAAAACGTGTGCCAGATGGGTTCCCCGACAGCTTACTGACGCTCATAAAGAATCAAGGCTTTCCATTTGTCAAGCCTTAACGCAACGAAGTTTGATTGAAGGAGACGCTTTTTTTGAAAGAATAGTGACTTGCGACGAGGCCTGGATCCATCACTACGACCCTGAAACCAAAAGGCAGAGTATGGAGTGGAAACACACTTGCTCTCCAGTTCGCAAAAAATTCAAGGTTCAACCTTCCGCTGGTAAAGTGCTACTGACCATCTTTTGGGACTCACAGAGTCCAATCTATTGCGATTTCCTTGAAGATCAGCGAACTATCAATAGCATATACTATTCTGAGATGCTAGAACACAAAGTTAAACCAGCTATCAGGAGCAAACGCCGTGGACTCTTGTCAAAAGGAGTCATTCTTCAGCACGATAACGCCCGCCCTCATACAGCCCAGCTGACCCGAGATAAGCTTTAAGAATTGGGTTGGGAGGTCTTACCTCATCCTGCCTACAGCCCAGACCTCGCCCCATCTGATTTTTACCTGTTTGGACCACTCAAAGACGCCCTACGTGGAAAAAGATTTGCTAACAATGAGGAAGTTAAGGCAGCGGTGCAAAGGTGGCTTCGGGGTAAATCGAAAGATTTCTTCGCCAAGGGAATTAGGAAGCTGCAAGAAAGATGGGACAAATGCATAACTGTAAAGGGTGATTATATTGAAAAATAGCCTTAGTTTTGAAAGATTGAAATAAATCTTTATTGAGCTATAGCAATTTGTCTCTTTACTTATTGAATGCCCCTCGTATTTGCTGCTTTTTTAGTTCATTTTATGTGAGTTGGATTAAATTTAGAGGAAATATATTTTTTGTATGGAACCTAATATGAAATTCTTCTTTCTGCCTTTGTATGTCAAATTTTGGCCTCATATCTAATATACCCTATTATAATGTTGATCATATCATTATTCTGAAAATTCCTGACAATATATAAGAAATGTGCCCAAAAGTATCAGTATTGGTATTGGCCTCTTCAGTATCGGTGAAAAAGTGGTATCGGTACATTATTTTTATTAGATGGTATTTGCGTATTGCTTTAGAACTTCAACTAAATTTTAAACAGAGATTTCAAGTTCGAAAATGTCGCTGAAGTTGAACATTAGAGACATGAGTCTGAAACAGAACCTCACACAGACACAATGTGTGCGTGAGACGTGTACTGTGCTTTATTGTAATATGAAATAAACTTGTTATGTATTATTAAGTTTAGCACACACACACACAATATAGAGTTCTCTTTCGTTAAAATGTGCACATATTTTTTCGCAAATGCTACATAAGTCTAGAGTTTTAATCACACCTTGAAACTGTTCGATCATAGGGTTTAAAGTACTGCATACCATAGCTTTTCAATGAACTTAAAAATAAACAAAAGGAATATAAATTTTTAACACTTTTAATACATATGACAATATTATCTTTGTTTTCTTGAGCTTTTTAACAATCGATTTTTTCTTAAAAATATCCATATGAAGACTATATAAAATTTTATTAGTACACTTCACACTAGATTGACATGTATCTTTGTTTTTAAACAATGCCGTGAACTATAACGATAATAGCAATATTTCAATTACAATGGGAAATTTATATAAAATCATACACAACAAATCACAGATTGTTTCTGATTTAATATACATGTTAGTAATTTACGTAATCTAAATTTAGAACAAATAAATGAATTTAAGTTGATTTTGAGTTTAGCATCCCTTTTAGCAGCGGGGGTATATGAGACATGGACCCACAGTTTGATATGGGATCCGAGCAACATGAGCTCTCGCCGGGAATCGAAGCCGGGGCTCCCATGCCAGAGGCGCGTACGCTAACCGCTTAGCCACGAATGAGCTCATACAAATAAATGAAGAACAAACGCCTTTGACTATTTTGTGCACAAAAATTACCTTACTCATACTAAATAAACGCCAACGTTTGAAAGATTTTTTCTTAAAAGATTTCATTACTATTTCAGAGGAAGATGTATTATCGAAACAATTAGAATTTATTATGGAACCGGAGAAAAAGTTTTTTATTAGTTGGACATACTTCTAAAATGGAAAGATCAAGTATGGTAGCTCCACAACATCCCAAAAGCTGCACTTCCAAACGACAAAGTGAAATAGATGTGTCTTCTCCTTTGGACTGATATTGTTCATAGACTACAAAAACAGAAAAGCAGTTAAATTTCCCAGCAACATTGAAATGTCACTTTGAGGTTCAAAAAGTTATTTTAAGGATAATATATCAACGTTCTGAGTTTACAAAGCAATACTTAGCTTTCATGAATTTTATATCAGGAAGTCACGTGAAAACATTTTCACTTCGATCAAAGAACATTAAGAGAAACGATCTTTCTTCTTCGAGGCGGCCATGACATCTTTAACCTTCGAATCACAAAATCAAGATAGTTGAAATACTTCACATAAGTTCCTTGCCTGTTAAAGGAATCTATTTGAATATTTCACTACCAGAACTAAAAATCTAAATTTAAATTTGGGCACAGGGAATCCATCAGCAACAACCCCGCCTAACTTCCAACATTAGAAATCAAAAGAAAAAATAATACAGCGTTCATAATTTATTGTTCTAAATTTAAATTTAGTAAATTACTAAAAATTTATATTGAATCAAAAACAGAAGCTGTGATTTGTTAGTGATTAATAAGTACTTATCGTAAATCAAATTCTTATCGACTTGGAGCTCGACCTTTCTTTTATTCAAAATTGATTCGCTTTAGTTATTCAGGTGGTTTTATTCTGAACTACTAACATAGGTACTTGAGTCAATAATTCTCAAGAATTAAATCTGGGAAATAAACAGTACTTTAGGTCATAAGCTCAAATATACTATACGCTTTTTCATTCACATTACACATAAACAGCATAGTGTGTTCTGTTATTTTTATTATTTTTTTTTTATGACAAAAGTAAGAGCAGTTTTCATTTTAATCGATGTGCAGGTACTTAATGTTATATGTACACAACATTATTATATTAAGTTTGTCACTGGTAAATGTAACCGTTGTTTCCTTCTGAAGTAAAAACCCTCAAAAATTCATCTATTCCATTTATACATAATTTTTCATCATCTCTTAATTGGATGTGACACAGTGTGCAGCTTTAATTTTTCAATTACAAAGAAGTCGATAGTGATTCGACAAAAACGTTTGCGTCTTTCTACGAAATATTAGGACGCTTACGCGTCTTAAGTGTAAGTTTTTAACTGTCCAGTATCTTGAAGCCGTTTCTAATCTCATCATTTATCAGTTATGAATACGCACTTGTACAGTCACGAACATTAATAAATGGACGTTGGAGCCATAATAAATAATGGCTTCAGCCTCCATTTATTAATGTTCGTGACTGTACAATATAACATTGTGGGAAGTGAAATTGTTTGTCAGAAAGTTAACCAGCTCCACTGAGTAAGGTACCTGTGGCTACCAGAAATTCGGAATAGAATATCTAAATATTGGACGCAGTTAGGGTTGAGTACATTTTTTTTTTTTTTTATCTTTATTATAAACATGCGTCAATTTACCTCCTTAAACAAATACACAGTAGAATTCTTTATATATATATATATATATATACATATATATATAGCAATCCTACATTCGAAGTAGAAATAACTAATTGTAACCGTAAAAGTAGACTGCTGACATGTATCTGTTATACAGAAGGATGTACACAAGCGCCTCAGGACTTTTATTAATTCGTTAAGTGTGGTCTCATAATGAAATCAGTCTGCTACTGAAATAACAGCTGCATTAAAAGACTCGATACCACACTACATGAGCAGCATTCATTTATTAAAATACGTGGTAGTTACTTAAAGGATATTATTTTCTTTTTGATTCTGGAAAGGTAACCAACCCCCTTTCTACCAGTATGTATAATAAAAAATGGCATCAGGAAATGAGGTACAGAGAAAGAATATGGGGCGGATTTGAATATTTTATGGGTGAAATGTAGTACTTTCCAAAGAAAACGATTAAATATAGAGTTGCCAAGATTTAGAAACTATTACAAGTAAAGTTCGTTACATCAGAAATAACCAGTACTGGCTAAGGATAATTTATCAATACGACCTACTTGTGAGGTGAATAATAGTGAAGAAATCTGAGAATAAAATTTGATACCGAGCATGGTGTTACCCTCTATATGAAATTAACATGCAAAGAATGTACTTATCTTTGAAGTACGCAAAAGAAAAATGAAATGAAATTTCTAGTTTTACGTCCCACGATTATGCCCTTTACGGTAAAGAAGAAGAATGATTAATGAAAGTGAATGATTATGAAATAGTTGCTAGAATGATAATGTGGAAAGAAACGAGAAAATCCCGAAGAAATCTGAGACACGATCAGGGGCGGATTAAGACTTTTGGGGCCCTGGAGCCGACTATTTCAAGGGGGCCCTACGTTACGAATAATTCCAGAGCATAAGTTTTCTTTGCTGCCTTCCACAGCCTCATAGCCTTATCGAAACACCGAGAATTATGCTGCAATATTTTAATGAGCTCCAAGTTTGCAATAATTAGTTTAATTACATTCATTATTAACAGTTAAATGCTCATACACTGCAGTGTAACACACAAATGAAAAATACAAACCAAATGGTCAACAGTCCCTGCAAAAACACTAACAGTGTAAAAGGAGAAAAATCATATACAAATAGGTAATGCTCTACAAGGCTACACTGTTAGAAAAGTTTTCTTCCTACATTTTTTCTCTGCAAAGGATACTATTATGTCATTAAACGATAACTCTCTGACCAGACATAATTCAATAGATAACAGGGCGAGAGCATTGAGAATCTGCTGCGTAATGTTACACCTCACTGGACATTTTAACTATTTAAGTTTGGAAAAGGATCTTTCACCAGTACAATTTGTAACAAAAAGAGAGAGATAAATTCTGTACGCAATGCAGACATTTGGGAAAACTGTATCTAAGTTACTTTCATATAACGTCAAAAGTACTTTACTTGCCGTAACAGAACTTGCATTGCTATTTTGGGCGTTCTCATTAGCAATAAAAGTTTGTATATGCAATGAGAAATGACAAAATTCTTCGCAAGAATTCGAGTCCAAGTCACCATTGTACCTTAGAATAAAATCACTTAGATGGCTCGGATTATATCCTCTTCGTTCATGGAGTTAAATTTGGTAAGAAACCCGAAAGTCTCGTGAAGATTTTTGTACTAAGCTATCCTTCGCTGTAGCTCTGAAGTGAGTTTATCTATGATCAGAAAGAACGTTTCCACACGAAATTTATCAATCCGTAATAACACCCCTTCTTCTTTGCCACTTCCGTCAAAATGTTCCTTTTTACAGATTTTTCTTTTCATTTCATCACTGTACTTCTGCAGTTCACTCTCTGATTTCACAGACGTTTCCATTTCGGCAAGAAGGAAAGAAACGTAACTGATCAAAGACTCAAGTACATTGACCGCAGTTCCTACTTGCATGTTTTCACTTTGAAGACACTGACTAGTTTTATCCATTCTGTTTAAAATAACATCCCATTATGTTGGCATGAAATAGGTTTCAAGAGTAGTCAACTTCTGCAAAATGTTTTTCGTATTCTGACGTGTTTCATTATTTTCCATCGGATCTTCTATGATGGATGCTAACACATTCTTTATAGTGGCAAAATATTTCCTTACAAAACGTGCTGCATTGGTGTTAGCAGACCACCTTGTTCCAGACAAAGTTTTCAAAGTTTCCAGTGTTTTCTTTGTTTCGTTAATTCCTTTGTCTAACAAATGCCATCGGTGTGTTGACGAACTAAAGAAATTATATATCAGCTGGAGAAGACTGAGCTAACTGACTGCAATTTCGCATGATTCAGCAACAGCTTTTCCTACAAGGTTTAGTGTGTGCTGCGCAAGGAACAAATTCAGTTAAATCATTAGGAAATAAAGATCATGTAAAATCCTCCCTTACTACACGAAATAATATGAACTTAATGCCATTATTGATTGAAGGTAAGAATGCTGATGCAATATTAGGGTCAATAATTAGAGAGGATTTAGTTTCACCTAAGGCTAAGATATTGAATATCGACACACGAATAAAGGGAATTACTCAGAATTTCTTTTGATAAACAAGATAGCAATTGTACGTTTCAAAATTAACGGGAGAACATTTCATCATGCCTTTCGCGTGTTAAGAAATTTTTCCTAAGACATGTTGTTAGGGAATGACTGTTTAGTATCTCAGAGAGCCCAAATTAATTTGAATAGGAACGTTTTATTGTAAGATTTGGAAAACCTACTAGATTTGCTCTAGGTAATGACAGAGATATTTCTAACGAATTGTCACCACAAGTTAATAATTTGGCTTGTAATAGAGACCCAAAATAGCTCACTCCCTCACAAAATAAGTGTCGTGAAGAAGCTATAATATAACAAGTTGATTGGTAAGTATTAAAGAGGGACTTTTGGGGGCCTCCTGAGCCTGGGCTCCATTGGCTCCGCACTTAATCCGCTCCTGGACATGATGTTGTGCATCACAAACTCATATGAAGGGTAAGGGGGAAAAACAAGGAATGTCCATGTACGTGCTTTTTCGGGTGCTTTGTCCTATCTCTTCGTACTATTTGAGTGTATATGCCACTCATACGTAGATGTAAAAACGTCCATGTAAAAAGGGGCAAAAGATGTAACTAACCCTATTCTTCTTACGCTGTTTTCAATATTAAATCACAGTTTTCTCGATAATGCAGTTTTGTGACATTCCTCCTTTTTTCCCCTTACCCTTCATATGGCCTGGGATAGACTGAAATAGTAATGTCATCATATCCTCTCCGTTGCTATGATGATGATGGTCTTTTATATATAAGTTGTGGAGAAAAGTGCACACTACGAAATATGGGGGCCATACTTAAAAAATTAACAAATATAAGGATCTTATTTCTACATCTCTAAATAAAGTGATAAGGTAGAAATCGCATAATTAAGGCATTTGTAAATAACCCAACGTAAGGAGAAGAAATTATTCGCAATATATACTGTCTAACATATAGACTCACGAGCTATAGGCACAAAGAAAATAGTACAAACATACGACGCTTTTAAAACACACAAAAATCTACTATTGGTATATTGCTAATTCTATTGGCACAGTTACATTTCTAAAGCCATCTTTTACAATTTGGGAGCACACTTATAATGACTACTTTTTTGTATGTTTTTTATAACTAGGCTTGTCGCCATATACGTAATGCAAAGTTTCGATCTGGACCAATTTCTGGTCGGTGGACATATGTTACATCTTTCCTTACATTCTCTTCTAATTTACAAAAATATGAAAACAACAGTACATGAAAACAATCAATTCTCAGTATTATGCATAATTTTAAACAACTGTTAAACAGTAATTCTATTCATGTTTGTAATGACATAGTCCGGATTAAGTCAAGTAGGCAAAGACACGATCTTATCTTGATAGTCTTACGTGTTATTGAATTTAACAGATATTAAAATTCAGGACAAAGGAACTTTTGTTTTTGTCAAAAAAAAAAAAAAAAAATTCCTGGACCGAGATAAAGACCATTTCTCACGTGCGTATTTCGGCAAAATATTATAATGCTCTATCTATGAAATAGTTCAAAATATTTTCTTGCCTTTTTTTATTTGAAAAATAATAGTTTACTGATTAAAATGATATTTTCAGTTTGAAAATCAAAAGTTTTTTTCTTCAAAAATACCTTTTTTTTCTGTTAATGAGTAACGTACAGTACTACATCCTTTGAAAAGCAGAACTTCCACTTTAGAACTTAACAGGGTCTATAAACAACTGGAAACTTTGTCATATGTTAAACCAGTTTCTGTTATCACATTCTCACATATTGGTCTCATGAAATCAAAATCTACCCTTATTTGAAATGACACTTTAATTCTGGTTAAAGATAAGTAACAGATAGTTTTTAAACATATTAAACCTTTCAAAATATGTGTGGAAGCTCTAAAATATATTACAGACTCCAAAGCATACCACTTTCGTGCATTCTGCTTAGAATTGAAAGTAGCAATTCAATGAACTAAAAATGTGTTCAACTGCACCAGTATCTTTCTAAAATACTGAGTGATGCTTTTCTGTTGAACCAATAGAAACTGGGGAACCCACAATCTCTTTAAAACATTGCGAACTGGATGTAACGACCGGTGGTCGTGTTTCTGTCTAACAGTGGAAATCTATATCCACCAGCCAGTTCCTGTGGTAGTATTAAGTTCACAATTTCAATTAACTCACAAACTGATAGCATCTGCAAAATATCAGCAACAGTCACACACACAGGCAACAAACATCCCTCTTTGTAGGTTGTGAATCTGAATATTCTCCTACCGTTTCTGAGATTGGTAGGACGAATGAAATTTCTTCTTTCTTGTTCTTTAAAATATATGCCATGTAAGTTCTCCCATCACTGTGAGTCCAGTCATGCGACTTCTGAATTCCTGTCACAAGGACAGTTTGGTTGGACTATTCTTCTATTTTCTGCTTGCGGATTTTTTTCTTCGAAAACAGGTTGAGGACTGGTGATGTGTATGTATTACTTCACTACTTCACTACTGAATTACATCTATACTTGACCTGGAAAGATTATGTTTTGCAGCATGGTGCTTCAGCAGACCTCCTACACCATAGCAAGCTCCATTCCTATGTCCAGTAAAATTGCATACCTCCTCCATTGGCACAAGCGACTCCGTCAATCCAAACAGTTGTTAACGATTTTTGAAGTGGCTTAGGGTATCATCAGAAATGATGATCTTTTCTGCCTGTGAAGAATTTTGCGTATTGCCAACAATTCGTGTCCTGAATCATGTTCTCTGTCATCATTTATAACCGCAGCACGTGTGGTCTTATTTTGAAAATAAATGACATCTGTAAAAATTAAAACTTGATCATTACTCCAGTGATAGCCTTGTATTTTTGTGGCAGAATCACAGACTAGTTCTAAGCAAAATCACAGTGAAGCCCTTCACTTCTGCAATGTGTTGTTGCAATTTCCTCAGATGCTGGTGTGTTATTGCTTTCACTGTCCATTTCCCAAGTTCCTCAACGAAAGTTAAATGGCAGTGATTTTCTTAGAGTTCATTTTCTTCCCATGTTGTATATGTAACCAAACCACAGAAGAGTTATCTGCTGTTTTTCACAGGCCAAGTGTCTGTAAGGCGAACCCCTCCTTCCCAGGGCAGTTACCAAATTCCTGAAACAAACAAATCTCTCGTTGTACATCACAGACTACTAACGTCTTCATATATCCAACTAAGATGTCATATGTCACGCCTTTAATTAAGTTCTTCAAAGTTACCAAGTAAAGTTCAAAATTGGTACAATATACTCAAAAATTACATTTCTAGGTGGGTGTGGAATTACCCACTTAAGTGCAAAAACTTTTGATCTTCCGATTGGAATATTGAATGTTCCTTCTTATATGTGGCGAAATCCATTTTCACCACTTTTTCTCCTGTAACTTTCTTTTGCTCTGCCGAGAATAATCCCATTTATCTTCCAGATAAAATGACTGCAATTTGAGCATATGCTTCATTGACATGATGACCATAATAGGGATTCCGTTTTCCAAACACTCGTTTTGCAGACCTCACGTTTTTTATGTCCATCATGTATTCTATGGCACAATATTTGTACATTTGAAACGGACACTGAGATATTTGTTAAAGCATGCACTTTGTCATTGTGTCCACACGATTCAGCAGCTGAATTGATGTTTGATATAAACTTCCGCAAATTGCACATCCTTCTTTTGGTTAATTCTCTTCTGAATATAGAACTTTTACCTTGAAGAGTTTGATCAATTTTGATTTGATGTACTCATCCAGAACTGCCGTAATTTCGCGGTGCTTTCTACACATAGAGCTTGCGACTGGACTTGACAATGGTTTCTTAACAGGACTAACACCAACCTCTATAGCTGACTGATTCCGGGAATGTAGCTCTTCTGCACAAACAAAATCTTCATTATCCACACCATAAGAGAATTTTTCACTTAGTGTCTTTGTTGATATTCTGTCAAAGCATTTAAAATACTTCTCAAAGAACAACTCAAGATGTAGGTGACACCTAAATTTCTTTGTCCTCAAGATAAAATGGATTTGAAAAATGTACCAAGAATTCTTACAGGTATGGAAGTGATTCTCCTAGGAAACAAGGAAAATATACGCAAAATACGTCCATTATTCTATTTTTATATATGATTTTGATAAAATTGCCAAACAGCAACAAAACAGTAAGATTAACTTTTCTTCTCACAGATACAAGATAAGGTCTTCTTATTTCGTAAGTATTAAATATGTGTCCTATTGCTACTATTAGCAAACAGAAAAAAGAAAAAGTCTTAAATGACTTAGCTCATTATATCTTCCAGAAAAAAAAAAAAAAAAACTCACGCAAGATATATATGAGTCATTCATAATTCAACACAGTGATTTAACCTCATCATCTCAGATTTTAATGAAATTTAATACGTAGATACCCTCTAGACAAACTAAGAAAAATACCAAATTTCAACCTTATATATCAACTGGTATGGAAGATAAGGTTATGTAAAGTTTGAAAAAAAAAAAAAAAAAAAAATAGCATGTTCAATGAATTTTGAAATTGAAATTGTGGCTCTCCTAATTGAGCTCGAGAGTAGGTTAAGATGTCACTTTACAGCATTTTTCATACCCTTTCCTGTGGTATACAACATTATATAAGCTAATACAGATTTTTTTTAATCAAAATTTTACTTCAATTTTTTTCGAAAAGTATATATTTTAAAATTTTGAAATTAATTCCATGAATAGATAATATTGTTGTAAAGCACCTGGCAAAATATGAATTTGGGATGATAATGGGTTCATGGATTAAAAAATTCAAAACATTTCATTTTTCAAGAATAGTCTGTACGTAGAGTAATAACATAAGAGTGCTAAGTTTTGCACTTCTGTGAAAATAAAAATGAACAGTTACTTGAAGAGTATAGATGAACCCATAGTAAAACTTTTCAATGAGTAGTAGTATCATTTGAAGTTTGAAAAAGCCATATTTGTTCGGTATACATCACTTTCAAGAAGAACATAACTTCTTCCAGTGGGAGTTAAAGGATTCATTGTCAGAACGTCCATTACTAACAACCACAGAACATTAGCATTTCTTGGATATGAGAATGATGGAGATGGCCCAGATAGATGAAGAAGTTATTTTTACTTCATCAAATTCTTCATTTTTCTGTGAAACATACCCGAGCCAACAATTTCCTTCATAGGCAGCGGTGACATAGCCTGATAATCTTCTAATTAAAGTTTATTTGGAGACTTTGACACTCTCTTTTCCCAACCCTGCAAACCATCTTAAAATGTTAATAGAATTTGTCCTCATATTGAATTTGAACACACACTCCCTTGAAAAGTTGCGGATCCCCCGAAGTAAATTCCTGCGTCCTTCCCTGATAACCAGTGCGCAAAAATGGCGTTTAAATAAACAGTGAATGCTAGAATTTTAAAATTAAAAATTTCGTATGGGATATTAAAATAAATAAAAGTCCAATTGATAAGCTACAGATGTAGTCGATAAAGTTTGCCTACTTTTTATCAACATATTTAAGCAAAGTTAGAAATATTAAAAACTATGAAACAGACATTCAGGCAAGCAGATAGAAAAGAAAGAATTTGTTCCGTTAGCATGGGCGGTTTCAGGATTTTAATTTTGAGCAGGCAATTTTTTTTTAAATTTCATTTTTTAAAAATATAAATGTATAGGATTTTTCTTTGCAGTAAATATATATTTATTATCTTTTAAACGTGCACATTTTTTAAAGTTTTTGGGTAGGCCCGAGCCTATCCGCTAAAGCTGTTTCAGTTCGTTTGGTTTGTTTATGTAAGAGCGAGGTTATGAAGGATTGGACATTTACTTCAAATGGCATCTGAACCATTACTCACTTTCCAGCTGGAAGAAATTTTGTGGGCTCACCGGGACTCCTTAATTACAAGGGGGAAAATTAGATTCAACTTACACAGATGATTCAACGTATGTTAAAACGTCACTATGAAATTCACACGATTTGTGGCTTTTTTTTTTTCACCAATTTTCTTGAAAAGCACCTGGTTTAAACCAGCCAACTCTGCTGTTGTACCAGTGCTAGATGTATACTTTTTACAAACGACGCTTATTTAGAGTAACATTTTTAATTGTGTTAATATTATTTTATTAACTTTCATAAAACTGAAGTTCAAAAGTATCAGCACTTTAATTTAGCTTTAAGTTAAATTTTTTTAGAGTATGAGCTAATAAGTATTGCCAGCAGATACAAGTCTGTATGATATGTTTTAGACCCATTACTGTACTCTTTATATTTATTCCCACAAGTAAAACAAAAAACATTGCATATTTGTATTTTTCAGCTAGGTACAGGGTATTAATGAAAACTCAACTGTTAGTTTTGATTTTTTTAAAATAATAAACCATTATCATCCCAAATTCATACTTTGCCAAGTGGTTTACAACAGTACTATCTATCCATGGAAACAATTTCAAAATTTTAAAATATGTACTTTTTGAAAAATTTTGATCTTGATTTTGAAAATGAATTCTATATTAGCCTATATGATGTTGTACACTACAGGAAAGGGCATGAAAAATGTTGTAAAATGACACCTCGACCAACTCTAGCTCAATTAGGAGAACCACAATTCAAATTTAAAATACATTGAACAAGCTATTTTGGGTAATTTTTTGATACTTTATATAGCCTTATCTACAATACCAGTTGATATATAAAGATGAAATTTGGTATTTTTCTTAGTTTATATGAATAGTAACCCTGTGCAAAATTTCATGACAATATGAGATGATTAGGTAAATTTTGTTTCCAAATTGTGTTGATTTGACCTGGAATGGCTCATACTTTGAAATTCTGTTATAATGAAAACAAAAGGAGTGACAGTTATAGAAGGAAATCAACGCATACCTAACGGTAACCAGTGTATGGTCACTGTAGTGTAGATAGAGCCCACCTCAATACCCTAACCCTCTGTGCTATGCCTGCCTTCAGGCGCTCCGGTTTTACTCTCTGCTGGGTCTTCACAAAACAAATTCCCGCCTATGCTCAGACAAATGGATAATAGTTTGTATGATCATTAACTTAAATAATACCTAGTCCAGCTCCTTCAGCGTCCTAAACTTTTGTTACTTCCCTCTCCTGAATCCTGCATTCCACAGTATATCACACAGCAAATTTCCTTGAGTAAGCATCATGGTGAAAGCAGATAACAATCCTTCAGACAATAATAATGTATTTACAGCCATTATCCTTGTATTTTGCTCAAAACATTTACTAAGAAACGGAATCTCGCATATAAAATTAGGTTGTGGAAGTATGAAAACATAGTTCGTTCCGAAAGTCAGACTATAGTAATTCTCCATTGGTGATCTTATCTTTATTTTCTCTACAAAGCTGCGACCAACATACTTTAACTTGATGTACGTTTCTTAATTGCTTCATCGTTTATTGCGGGGATCAGCAACTGGGCTTGTTGCCCTCCACAATTTCGTAACAATCTTAACTCTCTGTGCTACTCATTTGCTATTGTTCGATCCTGCTCAAGCATTTCCCAGTAGATTATTATCATTTTTCCTTTGTGCAATTTATACCTATTAAAACTGTGAAATTGTTAAGGAACATGAGGCTGTAAAGTATTACAAGATGTAGCTATATAGTTCGCATATACGCTCTTGGTGCACAAGACATGAGTTTGATCCCTGTGTGGGAGCTAATATCTGTCAAATCCCACAGTACGCTGTAAGGTTATGTTTCATATGGCCTTGGTGGTAAAAAGAACGCTAAACTCCAATCCAACCAACTGACCATCCAACATTACTGTCTAAAACAATTAATTTAGGCTACATACATGTTCTCCTATTCTTAATCTGCAAGGGAGATTAAAACCTGTCTTCAACGGACCCTTTATTAAATGGAAAACTGTCTTAAACGGAAATATTTCACGGTCCCATGAATTTTGGAGAAGAAAACATGTAAAAAGTTCCTTCATTAAGCGGAAACTGTGTTACGCGGACAACGGAAAGAAAAATAAACATTTAACGGAAAATTCTGAGTTCCGGACTAAAGCTTTTAGAAGATGTTTAGACATTTTGTGAGACATACACATTACACAGTCTGCGATAAAATGTTCGTTCTTTTGTTAAATATTTCTGGACAGTGTTTACCTTCCCCAACCACTACTCATATTCACCCTTACAAATTGTCCTTAATCCCCGCAACTTAATCAAAAATCATACGGAATATCGGAAAGAAGAAAACGCACCCCCAGAATAAGACTGTCGTAACTCAAAATAGATTTTTAACTGTTATCAATTTTTAACGTGTAATAATTGCAATGTGTATGTATTTAAGCAAGACTTTGTCTGCAATAATTATTACTATGAATATTGAAATAACGTTACAATCTTCAAAAAGAGACGAGATAATGAAGTTCCTTTAGATATAACAAATTTCTTTGGCTTACTTTTAAAATTGACATTTCAGAGTTACGACACTTTTATTAAACAAGACAGAGGAAGAAGAGGAATATGATACCGAGTTCGAAGAAGAGTGTAGAATAAATACATATCAAGATGCTCTCAGAAGTTTAAAGGAGCTGGAAAAATTTGCCTTACGGACAAATGATTCTGATTCACTTAGTATAATTTCTCAGGCTAAAGTGTATGCGGAAAGTCAAGCAGCCAAGCAGCAATGTACACAGAAAACCCTGCTTGGCTATTAGAAAAACAAAGAAAAAGTGTGCATAGTATATTTTGTATTCATTTTATTTATTTATTTATTTTTGTATTTATTCGTGGAAGAAAGAAGTACTGTAATCGAACAAGTACGTACAGCAATATATTTTCTCAGTATGCCCCTTTATAAGCATGTATCTTTTTTTTTTTAAAAAAAAAAAAAAAAAAGGTCTACCTCCACCAAGCGGAAACCTGACTTTAACGGAAATTTTTGCAAGTCCCGCTCGATTCCGCTAAAGACAGGTTTCACTGTATTAATCATAAAGGAGTAAACGGCATTACATGGAAAAACAGTATAATCATGTGTGCCAAAATCAAAAGATGAGGAAAGTAACTCTACATAATTTTCCGAGCTCATGTCATGAATTTATCTCATGCAAATTATCCAACTATTGATATGGCTTCATAATAAATAATAAGGCAAAACTGCATTTTAAGCAGAACATTCATACAAACCAATACTAAAACGAGCCCTGCAGGGCTTGTAACCCCCTTCGCTCAGCTATGTTTTTTCAAATAAGCAACACTACAGATCTTATATTTGCAAGATTGGGGGAGAAACTAAAAGATCCGAAATTAATTGTTCTGTTCAATGTGTACTCTTACCAATAATAATTAATAATAATAATAATAATAATAATAATAATAATAATAATAATAATAATAATAATAATAATAATAATAATAATAATAATAATAATAATAATAATAATATTATTATTATTATTATTATTATTATTATTATTATTATTATTATTATTATTATTATTATTATTATTATTATTATTATTATTATTATTATAATAAAGTGTTGACTGCTGTATCGTCGGACTAATTTTAGAAAATTTACCAGATGAATTGGAGAATTTATTTTGGTTTGTGAGGAAGAGTGAGTGAAGTCAGGTGAGAGGATTGAAGTTATGATTTATGGGAAAGACAATGTGAAAATATTGCGTATATGATAGGATTGTCACATATAGTGTTTGAGTTTTATCAAGTTTTACAAAAATAATGGAATGTCAGTTGCTGAAATTGTGTGAAAGGCATGGTCTACTAAACAGATGAACAGTTTGTCATAAGTGTAGAAACAAACTGAATTACAAAAAAGAAGAGAAACATCTAACCAAACCTAATGTAATCCAACCTAATCTAATACATTTTGATACTTTTTTTTCTTTCTTTGGATGGCATTTAGTATATCCCCCAAAACTGTGCAACACATAAGCCATGCACTTTATGACACGTATTTTTGCACTATCCTCGTGTATGCGTATACCCATGGCCGCTGACGTGCCTGCTCCCTCCGGACGCACCCATCGCTACTGCTCGGAATCGCTATTGCGTTTCTGCCTTGACTCGATTAGATAGTATTCGGGTAACTGCTTAGCAATGGGGACGAAAAGTGGCAAAAAACAGGATGATTTACAGGAGAAATGAGTTGATATTGGTGTTCAAGTAGTCGAGGAAGTATCGTACACAATTTTTTGAAAGCAGTAGGGGACCTGTACAAACCATATAGTTAAGTGGAAGTGATTGCCCATTTTATATCGAGAACATAACCCAACGAACCCCTGCGGGACTTCTAAACGTTCCTACTACTACTTACTTATACTATGGATCTTAGTTTAACGTATAAAATCATAAAACAACCAAATCGAAATAGAATACAGCAAAAAAGTACCTAAGTGAAAAAGCTTCCTCCCCACAAAGCTAAACAACAGCTGGTATTATTTTTAGTGGCCACCTAGCACAAGTTGGTTCGTGTTTAATACACCAGCTTTTATGCAATACATCTACACTGTATTTCGAACAATAATTACTACCAAGTGAGCCAGGATCACAATCTAGTATTTTGGGGGAGAAACTAAATAATACTTATTATTTTCGTGACGATACAGCAGTAATGTCAAAACAAATCTGCACCGATATACCTTATCTATACAATGTATGGCTATTTCCATGACTCAAAGAGTCGGCTAATGTCCCACCATAGACATGTGGTCCCTGCTCAATTTCGAAATAGCCTTGCACTACGGGTAATGAAATATGGAACATGATTAAAAGAGCAAAAGTATTGCGAACAATACATAATGTTAATGAAAAAGTTGACTCTATTTCGCTTTCCAGTTATAAAATATACTTGCAGCAGAAAAGAAAATCCTCGTCGTGGTTAATTTTCATTGAATGATTAGCTTCGGGAATTGCTTTTATCCTTTATCAAGCAATTAAATCATTGTACAATGAAGTTTCTTACATATATATAAAAAAAATACATTACCTTATAAAGTATTCAACGAATAATTAGAATAAGAGACTAATCATCCGTGTCATAAATTTACTTGTAATTTTTAGTACATTCAACCCGGAGAGTCAAGCCGAACATTTACTTCAGGAGCACTGTCCGTAAACAAAACGAAAGCGCGAAACGTCGGAATTATCAAAACATGTATTCATTTGTTTCGCGTGGAAACTTGGCTGTTTGCGTCGGCGGTGAGTTCAAGTGCCAAAGTGCCCATTGAATGTGTAAACGCGACAAGATTTATAGAATGGTGATAATCAGAGGTAAAATTACAACATTAATTCACTTGAGTAATATTTTCATGTTGATGGTTATTTTCCTCTCCTATTGAACTGTTACAACATAAAAATTGAAAATTCTGAAAATAATGAATTGGGCATAGCCTATTCTGAAGTATTTATTGGAAGGAAAGTAATGTGAAAGAACCATATTTGACGAACTAATCGAATAATGGAAAGATCTATCAAGGGCAATTAAATAGTATTGTCACACAACATAGAATAATAAATAAATCTTAGCTGGTCAATTTTTAGTTCAAATATTTTTCCTTCAACAAGCTACTTCGTGTTGTTAATGTATTGTATTAGAAATGTTAATACAGCTTGCTACTACACAATAATAATAACATACATAACTGGTTGAATCTATATATTATGTTAGTATTCAAGTGGCAAAAGCATTACTCGTGGTTCTCGATAGTTAGCGTTCAGAATTGATCTTAATTATTATGAATCTGGAGCAAGGCCGGCGCTAGAAATTTTGCCGCCCTGGGCGGTACTTTGACATGCCGCCCCTTTAATCCCCAAACCTTATTTTGACAGACGTTCAAGTGTCACGAAAAAGTGAGATGCCCCATTTAAAAACATGTATGAAATGGAGAAATAAACAAAAAAAAAAAAAAATGACCTACCTCTTGAATGCTTGCGTAATATTTAAACGACTCCAGACATGACACAATATTCACTATGCTCGATTTCGCTGTTTATCTGTGGTATACAGCAGCGCATACTGAAAATAATTTTTTTTAAAAAATATGCTTTAGTCACGACTAAGAATTTTAACTTTTAAGCTTATTTATATCAGAAGCTGTTTCCAATAGAGTATGGAGCATGGAGGTAATATAGTGAATCAGATATCACGGCAAAAGTAAGGATTATCCCAAGCCTTATAATGTACTAAAACACAATAGAGATACATAAATTTAACACACCTTAATTGAAAGAAACTTTTTTTTTTTTTTTTTGCTTTGGTATTAGTAAATTCCTTTATCACATTCACATAGTTCAATGTTTTAGCAAATTTTGTGTTCTCTTGATAACATCGCTAGACCACTCAAGCGTGTTTCAGACATGGAAGAACATAGATAGTTTTTAATTAGCTGAAATTTTGAAAAACTTCTTTCTCCACTTGCCACTATCGCCGGTGAAGTTAACAAAATCCTAAGTGCCCACAGAGGGGGCTATGACGCGAAGTGCGTCATTGAAATATTTGGGGGGGTTAAAAATCTATATAAATATGTTTGAGGGGGTGTAAAAATTAATCAAAAAGATTTTTTCATGGAAGAACACCTACGGATAGACAATTGGGAGGTGCGTCATGGACATAAGGGGGGGGCACCACTGCTAAGTGCAACACTGACATTGGGAAAAGTCATGGTCCTTACTTAATTTTCAAATCTCTTTTGGTGAATTCTTACGCTTAATTATAGCGGATAACATTTTCAGTTCGTCTTTCAAATCTCTGGAGTTAATATCTTTCGATTCTTTGTGTGTTAAAATGTTGGCAAGATTAGTACACTTTTCAGACAAAAGTTTAGTAGTTCATCTTTAAGATTACTTATATCGTAAAGAAAATAGAAATACTTGCTGTGATGTTTAAGTTGCTCAAAGCTTTCTCTTAAAGCTAACACAATCATGTCTAGACCTTTGTAATAAAAATCGATCTTGTATCTTGTTTGTGGATCTTCAGTAGCTTCATCCTCTGTCTCGTACTAAAACTGTCTCTTCTTTCGACTTCGAGCTTGCACTGTATTACCTATCCGTGGATCATCATGTCTAATGCTGATGCCAACTTCATCGCATTAACTAAATAAGATTGAAACTTTGCATCATTTCTGCTCCTCTCAAAGTACTCAGATATATTTTCAAGAAACCCGACTGTGTTAAATATATGAGAATCAATGCTTTGGAGACTTTTGCTTACTACGTTTATGTGGAGTAAAAAGTCATACTAGATAACGAGTGAGCAAAGGAATGTAAAGCCACGCAGCTGGTTTGCTATACACAGAGCATCGTGCGTGACCATTCTATCTGTTCTATTGTCGTTACTTATTTGAAGTAAGGCATCATAAACCTCCCCTATTTGATATCTAAATGGAGTCAGAACATCAATTTGACTCTCCCACCTTGTGGTGCTTAATGGTTTAAAAGTGACACTGATAATATATATATATATATATTGTAATGATTTGGTAGAGTCAATAATAGACCGAGATTTATCCCCTTCACCAATTTATTGTAAAATTTGTTAAATACAAATGTCTTTGATTACAGAGACTAAAATAGTGTCTATCTTGTTGTTGACCAGATAAGAGAAAATAGGTGTTTTGCAAGGTGCCTCTTCTCTCAAGGCAGTCTCCAAGGCACCTGCTGGTTCTGGTGAGTCTTGAAGGATAGCCCCCTCAGCCAGTGTGCGAATTGAAAAATTTTCCCAGGGGGGGGACGAATTTCACTCATATGCGCTCCGTCCTCCCACATACACACACACACACACACACACACACATACATATATATACATTTACTAACAAGTACAAAACAGTTGAGATGTGAGATGTTTCATATATTTTCACTCAAGCAATATTTAGGTTAGCTACGCAAAGTAAGAATTGTTCCCTTTTTCTATCTTCATGTCCATTTAAAAATACTCCAGAGGGGGAAAAAGTTATCCCTGCCAGGGATAAAATTTTTCTTCTCCAGGGGGGGGGAGATTTTTCTCAGGGGGGGGAAATCCCTGGCATCCCCCCCTCCAATTCGCCCCCTGCCCTCAGCCCAAGGCGGCTTCGCGAAGCTTGGTTGTAGTAAGGATCCCTAGTCCAGTGCGACCTCAGGGCTGGTGTAGGTTATTTGATCAGTTGGTCGACTGATGCTGGATCCCTCGGTGGTCGGGCTTTTATCTGTCCTCTTCGGGTCTTCTCTCGGCGTTCCTTGGTGTCTTTCGTGTCGGCTTCTTGTCTGCTAAGCTGTTTACAATCAATAGCACAATAGCACGTGTTTTTGTTGACATGTGCTTTTGTCGTGATGTGGGGATCCTTACAATATATATATATATATATATATGGCTCAACGATGAGCTGACGCAGAAAATAGTCATAAACGTTTTTAACCATACAAAAAAAATGAAACGACATACTGAGATGCTGTGACTGCATCGTTAACGACAAGGTTTAGTGAATGACTACTGCAAGGAACATAGAAGGCTCGGGAATTTATTTCTAAAATTCTCTTCGAACACCTGAATGTTTGCCTTTCGTATTGGAACCATTGTCATATCCTTGACCCCTCGTGTCTTCGATAGGATTGTTCATTTCCTTTAGCTGTTCAATTATTATTTCTCTCAGTCTTAGACCAGTGGTGTCTGTTACCGGTACGAAACCACGAAAGTGTGCCAAATTTTTACAAGGCATTCTCCATTACTGTACGTAATTTGTACAAAACGAACGATGATTGTCATTTGCTCTGTACAGAAATATCTGGCGTACAGTCTAGTATTATACCTAGGTACTATAATATTTTGCAGCTCTCAACAAAGCAAAGACAGCACCGTATGTTACTTTTAATTTGTTCACTAAAAATTTGAATAATTTCATTTTGGACATCTATTTCTAAGTAATGATGGTATTTATTTTGTCCTTCCATGGTTCTTTTAATGTGTTCGGCCATGACGCTGTCAAACTTGGCAGAGTTATACCAGTTTCAGAAAATTACTTTTTTTTTTTTTTTTATCTGATGTTCCGCATGACGTTAGACATTGTTCACCTAAAAACTTATTATTGCAGCTAGTCATAATATTACGTTCTCCCAATATTGTGCTTCGGCATTTAACATTTTCTGGTGTTCTGCGTTAATTGTAGGACCACTCTCCAGTCTTATCGAATCCTCCACCCACCTTCTTTGCGACTCAAGATGAATAGGAGACCTATCATGACCAGTGTTGCCACACTTGGTACAACTGTACCAAATTCACCCCTTTTTGTCATTCATCGGCCCGTTGGTACTACGCTGGCATTTTCAGCCCCTTTTGTGAAAAAGTTGGTACAATTATACCCAATTCAGCACCATTTAACAAATACTTGTCGCATTTCCAAAAGTGTCAGTAAGACTTTTCCTACATCTCACGTTACTCACACTGTGTGTGTATTGGATTCTTAAAAATGTCAGTTTACTTACCCTATATTCTTCTTACAGTCATTTATCCTCTTTCGATCGTAATATAAGCGAGAATAAGGTGCAATAATTTATATTTTAATATTTTATTATAACACTGTTTACACATGAGCTTGGAGATGATTTGTTCCTCGTTTTATATATTTTTTCATATATGGCCATAATACCTTTTTGGTTTATTGGTCACTTCGAAATAGAGGCGCGTTACTTTCCTTACAATACATACCAAAGATGATAACTGTTTTCCCTTTTAATTTGCGGCCTCTGTTATAATTCCTACGTGCGAGAAAAGTTTCATCTACTTCCACGGTTGTTTGGAGTCGTCCTATTTGGATGTTTTTAAAAAGTAATTTTTAAACAGAGTGCTTTCTTGATTTGGACTCTTGGAAGAGAGGGAAGTGTTCTAGAACTTTTTCGATTCTAGTTTCGTGTTATAGAGCTATATATATTACATTGGTATAAAATAATGAATTCAGCCCTTTTTGTTTCAATTTTGTAGTAGTATTCAGCCCACTTCAGAGCTAGGACTGTGGCAACACTGATCATGACTAGCCAAAGCTTCAGAAATGAGGAGCCAATTGTTATTGCCATCAAATGTGAAAGATATTTTACTTCTGGAAAATAATTTTCAACAAAAACAGAAAACAGCATTCTCACTTTATGAATAAACTAACCACTTTCTGAACATAGTTTCGCCATTACATAATGAGTATTTGTAGCAGTTAACTCTTGAAATTATATCAGAGACAGTTGTCAAACTTGGTTAATTGTTCTGGAGGACCTCTTTTGACTAGGGTGGTTCTAATAAAATAATTTATATTATGATCTATGCCGCTGCAAGGGAAATATTGAACGAGATACCTGTGGCTAGTAGTTTGAAAAGGGGAAATGCTCTGAATTTCCTGAGTATTTTCCTGAATGTGAGTGAAGTAAGTTCAATTATATTCTCAGGTGAACACAGTTTTACTTTTCCATGTGGGCTTATTTGCCGCCCTGGGCGGTGGCACGGCTCGACCCCCGTCGCGCCGGCCTTGATATGGAGGGGAAAAAATATGATCGATGCTTGCAGTTATCTAATTAAGTTGAACATTACAATATTCTCCCCCCTGTCATTCCCAGTACAGAAAATAAATAATATCGATTAGTAACAGCTAACACTAGGAATTGAGACGAGATTTTAAAAAAATATCGTTCAGAAATAAAAATATATACAGGGTGGCCCATTTTAACCTTCCACGAAAATATCTCGGAAACGGTTGAACATAAATGAACTGAACAAAAATTTCAAACAGGAAATACCATGTGGCAAGGGCCGCTCTTCAAGGTGGTCCGGGGCCCAACTTTAAAATTTTAAATGGAAACATGGGGCGACTGACAGCTCGTTCGATAGATCTTCAAACACTAAAAGGCGATGTGGCAAAAGATTTTTCATATCGGTCACCGTATTCAAAATGGCCGCCAAGATATGTTACCTGTATCCAAGGATGTTATAAAATAGAGGATCTGCCCATACGTATCTTCATCCTATGAACTCAGTGAAGCCGAAAAACAACTGAGCATCGCCTGAGCTGGTACGTCTGATTGGCTACTCTTGTTTCCGCCATGTTTGTTGGCTCGAAACATTGCGATCTTAGTGGCACGGAGTGGACAGAGTAGGTGTGGGGAAGCTGTAACGTATGGCTTCATGATTTTGTTGTATGGGCAGATCCTCTATTTTATAACATCCTTGCCTGTATCGGATAAACGTCCAGTATCACCAATATGAAAACGGTTGAACATAAATGAACCAAACAAAAACTCAAATAGGAAAGTCATAGGGTAAATCGAATAATGTTGTCGCGGTGCCCCCCAGGGCCGCCTTTCATGGGGGCCCAGGCCCAACTTAGAAATTTTAAACGAATATATGGGTCAAGTGATACCTCGTTCGACATTTCTTCATACACTAAACAGCGTTGTGGCAAAAGATTGTTCATATATGTCACCGTTTTCAAAATAGCCGCCAAGACATGGTGCCTTTATCATATAAAACGTCCAGTACCACTAATATAAAAACGTTTCGAGATAAATGAATAGGATAAAACTTGTACAGGAAATCACAGAGGGTATTTATCATTCCACTCCTCGAGAATAATCCAACGGAGAAAAAGATTAATAAAGTACAAGTGACATAATGCTAAAGAGGAAATCTAATTGTTATCTTTCCGATCTCCCTTTGTAAGTAGGTGAAGCGGGAATGAATAGTAAAATTTTAAATGAAAACCTCACTTATACTTGCAATAGTTACAGTTTGTCTGAAACACTTGGGTGTACAAGTGACTGGTACTGTAATGAACCAATATTGTACAGACGACTTTTGAGCAAAACCAACGTTTGTACACATTGTTCTAAAATTGCATTGTTCAACAAATTGGTTTCGCATTTCAGTTGATTCATTTTTGTACAAATCATTGCCTGCAATCAAAACGGAATGTACCATTTGACAAGAATTTTATCTACTTTTTTTTTTTCATTACAGACATTTATCTCTTATAAAAACACATTTCAGATATTTTTGTTGTGTAGGTACAATTTGCAAAAGCTAAGGTTCTCATTTGCAATTTCACCCTTTCCTTCCCGTTCCTCTTCACCCACTTACGGAGGACGTTAGAACGATGATTTTCTAGGAATTAGATTTCCTCATTTGCAATATGGCACTTTTACTCTAATCATCTTCTCGTTTGTTGCAACATTTTCAAGCCGTGAAATGATAAAATACCCTCTGTGATTTTCTATAGGAGTTTTATTCTGTTCATCCGTTGTTATCTTCAACCGTTTTCATATCAGTGGTACTGGACGTTTTATCTGGTACAGGCATCATGTCTTTGCCATTTTAAAAACGGTGACCCATATGAACAATCTTTTGCCACAACGCTATTTAGTGTATGAAGATCTATCGAACGAGGTATCACTTGATCCATATTTTCGTTTAAAATTTCTAAGTTGGACTAGGCCACCATGAAAGGCGGCCCTGGGGGCACCGCGACAACATTATTCGATTTACCCTATGACTTTCCTATTTGAGTTTTTGTTTGGTTCATTTATGTTCAACCGTTTTCATATTACTGCTACTGAACGTTTATCTGATACAGGTAACATATCTTGGCTACCATTTTGAATACGGTAACCGATATGAACAATCTTTTGCTACATAGCTTTTTAGTGTTTGAAGATCTATCGAACGAGGTGTCATTTGCCACATGTTTCCATTTAAAATTTTAAAGTTGGGCCCCGGGCTCCCTTGAAGAGCGGCCCTGGGGGCATCGCGATATCACTATTTGATTTGCCCCATGGTATTTCCTATTTGAATTTTTGTTCAGTTCATTTATGTTCAACCGTTTCCGAGATATTTCCGTGGAAAGATTAAAATGGGCCACCCTGTATATAAAAGAAACTATTCTGAATGATATTTTTGAAAATCTCGTCTCAATTCCTAGTTTTAGCAGTTACTAATTGATATTATATATATATATATATATATATATATATATATATATATATATATATATATATATATATTATGTGTGTGTGTGTGTGTTAGTTTATATTCTCAGTGTTTCTTCCAGAAGTACTTCGGGGGGCATCGTGGTTCAGTGGTAGAGCGCTTACCTCTGGTGCGTGGGGTCCCTGGTTCGATCCATGATCAAGTAAGTTTGTGGTGGACAACATCGTGCTCGTGAGTTTTCTCGGGGGCACTCCCGTTTCCTCCTACTTTCTCATTCCATCATCATTCATTTTCTTTTATCCTCGTCTCCCTTAATCCAACAGCCATAAACGTGGTACGTTAAACTCAGATTTCCCTTCTTTTTAGGAATACTTCCACGAAATTCTGTCCCCCTCCCCTCCTGAAACGAAGAGAAATTATATTGCGATCATTTGTCACTTTTGTGTAGGGCATGTCTTTTAGCAAATAGTTCCCAGTGCAACCCCTCTGCGTTTTTATTTTGCCTCCATGGACAAAGAAAAGGTTTCTGAAAAAAGAAAGGCCTGTCTATACTTCATTATCTAATGTCGACGAGGTGAAAATATTCAGATGCTGTTCGGATTTCAGATATGATAGGGTGAATGTGCCAGTACTCAGCCTCCTAACTCAAATTTTAAGTTTGAATGTCAATTTTGATTTTAATTTTGAATAGAACGAGACTTCTTTATGAGATATGTATTCATTATTTAGTCTAATTTACAATGAAAGGAGTGTTTTTAATGTCATTTACAGAATTTTAACAATATTTATAAATTTCCAAAAGATGAAAAATACCAGTACTCAGCCACTACATTCTAGAAGTCAGCCATTTAAGAACCTATAGTCAACCAACAAATTTAAAACTACATGATAAGATCAAATTTAATATCATGGGGTGTTTTTTTTATTTTGTTACATGATATTACAAATATAACAGGTTACATTATAATTATCTAACAAAAAAAAAAACTATTTATTTCTCGCAGAAACAGGAACCAAATTGTATTGTGTGGTCTCTTCGTAAAAATATAAACTACCGTGAAACTAGGAACATTTCAAATAGAACTAAAGTCATAGCCAAATTTCATGAACAGTTTATCACATCATTTGAGCACTCTTGTTAGAAAACATTTTAAAAGGTCACAAAAATATAAAATAACATTGAATTATCTGTTTATAAAAATTCTACGAAGTTAGGAATATTTCATATAGAACTAGAGTGGAAATACATCACAACCACCAGTTTATCACCATTATTATTTAAACCCAAAAAAATCTCACAAAAAATAAAATAAAATTGTATTAGTTGTCTCTTCACAAAACTTTTGCGAAGTTGATATTTTCTTCTTCTTTGCTCTTTTCTCTCTCTCTCTCTCTTTTTTTTTTTTTTTGTTTGTTTTCAATTTCTTTCTTTCGTACCAAGATATTGTCCGTCATTATATTTCTCCATTTATCTGATAATACTGCATTTGGTGAATTATCTTCGCTTCGTTTCCTGTTTGAAGTCTTTGCAATTGATTCTGACAAAATAAATGATTTTCAAAATTTGATGAGACTTGTCTACTGTCATTCTTATTTGAACTCTCTTCGGGAGTTTTATTTATTGTGTCTGTGTTTTCAATATCAATGTTGGCGCTTTGAACTTGAAGTAATGTACCATCTTCCAAAACATCGTATGTTTCTGGGTCTATAATTACATCATGGACCATATTTCAGTACGATCTGCTTGACAAGGAGATCGCGCAGATGAGCAGGATTGAGGTTCGGCGTTGCTTTCCTTTGATGTGTTACTAACAGTTGACAAATTTCACATTCTTTCAATAGAACTATGAATCGAAGGTTCCTCTTTGATAACACTTAACACTGTTTCAACGTCTACATCTTTCTCTTCCAGTTTTCTCTTACATATGAAATCACTGACTGAGCTGATTGAAAGTCTTGTGAATTAATGTCAACCGATGTACTGCAATCTAAATAAATAATAAATTACAACTTTCATAACAACACTACGTATTTTAAAACACTTAATTACATTTGCCTGTATTAGTGAGGTAAGTAACACGTGTCATTATAATGAAAATTTTATTGAACAGTTGTATTGTTTATTTTTCTTCCTTTGGCAGTCGAGGTTGTGACAATGTTGGAATGGCAAGTGATGGCAGGGTTGGTAATTGAATGGATATTTACTTGTTGATACAATAATTTCATAATATAAAATCGAAAACCGAAAATGAAATCTTTATAAGTTTTACTCTCCAGAATTATACCGGCTAAGCTAAAGGAGACGGTGACATGAGAAATGAAGAAAGTGGGAGGAAACGGGAGATCCCCGAGGAAATCTACGCACGCGCTGTTTGACCACCACAAAGTTCACTTGGCGCGAATTAGGATCAAACCAGGGACCCCATGCACCACAGGTAAAAGCTCTACCACTGAGCCACCGCCGCCCAAGGCGTGTAGGATAGTCTAATGTTGTAACAAGAGTTGAGTATTGTATAAGGAAGTGTAACGATAAATACGAGTTCGTTCAATTATACAAAAATAACGAACGCCTTGGTTTAAAGAGCTCAAAGGCTTATTGTAGCAGAAACAAATATTTCCATTAGATTTTAACCTGCGAAAAATCAATGTATAATGATTGTTATCAATCATCTTTCAAAGATCCTGCTTTATATTGTCCGGAAGCCTTCTCTTTCACCCAGCTAATAGTCTCGTTCTCCTAGGCTTTTTGTATAGGACTTTATGACTTGGTGCATATTTCCCATACAAGCAACATGCCATGCTTATCTTATACGTACTGGTATTAACTTCACTATTTCTATAATACTCGGTGACCTGTAGTTGTGAAATAAAAGCTTGTATAGCATTTTAATTCACCTGAATGTATGCCTCTTTTGCTCCAAATATTTTTTTTAGCAACATTGGATTTTCGAAACCCCGCAGCTCCCGTAGGGATCAACTTTTACATTCATACAAAATTGGACAGACTGAGCTCTTATTGATTTTAATGTTTTCGATATTTGTTAAGTCAATAAAATGTTTTACAGTAGGGTAAACTTTAGTACATAAAATATGCAATACTTTTCAATAAGACAAAACTTAAAAACAGTAATTGTTTGTTACTCGGGGTTGATAGCTAAAAGGAACAGCAGTGCTTTCTCATCAGGTGCGAGCGAATTGTACGAATTTAGAGTTTACACGATTCTGTTTATTAGAAAAGCTTCCCTTCCTGTGAAGATCAACAACTTGCTTTCTCTTTCTGCAGTGTAAGTGGTGGGAGGTAGAGGAGTTTCCTATCAGGTTGCCTGAAACAGACTTTAGAATGATGGTACCGGTATCAGTACTTAGTTTGAATTATTGATATTTGTAAAGAAAATTATGTATTTTCTGGTACCGGCACAGGAACCACATTCTAATAGTTTAGCATATGTCCCAAAAAATACCAACTGAGAAACAGAAAAAAAAAACTCCATGAACTGATTTGCCTTGCATATTCCTTATGTCCAAGAATATCATCCCAACCGTAATCAGTGAAACATTTATGGAGTTTGGGACTTTCAGGCTGAAGCCCACCCAAATTGCATGATTTCTTTTTAAAAAAATGTAATGTTAGTCATTCCTATGCGTATAAGCAGCAAGTCCCCCCCCTCCCAAAGTCTAGTGGTTTCTTAGAAAAAAAACGAAGTCTTTGTGAGTAAAGCCTCTCTCAAATTACTTTTCTGGATCCGCCACTGTTCATAATTTATTTCCCAACAAGAAATTCATTCCAGCATCTTCCTAAATAGGAAGTTTACCTAAGTTTAGAATGCAGGAGGTTCCAGTAGTAATAATTTCCTATCTAGCAAGGGAAGTATGAATGAGCTCATATCGAAACCTACCGTAAAATTTCACTCAGGGGAAGGAAGTCCCACAGAAAGACCACACACAAAATTTGACTGTGTCTCAAAAGCCAAATAGTAAGTCCTATTTGCCATTATTACAATAACAAATATCAATATTTCCAAAGTGCCTGAAGTTTTTTTTTTTTTTTTCACTTCCATGTGCTCATCTCAAGTAAATATAAAGAAACAAATGGGGAAAAATTAAAAGATGGAGGATTTGAAAGTAAAATGTAGACAAATGCACTAGTGTTCAGAAGATATTGTCTACAATTCACTGAGCAGAGTGGGTTGGCGGGTCAGAGTGAGTTGTATTGGGTCACGTCCTGTTGACCCACAACCCACTTACTCATTCTATCTATGGACCACTTATCTCGATAAATTTTGAAATAATGAGCAAAAAAAAAAAAAAAAAAAGGAGAGAGAATTTCGTACTACTCAAATATCGGCAGAGGGACATTATTTGACATGCTCTGTGGTACCACAATATTAACACATTGCTAATCAAATATAAACTTGTAGTTTTCAAATGCGACTACATCAGATTATTACATATTTCAAACTTACATGTAAAACGACAACATACAACACCACACTTGTTATGCGGTGTTGCAAACCAAGAACGCTAAAGTATCACAAATATAGAAAAACAACCAAATTTTGAATAGTTCTAGAACAGTAATAATGCAAGCGAGACGAATGGAATAAAGGACATCCAAAATAACTTAATGTTAAATACTACGGTCATTATATGACGTATTTCGCATAAATAGAAACAAAGTTATAAAGAATTAAAAAATTTCACTTTTCTTCAAAGGACTTTATTTCGAAAAAGTGTTTTAATACTATTACATCGAATTATGTACATGATTTTCAATGAGCATAAAGATCATAATGGTGTTTGCAGCAATTTGATATTTCAAACCATTCGGGAGAGGCGAAAAAGAGGTAAAACTTAATATGTTGCTTTAAATAGCGTGGGAGCTTTTAAGAACAATTTTTGATTTACTTTGCTTTTATAACATTGCAGCAATACTTTGGTAGATGTGATCAGTACCGGATTTATGTATAAGCTAAACACGCTATAGTTTAGGGCCCTACTCTCTTGGGGCCCCAAAACTTTAAAGGAAAAACTGGAGGTACATTTTCAAAACCAAGTTAAAAATAAATAAAGATCAAGATACAGCAACAATGGCTTCTATGATATAAGTAATGGCACTCGTTCTGCTGGCCTGCTTCCTAAAATACCATTGACAAAGAACAGCTGGACATATAAAAGGCCGGATTACCTTCAATAACTTAGGGTCTGAACCAAAATCCGGCTCTGGATATAATTACAATAAGTTCTCCGAATTACATAATTTTAAACCGTGTTGCAAACTTTAACAGTTTTTACCATTTATCTCCAAAACAATTTGTGATATCAAATTGTTGTAAACGGCATTGTGATCTTCGCATCATGTAATTGGATGATGTACATATCTAAAGAGTTTTACGAAATGCAGGCTTTTTTGAAAAAAATATCAAATTTTCAATCCCTTCTAACTATATTCGCATTTATTCGAAATCCGTCATATTACGATCATAGTATTAGACACTAAAGTACTTTGGATATACATTACTTTGTCTTTCTCATTTGTTTCATTACTGCTGTAGAAGTCATCAAAATTTGGATGTCCTTAGTTTGAAACACTACATGGCAAGTGTGGTATTGTATGTTTTCCTTTTACATGCAGATTTGAAATATGTAATAACCGGATGCAGCGCTACTTGAAAAACATAACTTTATATTGTGTTGCTACACCGTTAAGCTAGTAGTACTATGGTACCTGAGAGTATGCCAAACAATGTTCCCCTGTCGATATTTACATGCTACAAGTCCACCCTATATATATATATATATATATATATATATATATATATATATATATATATATATATATATATATATATATTGAATAATATTATATATTAAATATATATATAATATGGCTTGAAAAAGCTTGCTTGCAAGTATATATATATATATATATATATATATATACCAATACTGGGCAGCTCAAAAGTAGATATACACCTCTGCATTGATCAAGTATAATATTCTAGCTTATAGGTTTATTCCGGCTTCGGCTGTTCCGAGCTTAAGATATAAGTAAAAAGACATTAAGAACAAATAATAAAGAAACTATGGATAGCCATAAAAAATTATATAAAATGCAGTGAGCTGATCATAATGGGACTGTATACTTACTTTTGGGCCACCCTGTATACATATAAACAAAAATACGTATACAAATAAGCAAAAATTACTTTGCGACACAGCAGGGGCGGATCCAGGACGGACTTCTGGGGAGCGGGCGGTGGGTTGTAATACTGCTACTTAGAGCTACTTTTAATAGCTTCGAACTCTGGGATGGGTTTTATTTATATATATAAAATAAGAACGTTTCCTCTTCTAGGGAGGGGAAATCGCTCCGATCGCCCCCCCTGGATCCGCCACTGCGACACAGTAAACATATCAATGCATTTTTTTTTACATTTTGTTTATTGGCATATCTCTTATAAATAAGAAAAAGAGTGACATCTGCTATGTATTCTTGAACTTCTTGTGGATATGTCCAACTGCATGGAGACCACTGCTTTTGAAATACCAGTGATCGATAGACTGCTTTGGCGGGAAACAATAACGAAATTGACAAAACTACGTACTTAGCGGTACACAGAAGCTGAGAGTCGAATGAAAAAGTTCGTTCACGATGGTGGTGCATTGCAATATTACATTTATTTTATTTGTTGTGTGGAATAAAATACGTTTTTGATTGATAGATAGTACTTTACTCGCCAAATGTAAAAAATACTCGCCAAGATTTTTTTCAGGGGACCGGACTTTTACATACTAAAAATGGACAGAAAATTATGTTTCAGAATGTAAAAACATTAATAACTCACCATGCATAAACTATATGTATATATATACCATTACATATTATTATTATTATTATTATTATTATTATTATTATTATTATTATCTGCAGTTGAAACATGGATTTTGGCGCTGTACAAAATTATATAATCGCAGGCTGTGGAAACTACTCATAGAAATAGAAAAGTTAACTTAGTCCATTTGTTTGACTTCTTCTTTATATACTATGTAAATAAAAAATATGGACCACACTGAATTTTCTCACTCTAATTTCTTAAAGTAAATCATAATACGTTGCAATTATTACTGAAACATTTATTTATGGATTATAAATTATGTTTTCGGAAAAATTCGTTCGAAGAAAATTTAGCCTGAAAGATCAAGTACCGTTTGTAGACTTTTAAATCGCAAATGACTCTCATGTATTAGGGTTATTTATGAAACATGAGGAAGTAGTTAATAATTTTAATAATAATAATAATAATAATAATAATAATAATAATAATAATAATAATAATAATAATAATAATAATAATAAAGGAAACTGTCCTTGTATATGATATTTTCGTGACAAGTTATTTGTTCAACATTATAAAGTTATTCATGAAATATGAATTTAATCGTCTGAATAGTTTTTTGAGAAAATAGTCCAAAAAACTCACCCTAAGAATCAGAGGTGGATCCAGGGGAGGGGCGATCGGGGCAATCGCCCCCCCCTCCAGAATAGGAAACATATCTTACCATTCATCTTGTTTTACATATATAAATAAAATCCATCCCAGAGTTTGGAGTCCTTAAAAGTAGCATTACGACAACCCACCGCCCCTCCAGAAGTCGGTCCTGGATCCGCCCCTGCTAAGAATAAACTATCCCTTGTAGATGTTTCCTAGAAAACAACTTATTGCATATTATGTGGTTGTTAGTGGAACATTGGTTTATGAAATATGAACGAAATCATTAGAGCAGTTTTTGAGTAAATCGCAAAATTTTAATTTAAAAACTTCAGTCAGTATACTATCCTTATTTTTAACAGTAGGAAGAATAGTGTTAAGAAAATACTAGGAAAATTTTATAAAAACTTTTAAGTTTTAATTTTGGTCTCTATACGTAGAACGGTAGAACGGACAGACTGACATACATCTAAAAATCCGTTTTTCGGCATGTAATTAGAGACCATGAAATGTGTAAATACAATGAAATTTCAAATTCAGTTCCTTTTTTTTTTTTTTTTAGGATCACTATACATTCCCTTATATGGGAGCTCGAAAGTTAAAATTGTAAAAAAAAGAGAAAAATGAAAATGAACGGAAATATTTCAGTTTAACGTCCTACGATTATGCACTTTACGGTGAGGGAGACGGATGATTAATGATGATGATGGAAAAATTGATGGAATGAGAATGTGGGAGGAAACGGGAGTATCCCGAGAAAACCCACTGACAAGATGTTGTCCAACACAAACTTACTTGCACGGGAATCGAAATCAGGGTTACCACGCATCAGAGATAAGCACTCTATCACTGAGCCACCGTGAAGACGCTTTTAGCTTTATGCAATTGGTTCAAATAATTATTATTATCTCCACGTAGGTCGAAATGTCCAATTAAGGAAGGAAATCAGAAGCACAAGGTAAAGTCATGTTTCTGAAGTAAGAAATTGTTAATTTACATTTCTGCATAGTTATTTCATAACAATTTGAGCTCGAAATATTCTTTCTTAATGGGAAAATAAACTTAATGTTGGTATCATTTGGAAGGAATGTAAAGTTAGGAAATTAACACTTCTTTGTAATTTAATTGTGTCTGTCATAAAAATATAAATTCACTTTATGGAATGCGTAATGCCAGTTCCCCGCTTCTTGACATCATCATGGATTCAGCATTTAATAAAAAGATTCATATGTAGTGCAGTAAAATTACCAAAAAGTAAGGAACAAATTAGTAACAAGCTGAAACTTGGTACAGATGTTGGAAATGATGTTCTAAACAACATACTAAAAGTCCCCTGAAATCCCACGGACCTTCCCCGCCATATTGGTAAATGGCCGCTGGAAGTGTCAAATGAACAATACCCAGATAAAAATAGCAATATCTTCGCTATGGTTGAACATAGAGAGATACACTTAGTGTCCCTTAATAGAACATAGATAACACAATATTTTTTTGGAGAGAAACAATTTTTCATAAAATGCATACTTTTAGAAATATTTAGCTCTAAGTTCTAAAATTCCGAAAACTATCGTCATACTGATTTAAATTTTATTGAACTTAGGAAGAAATTATTTATTAACAAATTAAAATTTGACATAGATCTTGGTAAGGGTTATTTAAATGACATATTAAAATCCCACAACTTCTTCGTTTCCCATATTGGAAAATGTCCATATATACGAAGCAATTGAAAGATATTTTGTTAAATGAAATACTACAAAATCTGGACCGGGCTAAATATTCGAGAAACTGTAAATGCAGTCAATCCGAAGTCAACTGGGATTAATGCTGGTGCGAGGGGGAAACATTATGACGTGTTTAAGGTTGTCGTCCACCATCTTGGTGGCCGTCATCTTTGAATCAACTTATTTATTTTAAATGGCAACATGGTCGTGTGACATATTAATCAACATTCACGTTCGAAGAGAAACCCAACGGTAAGGTTATTTTTCCAAACCCTGCAACGGTTTTGAAGTTGTGAGTAGATTTAGGATATGCCATGTGTGAAATGCTATGAAATGTGCTGTGCGAAGTTTCGAATTGAAAGATAAAGTAAAATCAAGCTTTGTAACATTTCACATTACGTACTCTTTAATAACCAAGAGAAGAGAGAGCTAACACACATAAGACAATTACAATCACATGACATGTTCAGCATGCCCACCGTTCTATTCTATGTTCATCCATCCTTAACCGTGCGACCCAGTGCTTGTACACTCTGCGAAGAATATTTGGTGATATTTGTTCACAGTCCGTAATTATTCTCCTTCTCAGGTAGCCAATGTCATTAGTTTTACACAATTGCTTTAAACTGCCCCAAAGATAGAAATCCAACGAAGTTAGGTCGGGGGACCTTGCTGGTCACTGAACTGGTCCATGCCGATCTATCCAGCAACCGGAAAAATGCTCATTGAGCCATCGATTACCTTACAATTATAATACGGCGGTGCCCGATCTTGTCAATATTGATGAAATCATCCTTCCTCGTTCAACAAAAGTGGTGTAACAGTGTTTTCAAGCATATCTCTATACTGTGCAGCATCCAAGGTCCCATCAATGAAAACAGGTTCAATAAATTTTTCGCCTCATATTCCACACCACACCATTACCTTATCTCCAGCTTGAATCTTTGAGACATCTATCTAATTAGGATTTGTATTAGTCCAGTACCGAACATTTTGCCTAGCAACGAGAAATCCTACGGTAAAGTTTTTTTTTTTTTTTTTTTTTAATTTTGAAGGTTTTGAAGTTGTGAATGGATTTAAAATACATTATGTTATCACGTAGACTTACATTTCGTTATGTGTGGAACAATATATAGACGGAAACCGACTCTCTCTTTACTTTTTTTCTTGTAGGTAGGACAGGATGCTAACTCGAGAAGAAAGAATCGAAATTATCCTTTTGGCTGGAGGACGCACTTCAGGAACAGTAACAGCCGTCTTCAAAGAGCGATAACCTAATCGCGAGAATGTGACAGACAGTGCTGTACGAAAACTAATCAGCAAATTCGGGCAACGGGAAATGATGATTTACCTCATCAGGACGACCATAAAATGCAACTGATCCAGACACATTAGAAGCTGTGTTGAGTGTATTGGTGAAAAGTTCTACGAAGAGTGTGTGATTTCTATCAAGTGAACATAATCTTAGTGTCAAAAGTGTTTAAAGAATATTAAAAAGGGAAAGGTGGCACCCTAAACAATTACAGTTGAAACAAAAACTGTCAAAGAGTGATTCTGATAGACCAATGGAGCTTTGTGAGTAGTCATTGGCCCAGATAGCTCGTTACCCAGTGTTTCTTCGTAACATTGTTTTTAGTGATGAGGCAAATTTCTATGTAACAGGTAAGATTAACAACCAAAATGTCCGGTACTGGGCTAATACAAATGTTAATTGGATAGATGCATCAAAGATGCAAGGTGCAGGTAATGTAGTGGTGTGATGTGGAATATGGGTCGAAAAACTTATTAGATCTGTTTTCATTGATAGGACCTTGAATGCTACACAGTATGGAGATATGCTTGAAAACACTGTTATAGTAGTAATGGCAGCACCTGAGGACACTTTTTGGCCCCTGGGTCCCTGCCTCAGGACCCATGGTCCCTGGCTGGGGTCAATGACCTAGGGGTACATAGGACCACCCCCTCTAAATTTTGGCAGGGGTACCATTGCCCACCCCCTAAATTTTGGCAGGGGTACATAGGACCACCCCCCTTAAATTTTGGAAATTGCCAAATCTAAAAATTTGGTATGGTAGCCTAGGACCACAGTATGTACCTCTATCCGTATTGGGGGTCTATGTCGTTCCCTTTCATGGGTAAAAAATTGCCAAAAAATCAAATTTCGGGGGTTTTTGACCTAATTTATCCCTTTTGATGAGGTGTTATTACCCTATATGGTTATATGGGCGTACACAGGGGTCCATTCCCTTTCATAAGACATGGGTATATTAATGCACCCCTTGAAAAATTTGGGAGGGGTACCTTGGCCCACCTCTTAAATTTTGGAAATTGACCAATTTAAACATTGGGTATTATAGTACAGGACCCTAATATGTATTATGATAAATTTGGGTGGTCTACCTCGTTCCCTTCTAGGGGTACAAAATTGCCAAAATATAAACGTAAGCAATACGTAGTACCACGTGTTTGGTTTTTGGTCGATTTTATCCCCTTTGATGAGGTGTTATTATCCTATATAGTTATATGGCCATGTATAGGGGTTTATTACCTTTCATAAGATATGGGTATATTTGTGCACTCCTTTAAAAATTTGGGAGGGGTACTTTGGCCCACCCCTTAAATTTTGGAAATTGCTCATTTTATATATTTGGTATTATAGTGTTGGACCCTAACATGTATTATAATAAATTTGGGTGGTCCACCTCGTTCCCTTCTAGGGGTACAAAATTGCCAAAATATAAACGTAAGCAATACGTTGTACCACGTGTTTGTTCTTTTGGCCCAATTTATCCTCTTGGATGAGGTTCTATTACCTTATATGGTTATGTATAAGGGTCTATTCCCTATCATAAGACATAGGTACATTTGTGCACTCCTTTAAAAATTTGGAAGGGGTACTTTGGCCCACCCCTTAAATTTTAGAAATTGCTCATTTTATATATTTGGCATTATAGTACTGGACCCTAACATGTATTATGATAAATTTGGGTGGTCCACCTCGTTCCCTTTTAGGGGTACAAAATTGTCAAAATATAAACGTAAGCAATACGTTGTACCACGTGTTTGTTTTGGCTCAATTTATCCCCTTGGATGAGGTCCTATTACCTTATATGATTATATGGTTATGTATATTGGTACATTCCCTATTATAAGACATGGGTATATTGATGCACCCTTTAAAAATTTGTGAGGGGTACCTTGGCCCACCTCTTTATTTTGGAAATTGCCCAATTTAAACATTTGGTATAATAGTATAAGACCCTAATATATATATATATATATATATATATATATATATATATATATATATATATATATATATATATTACTATAAATTTGGGTGGTCCATCTCGTTCCCTTTCATGGGTACGAAATTGCCAAATTTTAGTACAACCACGTGTTTCGTTTTTCACCTAATTTATTCACTTGGATGAGGTCCTATTACCTAATATGATTATATGGTCATGTATGGGGGTCCACTTTCTATCATAAGACATAGGTACATTGATGCACCCCGGGAGGGGTACCATAGCCAATCCCTTAAATTTTGGAAATTTTTCAATTTAAGCATTCGCTATCATAGTACATGACCTCAATATGTATCATGATAAATTTGGGTGGTCCACCTTGTTCCCTTTCATGAGTAAAAAAAATGCCAAAATATAAACATAAGCAATATGTTGTATCACGTGTTTGGTTTTTGGCCCAATTTATCCCGTTTGATGCGGTCTTATACCGTATATGGTCATATGGTCATGTATATAGGTTCATTCTCTATCATAAGACATGAGTACATTGATGCACCCTTTAAAAATTTGGGAGGGGTATCTTGACTCATCCACTCAGTTTTAGAAATTGTTTAATATAAGCATTTGGTATCTTCGTACAGGTCTTCAATATGTACCACTATAAATTTGGATGGTCCACATCGTTCCCTTTCATGGGTAAAGAACTACCAAAAATCAAATTTCGGAGGTTATTGACCCTTTGATAAGTATTTAGCACGTTATATGGTTTATTACCTTTATATGTTTATGTTCTCTTTTAAATTTGGGAATTATAAAATAATTTGGTAAACGTTTTCTAGGACCCATTGTAGATGTTGGTGTTCCTCTTATGGCCAAATATTCAAAATTTAAAGGTTATTGACCGGCTTTATTATTGAATAACTACAGGATTTATTACTTTTTCATAAGACACAGGTGTATTTGTGTACCAATCTTAAATTTTGGGAGGGGTACATTTCTTATTGTCATATCAATAATTGGTAATTGTTCTTAAAATTGGATAGTATCTCATTCATTGGGTAAATCATTATGATCACGTGATCAGTTATTGACCTATGATGGGATTAGGAGTCCAGGACATTGGTACATTTAAACTTTGTAGGATAATTTGAGAATGCGTCATTGGTATTGATTATTACAGCCAAATATAAACGTAAGCAATACGATGTACCACGTGATTGACCTTGATGAGGTAGTGTACAGGGATACATAGCTGACCTTGACTCTTATGACTTGAATCTTATGACTCATAGTCTTAAGGGAATACATGCTACAACACTGGCAAAGTTATTGTTGATGCAATTTGATTGGTTGATCACTATCTTTCGTGCAATCTGATTGGCTGATCACTATCTTTCGTGCAATCTGATTGGTTGCTGATTTTCAAATCTTTGCTGCATTCAGTTTTAAGTTTTGTTTAACATTTAAAAATCTTGGTTTCGTTCAACATTTTGCACTCACTGATAAATATGATCAAAACCGTTTATTTGTTAATCGAATAGTTAAAAACCGGATAAAGTTTGACGGTTAACCGTGAAACGTGAAATTTTTTTTAGTTTGAAAATTTTTTGTTTGAAAACTCGTTTCAAATTTGTGTTTGAATTTTTTTGTTTCAGAATTTTGTTTGAAATTTGTTTCAAAATTTTGTTTGAAAATTTTTTTTTGTTTGAAAATTTTTAATTTTTTTGTTGCAAAATTTTGTTTGAAAACTTTTTGTTTAAATTTTTTCGTTTGAAATTTTTCGTTTCCAAATTTTTTTGTTTAAATTTTTTTGTTTCGAATTTTGTTTTTTTCAAAATTTGCTTTGAATTTTTTTTTGTTTGAAAATTTTTGTTTCGAAATTTTTGTTTGAAATTTTGTTTGAAAGTTTGGTTTGACATTTGTAAAAGTTTGTGCACTCATTAGTAAAGAACCGGAACTGTTTAGAACTAAAACCTCTGGCAACATTGTGGTGCAATAGTACACATCAGAATATGGGGTTGTACTTGAAATGAAAAAACACAATTCATTGAAATGGATCATTTTATTACACTCCACATACATCCATACCAGATAGTGGTTCTGGATATTGTCGATACAATGTATTTTGAACTTCTTGCACTAGTTTGTCTTTAGGGTATAATTTTAATTCCAATTGAAGTCTTTTAAGGTCTATTGCGATATCAATTGGTGGAAACTCAATGTCCATTTGATCACAAATAAACTGTTTATCAATACAGGTATGCACCCACGAACGATGTTGACAACCATCACAATATCTAGATACATGTTGTACAATATGCATAACACATTTTTTAGAAATATACTTGTTTTGTTGCACACTTCCACTGCATGTTTCACACACTGAAATACGCTGATGAATTTGTTCCATTCCGTTTGTGTTAGATACACCATGTTGCGAGGGTCATGGAATGTACTCTTTTTACGTAACAGCACCATCTTCTCTTCGAGGACTGTACGCAGCACCACTTCATGATTTGAGCCTAATGATTTGACTATGGTCACATTTAGCTCATCATGAAAATAATCGTTCATTTGGTTGATTCGTGAACATAATATTTGCCATTCTTTACAGGTCAGTTGTACACCAAATTGTTCTGCTTTGCCCAATCGAATTACTGGTTCAAATGTTCTAGCACTGATACCAATCATCACATGTTTTGTTTGAAATATATTTATTGGATAATAGCTTGCGAAGATGAACTCTTTATCGTTAGAAGTACACATCTTTCCACCTGAAAAGCACTTGCTCAAATGATTTCGTGGGATGACAGTGTATTGGTTGATTTATAGAACTACGGCTGACGTCATTGGAAAGGAATGTGCTGACGTTTGAATTTATGGTTTCATCACAGTTGCTGACGTCATGCTGACCAACCAAATTCATACAACTATGTCTGACGTCAAAGGAATGTGCTGACGTTTGAATTCATGATTTCATCACAATTGCTGACGAATCTGGCTGTGTACTAAATTCAAATTGATGACTTCGACCCAAGAATCCTTTGTAACATAAAGATACAGATCCAGTATTTAAGAAACGCAGCAGTTCTTCTTGTTTTGATGCTCCCATGGGTAAATATCTTGCTGGTGAAATTATATTCTTATCATTTTCAAGCTTCACTACGATTCTTAATCCAAACTTTGTAGGGATCATTTGGCTAGCTAAGATTCTATAAGGTACATTCTGTTGTAAATCAGTAATCTTGGTAAATGATTTCATCACATCACGTGTGTTTAGAAACTGCAGACAAGTAGCCATGATGATGTTATCATGAATACTAACTCGAACGATACTTATATATGATGCAAAACTGATGACGTTGCATTATCATGTTCTGACGTGTACAATGTTGCCAGAGGTTTTAGTTCAAAACAGTTCCGGTTCTTTACTAATGAGTGCACAAACTTTTAAAAATGTCAAACCAAACTTTGAAACAAAATTTTTGAAACGAAAAAATTTGGAAACGAAAAATTCAAACAAAATTTTAAAACGAAAAAAATTTCAAACAAAATTTTGAAAAAACAAAATTCGAAACAAAAAAATTTTAAACAAAAAAATTTGGAAACGAAAAATTTCAAACGAAAAAATTTAAACAAAAAATTTTCAAACAAAATTTTGCAACAAAAAAATTAAAAATTTTCAAACAAAAAAAAATTTCAAACAAAAAATTTTGAAACAAATTTCAAACAAAATTCTGAAACAAAAAAATTCAAACACAAATTTGAAACAAGAGTTTTCAAACAAAAAATTTTCAAACTAAAAAAAAATTTTCACGTTTCAAGGTTAACCGTCAAACTTTATCCGGTTTTTAACTATTCGATTAACAAATAAACGGTTTTGATCATATTTATCAGTGAGTGCAAAATGTTGAATGAAACCAAGATTTTTAAATGTTAAACAAAACTTAAAACTGAATGCAGCAAAGATTTGAAAATCAGCAACCAATCAGATTGCACGAAAGATAGTGATCAGCCAATCAGGTTGCACGAAAGATAGTGATCAACCAATCAAATTGCATCAACAATAACTTTGCCAGTGTTGTAGCATGTATTCCCTTAAGACTATGAGTCATAAGATTCAAGTCATAAGAGTCAAGGTCAGCTATGTATCCCTGTACACTACCTCATCAAGGTCAATCACGTGGTACATCGTATTGCTTACGTTTATATTTGGCTGTAATAATCAATACCAATGACGCATTCTCAAATTATCCTACAAAGTTTAAATGTACCAATGTCCTGGACTCCTAATCCCATCATAGGTCAATAACTGATCACGTGATCATAATGATTTACCCAATGAATGAGATACTATCCAATTTTAAGAACAATTACCAATTATTGATATGACAATAAGAAATGTACCCCTCCCAAAATTTAAGATTGGTACACAAATACACCTGTGTCTTATGAAAAAGTAATAAATCCTGTAGTTATTCAATAATAAAGCCGGTCAATAACCTTTAAATTTTGAATATTTGGCCATAAGAGGAACACCAACATCTACAATGGGTCCTAGAAAACGTTTACCAAATTATTTTATAATTCCCAAATTTAAAAGAGAACATAAACATATAAAGGTAATAAACCATATAACGTGCTAAATACTTATCAAAGGGTCAATAACCTCCGAAATTTGATTTTTGGTAGTTCTTTACCCATGAAAGGGAACGATGTGGACCATCCAAATTTATAGTGGTACATATTGAAGACCTGTACGAAGATACCAAATGCTTATATTAAACAATTTCTAAAACTGAGTGGATGAGTCAAGATACCCCTCCCAAATTTTTAAAGGGTGCATCAATGTACTCATGTCTTATGATAGAGAATGAACCTATATACATGACCATATGACCATATACGGTATAAGACCGCATCAAACGGGATAAATTGGGCCAAAAACCAAACACGTGATACAACATATTGCTTATGTTTATATTTTGGCATTTTTTTTACTCATGAAAGGGAACAAGGTGGACCACCCAAATTTATCATGATACATATTGAGGTCATGTACTATGATAGCGAATGCTTAAATTGAAAAATTTCCAAAATTTAAGGGATTGGCTATGGTACCCCTCCCGGGGTGCATCAATGTACCTATGTCTTATGATAGAAAATGGACCCCCATACATGACCATATAATCATATTAGGTAATAGGACCTCATCCAAGTGAATAAATTAGGTGAAAAACGAAACACGTGGTTGTACTAAAATTTGGCAATTTCGTACCCATGAAAGGGAACGAGATGGACCACCCAAATTTATAGTAATATATATATATATATATTAGGGTCTTATACTATTATACCAAATGTTTAAATTGGGCAATTTCCAAAATAAAGAGGTGGGCCAAGGTACCCCTCACAAATTTTTAAAGGGTGCATCAATATACCCATGTCTTATAATAGGGAATGTACCAATATACATAACCATATAATCATATAAGGTAATAGGACCTCATCCAAGGGGATAAATTGAGCCAAAACAAACACGTGGTACAACGTATTGCTTACGTTTATATTTTGACAATTTTGTACCCCTAAAAGGGAACGAGGTGGACCACCCAAATTTATCATAATACATGTTAGGGTCCAGTACTATAATGCCAAATATATAAAATGAGCAATTTCTAAAATTTAAGGGGTGGGCCAAGGTACCCCTCACAAATTTTTAAAGGAGTGCACAAATGTACCTATGTCTTATGATAGGGAATAGATCCCTATACATAACCATATAACCATATAAGGTAATAGGACCTCATCCAAGGGGATAACTTAGGTCAAAACCAAACACGTGGTACAACGTATTGCTTACGTTTATATTTTGACAATTTTGTACCCCTAAAAGGGAACGAGGTGGACCACCCAAATTTATCATAATACATGTTAGGGTCCAGTACTATAATACCAAATATATAAAATGAGCAATTTCTAAAATTTAAGGGGTGGGCCAAAGTACCCCTCCCAAATTTTTAAAGGAGTGCACAAATGTACCTATGTCTTATGATAGGGAATAGATCCCTATACATAACCATATAAGGTAATAGAACCTCATCCAAGAGGATAAATTGGGCCAAAAGAACAAACACGTGGTACAACGTATTGCTTACGTTTATATTTTGGCAATTTTGTACCCCTAGAAGGGAACGAGGTGGACCACCCAAATTTATTATAATACATGTTAGGGTCCAACACTATAATACCAAATATATAAAATGAGCAATTTCCAAAATTTAAGGGGTGGGCCAAAGTACCCCTCCCAAATTTTTAAAGGAGTGCACAAATATACCCATATCTTATGAAAGGTAATAAACCCCTATACATGGCCATATAACTATATAGGATAATAACACCTCATCAAAGGGGATAAAATCGACCAAAAACCAAACACGTGGTACTACGTATTGCTTACGTTTATATTTTGGCAATTTTGTACCCCTAGAAGGGAACGAGGTAGACCACCCAAATTTATCATAATACATATTAGGGTCCTGTACTATAATACCCAATGTTTAAATTGGTCAATTTCCAAAATTTAAGAGGTGGGCCAAGGTACCCCTCCCAAATTTTTCAAGGGGTGCATTAATATACCCATGTCTTATGAAAGGGAATGGACCCCTGTATACGCCCATATAACCATATAGGGTAATAACACCTCATCAAAGGGGATAAATTAGGTCAAAAACCCCCGAAATTTGATTTTTGGCAATTTTTTACCCATGAAAGGGAACGACATAGACATCCAATACTGATAGAGGTACATACTATGGTCCTAGGCTACCATACCAAATTTTTAGATTTGGCAATTTCCAAAATTTAAGGGGGGTGATCCTATGTACCCCTGCCAAAATTTAGGGGGTGGGCAATGGTACCCCTGCCAAAATTTAGAGGGGGTGGTCCTGTGTACCTCTAGGTCATTGACCCCGGCCAGGGACCATGGGTCCTGAGGCAGGGACCCAGGGGCCAAAAAGTGTCCTCAGGTGCTGCCATTACTACTGTTATGTCACTTTTGTTAAAAGAGGAAGGATGATTTCATCAATATTGGCAACAAGAAGGGGCACCGCCGCATTAAAGTCGTAATGTAATCAATGGCTTAATGAGCATTTTCCCGGTTGCTGGATAGATCGGCATGGACCAGTTGAGTGGCCAGCAAGGTCTCCCGACCTAACTTCGTTGGATTTCTATCTTTGGGGCAGTTTAAAGCTATTGTGTAAAATTAATGATATTGACTACCTGAAAAGGAGAATAATTACGTCATATGAACAAATATCACCAACGATTCTTCGCAGAATGTACACGCACTGGGTCGTACGGTTAAGGATGTGCATAGAATAGAACGGTGGGCATGCTGAACATGTCATGTGATTGTAATTGTCTTACGTGTGTTAGCTCTCTCTTCTCTTGGTTACTAAAGAGTACGTAATGTGAAATGTTACAAAGCTTGTTTTTTACTTTATTCTTCAATTCGAAACTTCGCACAGCACATTTCATAGCATTTCACACATGACATATCCTAAATCTACTCACAACTTCAAAACCGTTGCAGGGTTTGGAAACATAACCTTACCGTTGGGTTTCTCTTCGAACGTGAATGTTGATTAATATGTCACACGACCATGTTGCCATTTAAAATAAATAAGTTGATTCAAAGATGACGGCCACCAAGATGGTGGACGACAACCTTAAACACGTCATAATGTTTCCCCCTCGCACCAGCATTAATCCCAGTTGACTTCGGATTGACTGCATTTACAGTTTCTCAAATATTTAGCCCGGTCCAGATTTTGTAGTATTTCATTTAACAAAATATCTTTCAATTGCTTCGTATATGTGGACATTTTCCAATATGGGAAACGATGAAGTTGTGGGATTTTAATATGTCATTTAAATAACCTTTACCAAGATCTATGTCAAATTTTAATTTGTTAATAAATAATTTCTTCCTAAGTTCAATAAAATTTAAATCAGTATGACGATAGTTTTCGGAATTTTAGAACTTAGAGCTAAATATTTCTAAAAGTATGCATTTTATGAAAAATTGTTTCTCTCCAAAAAATATTGTGTTATCTATGTTCTATAAAGGGACACTAAGTTTATCTCTCTATGTTCAACCATAGCGGAGATATTGCTATTTTTATCTGGGTATTGTTCATTTGACACTTCCAGCGGCCATTTACCAATATGGCGGGGAAGGTCCGTGGGATTTCTGGGGACTTTTAGTATGTTGTTTAGAACATCATTCCTAACATCTGTACCAATTTTCAGATTGTTAATAGTTTGTTCCTTTCTTCATTAAAATTGGAGCTTCATTTACTGCACTATATGGACACGTTCAAAATTAGATATCATCATAAGCAATTTATTGTATGACTAAGTTACTACTTAAAAAAGAGAGAGGGAGGGAGTGACTACTCTTTCTTTATTTTGTTTTCCACTATCATACCTGTTTAATACATACAAAAATGTTTATATTTATTTCATGTCCACGTAAAACAGTAAATAAATAAATCATTTGCATTTCTATTGCTGCCGAAATTACTACACAAAATTTATAAATAGCGATGCAAATTTAATTTTGTATCGCAAATTACTACTTTTAAAAAATTGTTGATACGTACGTTTCAAGGGGGCTGAGCCCTCCTGGCCACCTCGTAGGCATGGAGCTGTAGAAAACTATCCTTATCCGTATACAAAAAAAAAATTAAAATAAAAAAATAAATAAATAAAGAAAGAAAAACCTCCTGACCCTCCGTTTAGCTTCACGCAAAAATTGAAGCTGGTGTTGTTACTGGTAATGTTGGGTAATTGAAGAATTTCTAGCAGGCGTAACTTCCTCTAATGAAATTATTGTGCGTTTATTTCATGGTTTGAAAGTGGCATTTAGGTTGTGCCTCCTTGCAGAACTACAGTATTTGTTCATAATGTTTTGAATCGCTTAAGCTAGAAAGTTCCAAGCAAAATCGGTAGATGGTGGAACAAGCTGTGTGATTAGTGCAGCCATCTTGCGGTCAGCTATCAAATTTCTTTAATTATACAGTTGAATATTTGGGGCAAATACAATCACTGAGTGGATTTATTTTGATATATAAAAATTAAGCTGATCTTGTGTGTGATCGAATCACATGAAAACGCCTGAACAATTTAAAATGAATTTTGGAATATAGTATCTACTTCGAACTAGGTTTTTATCATGCCACTTAGATTCGAGTTTGTATCCAAAGGGAAATATGGGACATTCAATATGAAATTAACCAATGAAATGACAAAATCTTACAGTAGGATATGAAAAAATTACAAATATTACCTCTCCCCTCCTGAAACTGTCCCCATACAGGGTGTTCAAAACTGTCAAAAAGGGCATTATTTTTTGTTACTGTGATTATTAAAAGATGTCATAAAATAGTTAATATGTGCACTAGAGACATGAAACAAACACCATTGGAAAGCTTAAAGACTGCTCTACATGTTGTATGACATTGAAAAACCTGTAAAATAATTAAAAAAAACTTAAAAAATTCAAATTCAAATTTGAAGTTCACATAGAAATATCCCTGCGAATTTGTTCAAAATTGTCCAGATTGTAGACTAATATGTGTACTAAAACAACTGAATGGGATCCGACTCAAAATTCAACATAAACCAAACATGGCATGATATTGACTGACCATGTGAATATCTGGGTTCAGATCGATAACCACTTGCCTTTACCTGCAGCATCAAAGGAATTTATATTCAATCCAGTGTCGGACTGGCCAATTTGAGGGCCCTTGGCGTGTCCTTTAATGGCCCTCATATATTTGGTCTAGGAATTAATTCGTGCAGTTGGTACGCACACATTGAAGCTGTAGTATAAACACAAAATACATAAATACCTTAAGAAAAATATTGTCCATCGCTAGCCACCACTTTCGCCCATCTGTCAGGCAATGTACGGATTCCGTGGCGAAAGAAGTCCTCATCCTTGGAAGCGATCCAGTCAGAGACCCATGTTTCGATATCTTCTGAAGAAACCGCTGTCCAATCAAATCGTTGTTCATGCAATCGAACAAGTAGTAGTCCGAAGGAGCAACGTCTGGTGAATACGGCGGGTGGGGTAAAACTTCCCATCCGACATTTTCTAAATAGGTTTTGACCGGTTTTGCGACATGTGGGCGAGCGTTATCATGTTGAACAATAAGTTTATCATGTCTGTTCTCCCATTCTGGTCGTGTTCTGGCCAGAGCTTGCTTCAAACGCATTAATTGTCGTCGATAACGTTCTCCATTCATAGTTTCAAACGGTTGCAGCAGCTCATAGTACACCACACCTTTCATATCCCACCATATGCACAGCATAACCTTTGCACAGTGAATATCTCGTTTTGGTTGTGATGGACCTGGTTCACCTGGTTTCACCCAGGCCTTTTTTCGTTTAGGGTTCTTGTAATGGATCCACTTCTCATCACCCGTAATAATTCGATGCAGAAACCCCTTTCTGCTCTGTCGTTGAAGCAGCAATTCGCAAATGGTTTTTCGTCTTTCAACGTCTCTGTCTTTCAATTCTTGTGGAACCCAATGTGACATCTTTTGAATCATTCCCATGGCTTTCAAGCGTTTGGAGACTGTTGTTTGATCAACGCCTAATGCTGCTGCAAGTTGTTCCTGCGTTTGACACGAATCCTGCTCGAGCAATGCTGTCAATTCTTCGTCTTGAAATTTTTTTGGCTGTCCAGCTCGCTCTTGGTCTGCCAAGCCGAAATCACCACTTCTAAACCGTGCAAACCACTTCTGACACGTTCGCTCAGCTAGAGCATGGTCACCATACACTTCCACCAAAATACGATGACTTTCAGTCGCACTTTTCTGCATGTTAAAGTAATGCAGCAGGACACCCCGCAAAAACACTTTATCAGGCACAAATTGCGCCATGTTCACTTAACTACAAACTGGTGTGGTTGACGCTTTAATCCACTGCCCTATACTACGAACGATACGCGATGACAGGGGTTTGCAACACATGTGTGGATACACGGAACTGTGGGACGCTCCGTTCGTTGCACCATATCTTGTCCACCCGCACGAATTAATTCCAAATATATATATATATATATATATATATATATATATATATATATATATATATATATATATATACAGTATCGTATTTACGATTTTGTTTCGGGGAGGGCTTCGCTAACTTTCGGGGGGGCTTTGCCTGAAAATGTGAAAATTCTACAAGATATTTCATATACTTTACAATAGTAAGTAACATTTCGGGGGGGCTTAAGCCCGGAAGCCCTCCCCCTAAATACGCCACTGTATATATATATATATATATATATATATATATATATATATATATATATATAGGTGGTTCAAAAATTATGGAAAATATATATATATATTTTTAATTTCACCTGTGGCACTCCTAATATTTATAACACGACTGAAAATAGAGCACTCTGGATGCTCACAGAAATGTCACTGACCTGAAATTTCTACGTAAGGTAGTCAGTGGAAACTTAAGGTCTGAAGCCCTACTTCAAGATTTATCCCTTCACATTCTACCCGTGTAGCACTAAATACCCGCCTCTTCCACCTTTCACTCCATAGACTGTCGATTATTCAAAGGTTCTTCCACAGAGCAACAAATTTATATAATCAGATAACAACTGACGTGGACATTTTTAAGCTACTCAGTTTTCGACAGAATAATTACACACATTCAAAATAACTAAAAATGAATCAAGAAACTTCGTCTTTGCTTTGTCTTTTTATTATTCTTTTTATATTTCTCTATTCTTAATACATGTTTGTTATGATTTCCCTGTGTATGGCACTCGTTATGCTTGCTATCTGAGTATCTGTTAAAATAAATAAATGAAATAATAATAATAATAAAAAAAAACAGTTATTCATTTTGTCAACTCTACGTTCCAACCCATCTTCCACTAACATGACGTTTTCAACAAGTCAACTAAAAGCAAATCGACCACAATTTCTCCCCCCCCCCCTCTTCCAAAAAATGTTAAATCAACAGTTAAAGTATTTTCCGAACGAAAACTTTAGGAATGATCAAAAAAAAAATATCAAAAGATTGCGATCTTGGCCAGTAATTAGATTTTGGATCAGGGACCACAAAATTTTTGAACAGCCATTAAATCGAGTGTTCTACGGAATAAGCACATCATACTGAGTTAGGTGATAGTTTGGGTTTGGCTACACTATATGTAGTTCTCCAAATATAAAGCGTACAAGAAAATTTTTGATTGCAATATATTGGACCTTGGATCAGGGGGCACAACATTTTTCAACGAGTTAAAATTGAGTTTTCGTATTTTCTACGGAATAAGCACATTATACTGAATTAAGTGACAGTTTGGGTTTGGCTACACTGTATGTAGTTCTCCAGATATAGGACTAAGGCCTATAAGAAAACTTTTGATTGAACGAAATATATTGGATAACTTTTGATTTCCTTAAACAGGCAAGGAATTAAATTTTTGGACATATTGCAGCCACCAATCACGTTTTCTATGGAATCTTTTTTTCAGAAAGAATTATAACCATCTTTTGTTTTATATTTACAATGGACATCAACAAGGTTTACATTATAGTGGAGTGGATTAGAGGAAAAATTCATAAGAATCATGCATATTGTGATAAGAACATAAAGTTTTGCACAGTCTACTAATATAGTAACAAATAAATTCTGACGTAGACCCCAAAAATCCGACTACAATTTCCTGGAATTCCAGGCGCTGGAACATCTGGAGCACTGGAGAACGATATGTTATCGCTGGAATAGCCATTATGTGAAAACGGCTTGACCTACAGAGCCAAAGTAAGACTCAAATGCAAGAGAAATAGCAAGCCTTTAATTATATTCTATATTGTCTTAATTGAACATCATCAAGGGCCGCACGAGGGGCCTAAAATACATTTAAAAAACTATGGCGTTTGTTTATGGTTTTATCCATCTGGAAGCTTTGGTTTAACAGATATCGCAATAACAGTCTTGTAAATCGTTTAGCAAAACCTTAAGCATTACGTCGATATCCTTTTAATGTATATGAGATCAATAGTCTCGGAGCTATGTGATGCGCTATACCACTGGTTTCCGTTCATGTTAGTATTGAATAAACGCCTGCAGCCATCACACTTTACTTTATCATTTTGTGGGCAAAAAATGAATGCAAAAGTGACCCACTCAATGGTTGTATCTGACACCGAAGGAAGCATAACAAAGGCATGTAAGTGTTTCCTCCCAGTATACAGTTTCAAATGTTTAGGCAGCAGTGAGAAATTAAACGCGGCTACGTAGATGTTTGCAGATAATTGCAGTGGCTAGCTACAGTGACTCCCAGCTGAAAATATGGTTGTAATGATAGCAACTTTGCGCCGTAACTGAAGAAATCTATTTATATTTGACAAACGAGTTGTTGACTTAAAAAATTAAATTATATTTTATCATCAAGAAAGCCTCTTAATATTACATATGTGTGAAAGAAGCTTGAAGGTGGAACTTTAAATAACCAGCCGGTCTTTGTGCTGTTCATTGGGATGTATGCTGATATTCAGGTAACGTTGATAAAGTTTTTGTTTAACAGAAACAGAGTTGGAAGAAGATTTATATATCACAAGAATCTTCGTTGTTTAAGCTACCAGAATATATAAAAATTCCTACTCAACTACTGAATAACTTTCAAGCAATCTGTATGAGAAGGTGCCTTACCAGCGTGGTATACAAATGTCTCCTGGATGACTCCACTGAAATCCAATGTGCCCGTTTCGACCATAAATCCTGATGAACTGTCTGAGCAAAGTAAGCTATTGTCAAGCAAGTGGCTGGAACACATCCAAGCAGTTGCAACAGAAAGTCCTGGAAATATGCCAAACATGACATGGACAGCCTTTTATACTTGTGAGTATCGTGGTAAGGTTCCATCTAAAAGTCAGTGTGTTTTACTTCCGGTACTTCCAGATTTCATAAATTCGCCTGCAATGATTCGGCATTGCTTTCATATAATCAAGAGAACTTTATCTTCATTGAATTCATCTCAAGTACCTGTCATTACGTGTGATCAGCCTGTTTGTGCGAAGGCAAAGCAAGTACAATGGATGCTGCCCAAATGTATGGAGAAGACTTATGTTATGATGGACCCTTTGCATATCGAGATGGCGTCTCTGGAAATGTTGGGCACGTGGTTAACTGGAAGTGGATGGACGGATCTTTTGGTTGAGGCAGGCGTAATAGCTTCTGGAAAGGCCGATCAATGTCTGCATGGTTCTTACGTTAAGCGAGCTAGATATGCTCACGAAGTAACATCAGTAGCATTGTACATTATACTAAGGAAAGCGTACGTAGAGTATGTAGCTTCTGGTTCTGACAAACATCTATCATTTGAAGAATGGATTGATATTCGACAAAGTGAATCGGTTCAGTTTAAATACTGGTGCACAGTATTACAGTTGGAATCGATGCTCTTAAACTTCCTACACAGTGTGCGAATAGCAGATTTTGAACAGTATGTAAGCTATCTCAAATGTGCCCTTGGATGTTCGCTCTTGACCATACTCATTACGCGAGATGGATGTCAGTGTTTGGTAAATCTTTACAGGAACTTAGGGTTAGACATCCTGCCATTTATGAGGAATTTGTTCGTGGAGCTTTTGTAGGTTCCAAAACAAGTCGACCACATTCTTGTATGGGACATGATCAAATGCACGAACAGCGCAACAAGACGGTGAAGTCTGAAGGTGGTGCAATTGGAATTCTCGACAACTTAAGTGCGTAGCTAAAATGGATGGTGTCCGGACCTGTAATTGCCAACCCTGTATCGGGTTTTGAGGAAGAGTGTGGATTGATCTTTGATAATGATGATCTCAGAATACGCCACAAAGAATCATCTGGTGCTAATATGCGATTTAAAAATGATGTCACAGAACTGGTACGTGTGTTCTCAGAGAATGGCAACAATCCTTTTATTCAAGAAGGTAATGAACGTTTTGGTGTTGCAACTAATTCTATAATGCCCGAAGATTCAGTTAAGTCGGTATACATTGCTGAAACTCTTGGAAGAGATCAGTATAACAGTTTTAAACAGGAACGGTTGCAGCTCTGCAGTAGATCACTGTTTGAACCAATTAAACGAAATAACCTTGCTCTTTGTCGCAAGACAATGAAAAAACTTAATTCTGAACACCGTAAGCTATCCATATTAAAAATGACTGTGCTCCCTTCAGTCGTCTCTTTATAGCATGTCAGAGTCGACAGGGAGATCTATCCGACTTTTTTGCTCATGAAAATCTGGGATATCCTCCGTCAATTTCTGAAGATGCATTCATACGCAAAGGAACTAAATCAGATGTAGTTACATGTTTAGAAAAATACGGCGACACCCAATTTACCCCTCCACCTGTTACATGTATGATATTGGACAGCTCTGCTATCATCCATATGTTGAAGCCGTCACCATCACAAATATTCCATGATTACTTGCAGATGAAAGTATATCCTTACATTTCATCCATTCTATCAGAGAAGAGCAGAGTAGATCTGGTGTTTGATCGTTACTTGCAAGATAGCTTAAAAAGTGAAAAGAAACAGAAACGAGGGTCAGCATCACGAGTTCGTGTTACAAACTCTACTCCCATCCCGAAAAATTGGAATCTGTTTTTGCAGAATGAAGAGAACAAAACAAGTCTTTTTCACTTAATTGCAGAATCAATGAACGAGGCCAAAATACCCAATGAGAAAACTTATTTGCACTAAAGGTATTGACATATGGGGTACCTTTGACGTAAATATACATGGTCCACTAGCACCGTGCACACATGAAGAGGCCGATACGAGGTTGCTTCTGCATGCCAAACATGGCAGTAAAGCAGGCCATAAATCCATTATCATCAAAACGGAAGATTCAGATGTAGTTGTCCTGGCTTTGCATGCTTTCCCAAACTACTACTGTCCCATCTGTTGCTTGAATACGGTGTTGGTAAGCATAAACGCTTTTTTCCTATTCACCAGTACGCGGAGAAACTAGGGACAGAAATCTGTGACGGCATCCTGTTTTGGCACGCATTCACCGGATGCGATACTGTATCTGCCTTTGCAGGTCGGGGAAAGAATACAGCTTGGGAAGCGTGGCGGACAAATCTAGAAATTACTGCTGCATTTGTAGAACTTTCACATGCACCTTTAAAATTAGACGATACTACATTCATAAAATTCCAAGGTTTCACCGCGTACCTATATGATCGAACCAGCAACCTGCAAAATGTAAACGACTGTCGTCGAATGCTAGTAACTAAAAAATGTCCTCAGTTGGAAAGCGTACCCCCACTGAGGCTGCACTTCTTCAACATGTGAAAAAAGCCATTTTGCAAGGAGGATATATTTGGTCACAGTGGTCTGCGCTACAACTTGATTTGCCAAATCCTGAACAGTGGGGCTGGAAAAGAAGTGATTCAGGGTATACACCTTTATGGTCTGTGCTACCAGAACTTTCCAAGCACTGCCAAGAACTTGTTCGTTGCGGATGCAAATCTCTGTACACTAATATGTGTAAATGTGCTGGCCTATTCCTTCCATGTACAGTCTTGTGTGCCTGTGATGGTATGTGTGAATGACTATAAACTGATGCAATTACTACAGCAAGAAACTGTGGTTTACTTAATTTAAATTTTGACTTTATTACTATTTTATGTAACTTTTCTTCATGAAGTGACCAAATAAAAAGCACAGAGAAAAAGTACGCAATAGTTGTTTTGTTTTTTAATGAATTTTGGACCCCTCGTGCGGCCCTGGATGATGTGCAATTAAGACAATATAAAATTTAAATTAAAGGCTTGTTATTTCTCTTAAATTTGAGTCTTACTTTGGCTCTGTAGGTCAAGCCGTTTTCACATAATGGCTATTCCAGTGATAACATACCGTTCTCCAGTGCTCCAGATGTTCCAGCGCCTGGAATTCCAGGAAATGTCGTCAGATTTTTGTTACTATTATTAAAATTTATTTGTTACTATGTTAGTAATCTCTGTGCAAAATTTTATGTTCTTATCACAATATGCATGATTCTATCATTATGCTACCCCACTATTACAATAAAACTTTAATTTCATATTGTCCTGAGGATGGATGTTTTAGTAAAATTTCATTGCAAATGCCACAGCAATAAAAATGTTTTATTAAAAAACAATTGGCTTATAGATTATTTATTAATACCATAGAGAGAGGCATTGGGAGTAAGTTTTGTTTTATTTAATGCTTAAGCAAATGGTAACAATGTCTGCATGTGAAAATGTCCATTGTATGCATATGAAAATGTCAGGGGTGACAAGGCTTCACTTTGGTTTGGGGAAGAAGGAGATTATGGGAGCGCATACATGTTTTTCCCCTAGGGTATAAAATACCCCAAAGCCGTCCCTGGAGAAGAACAGTATGGAGCAATAAAGTTTTGATTTCCCTTGAACCATACAGCTTCTGAAACATACGAAATGTTCAAGCAAGCTTGTTCCGGAGTCAACAGTCGTGGTACCCAATGGCACAAACACGGGACATATGGAGATGATCGTGTTATTGATAAAACACTACCATATGAAATTCCCAACACTTCACTTAGTTTACGTATTTTATTCTTCGATCCTTATGGACAATCACAGCAGCAGTATTGATGTTTCTTTCTGTCAGAGCAAAGGTGAAACACCAGGTCCACCTTACTTAACGCATGAAACTCGTCCTCCTTTGAATTCTTTCAACTACCGAAACACTGTTGCTCGGGGTAATGCACTTTCACCGTAAGCTTGTTTGAGCTTTTCGTATGTTTCAGAAGCTGTATGGTTCAAGCGAAAACAAAACTTTATTGCTTCATACTATTCTTCTCGTATAACCTCCATTGTATGCATATACACAGCACGTTGTAAGGTGAAAAGGAAGCAATGTCTAAAACACAACACATTACTCCCAACCTACCGATACGACAATGCTGCCACCTAGTGAGAATATACAAGAAACACAACTCTTTCAACTATCAAACGTACCGGCATTCGGCAATAAAGAAAACTGCGGTACAATAATCAGTCTTAGTCTTTGTTGATCAGCCCTCGTACAATAAACACATTTTTTTTTCTGACTTGCAATACATCTAATACATTAGTCCTTTGCGCTGAGAAAGAGCCGAACAGTTTGAAATTAATTTTACAACATTGTTAGTACCTGTCGCAAGCAAGATTTTTATCTTCACTTTTATTAGAGGGCATATCCTAAGGGAAATATGCGTTGGTCAAAATATATGCAGAAAATAGTATTTTATGAGCCTCTCAAGCTAGGAAAATGAATCTCGGTATATAAACTTACACTGTTCCAATGTTTTAGAAAATTCCGTTTTTTATATCTTTTCGCCATATTGAAATCGATGGTTATTTGTTGTTTGTGTTCGCATCACGGGAAAATAGCTGACCAGTTCAAATTAATTTTGGAACATAGTACTAATGGGGGCTCCAGAGTTCTACAAGACAGAAGCCACATCGAGAATACCGGTGAAGCCGGTTTTGCACCACCACCCCTGAAAAATCAATCACTGCTTGCGGGGTTGCTAGTGATCTTTCACTTTGATGTGAGATACAAATATTGCAGAAAATACCAACGAATTTGTCATTGTATAATCATGTAATGATATATCCAGTACACCACCTACAGAATTTTAAATACTTTACGCAGCACAAAGGATTCAAGTTATTCAAGAAGTTGGAAATAATAGATTGCCAATATTGCTCCCGCGCCACTATTCTACAAGTCAAAATAAAACGGTATATATATATATATATATATATATATATATATATATATATATATATATATATATATATATATATATATATATATATATATATTGTATATTTTTCGGATCCTCGTCTGGAGACGCAAATTGCGCTATGTGGCAACGTTGCAGATTAAGAACTATAGATTAAGTGTACCAATCCATCAAATAATTAGGTCTATTTTTGCCAGATGACAGTTAAAGGCAATGGACGTTGATATTAGCACCACTTGTCGATGTAACTGATGGATTTGTAGAGCAATGCTAATGGTAGCAAGTTAATATGTGATGTTGTCACATAGTGAAAATTTGATTCCCCACAGTGGCTGAAGGAATCCCGGAGGGTATTCCATCCTCGCTTTATTTTGACCTGTAGAATAGTGTTTTGTGGTCCGTGGGCGCCATTTTTAGAACACGTGATAAAATTAAGTAATGATGAAAAGTAAACTAGCTTCGTATCTCATTTTTAATTTGTAAAAGAGGGACAAGATACTTTCATAATAATTGAAATTCAAGTATTCATTAGATTTCGGTCATTTGTAAAGCAAATGAGAATTCATTGGAACATTCATTTTCAGCGCCAAGACGTTGACCTACTGTTTAACGATTATGAATCAAACATGCTCTTACCAGCAATCGCATGCGGAAGACGTGTTTACTAACCATACATCCACGAGAAGGCTCCCAAATACGAGGGCCAATTTATAAACAATGCACACTAATTTTTTGTGACTTACGTTTTATTTTTGGAGAGGATCTCTTCACAGACGTTTTGTTTTTGGAGAGGATCTCTTCACAGGCTTTCAATATAAACTCAGTATAAATTAAACATAACTTTCTTACAAGGCTGTTTATTATAAATTAACGAGAAATGTAACAGTTTCGGAAGTATATCACTTCCTTCTTCAGACTACTATTTCAACTGAAATCATAGATAACATAACATAATTTATAGATAATAGAGAACAAATTATGTTATGTTATCTATGATTTCAGTTGAAATAGTAGTCTGAAGAAGGAAGTGATATACTTCCGAAACTGTTACATTTCTCGTTAATTTATAATAAACAGCCTTGTAAGAAAGTTATGTTTAATTTATGTTTAAGATGGACACAAGGCCTTTTTATAAAAATAAACTCAGTACTTGGCAATGACGGATTCCCAACGTCCGGGTAGCTTCTGCATTCCATCAAGGACGCCAGCTGTCGAATGGTTCGAGTAACGGCCGCAGGAAGATCTTCCAGACACAGAAACACATTCAAGCATACATTGTTTCAACTTTGAGAACAAGTCGTAGTCTGGTGGACTCATATCTGGACTGTAAGGGAGCGTGAGGTAACTTTTTCCAACCTATTTCGAAGTTTTTGACACACAGCTTTAGCGGTGTGCAAGCGAGCCTGGACCCGCCCTGAGTAACTGCTGTCGCAATTTCGGCAGGAGTTCTCAAAAATACGCTGCTGCGACATTTCTTCCACATGGAACTCTGTTCGTTGTGATAATGCCTTGGTGATCTAAGCAAAGATCATTTGCTTAACCTTTGATTGAGATCGACAACACTTTTTTTTTTCGTTCTTGGAGAAGATGGAGCTTTCCACTCGTTGAATTGTGCTTTCAATTACGGCACAAGGTCTCTGGTCCACATTTTATCAATAGCAATAATAAGATGCAGAAGGTCCTCAACTTCAACGTTGAATCTTTGTTCCAGCACCATTTCATTGTCCAGATGTGTCTGCTTCTGTTCAATAGTCAAAAAGTGGGGGATCCATCGGGCAGATTTCTTATCTTCTGTAAATCATTTGTCAGAATTCGGTAAACTGACACAGATGGAACCCCTGTGATGTCAGGAAGTTCTTCACATGTCACACGGCGATCTTGTTCAAGTGCTTCTGCCACAAGTTGCACACTTCTTTCATCGGTTGATGATTTCGGCCTTCCTGGTCTTGCATCATCCTTTATGCTTACACGACCACTACGGAAACGAATAGCCCAACGAGAAACTGTACTACGGTCCACTGTTGTCTCACCACAAACTTCATGTAAGGCACTGTGAATTTCTGTGGGGGTTTTGCCACGTAAAGTTTAAATCTCTATATACGACATCTGATCTTTAATAGATCCATTACCCGAGACACCTGTCGCCTTCATTTCCAGTACTTGTCACAGCCCTACTGTTCACTAGAGAGCACGCAAGCACACGTCGCATAGCCTCAAGATCTCAGCTTCATCTGATGAAATGTTTACCTTAATTTCATCATCTACTCCGCAGTGTTGTCATAGTGTGCATTATTTATGAAATGACCCTCGTATGCTTGGAATTTTTAAAATCTAGCGGGGACCAAAATTTCTAAAACCCCGTGAGTGTTCTTGGCATTATTCCTACACTTACATGGCTTGACAATTGACTGTTATCTACTTACTGATGTTTTTTAATTATTTCTTTTTATTGGAAGTCCAACACTTATTTGCGGCTCCGCATGATTGCTTTCACTATAATATAACATTTCAGAGATAAATCAATATTCATTCGTTCTATTAATATTTGCAAAAAAAAAAAAAAAAAAAAAACTTATACATTATATGCTATTAAATTCCGAATTCCTAAAGTGCATGAAGAAAGTATTTTATTTTTTTCGCAATAATTTATACATGAGTGTTATAAAGAAAACACAACTTTCGTCGAAAACCTACTGGAAAGCTACGTCGTCCTTAAAACGACACAAGTCATTTTTTCTTCCGTGACTAGCACGTCTTTCCTCCTATGCTCAGCATCGTGTGGTGTGGGGCATACAAAACCAGCACAGAGCTTAATGGCTCCATCTTCCCATCCACCTTTTTCCTTCTCTCTCACCCACTGGCTGCAAGGAGGTAGATAAAGAGCATGTTTCTTTTTTTTTTCTCGCGTTAAAAGTGTGATTGCCTTGCATGCAATGGCAGGCGTTTAAAAGGCTGTTCTCTACGTCAGGCTAACGAGAAAAAGAGTCAAACGATAACACGTGAACAGAGGGTAACATCAAGCATCGTGACTTACCCTATGATGCCAAATCTCTCATGAACATCAATCAGGGTTGCAGACTCCATATTAAAATAACTAAAAAATGTGTACGATCGCCCCTATCTCCTACACAGGAATAAACAAACATCCATAGAGCCACATCTGATTAGTTTCTAACTCAAGCTGGATTTTCAGGGTTAAAACCTGAACCCATCTTTTATTCACCACAGAACGTTGGGCTTGGAGAGAGGATCACTCCCATGTTAATGGTGAAAGTTCGTTTGCATGTTAGTTAGGGAGTTGGAGTCGCATGCGACACTGTATAGGCGCATACTGAGCCGTGGTAGCGCAATTATTGTTTTGGCTTACAAACAGAACAGGGTGTGCTTTGGAAAATTTACAAGGGGCGGTGGTGTTCTGTGTCAATTGGTTTTGAAGTTGTGATGCTAAAAATAGATTACGTTACGGATTTTCATCATTAGACTTTAGTTGAAATGCGTATCTTAAGGAAAGGAAAGGGCTCAAATAGATCTTATACTTTCTCTATACCCACCTTCCTTGTGCGAAGAACGACGAACATTTCGGGTAATCTATTACGTTTATTACGTTTAAGAGCTTCATAAAAAAAAAAAAAAAAAGTTGAAAAATACATGTAGAGATACAAAGAGACACTTTTATGCATTATTTCATTTTGTTTCTGAAAGCACCCTGTACTTTCCCCGATAACATTATAACTTTATATCCATTACACATCTCATGCAACTTTTCAATATACCGGCAGTTTCGAAAGTTCAGGGCAATAGGTCAATTCTATTACGAGTAAAGAAACGAAAAAGTTGAAAGACAGGAAAGTTGTTGGAAATTTGTGGTTTTCAATCTAAACTAGTGGATTTTTTCAAAACCCATCAGCCGATAGGGCCCCACACTGATGAGACATGTTAAATGAAAAAGCGATGTTGCCACTTCAGCAGGCTGCTCCGTTGGACTCTCACTATAAGAACAATACAGATTGGTTTGAAACGTATTTGAGGTGTTCTAGGTTCCCTCACACAACAATGTGTTTGGTCTCTGTGCCATTTTTGCGTTCCCTTACGTTCCGTCCGGATACCCTGGTTGAAAGGTTACCTTGTAACATGTGTCAGAGAAGCAATACTTGATCCAATTTGTTTTGAATATGCCTACATTCATATCCAGTTACATTTAACCCTTTTACGATCCTATGGTACAATTTGTACCATACGGGTGTATTCTGGAACTTTGTGTTATAACTCTCCCATTTGAGCTTTTTCGTCTGTTTTTGTTTTGTTTTTAAATCTAGACCCATTGTAGAACAAGTTACGTATGGTTTTACGCCTTCCTGCGTCGAGACATAGGAGGTAAAGACGTCATAACTTTAATAAACATATTTTCTTCTGTTAGGCCTATCTTCATTATTTTTGGAGGGATTACTTTTACACCTAGAAGATTGAAATTTTGCACAAACATTCAGTCCGGCGAGTAGTATTTATCAGGTTTTTTCAGATCTCTGCGTTACCACGGGGGGGGGGGGGGCAGAGGTGCAAAAAGGTTAAAAAAAAGATTTTTTTAAAACAAAAAAATCCCTTTTTCGATATTTTTACGCGTCAGATACACGTTGGAGACATGTGAATGGTACCGTCTGAGAGGCAGTTCTATTCTGAAGAGAATGGTAGGCGAACCATGATCCTAGGGTAATTAGGGATGTCTCAGGAAATTTTTACCCAAGATTCTTTCTTATAGGGGAATCTGGGGTATTGTGGGTATATTTTTTGGCGGGTTTACTTTTGCAACTAGAAAATTGAAATTATGCACAAACATTCATTCCACCGAGTAGTATTTATCAGTTTTTTTCAGATCTCTGCATTAAAACAGGGGGTCCAGAGGGGCAAAAAAGTTTTAAAAAGGGCTATTTTAACCAAAAAATCCCTTTCTTTGCGAGTTTCCCGCCTCAGTTACATGGTGGAGACATGTAAATGGTACCGTTTGAAAAGCAGTTTTATTCTGAAGAGAATGATGGGCAAACCATTATCCTAGGATGAATATGGATGTCTCAGAAAATTTTTACCTGAGATCCTGAAAAAAAATTTTGGTTAGGCCTATTTTTATGATTTTATGGCAGGGTTATTTTTGCACCTAGAAGACTGAAATTTTGCACAAATATTCACTCCACCGAGTAGTATTTATCAGATTTTTCAGATCTCTGCGTTAACACAGGGAGGGTTCAGAGGGGCAAAAAGTTTAAAAAGGGATATTTTAACCAATTGAAGGGATTTCTTTGCGATTTTTCCGCCTCAGATACATGATGAAGACATATGAATGGTACCGTTTGAAAGTCAGTTCTATTCTGAAGAGAATGATGGACAAATTATCATTCTCGAATGAATATGGATGCCTCAGGAAACTTTTACTGAGATCAGGGTATTTAAAGGTTATCTGGGGCATTGTGGGGATTATTGATAAATATTTCCCCGTCCTTACTATTCAAGATAGAAGCTTGGAATTTGGTACACACATTCAGTTCACCGAGTAGTATTTATCGGATTTTTCAGATCTCTACATTCACACAGGACCGCTCCAGAGGGGCCCAAAGTGTGCCAAAAACATTTCCCCGAAATTTAACCCTTCCTCCCCTTTTTCCCTCTCCTGATATATGATATGGGCATGTAAGTGGTATCATTTGAAAGCTTGCTCCATTCTGAAGAGAATGAGGTATGAACAATGATCCTAGAATAAATAGTGACAATGTAGTAGCTGCTTGACTGAAAGTCTAAAAAATATCCCAAATCCCAAGATTAAGAAGCTTAAAGAAACTAAAAGCAATTTTCTGTCGAATGTTAAAGTAATATATGATTGAATTCCGGATAAATGAAGGCGCATAAATTACCGATATGGGCAGCTAAAGTTAGTACAATACACATTGAGCTGCGGAGAATTTTGCATTTTAATCAATTTTACACGAATCCCGAGGGGCACTTCGCGAACGTACCTTAGTTTCCATTGTTTACACTTCTGTGAAAGAGAAGGTAAGAACTTTCCATTTTGCGACGATAGGCAATGCCTGTTCATGTTCATGTTCATGTACAATTTTCTCGGAAATTCATTGGTGTATTGAGTTTACCATAGCTTGTACCGTTTACAAGTATTGAATGTTTAATGTCAAGCACTTCACGAATATTGAACTAAATAGAAATTTGTGCAGGACCCCGTATGTATATGTAATCATTTACGTGATTTATCGTTGACGAAATATTCTCTGAACGTACATACATACAGACGCACAGACGTCAATGCGGAAATGGTAGGTCTTCACAAAATCTGGTCCTATGTGCATTTACATTAGGCATTTTGACCATAATACAATACTTCCTTGTTATAGTATAACATGAAATAATAACAATCACTCACAGAAGTGTTATAAGGTTATGACACCAATGCTGTAAAGAGTTTGTTTATACCTACAGTATTTTTCCAGTTCGAAACTTTTTTGATTTGTCAATCAAAAACATAAGCGTAACTGATATTACTCTGCAATATCATTTGAAAAACCGAAGTTGAATTCAATATGGTGGATCCAAGATGAAGGCCGGGATGGGTAACATATGTCAAAGAAGCAGTTTTGCATATACCTATATTCATGTCCAGTTACATTTAAAGAAACTAAAAGCAATTTTGTGTCCGAGCGTTATAGTAGAGTATGGTTGAATTTCGCATAAATGAAGGCACATAAATATGCAAATTACCGGTATGCGCCGCTAAGATTAGTACAATACACATTGAGTCGCGGAGAACTTTGCATTTGAATTAATTTTACACGAATCCTGAGGGGACACATTTCGAATGTACCTTGTTAGAGTTAGTACTGTTAATTGCTGAATATGATCCGTTGCTAAAGAAGCATGTTGAATTTTCCACAGAATATATTAAAAACAAAAAGAGAAAAGGAAGAAGAAAGTGAAACAGCACTCTTTAGGACGCGGTTTCTTAAGTACCATTCTTTCAAAATCATTTGTTAATAAGATGATGGTTATACTAGGAAAACATTTTCAGAAAACTATTATTAGTTTAGTTCTTGCTTCTGCAATGTATAGTTTACAAGTAGATTCCACTCAAGATGTGACAATTCTAGATCAACTGTGCATAATTTTACGATACACATACAATACTTTTGTTTGTGTACGCTACTAGTCTTCACAAGACCACAAGAAAAGACATGCTGCAAGTTATAAAACTAGAGCTCAGCAATATCGGACTATCTATTGACAAGCTTGTTGAATGTTCATTTGACAGGGCAGCTAATATGAAGGACAAATATATTGGTTTGCAAACCTTACTAAAACAGGAGACTCCTAAAGTGTTATATATTTATTGTGTGTCACATGTCCTTAACCTTGTCTCTGATGCAACACTGTGCTGCGAAGAGGCAGAAAATGTATTTGGATTACTTCAGTCTACATGAACTTTCATGGTAACAATGGAAAAGAATATACAGGTCACGAAAAAGTTAAAATGCTTCAGAAGCTTGGACTAACACGATAGCAGTGTTTCTTCCAGACATGTTTTTTGGGGTCACTGCCCCCCGGAGCTCTGAGTACCCCCTCGGAGGAGACCAAGATAGTACCTTTATAATATAATAATAAATAAAATAGTTCCGGCAGTGCTCCCCCGGAATACTAAGTGTGTTCCCCCGGAACATTTTTTCTGAAAGAACGACTGCACGATAGTGGACGAAACATAAGTCTTTTTCAGCTGTGTTCTGTAGGAACGAAGATCCTGGTTATGATATCAAGAAGTACAGTTTAATAATCATTGTACTGTAGGAAATAAGTACATCCAGTGACTTTGATGGAAATACTAAGGTCACAGAAAGAAGTTTACGAGACAGATGGTTGAAATTCGAAACTCTAATGACAGCAGCTCTTTACTCATAGCTATTTGAGCTTACAACACCAAATTACCTACAGTCCCCAAACATGGAGTACTTAACGACATGGAAAATGATCGAAACACTAGCAATAGGTTTGAAGTCACTCAGAAAAAAAATGTTCTCACTTGTATGGAAAGGTTAAAATGTTTTCGAAAAATCTTAACAGAAAATTTGAAGAAAACGAACTTCATCTCAGGTGGGTGCTGATTTTGCAACGGAAAGATTCGGCGTAAACAGCGCTTAAAAAAAAAAAAAAAAAAAATGAAAATTGCTTTGATAAAGCCTCGTTTTTGCAAGAAGGTGGCCAGTGGAAGGAGTTCCAAGTGAAAACCTATAGAATTAGTGACACCGCTTTTACAAGTATTGAGGAGAGGTTTGCTCCAAATGAACATTTAATGAAAGATTATGGCTCTTAGGATTCAAAGAGATTTTAAGAAATAAAGAAAAGTGGATTATCATATGGAGCCCTGAAAACATTGACAGAAAATACAGGAGTGTTTAAACAAACTCTGTCACGCGAATTCAAACAATTTGCGATCCATTACAAAGATTTACTTCAAGAATCTGAAGAATGCAATGCTCCTATTATTGGCTTCGATGTGGTTCAGCGCCCAGCTGACTCTGGATATGTAGACGAATAAGATGAAAACAGAACGGAAGATCTGGATCAGCTAAATCTCGCTGTTGTAAGCAGGGTTGCATCCACTGTGCGTTTACACTCATGTGTGAGCTGACTTTAAATAAAAGCACTTATAGCAATTTATATTGTGTGACTTCCAACTATCCAGGTAAAGTGTGAATATTTATTTTCTAAGTTGAAGATCATTAAGTCAAAACTGAAGTCACTTTTGGGTCTAATCATACTGGAAAACTTAACACTCCTTAATACTGAATATGTCCATAATTTTCCTGTAGATTATGTTATTATAAGAGAAAGAGAAAGCTCAAGAGATCTTAAACAGTTACTTATGCTTTGGAATTTAATAAAGTCATAGAATTGCACCTAATGGTATTTTTTCTTCTGCTTGTGCTGAAATAGGTAAGCTCCTACTAATTTATCTATCCTACATTCACAATTTTATTGGCTATAATTATAATACGTATTATTCTGTGTTATGCAACATTTACGGTATTTCGTCCTAGTTGTTTTGTGTGTAACTGTGTATGCTTAATGATGTGACCAAATTAAAAAGGCATTTTAAAAGCAAAACTGTTTACATTAATTTGTACATGAGGCGCCCCTTTAAGTTCCAATCTCCGCCTAGCTCTGACAGTTCCAATCCGACACTGTGTCTATCTGTTCCACTACAACTCCAGAAAACTTATCCAATTTTAATCAGACTTGAATTATGATTTCCTCAGAAATTGAAAAAATAGGCCCACTCATTAGAGTTTAAATCCGTCAAGAATAACGAGGTAAAAGGGAGGTAAAATGTAGTAATTTTTCTTATATAGAAAAGTAATGTTATAACAAAATTTTTCCAATAGAACGCACCTAGAGTGATTCCATTTTGATACAATAAGGTGTAAATTTTCTTGGCGGCTTCCTGCTTGTCTACCTTGGTTGCGGTTCAGATTGGTCAAGGAAAAGGGGATAAAATATGTAAATCTTTCTCAAGTTGGTAGTTTTCTTATTTAAAAATACAAGAAAATTAATTGGATGGGACTGAAATTTGTGATAGATAAAAATCTCGATTAAAAGAAAGAGAAAGGAGAAAAGAACTTTCGCTCGCTTCTTCAGTTGCAGCATCCCTAGTGATACCGAAGTCTTATAGGTTAAAATACTAAATAGCTTTAAAATTGATAAGTAAAATTTTCGAGTTTTATATGATTGCCAAATAATCAATATTAAATTAACGACTTTCCACATTTGAATTGTTTTCTTGTAAATGTTGTTGATTGAAGTAACATTGAATTGAAATTATTGCTCTATAAAAGAAGAAAAATCTAGATATACAGTAAAATCATTGTAATGAAAGTTAATTTCACTTATAATTTTAATGAGTGTTCAGTACAAATAAACCATCTTCAGTCAATGGTCATTTTCTCACCGGAAGTCCATTTTACAAAATAACATTATCTTTGATACAAGAGCATATCCTGTCACCACAGCAAACGCAAGCCTAATGCAAGATTAGTAAAATAATTTTGAGACTAAGAAATGTTTAATCTTGACGAAAAATGTATAGGTTACACTTTTGCTGAGAAGAACAGTGTCTTCATATTGCCCAACTTGAGAAACGAACTGCCACCTCAAGGCTTCAACTACAACATTAAATTTTTGGTGAGAGTGATATTTTCCTCAAGCTGGTTTGTCGTTTGATCTAACGGTGATTCCATTATCTGAATGAAAAACCAATCGATCATATCGTAGTAATCAACTGATATAATGTTGATTTCGGAGGCTTCTTCTTTTCTGTTATTGACATTTCTTAATTCGTCTCCATTTCAATGTCCTAATGTCGTTGGTCCGTTATCATGGCTGAAAGATTTCTCAGGATGAGCGAAATATCAATTAACACGTACTGATACGTGGACAACTTATTTTATGTTCTCAGGAAAAAACTGGGTCAATTCAGCGATTTTCCAATATTGAGATCTGCCACAGCATGATAGGTGTAACGAAATTTCGATCAATTCAGGGGTATATACCTACACTCGAACCAGTATCGAACCAACCAACGTAACACTTCCTTTGTTGCAAGGGTGCTTTCGTAAGGACGTAGTTGTTAACCAATGAGATTGTACAGTTGATCTTCGTTGATAGGTCCGGCTATCATATGCCACTAAAGACAACTCAACATAACGTCTAGTCACATGTTGTATTACGTTCGTTCTTCGCTTCACATTCTTGGAAATTCTCAAATGCTGTGAAAATCAACAACTGGATCAGAAATACATACATGGATCATGGCTAATGGTGAATACATGGATCAGAAAAATTGGATAAAGTAAAACAATTAGTGCTTGCATTATGCCTAATTAGGTATAGGTAGAATAGGTTACTTAGGTAGAATATTTACTCGTTATTAAATTTTTGAAAGGCACACTTTTTTTTTTACTTTAAATACATGATAAATAACGTGTTCTACCTTGAAACGATCTTTTTTTTTTTATTTTTCACGGTGCTTAGGCACCTCAGAAAAAGGCAAAAATACGGTCCATGACATGCTCGTTGTCTACCTTCAGCCACTGAGAACTTCGACTTTCTTGGAGTAGAGTAAGGTGTTGACCACAAAATTTTCAATTTTGCATGCAAACTACTCTAATCCAATGACAATTTTTCCACAACTTACTCAAATGAAATTCAAAAAAAAAAAAAAAAAAAAAAAACTTTTCTCAACTCACCCTACTAAACATACACTACACAAACGAACTGCACATGCATATAGGCAGAATTACATTTTCAGTGATATAATGCTATAGACATTTAGTGTCGTGCCTCAATTGCAAAAAAATAATTGTGTCTTTGAAGGCTGTAAAGTAAAAAGCATACATATACTAGATTCTCAAAAATAGTATGAAAAATTATTTTTTATTTTGTAAATATGGATCTAATGATAGACAGTTTTAACTAGTTCCGCGAACCTGAGAAATTTTTAACAACCAATTCGAGGGAACAGGTGCGAACCGGCTGAATGACCACTGTCTAACATGTCTTAATTCTCTGACTAATACACGCTGAGCTTCAGGATAAAGATGGTCCAACGCGGTGTGATAAGACAATATTTTAAAATCACGGAACCATTTTGCTTTATTGTATTTTGTAAGCATTGAAACCCCTATTTTGATATCGTTCTTTGCGTTTTATTTTTCGTATTTTGAAAATTTGAAGAAAAAGAGAAGTCACAGCCACGGAATTCTTCTCTAAGCAATATTTTGAAAGACCTCAGAATCTGCATAGTAAAATTATTGTTAGCTGATTTTGGGTTTTTGAGAACAAAATTGCATAGAAAGAAAGAAAAGAAAAAGTGAGAGTCATAAGTTAATGAAGAAATCTGTAGAGTTTAAGCTTTATTATGATATGAACTTTGGACTGTGGCATACCATAGTCCCTGGTTCATATTCCGAACACCACCACCACCCTTCAAACACAATTATGGTTATTTCAATTAACGTTATTTGAAATTAAAAAAAAAAAATACAGACGAAAATTAAATTTTAAATACCGTCATCTGTTAGGGCTAGTTCGGAGGTACGAGTACAATGAAGAATCCTCTCAAACTGTGCATGGTAGTTATTCTGCAAATTATATTCTGTAATTTGGATTGATTGTGGTTTTCACATACTCATCGAAATTACTAATATGATCTTATAATCTGTAATATCTGGCGCGAAAACCTTTTTTTTTTTTTTTTTTAATCTTTCAGAAAAAATCTTTCTATTGAACAGGAGAACTTTGTTTTTCCAAAATCTGCATGTGTACAATTATATTTGTCTGAATCATTGTAAAAGAGTGAGTAATACACACGTAATTTCTACATATTCACAGGCATTTTGTATGACGTTCCTGGTTTATGAATGAACTGCAGCTATTAAGCTAAGCGAAGGAGGTAGGCTTGTTAGGAAGCGAGATACATAAAATAAACAAACATTCGCGTGTCAGTCGGAAGTACGTTGCAAGCCTAGTTGATAAATTTAGACAACCATATCTAATAAACAAATTCAGTAAAAGAAATAGAACTTGCACACGAGATATTTACTCTATTTGACCCTTGTGGTAGATAGCACTGCGGTTGGTACCGAAAAGTAGGGTGAAGCATTTGTTGTTTTTTCTCACTGTTAATGTTGTCCATGAACAAACATTGGGGGGAAGTATGTGCAAGCTAAACTAATCCCCTTTCTTCTCTACCGTCTACTCACTTTAGACGAAAATTTCTAAATCGGTCCATCTATATGTGCGCAGGCTCCAAGCCGCGGGAGTAAACCCTGACTTCGGTTTAACATATGCTTTTGCTTGTGTCTTGGTTCATATGGAGACGCATCTCAAGCAATTATATTTCTGTGTTGTTTCGAAGTTATGTGTACATAACGATCTGTTACTAGAGTGCCCGAAGGTGGTGAGATGACATAATGGAGACAACTGGGGAAATTGTAGATCTTCTGCTGCGAGAACGGTGAAAAGAATATAGTGTTGAACACTTTGAATGAATAATTATTATTAAAACATATTATCCGTGTTGGAACCTCGTGAAGACATAAGGTGGCGATATGTATAACAAGAACATCTGTTTATCAACAGAATGAGGTGATGTGTTTTGTGTAAATAATTTAATTTTCTTACAAACCTCTTGTTTGTAGTGTTGCATCTACCTATCTTTAAGTGCTGGTGCTTTTTGTCTGCCTACCGACTACTTTTAGCGGCTAATAGTTGCCAGAACGGCAGCCATTTTCTCACATGTGATTCGTCGAAAAATTTGGCCCGATTTCCTCTTGTAATGTTTGTATTTCATCCTTACGTGTTTTGGCTCAAGTGCATAAGTTGATTGACCGACAAAATGATTCTGTGAAAATTACTGTACAAAGTATTCTCTTATTACAACGCTATTTAATAACATTTAATAAATAATAACAGTATACTGTTTCTTTTAAACTTCGTGTTTTCCTGTATACTATAGGTGTTGCTGTTAATCGGAAGAAATCATTCGTAATTAATCGTGTTACGTTTTAAATTGTGAATGCCGATGTCAACCGGAGGCAGTGACGCTTTTAATTGCAGAAGATATGGTAAGTACAATATGCACATAAAATATCTTAATTAAACATTCTCTTTTACAATTTAAGTGCAACTTGAACTGTTCACACAAAAGGTGTCTTCAATGTTTTGATTAGACATGTCAAAATGAAAGGACCAACACACACACAGACATATATATATTTGTGTACCTTTTGGCTCCTTGTCTGAAGACGCGAATTCCACTATGTGGCAACGTCGCAGATAAACAACGCTAGAGTAGATCTACCCATCTATCAAATGATTGCATCGATTCTTTCCAGATGGTAGTTAAAATCGATATAGATTGACACTAACATCATTTATTAGTAACAGCAATCGATGTAACTGCTTGATAGATTCGTAGAATAATGCAAATTGATACAAATTAATCTGCCACGTTGCCACATTGTGAAATTTTGATTCCTCATAGCGTCTGAAGGAGGGCCCGGAGGGTAAAGCATCATGTGGTTCGTGGGCGCCATATATATATATATATATATATATATATATATATATATATATATATATATATATATGTTATTCATTCAGGGCCGGATCCAGGATTTTATGACGGGGGGTGCACCAATAACTACTACTGAATGAGACATCTGTGGTGTGAATGAAGAATATTGGTTTACTTGGCGAATCCTTTTCCTTCAACCTTCAGAAAATCGACTTAAATTATTGCTTTTGCAAAACTCCGCTTTCTTTTAAGCCGCAAACGGAAACATGATGACAGAAAGTTTCGGAAAGTGTTGTTACTTTCACTGTTAGCTTCTCATTTTAGATATTGTGTATTTACAACAAAGGTGGTGGTGCGCCCCCTAAATCCGGCCATGTACACTCATGTCCAAAATGATTGTCGCATATCTATAACAGTCTTCTTGTAAGAATATAATTTGATAATGATTTTGCAGGGTACTTTTAATACTGATGCTATGTGTATAATCGGAAAATGTATATTTGTGGTACAGGAAAAAAAATATAAATACGAAAATTAGAATGAGTAAAACAAAATGTTGCTAAATGGACAAGAAAGTTTTATTTTCGTTTTATTGTTCTTATTTAATGCTCATTAGACATGAAATTTACCACATACATGTCTTTGCCGATTATACACATACTAGTATTATAAGAAATACCGGGCGAATGCGTTATCAAATTATATTCCTACAACATATTTATAGACATGCGACAATAATTTTGGACATGAGCGTACCTAGGTATATATAGGGTGGATCATTTATCTTGAGACAGTTTTGTAACTTTCAAACTAATAGATAAAAATCGATGACATTTTGTACGATGCAAATATAGACAGAAAAGATTGTTGAATACATTCTGCAGTGCCACAAGATTTTATATATATATATATATATATATATATATATATATATATATATATATATATATATATATATATATATATATATATATATATATATATATATAATTAGCATTACGTCACATTATTGCAGATTTCAAATCTAAATGTTAATGGTAAACTTACAATACCATATTTGATATTCAGTGTTACAAACTAAGGACGCTATGGTACCACAAACATTAAACGTTTAGAGGCTTTTACAACAATAATAATGCAGTAGGATAGACAGGGCATGAGCAATGCACATTCAGGCATCTTAGTATCAAGTACAGTGAAACCTGTTCAAGTTGGACACCTGCGATTCAATGGAAAACTATCCAAGTTAGAGTGTGTCCAAGATAAAGGAGTAGAAGTTTGTATCATAATGATATTACGTAACAAACAATACTACATTATTACGTGTATCAATACACTATATTATGTATAGAACAGTACTTGTATATAATGTTGTATTTGTTTAATATTTTTACAATATTTTCATATAGAAACATATCACTTTGAATAGAACTGTGCAATATAATGCAGGTTACATATGGTACAATGTATTTTAAAATTTTACATATGCGCCTTATCAGTTCATTGAACAGTACTATTTGAACAGTACCACACACAATAATAAACACACACACAGAAACATTTGGAGGACAAATTTCGCCTAGCAATATGTGGCTGTTTTTCAGAATTTCAATTTCTCGTGAAGAAATCAGTTATAAGGATTTGTTTCCTCTTCTGTAACTCGTCCTTCATCCACATATTTTCAACTAATTTTGTTAGATCAAATACAACTGGCTACCCTGCCAACCCCCCGTCTACATATTATCGGAATTTCATAATTGTTTTGTCATGAATATAGGTAGTCTGTTCTGCTCCCTCATCCACCACCTCTTACCGGAATTCCAGTAATCTTATCTCGGAAATCATTAGTTCATAACTTGCTGTCAACGATCCATTTTCCTTTATCTTTTAGGTGTTCAACTTTGTTTCAAATTTGTTTGTCCAAAATGAGAGGTGTCCAGGTTACAGTGGCCCCAACAAGTAGAAATCAATAGAAGATTTTCTGGTTTCGAAAAAGAATGTTTAAGTTGAGAGATTTCACTCTACTCTTATCCTGATATGACAATTTCGAATAAATGGGGAAAAGTTACAAGGGATTGAACATTTGACTTTTTGAAGGGTTTATTTCGAATTTTTAAAAGATTAAGTCCGCATCCAATGGTTTTCAATAGCCGTAAAGATTTTTATGTCGTCCACAGCAATTTAACATATCAAATCGTTCCGGAGGTAAGACAGGCCTTGGTAAAGTTTGCAACATTGCCTAAAGTTATGTATACTATAATGGTAACCAAGGAAGTACTGTCGCTTTTTCACCCACCACATTCGAACATCGATATGTTACCTAAGACGTACCTGGAAGATTAAAAATAGACCCCATCAGCATCGACGACCTTCTGCCAACGGTCTGGAAGGCCATGGATTACATCGCGGTAGAACTTGGTGGGCCGTGAAGCGAAGAATGTATCAAGTGTATTTTGCAAACCTACTAGGGATTTGAACTGGCTTCCTCTGAGGTGATTGTCCAAGGAATGGAACAGGTGATAATCGGACGGTACCATGTCCGGGGAGTATAGCGGATACAATAGTGTTTCCCATCCAAGGCGCAGAATGGTGTCCTGGGTCATCCTAGCCACGTGAGGCTTAGTGTTGTCCTGAACAGGAGGACCCCTTTGCGATTCAGAAGTGCTGGCTCCAGAGTTTTGAGTTTTTTCTGAACACGGCTTAACTGTTGACAGTATAAAGTTGCATTGATGCTCAGACCGGCTAATAGCAATTCCCGATGCACGATGCTGCGAGCAGTCAACCAAACAGCACTGGCGCAAATCCCGGGGGGATGAGGGGGACATGTCCCCTCTAATCTTGGAAATGAGGGGGACATGTCCCCTCTAATCTTGGAAATGAGGGGGACTCTCCCCCAATAATCCCTTTTGAAATGTGTTTTTGGGAGAAATGTTATGATTTTTGCTCGAGTGCCACAAAGGAAAGTGAGATGAAATTGATGCCCTCTCCCAGAATAAACATCAAATCTGCCCGCCTCCTAACGTTGAAGACAACTCTGCTCCTTTGATCCTCTGCAACATTATTTTTCAGCTTCATAAATATTTTGAACGTCGCAAAAAAAAAAAAAGTTATGGGAACGGTCTTACGTTGAAGAACGTCTTACGTTAGGTTATGTTGAAGACAGATTTGCGCCACTTCTAAAGACACAGGGGGGGGGGGCTTCTTCTGGTGCAGTACTGGTTTCGGCTATTTTCGAACCGGTTCATTGGGTGCTAACCAATGATGACGGCGCCGTGGAGCTTCGTACAGGACCCACTTCTCATCACATATCAACATCCTGCCCAGAAAAGTCTTCTTCCTCAGAGGAGACAGCAAAGAAACACAGGTGTCTACTCGCGTTATTTTCTGGCCCGGAGTCAAATCATGTGGGATCCATCGACCCAACTTACAGTGCTTCCCAAGTTGATGGAGGTGATACCGAATGGTGTCTCCAATCACAATGAATCGTAGTCCCAGTTCCTCACATGTCTGGCCACTGTTCGCCTCAATTGCTGCCTGAAGATCTTAATTTTGTACATGTGTTGGTCTTCCGGCAACTGGTACGTCTTCGAGTGTTTCGTCACCGTACTTAACCTTGTTAAACCACCGCTGCACTGTCCGCTTAGTCACGACACCCTCAGCAAAGGCCTGGCATCCCTTCCGCCCTGCTGCAGCGGCGTTTGACTCCAATTTGAACTCCTACAGTATACACAATAACTGCCCTTATGTGGGGATCCCATGTTTGCTCTGTCCTTACGCAAGTTCACGGTGTAATTGAACTGCCACAACTATGTAGTATATTGGATATACCCACACCAATAACTGACCTTCGCCTTATCTCCATTCGCATTCAACTTACGGTGTGAAGGCCAATTGAACACAGATCTCAACAAAAAGCGACATAACTTTTTTTTTTTTTTTTTTTTTTATACCGAACTTGTATTTGTAACAATCAAAAAGTATTGCCGTAATGGTATGGAACCAAAGGAAAAACAACTACTTAATAATTGCCACAAATACGTCATTTTTAAGCAGTACAGTAATCCAGTTCATTGAGATTCTCTTTTTGCAAGATGTAAAATATGTTGCGGCGGAATTGACACAAGAATGATAATACGGCGGCAACGAAAATATTACTTTTTTTTTGGCCTTTTGACATATTACTGCTCTAATTTTGTTACGAAACCGCAATCATTTTTGACGTTTGCTGCTCATCTAGAATGGTCTTTGATCTTCATTTGTGCACGGTCACGTGTTACCATTTTATTTCTAGATTTCGTCACATGCAATTGTGTGTGTGTGTGTGTGCTTTCTCTATCAGCTTCTGTGCTCTTTTTAGCTGCATTGTGATGCTGAGAACTTATTATTTTATAACTACATGTCTTACAAGATGCTAAAGCCTGATGACAATGAGCAGGTAATTTGTTTATATAAATCAAGTATAAAAAACAAGATTTGTGTTCCGAAACGGATGTGAAGCTCCTTGGTACAGTCCAGCATTTGGTCAAACGTTTGAAGGACTAAGATGAGGTCAGAATATCCCATCTAAAACCGATATCCGGAAGACCAAGGAAAGTACCTCAAAGAATATATCAAAAGTCAAATACCATCAAAAGTCAGCTTACAAAAGTGCCTCCCTGAACTGCTAGGCAACTGAGAGAATAACTCCAGAGTTGTTTGAAAGTGCAAGCACAGCAGAGAATCCATGACCATTTACGTTTACAAAGTTACAGGGCTCACCCCAAGTCAGGTGCGAAATCGTAAAATGTGAAGTGAGGGAAGGGAGAGTAACTGGATTGTTAGAAAGAAACTTCATACTGGGACGTTTCAACATATAAAGAGTTCACATATTTGAATATCAATTAAAAAGAATAAAATAAAATAACTATGCAAGATTAGGAATACCGCTAATCACAAGTTCGCCCATGTTAATTACATATGAATTACTGTAATTAATTTGCAAATTGCTAACAGTAGTGTCTTTCTTTTACCCCTCAGCAAGTTCTTAGTGGGGGAATTTTCTTACAAAAATGTTAAGTGGGGGAATTTTCTCTCATCTCCCAGGGTTTTGCACTTTGCCCTAAACTCTTCCTCACAGACAAGTATCGTAACAAAATGGTAGATGTCAGTAGAAAAAGTGACTGGAGTGTCGATGATAGAACTCCACGTTCTTCATTCCACCATTTCATTCATTCCTCATCATCACCGTCTCCTTTTAGCCTAGCCGGCATAATGTGGGACGTAAAACTCAAAAATTTCATTTCATTTTCACTTTTCGATGATAGAAGTGCTATATCGTTGAGTGATAGGTGTCAAACTGGTGTATCGTTCCCTTGGTCCTTATTCCATGCTCCCTCAGTACACACTTAGCACAACAGTAAAACATCTTGAAATTAGTTTGGTTTGAGGTTCCTTTAGCTTGGGTGGTGTAGGTGAGTTAGTCATTTTTCTGAAAAACCAGACCAGGTACTATTCAGCTATTCGCAGCTCTTCAATGATAGGTTGATGTTGTCCTTTATAAATACTAGTGCGTCTTTGTTCAATAAGATAGGTCTCCAGGTCATGCAGCAAGAAATGTTATAACTTTGCTTAACGATTCCAGTGTATCTTATCTTGAATATTGAGTAGGGCAAAGCCTTGACTTGAACCCAATAGAAAACATCTGGTCTATCATGAAAGAGATGTTTAAGGGACATGGACATTCGACAATTCCGATAATGGCATCCGTATCAGTTGCCTTGGGACAATTTGACACTACATATCCTCCAAAACTTGGCTTTTAGTGTCCTCTAAAGGCTGAAAGAGTGCGCGGCTAGAGAGGAAGTTAATCGAAGCACAGACTACATTGTGGGTAGCTTTGTTCGGTCCTTAGGTAGTTTATAATTTAAATTGTAGGTTTAAATACAGTGCTGTCAATATTTTCGGCGCTGACTGTACAATATTTCTCAAGGCATTTGCTAGATCTTCTAAGAAAAAGTAAGAATAGTAAGTTGTGATGAATTTTGAGCTTAATAAGGACTTTCATTTGATACACCGATTTCTTTACTACCTAGGTAGATTGAATACTTTCTTCAAAGATAGTGTAATTATTAAAATAATAATAATAAACAATTAATAATGATTGACCTTCCGTTAAGTTCTTGCCTTCTTCATAATGTAAAACTTCTTTTATATTGGATAGAAGATTATTGACGAGTTGAAATAAACATCTGTGCTATGGAAGCGTATGATTACTCAACTCTTGTATGAGTAGTATTCCTAAATGCTATTTTTAACCTGTCTATCCACTCTAGTTTGTTAATTTCCAGCTTTCGATATACATTTTAGAACCACAGAGGAAAGAAACTGTCCATTCTACTCTTTCTCTGTTGTTCCACAAGCTACGTTAGGATACGATGTTAAAACATTGCTCAAGGAGAGCAATTAGACAGTAAAAATAAATAAATAAATAAATAAATAAAAATAAAAAATACCAAAGCTCTGTATATTTGGAATTATTTGCAGTCAGAATGCTTATACGGAAGGAAGTAAGTTTGTGGGTGCAAGTAAACATTTGTGTAATGAAATCGCATTTATTGTCAATTCTTGTAGGTGTGGTTTCGTTAGCCCTAGTTCTCAATCTTTCCGTTTACTCCATATTCCCATTTTCGAGTTTTCTTGTATACCTCTTTAAACCTACAAGGAGGAAAGAAATCTGTTAAATCTAACTTTTTGTTTTCGCTTAGTGGAAATAAGTCTGTATCATTTTAGTTCTATATGTATAGTGTATATGTGTCACTGTTAAGAGTATATGTCACTGGAAATAAGCCATGCACTATGAACAATCTGCTCTTTGACAGTGTATTTTTTTTTTTTTTTTTTACGTATACAGTACATAAGTAAATAAACAATATGTTCCACCAAAATAATTATTGGCAACGAACGCCATTCTTTTTATAGTGCTATGCAAATTTGTTTCCCCAGCTGCATGCAATCTATCAACTTATATGGCATCCCATAAAGAATTCAAGTTTGGAAATGACTGAACGTTACACAATTTGTATCTGTTATCTTTGTGGTTAGTAATCAAGGAGCGCCGAATAGCGCATTATCGTCATTTGTTTTTTGTGCAGGTAGGAAAGGAGCTCTTCAAGATAGGCAACTATGTCGGTTACTATGACAACACGCTATTCTGTCATAAAGCGTTCAATTCATACCCATACAGAAAACAGATGACGATCATGAGTTATTCGGCGCTCCATGATTACAAACCACAAAGACAACAGATGCAAATTGTGTAACGTTTAGTGATGTCAACTTACTAGAACAGAAATGGCGGTCATTTCAAAAGTTTTTTTCTTTATTGGACACCATTTATATTTCTTTGGACAGCGTTTAATTTCAACAGAAATTAAAGCTTAATGTTAATGATAATTATGGAATTATCGCATGTACTGTTGTTGTCTTGCTATTGGGGGCCGCGGCGGCTCAGTGGTAGGGCGTTCACCTTTGATGCATGAGGTCCCTGGTTCGATCCTAACTCGCGCCAAATGAACTTTGTGGTGGACAAACACCGTGTGCATGAGTTTCCTCAGGATTCTCACGTTTCCTCCCAATTTCTTCTTTCCATTCTTTCATTCTTTTCTCATCATCACATCTCCTTTAGCCTAGCCGGCATAACCGTGGAACGTAAAACTTAAAGATTTTATTTCCTTTTTCGTCTTGTTAGTGTCATAATGAAGAGTTTGATGAAGATATGCTTCAGTATCAGTTTCAACCCTAATAGGTGGCATGATTCTTATACAGCATCAATTTTTAGGTTTCCAAAACGATTCACTTTTCTCAATTTTCTTGGAAACTACATTCTTGGATATTGGCATTTTGTTCAGCTCAATAGGATCTATCGATTGGTATATATCTCGTCTTTGGATATACGTTCTTTTCCCGTTAAAACGCTAATAATATTGTTCAATACCACTGCATTCGTTCTCTGTTCGATCGGATGCGGAGTAGGGTGGGAATATTTAATAATAATATATAATTCCATGTTCCACATCTTATTCTTAAAAAATAATAGAAAAAATCTGCACCTTCTAACCCCCCTCATAAGTAAATGGCTACTCATTAAATTAAACATAACAAATTATGTCAAAATTTGTTCATTTTTACCGTCAGATATTTTCATTAAAAGGTGTGCTAATTTGAAGATAGCGAATTACAAATACTTTTGTCGTGTCAGAGACTGTTGTTAATCCAAGTGTTCTTCATAAAAAAAAACGTTTGTTTTTAAAAGAGACTTAAAAAAAAATCCACTGCCATATAATCAATGTTAGCTCAAGACATTTACTTAACTCCTTCTTCTTCTTCTTTTTTATCTTCAGACATTCCTTATTTCTATAGTTCCGAAAAGTACTATTAACAAACAGTTAGTACTTGAGATTCTCTGATTTATGAAAGAATGGAAGCAGAAGGAAATGCTGAGTTCATTAATGCAGGAATTCCAATCCAGTCTGGATTTTCTGTCAGAGGAATGCGTTCTTACTTTTGAAGTCTGAAAAGGAAAATAACTTAGAAACATGATGATCGGTTCTTGTGAGGCATTGAGTAAACACGTGTTCCAAATGACCTTCTTATTATGGTCCTACCCGTCTCTCTCCTATATATTCCATTCGTTTCCTTTCTTTTGTGATTGAGAAGTCACTTAAAATAGTCCTAAAGGAAGCACGATCGCGCTCCCTCTTTGGAATATTCTTTTATTATTTATTTCTTCTAAAGTAAAAGTTGCGCGCTTTTGAAAAATTCCTGAGAAATTAAAAGGGAAAATGAAAGACAAGAAAAAAAAATAAAGCAAATATTTGGATAAAATACTGTAGAAACAAGTGTTTCAAAAACTGAAGAACAGTTTTCAGTTCTTGAGTTGTGGTTTGCTGTGTCAGTATTATACATACATTCCAGTTTCTTTTGTCGAATGTAAGTTTTCTTCATTTTTTAAAAATTATTATTTTGATAGTTGAATCCTTAGTTTCTTTTATGGGCCATAGCTGAACCATCTTTCCATTTATTTGTTTATTTCTTATTATATCGAAAGGCTACAACCTGATGGTAATGTACCATAATTAAAAAAAAAAAAAAAATTAATCCATGTGTTCTTCAATGTTAGCTATTTTACTATTTTAACTATAAAGTAAAAAATGTAATTTAAATGTTGTACATTCAGCACGATTATTTTAAGTATCCGTATATAAACAGCTTTAATAGTATAAGATTGAATGTTTGCTTGTATTTTTATCTGCTACATAAGTGATTGAACCGATTGAAATGAATTTTGGCACTAGTTAGTACCTATTTTTCCGTTTTTTCTTTTATCATGACACTTTGTTTAAAATGCTCCTCCGAAGGAGAGAGGGTAAAAATTTATGCAAAAAAAAAAAAAAGTATCCCAGAGCCCCTCAAATTGTGGATAAAAATTTTAATGAGTTTGTTTTTTAATTCTTTTTCAATTTTAGATTTGAGCCTGAAAATGTTTCTTCCACGTTTCTCGACCTTCAGCTTCCTCTTTTAACTCCCAATATTTTCTTCTAGTTTCCAAATCATCGATCAGTTGTATTCTTCTTATTATTATTCCTGGCTTTCTTCCCACCTTTCCTTCTATGGCGGTATGAAGAAAATTTCTTCGCAAAATGTGTCCAACTCAATTCGCCTTCCTACCAAGGATGCTAGCTAGAAGTGTCCTCTTCTCTCCTATCCGTTTCAAAACATCTTTATTTGTTACTCTCTCTATCCATTTTGTCTTCGCCATCTTCCTCCAACACCACATTTCGAAGCTCTCTAAGTATTTCTTCTCTAACTTCCTTAATATCCAGATCTCTGAACCATACAGTCCAATACTCCAATACGGTACTGTATATAACTTCTTCCTTAGTCTAATATTAAGGGTGCTAGTAAAGAGAGTTCTTTTCTTGTTGAATGCTTCTTTGGCTATGGCGATTTTTGCCCTGATCTTTGGTACAGCAAGCGTCTCTTATCTAATTACTTCCAAGATACTTGAAGTGATCGACCTCTTCAAGTTCTCCTTTGTTGTTCTCTGACCCGTAAGGGCGCGTTTCCACAGGATATTCTCATGATTTTCATATATCTGAGATTTTAAATTTCATTTCCAATTAAATACGTATCCTTAGAGGAAGAAGGAGAGTTAAAATAGTTTTCTAAATATATTCTCTCAGTTCGAAGAACAGACATTTCAGCTAGTTTTAATATGAAGTAGAAATTTGCAATTTAAAAGATTATATCTAAACATATAAGTATTCTTTAAATACTTGTGTAACTTGTGTTGAGATAGGAAATAATTTATTATTTTGCCGATATCTACTCTGTTGATATTATACTAATCCCATTAGTGCAGAAAATATCTAAGTTGTAAGCCAGTTACGAATCTTATTTCGTGAAGCATATCTCTCTCCTGACTTGCCTTTACTTGTATGTAAAAGAAAAAAAAATATATTAAAGGTATTTAGTATATTTTGTCAAGTTTGACGTACATACATTACCCCTAATCATATCTGAATTACAAATCCTGAAAAATCTCCTATTCCTACAATGAACCTTACATTTCTGTATAAGATTTACAAGAAGTTTGTGTGTAAAGGGAGCGCGTGTCACCATCAGAAAAAGACTGATCCAATAATTGATAGTGTATTTTGCTGCATATGCAGTATATAAATTAATAATAATTTCTTCCAACAAAGTAAAAAAAAAAAAAAACTGTCAATTATTATAGGCAAAGAACATTACACTTTTCAGCGCCATAAAAATTCATTTGTTTCGATCTTCCATACCATGCTATTTTCTTTAGTTAGAGCCGATCTAACACTGATCTGACTACCTACCTACACTATATATATATATATATATATATATATATATATATATATATATATATATATATATATATATATATATATATATATATATATATATATATATATATAAAGTTAGTTGTTGCAATTTTTCATTTTTCTGAAATCTAAATGACATTTTGTCTTCTACAAAAATGAATTTTCCAGCACCCCAGGGTCGGATTTAGGGGGGTTTCACCGGTGCACGTGCACCCCCTCAGTAGTAAATATACACTATCTAAAATAAGAAACTAGCACTAAAAATAGCAACATTTTACGAAACTTTCTGCCATCATGTTTCCGTTTGATGCTTAAAACACAGCAAAGCTTTGTATAAACAATAGTTTAAGTCGATTTTCTGAAACTTGAAGGAAAAAGATTCACCAAGCAAAACAATATAGCATTTGTCAAGTAGGAAAAAAAAAGAAGCCAGAAGGAGAGCAGAAAAATATTTTCTGCGATTCCCTTTAAAATACGCCTCGCTACCCGTTCTATGTATCAGAATGGTCAGGGTAAAAAATATTCTCACATATCACTTTGAAGAGTTTCAGTGTAATTGTTTTTTTTTTTTTTTTTGTAGTTATTGGTGCAAGCCCGCAAAAAATCCTAGATCCGACCCTGCGGCATCCTATATATATTTTTTCCAAGCCAGAATAAAATACATGTATACTTTCATGTTGTACACATCAAGATGGATAGGAAAGCCACAAATTACCAGAAAGAACTTAAAATAATGAAGTTAGTCACACGAACCACTTTAACCCTTACCTTTCCAATGAGATCAAATGATACTGACTTTCATTCGAAAATTGATTCCTTCTACCACTAATTTCTTTAATTTTGTTATAATCATCTTATTTCGTGTAAAAATGTTGTTTGGCAACCTTTTAACAATATATCATATGTCATTATCTATCTATTAAGATGCTACAATAGCAACAACGGCGCCTGAGCTCCAACCTATAACTTCGTATTTCAAAGCTTTGATTTACGGTTTTTTGTGATTTCACGTTTAATAAAGACAAATATTTTAAAGTATGTGTACTTTATATAAATTATTTAAATAGATCCTTTTTTAATAAAATTTATCCTTTTTAAATTATTGTTCAAAGCTTGTATTTCAATAAGCCTTTTCAAAATCAATGAAAATAAATTGTGCTGCCATCTTTGTAGTTCTTTTAAACTATACGTTTGTGGACGTTTATATGTTTGTGGCCAATCCTTTCGACAATGAGATCTCGGAAACTACAGACTCTAGAAAGATTACGTTTTCACTGATCGATTGCGAATTTTATGGAGATTGTCCAGTTCTAATTTAATATTTTAAAACATGGCCACTATTTCTTTATTACATTTTTACGGATACACTGGAAGTGTTGAAATTAGAAGAAAACTAAATAATCATATCCTACGCATTATACATTCCAGCACAACATAATTGTTACATGGGTTGCATACCTCTCAGGCGTTTGTTTCATGGCCAAATACGAAGGATAATTATTTCTCCACTCTCACCTAAGTTGAATCTTTATTGTTTGGAGTGTTTTTCCCAATGAACACCATATATCACTGACATTATAATTAACTGTGTGTGTAATGTATTTCCTTATTACATACTGCATGCAAGAAGAAAGGAAACACTGATCATGCATGAATTTAAAATTCCAACAGGCAGTAGGCTCAAATCTTGGAAACGGTGCGAAGTATTGAAAAAGTAATCGAGAAAATCTCCTCTTTATGGTATCTCTTGCCATTTTTTAAAAAAATCAAGACGTCTTTCACTTGTGTTTGTAAAGGCCCATGTACAGATGTGAGAAATAACAAAGAGATTCATGCTCATATGTGAGTGATGCGCTGTGTAGAGAGCGCAGGTTCAGCTAGTCTATATATTAAAATGCTAGGTTTATATATTTGTCTCCAAAGAAAAGTTTATATGTTTGTCTCCAATCATTTCAACAATGAGATCTCGAAAACCACAAGTGCTAGAAACGTGTCGTTTGCGCTGGTCGATTCCAAATTTTGTGTGGATTGTCCAGTTCTGACTGAATATTTAAAAAGCGTGGCCGTTATTTCTTTATTCCATTTCTTAGAGGTAGACTTGAAGTGTTGATTTTTTTTAAAAAAGCAACATATTCTACGAGTTATACATTCCAACACATCACAGACGTACATAGGGGTTGTATATCTCATGCGTTTTTTTTTTTCATTACCAAATGATAATGAAAACGAAGGACAACCATTTCTCAAGTCTAAGATGAATCTTTATTGTTTGGAGTGTTTTGTCCAATGAACACCATATATCATTGACATTATAATTAATTGTGTATGTAATGTATTTGCATCTTACATATTGCGTGTAAGAAGAAAGAAAACACTGATCATACATGAATTAGAAACTCCAACCAGAAGTAGGCTCAAATCTTGCAAACGGTGCGAGATATTGAAAAAATAATCGAAAAATCTCTCCTTTATGGTACCCCTTGCCGATTTTTTTTTTTTTTTTTAAGCAAACGCCCTTCACTTGTGTCTATAAAGAGATATGTACAGATGTTGTGAGGAATGACAAGGAGATTCATGTGAATAATGCGCTGTGCAGAGAGCGTAGGTTCAGCTAGTATATATTTTAAATTGTACCGGCATAATCGTGGAACGTAAAACTCAAAGATTTCATTTCATTTCTTATAAATTAAATTGATATGCACTGTTACGTACTAGAATATGTTTTACTCTATATCTTCAAAACTAATTAACATACTTTAATGAAGACCCGATTGGAGACCTTCGCCCTCTCTCTGTCGTAAAACCGGTCCCCTATTTTTGCGGGAAAGTGAGTTTCTGACTATCAAATTCAATACTTTTTTTTTTTTTTTTTTTTACAAAAGATAACATACTCGATGGCATCATCCCTGACATTGACACACCACTACGTGGCTTGGAAATGACAACCGAGGAAGAAATATGTGTAATTTTCAGAAATACAACCAGAACATACGCTAATTGTTGCATTTTCCCCCAAATCTAAATGACATTTTGTCTTCTACAAATGTGAATTTTCCCGTACCCTATAGAAAAAAATATAGGCTATATTTTTTCCAAGCGAAAACAAAACATGTTACTTTCATGTTCTATACATCAGGATGGATAGGCAAGGAACAAATTAGCAGAAAAAACTTAAAATATTGTAATTAGTACAATTTGTTCTACAAGAACCACTTTAACCCTTACCGTTCTACTGACAAGTAAACCTTACGTTTGGGTGAATCGAGTTGCTGACTGAGACATATACGAGCAAGTAGTACTAAATGAGGGCAGTATTTCAGTGAAGTTGTAGGTGCGAAGCTCCAGGGGTTTAGGAGATACAGTTGCCAGAACATCATATGGAAGTACAGAATAGTCTTCATACAGTTGGAGGTAAAAGCCCTGTAAGACCCCTTGTAACGACAAAAGGTGAATAACTAATATATGGGTACATATTAGGACTAGAGGGAAGTCATATAGTAAGGGTATACCTGACGGCGGCCATCTTGAAATCCGCCATTTTGAATTAAGGTTAAGTTTTTAAAGTAGGAATAGAGTCATGCGATACATGATTTAACGCGCAAATTTAATCAGAAGAACAATGGTGACGTTAATTTTGATTTACGCGCAATTGGTAAAAAGTTACAGGGAAATTAAATATTGTTGAAGCATATGTATTAGTCCTTTACCCCACCTTGTAAATTTTGTGTTAATGATAATAATTAAATAAAAAGCAGGTGGATACATATTAGGTCTATGGTAAGAGTTGCCTTGATGGCGGCCATGTTCAAATCCGCCATTTTGAATCAGACAAAAGTTTTTAAAAAACGTATAACAGTGACACCTTATAATAGCAAATTTTACCATAAATCCACCGGTATAACCATTTCTGCTTTATCATTAACCAGCACAAAATTAAATGTGAATAGGGTAATGCAATAGATGACTTCGGGCTAGAAGTTAATCAGAAATACAATGGTGGTGTAACAAATGCTGGTTAACGATAAAGCAAAAATGGTTATACCGTTGGATTTATGGTAAAATTTGCTATTAACAAGATGTCACTGTTATGCGTTTTGTTTAAAACTTTTGTCTGATTCAAAATGGCGGATTTAAACATGGCCACCATCAAGGCAACTCTTACCATAGGTCTAATATTTATCCACCTGCTTTTTATTTAATTATCATCATTAACACAAAATTTACAAAGTGGGGTAAAGGACTAATACATATGCTGCAACAATATTTAATTCCCCTGTAACTTTTTACCAATTGCGCGTAAATCAAAATTAACGTCACCATTGTTCTTCTGATTAAATTTGCGCGTTAAATCATGTATCACATGACCCTATTCCTATTTTAAAAACTTAACCTTAATTCAAAATGGCGGATTTCAAGATGGCCGCCGTCAGGTATACCCTTACTATATGACTTCCCTCTAGTCCTAATATGTACCCATATATTAGTTATTCACCTTTTGTCGTTACAAGGGGTCTTACAGGGCTTTTACCTCCAACTGTATGAAGACTATTCTGTACTTCCATATGATGTTCTAGAAGCTGTATCTCCTAAACCCCTGGAGCTTCGCACCTACAACTTCACCGAAATACTGCCCACATTTAGTACTACTTGCTCATATGTGTCTCAGTGAGCAACTCGATTCACCCAAACGTAAGGTTTACTTGTGAGATCAAATGACTCTCACTTTCATTCGAAAATTGATTCTTTCTACCACTAATTTCTTTAATTTTGTTTTAATCTTTTTATTTCTGTAAAAATGTTGTTTGGCAACCTTTTAACAATGTATTAAATGTCATTATATACATATCAAATTGTTATGTATTGTTACGTACTAGAATATGTTTCAGCCTATATTCTCGAAACTAATTTACACATTTTAACGAAATAAAGCTCAAATTGGAGAGCAGCACGCTCTCACTGTTCTGTCGTAAAAGTGGTCTAAAACTAGTGCTGGAAAGTGAGTTTCTGTCTATCATTTTAGTATTATTTCAGTATTTTTACAAAATATAACATATTCGGTGGCATCATCCCTGACATTGACACACCACTATGGGAATTGGAAATGACACCCGGGGAAGAAATATCTGTAGTTTTCAGAAATAAAAACAGAACTTACGTTAGTTGTTGCAAATTTTCATTTTTCTGTAATGTAAATGACATTTTGATTCTACAAAAGTCAATTTTCCGGCACCGCTAATATAGATATATATATAACCTTCCTCAAGTTGTGGGGCTGAATGTGAATTTAAACGGTATCTGAAGTGTCACTGTTCATCTCAGCAACCCTGAAAACTATGGATTCGACACTAATATTGGTCATTTTCGATCATTTTAAAATATCTCCCTCACCTCTAAGTTGCAGTGTCAAAGTGAAATGATAAAAACTATCCCAGGACCGAACCTCATCTATGTTGAAAATATGATCGAGATTGGTCGGATAGTCACTTTCATTTATATATATATATATATAAGCAATATTTTTGTTAAGCAGATATTAAAATTTAAGAGAGGCGATATCTCATTAACCACATGTAATGCGTCTTATTAGCGTCATAATGAGGAATTTAATGGGGGTATATTTCAGCATTACTTCCACCTTAATTAGTGGCATGATTCTCATACAGCATTAATTTTTAAGTTTACAAATTAATATTTTTTCTATTTACTTGACAACTATATATGTTTTTTTTTTTTTACGCTTACGTATATAATAGTTTTGTTCATGTCAGTTAGATCTATCGATTGTTATATGCCATGTTTTTGGTCGGCAGTTTTGGCCGTTAAACCCTAACAGTGATGTAGAATTTAGCAAGAAACCTATATATGTCGTAAAGTAGGCCTATCGATATAACTCTAAAGACATTCTACCAATTGTGACTTCACAAATCGAACTATGTCTGTTGAGGAGTAAGAGTAATTTAGAATTCAGGTTATTTTTTAAGCACCACTTTAACCCTTTTGGAATTTTGGAACTTTTAAGGTAAATTTTAGGCTTTGTCAAGCAGCTACTGCATCATCACAATTTATATTAGGATTTTGACTCGTACTTCATTCTCTTCAACCTTCCAAGTAGTGCCATTTGCATGTCCTTGTCATATACCTGGACAGGGGAATTCGAAGAAAATGGAGGATTTTTCCGTAAAAATTCCTTTTGAAAAGTTTAGTCACCTCTGTACCGGCCCTGTGTTAACTTACAGATTTCAGAATCACTTGAAAAATACTAAGTGGTGTACGCAATGCGTGCGTAAGGTATCAATCTGATATGCACTCTGTCTGATGGTCATGTCGATGACATAAATATGTGTTCTTGGATCTCATAAAACCTTTTAGACAGCATTACCGAGTGAACAAGTAAACCTTTTTGCGTTGTATTCTTGAAGCCCAAACCGATGACGTCATGACTCCCACCAACTTCACGAATTCCTCCTCAAAACACATGTGACCTGTTTACAATGAATGTACAGCTGAACAATAAAAATCCAGCAATAACAGATCATAAATGAGCGTTTTGAAACAGTACATAGGTATGGTAAATATCATAAATCCCGAAAGGGTCACTAATTCTTCATTGTATTTCCTTCTATTAAAACTTATCAGTTCTTTTGTCTGTATTTTTGTGCATCAATTCCATAAAGCACTGAATTTACATTCAATATATATTATAATAATTTAATTGTGCAACACTCATGTCCAACTCTCTGCCCAAACTCGGAGCACTTATATAGGGTGGCCCAAATAAAAGGGGTTCGGACACTAAACCCAAGACGCAGAAAAAGCTGAAAAAAAAAAAAACAAGAAAGTATAACGTACCGGAAGAAAATAAATAAATTTAGATACACCCATCTAAGCACAAGACAAACATTACAAACAAGTGTGACCATTGCAAATATAATCCTTATAAACAACAAGGACATTGCAATACTATGTCACTTTGAATATGTGTGTAGTCCGGACTTCTTTTATTTGGACCACCTGTGCTAAAGCTCTCATCCATTTAAACTAGTAATACGTTCCGTTCATATACTAGGAAAATATTCTAGAATGAAGCAATACAGTAATTACATTGTGTTTGTTTATTCCAGGAAATTTCAGAACGACAAAGAATATTCAATTTCTGGTATTACAATATCAAGATTAAGGATGCTCGCTGTTTCATTTGTCCACTTTTCGTGTCCTGAAAACTATTTCTAAAGTAAATTTTGCATTGTAATTTAATAGTAACTCTACTCAAAATGTGTCATTGTTGACCAATTCTTCTTTCATGACATTACAGATTTACATGATAAAGTCTCTAAAAGATCTACTATTTAAAAAAAATGTTTGGAAATGCTAAAATATTTTATTGCTAATAGGACGTTTTGTTACTCGACTGTCGCAAAGGAAGAAATTGAGTAATGTTATTCAAATTTATGCATGCTAGTAGAGATTTGTGCGAATGCGGAATCCGCAGTTATCCACATCAATGTACAGCTCACAGATGACGAGAAGAACTCTAGCAGAAGTATGTGACGTAGGTATGGGCTCGCCCACTTTTCGCAAGGGGGTTTCAAATGACACCACGGAATAGCACACAGATAACTATCCGGAGTAGCAGACGACATCTAAGTATAGACCATACCTCAAAAACCGAAAATGGACTTGACCGTGTCGTTGACCTTTCCCCGCTACCTCTGTTTTAGGGTTCTTCTCGTCATCTGTGAGCTGTAGCTAATTGCGGATAGCGAAAATACAATTTTCGTGATCATACTTGGAAGTACTATTACGAGGATATTTCCAAAAGTTTTTGTCCTGACACTGATGTATCGTACAATTGGTAATAAGCTGTTCATGGGATATAGTGCCATCTATGGAAAAAGTAATGTATTAGTTTCAACTGCCTAGCTGGGTCAGTTCGTTGTAAGGCAGTCATTTTGAACCAGTCGCGTTGCACTTAGCTCGCAAACTTCATGACAATTCTGCAGTCTACAAGGCTGTTGTTACCAAGGGCTTAGTGAGACTGTGCTTCTAGGAGATTTTTATCCACCCTACAGCTGTGTGAACTGGAACATTGTCATGCAACACATGAGCTCAATGCAGAGCGAATAATTCAAATAACTCTCTCCAACAAACTGACGCAGCTACACAGTTGAAACTGATACATTATTTCTACCATAGATGGCGCTATATGTCGGGAACGGCTTATCAGCCGTGGCATGATATTTCAGTGTCAGGACGGAAGCTTTTGGAAATACACTCGTCATTATCGTCTTTTTATTTTAAAAAGTGATTACATTTTTTGGGGACAAATAGCTGGCAGAGCAAGATTGTGTTTAGTTGAATTTTTCTTATAATACGATAAATTGCTAATATGATTTTATGCCAGTTGGTTTGACATGACTTCTTGCTCAAGGACCTTTTATTTCCATTTCATCATTGTATTCTGAATAAAGATTGCCTTACCTTATTAGAAAGAAATAGCGATATGCTCGGAAATTATTTGAGAGATACAGTGTCATTAAGTTAAAAAAAAAGTAGAGAATTCTGCATTGAGAGGACCTTAAGTATGCATGTATTTTCTCTAATAATTTCGTATTTCAGTCTGTGTGAATTTTATTACATTTTATTTAGCGTAACTGACTGACAGTGGTAGATACTGTATTTAATATTGAGCTTGAATTATAATTGACATCATATCACAGGATTCATAAAACTACAAATAAGATATTTACAATTGTTATGTTAGAAACTAGTTTTGAAATAACTGATATAGAGCAAATAACTTACAAATATATATAAACTCATTAGCTGTGAATGAGGATACAAATATTGCGGATGCAGTAGTTCATATCTGTGCAAACATCTACATATGGATAAGTTTGTAAAGTTCTTTTTCAAACCATTCTCCTTCATACAGCTGACCTCAACACTAGGGAGGGATTGGAGCTAAGATGACTTATTTCAGAATTTGGTATCTAAATACAGTATCTAAGTTTAAAATATTTTTAAAGCAGCATGTAAGTAAATTACGTGAGCGAACTTTAATCCCTTGAATTGAGACTAACTAACTACTTCTATTGCTTATATAATCCAAAGGTTCAATGCTGCATTTGTAAAAGCTCTCCATTGACTTTTGTCTTTAGCCAACTGGATCCAGTTTCTACTTTGTATTTCTATTTCTGCGAAAACCATCTTACTATTGTTCTCCCATTTGCACCTAGTCCGGTTGCGTTTCCAGTTAAAATTTCAAAAGCGTTCGCACTTTCTTTCATTCTGTCTACATGACCTACCAACCTGAGCCTCCTAAAATTAATGACCCTAACAATGTTAGGTAAATGGTATAAATTATGCAAATCGTCGTTATGAAGTTTCCACCATTCCTCATGCCCATCCCACTTGAGTTCGAGTGTTTAGAATTTTATTTGCAAATTCTTACAGTCTACATTCTTCTCTCAAAGTGAGCGATCACGTTTGAACTGTACAATCAACAGGCATAATTACCGTTTCAAATATTTTGAATTGAGACTTCTTGTCCCAAATATCTAAATGTTTCGTTGCCATCACGAAATTCATCCCTTTATGAATATTTTATATTTGAGGATTCCATAGAAAGAATGAAGTTTAAAAACATTTGCCTTGTTTTGTACAAGAAATAACGAATATAGAGAGCTCAATAGTAATGGATTATGGTGTTTCTAATTGTGATAGAGTCTTCTGAAGGTCTTTCGGGACTTAGCTTTCTTTTCTTTTTTGTTCAATTTGGCTGGGTTACAAAATCATAGGAATAAATACGCCAACGTGTGTTAGTTCTATTTTTAAATTTGACTTCTTTTCTCTTTAAAAAAAATACAATGGATCATTTATATTTATTAACAGTGAGATAGTTTATGTTAGTTTGTTGATGGTAATGCAACATTTATCTTGCTTCCTGGCGTTTGGACAATGGGACTAATTTTTCTTCCTCCCCTGTCACTGCTAAAATGTTTTTCGTTCCTTTAATGAGATGAACTAGTATCTTATATGTTGTGTACATAAAATAACATTAGTAGTTTGACTAATAGTGTTGAAATAGAGGCTACGAAGAGGGATAATGGTTCTGACATAATCTAGTCATATTTCTCCTTTGAATAAGAAAATGTATCTTATCTTTGGGGTAATTTATCTTTCTTCTTTTTGTTCAACGTGTTCGATAATTGTAAATCACCAGTAAGAGATCACACGTTAGCACAGAATAGTTCGCCCAACATTGACTTTTCAACGATGAGAACTTCAGACAGTTTTTCTCTCTCAAAATTCAACTACCATACAGCGAAATATCAATATTGTATATGCAACGCTTCTGCAATAATATGCAATTATCGCAAGTGGGGGTATTGCGGTCGAAAAGTTGGTCAAAATTCGAAACGGAAAATTATGACAATAAATTAAGCCTTCATTTTTTAGTTTAATAGCCCGTGGGAGTCATCTGTCTCTTTCATCCTATCAGCAGGGAAGGAAACTATATTGGTAATTACTATTCAATGATCTTGTATATTGAACATTTTTCTGTACAGGATCTACAGCTAGTTTCGTAGCCTCTTTAGTAATTATCAGTCATTATTCTTCTTATCTTGAATCAGTGGCGCAAATCTTACAGGGAACCAAATTGAATTTAATGACAGCAAAGTCTCATATCAGTGAGTTGATTGACATCTTTAGAAATCACACAGTAAATGCAGAAGCAACTCTTCAAGCGATTTTCGAAAAATGCAACTTTATAGCAAGGGAACTTGATGTTCACTTAACAGTTCCAAGAACTTCGTCTCGACAAGTCTATTGTGCTAATCCTCCTCCCTTGTATAGAAGAATATTATCGCAGAGAATTTTTGTCTGAAACGCCGATTCTCTTTTACAGTCACTAAATAATAAATTTTTCTGAGTAGTCCAGGTTTCTCCCTTCTCTCTGTTTGTATTACATCCATACAAGATAAGAAATCTTTCTAAGCTTCAGTTCTGGCAGAAGATGGAATAAATAAGCCGAACGTACAAGATAGAAGATTCTTATGCAGAATGCTGGTACGATTTATGTAGACACAGAAATTTGGACACTAGCAATTTGGAAAAACTTAATTTTTATAGACTTAATTGACCAATCAATATTTTACCCTGCAATAAAGGAGAAAATGCACATTTCTATTACACTTCCAGTTACAACGTATACCGTTAAAAGAAGCTTCAGTATCTTGAGATGTGTTAAAACTTGGTTAAGATACACCATGTCTGAAGAAAGATTGGCAGGTTTATGTATGATGAGACTTCATCGAGAAATTATACAAAAGAACAAAACAGAATTTCTGGTGTTGATCTGTTGGATGCCTTTGGAAAAGAACTAAGACGTATGCAATTTTTATTCAAAAAGTAACGCATATAAAGTAACGATTAGTTATTCGTGTGTTAAGTGAGTCTTGTTTTAATTAGGTGGGAGTAATACTTTTAGAGTAATTTGTATAAAGCAGATCTAGTGTTTTCTTTAATTAACTACGTGGCTTGAAAACAGCCAATAGGAAACAAACTTGCAAGGTAAGAAAAATTCATTAACTGTGATTCGTATAATGAATGATAAAGGATACAAATTTGTACTTCAAATCAAATTTAGTAAACAATATAGTTGTGTAAGTGGTGAAATACTGAAATATGTGGTATTACAGTAGTTACCAGAAACGTGAGGACGTTGACAAACTGGTAATGATCTTTTATTGTGATAATCCTGAATGTTGTCTCTCGTGCTATTGGTAAATAGTAATATGCTGTTTTTTTTTCTTTTAAATTTTCCGTTCAGTGTTAATAATAGTTCATATTGTTGTATATGAATACAATGTATTTTCATTTGTCCCGAAGTTCATATGTCATATTGACTTGTTAAATAGCAAGGGAGGGAGAAAATAGCTATATTTTAAAAGAGGATTCCGGGAAAGTTTGTGCTACATTTTTTTTTGTAATGTATACAAAAAACACAATCTTGGTGTGTAATGTATATAGATTAATTTCATGTAATCCGTTTGCCATTGAATTTCATTTTTCGACTTTCGTAGTTTTACAATAATAATAGTACTATCAAAATAAATAATATTTTCATGTTTTGTAGAAATAGAAGAGGAAATCTCTATTAAAAGGAAGGCGTGACTTCTTTCTAGAAAATTAGGGAAGCACATTAAATGGTTAATTTTTTTTTTTACAATCCTTACTAATAAACATTCCTAGAATGTAGGCAACATATTCATCTGTATAGATGGAATTGAAATTTGAAAGCCTCATATCAAGGTAAAGTAGGACAACGTAAAGGAAAGAAAACTAAAATTCGACTGTGTCTTATTGCTATTATTACAATTATAAATATCAATATTTAAAAGTGTCGGAAGTTCTTTTTTCGCTTACGTTAGATATACTCATCTCAGGTAAGTAAATAGAAACAAATGAAAAAGGAAGAAAAATGGAAGTTTTTACAATGCACTGAGCAAAGTGGGTCATGGTAGGTCGCAGTGGGTCACATCCTGTTGACCCACGTCCCACTGATCCATTCACAAATCTTGATCAATTCCATCGATGAATCACGTATAACGAAGAACCAGGGCTCCCAAAGAACCATGACTCCCTCCCCAAAAGAAAACATGACTCAGTAGGAATGAGCCATAACTCACTCATTCATCCAAAAGAGCCGTTTAGGAGATCTGGCTCATTCGCGAGCGACAGATCCCTAATCCTAGCAGGATTGGATTGGTACAGGATGTGCTCAAACGCATGCTTTTGTTGTTTGTGTTATTCGCAATAAAGATTGATGATAAACAATAAACATAATATTGAATAAGCATAAATAAGCTTAACTTTTTAAAAAAAATAAATAATGATATTGAAAGATTCCATTCCTCTTTGAATTAAATCTTTCATTGTCAATGATTTTTTCAAGATGCACTACTGTATGCAAAGAAATAACATCCGATGATATTGAATTCAATGGATACTACATGTTGATATTATGAATTATTTCTGTTCTCATAATTTAAAATTTACCTTCAATTTTATGAAATAATTATAAAGCTAGATTCTTACAATATTAAAATTTATCGGCAGTATGTTTCAGCATGTAAATTCAGATACATATTTTCACATGTGCTAGAGAAAATTTTACAAAGTAGTTTTTCTACATGAAATTTTCAAACAATGATTACAATAATAAATTGATATTGCGGCTTTCAAAGTATATATATATATGTCCAAGATCCTTTTCTAATTTATCCATTCGAATGATTAGTAAGTTTGCCGTATCCATATTCCGGACAAAGATAGAATGTTCCCCATAGAGGCAAAGTTAAAATAAACGCATGGAAAGACACTATTAGGCACAAAACCAACATTTCAACCAACATGTTTGACGTACTTTTAGTATGTTACATAATCAATATTCTATGTTATATAAAGAAGATGCTTTATTCAGGTATAGAATGTCTTGAACTGCATATCTCTGAAAGAAATATGCACATACAAAATTACCGTTTAATTTATGCGTTTGTACGTTCAAGATGCTAAAAATACTGGTACTGATATGGTTTTATTACTCCCAATATCAGATAATTCTTTTCTAGTTTTTATTCGATGCAGAAATCTGATTCGGTGGATTCATTATTTGTTTACACATACTCCGTATAATTAAGGCAAAATAACTCCATCTATATGATGAGAAAGCATCTTGACACTTCTTGATTAATTTTGCATATTCTTAATTAACGATTCTAGGAGAGTTAGATTTACCTTGAACTTCTGTAAAATTACTTGGTCCTATGAAAACAAATATCAAAAGTTCATTCAGTAGTTCATGTTATCAAAATAAATTATCGGTGTAAACCAAAGTTTTAGTCACAAAAACAGTCAATGGTAGTTTACAAAAGTTTTAGACTTCTCAAAAAAGACCATATACTACTCATACAAAAAGTAGCACGATAATCTTCAAAATGAAAGATTCCCAAAATTATCTCAGCTACATTAATATGCATCGTTATTTGGTGAAATCAGCTTAAAAGGAAAATATCAACATGATGCTGTTCATATATTCAATCTTCTCAAAAAACATACTAAAAAGTTTATGCACATAATAGGAAATAAACTTCAAAAACTTCCGTCTCTAAATCTAATTTTTTTAAAGAAATACTTTGTTGACTCTCGACTTAAGTATTTGTCCCGTTTCACTGAATACCTAACTGACAAATTACTATCTCAGTTTATCAAGGATCTTATATTTTATAAGATCCTTGCAGTTTATATCATTTCAAGGATAGTAAATGAAGTCTGGTAATGAGATAGTTCTTTCTTTCAACCCTTCGTGTTATAAATAATTAGAGTTGCAACCTTAGAGCCAAGTTGACTATATCACTAAGATGGTTACAATGTGAAAATTGTTTGAAGTATAATAATCAGTTTGCTGTTTCAGTAGTTACAGCATAAATTGTAACCAAAATAGCTTAGACATGAATTAGAATGCTTGTTTTAAGTTGAAATGTTTAAACGATAAGTAGTGTTAATGAAGCCGGATATACAGTATTTATATTACACTACGTAGTATAAAAATCATCTCGAAATACAAATTGTCTAAAGTAAAAATTCTTTCAAAGTACAAAAATTGAATTAAGTGTCACTTTAAAACTCTTGTACTTATCCGGCCGCCATCTTCTTGTAATTAGACACACAGTACTTGCTATCTTTCAAATGTTGGTACAACAGCATTCTGGTATATGGTACACATAATATATGGTATCTGCAATTGTTTCCGAAGATGAATTGAAATATCATTACAATATGTGGAATGGTGTTATTCTCATAACTGAAACATATGACTGTTACGTACGGTAGTAATGAAAATAGCTAATGGACGCTTTACTTTTGAGAGACGAAAGTTCATTTTAAACAGAGATCTTAGGTTTGAATATGTCACTGAAGTTCAACATCAGCGGATGTGTGAGTTAGCAACAGAACCTCTTACGCGCTTGACAGTTACATGGCATTTCTGGCAAGTTTGAGAAACATGTATCATTTGTGATGTGCACTATGGAAAATTCGAAAGACCTCATACAGCTTCATGTCCTGATTCTTCGACTATGGTTTTAGAAAAGTTTGCAATCACTGTGAACATTTCCAGTAACTGTACACGAGTAGCAAATATGTATTGTGATTTATGTATTAAACTTGTGATGTACAGGGTGATTATTTTTTAAAACCCTCGGATTTCATTTGGTCTAGAATTTCTAACTGAAGTCCGATTTTCATGCTGTTTGTGGCGAATGGTTAAGGAAGGATGGAAGATTTATGGGACTGTGTTTACTTGTTTAAATTCATCCGGGATAATATCGATCGCTCCTCAAGAAAAACAGCAAATTGTCGCCAGTGTACCTTACAATTAGAATGAGGTTTTGGATTTTTGAAGCGAAACTGCAGAAAACAAATTGTTAGTGAGAATACAAATTAAGTGTTGGTGGTATCGGCCATAAATAACATGTTGAACAGCTATAGTCGGTTTCTTGCTAGAAACGACGGAGAGATTTCTTGGGTGACCTAAGGAGTAGATAACTGACATCTTTCACAACACCCGCCTGCGGGATCCGATGCTTCCCTGTCTCACTCAGAACCGATCCTGTTTCTTCCAATTTATTCACTAGCGACCACATTATATTCCTGTCTGGGGAAGAATATGAGACAAATTAGTTTCTGAATGCCCTTTGCATAGCAACAACAGATTCCGTTCTCCAAAGTTTTAACGATATACTTACGTTGTTCTAAAGAGTACACTATTGTTACTTTGCGCTGATCATACTCACACAGTAGTACAGAATCGTACAGCACAATTCCCAATACAGTCGGCCCAGTTTCCTGTTTCTTATTGACCTTGGCAAGGTTGCCACCTAACGAAGAAACCTCAAATCTCCACACCACACCGCACTTCATTCCAATTGTAAGATACACTGGCGAAAATTTGCTGGTTTTCTTGAGGCGTAATCTATATAACCCCGGATGAATTTAAACCAGTAAACATAGTCCCATAAATCTCCCATCCTTCCTTGATCATTTGCCGAAAAACTGCATGAAAATCGGACTTCAGTTAGAAATTCTAGACCCAAATAAAATCCGTGAGTTTTAAAAGAATCACCTGTATAATTAAGTTTAGCACAAGCATACAACATAGAGTTTCTTTTCGTTAAAGTCTTTATTCATTTTTGACAGACCTTTATATATCCCACGAAGTTGTAGCTTTTTCCTTCTGTGTTTGAAGAAGTATTTTTTAATTATCTTAATACTAGTAATGTTTTATGTTTCTTCCTCCATGCTTATTGTAGATTAGCAGCGAAGAATACAAATAATACTACACTCCCAAAGTGAACTGAAGTTCAAACAATATGCTTCATGGGCAGTGTTCAAGGAACTAGTTAAGGAAAAGGTATGTTTCAACCCAGGCAGAAGCGAACATATCTTTTTCAATGGAAGTAGTGTTTGTTGTGCTGCTAGATGAAAATGCCCACCATAATTGGAGTACAGTTCGAGATACAGGAGCTCAGTGATAGAACGTTCACTTCTAGTGCTAGAAGTCCTTGGTTCGATTCCACCCATGTGAGTTTATGATGGTCAACATAGTGTCTGTGGATTTTCTCAAATACCTCCTGTTTCCTCACACGGGGCCAAGTAAGTTTGTGGATGACAACATCGTGCTCGTGGGTTTTCTCGAGGTATTCCCGTTTCCTCCTACTCCCTCATTCCACAAATTCTTCCATCATCATTCACTTGCTTTAATAATCGTCTCCCGTTGCCTAGCAGGCATAATTTTGGGACGTTAAACTCAAAGATTTTATTTCTAATGCCTTAGATGAGTTGGAGGGTTTTACTTAATATACAGTGCTTGGGGTCCCGCGTTCGATCCCAGCCCCCGCCAAGTGAACTTTGTGGTAGACAAACACCGTGTGCGTGGGTTTCCTCGGGATTCTCCCGTTTCCTCCTATTTTCTTCATTCCACTATTTCATTCATTTATCATAATCAGCATCTCCTTTAGCCTAACCGGCATAAGTGTGGGACGTAAAACTCAGATTTCATTTTTTAAATATATAGGGTGGCCCAAAATTAGGTATACAGTCCGTATTGACAGGCTCATGTCATTTTATATAATTTACTTATGGTTACCCATACAAGCAGTGACTTACAATTTATTTATTATTTGTTTTTAATGTATTTTCACTCGTACCTTAAGCTTGGAACAAACACAAGCAAATAAACTAATTATATCTTAATAAACTGAAATGTCATAGTTTGTATGACTGTATACCTACTTTTGGGCCACCCTGTACTTTCAGTTTATGAAAATAAGGCAAGTCTCTAGTTGACAACTTAGCTCTGGTGCTAAGAGTCTGTAATTGAATCGCATATCATGTATACTTGTAGAGAACATGCCCGTGTGTTTAACCAGTGTTCATCCATTACTTTCGATTCTCTTCATTTTACTTTTTCGTTGTTCTTAATTATCATTCTTCTCTCTACAGAACATAACCGCAGGAAGTTGAACTAAATCTCGTTTAATATCATTACTATTTGAAATCTATAACCAATTTATATAAGAAATATTAATTGTATCTATATAATCTCTTCATTGAATATTTTGAGACATCTATTTAAGCTGCCGATGCGCCGTCGCTCATCATTTGGAAACCACTGTTATAATCTATATTTTTTTCTTTGACATCGTTGGAACGTTGTGGTTATGTAGATCAATGAGTACAGCCTTCACTCATTGGGTTAAAACTGCTTTCATCTTTTTTCTGGATATTTAATTATCTGCATTTTTGATTGATAGAATGTTGCAAATAATACACACCAGTTAAGTTACAGAAGACCTTAAGCCAAGGTTTCTCAACCTCTGAGTCGTAACCTCTACGGGAGTCGCGAGAGGGTTTTATTGGGATCACAAAGATAATCGGAAGAGATAAATGTAATTAAAATCTAATACCAGAAAATATTTTTAAATATTATTTTTAATTTTGTTCTGAAAGGAATATTTTTTTTTACATACTTTTAAGAACAACAAAAAATAGGTCTATTTCAACAGGTGTAAAGTTGTTTAGAAATCAATTTAAATGAGAGAGGTACGATATGAAACTAATGAGAACTGCATATTGAAATACTAGAAAAATACAAATGCAACAAAACCTGCATATTGAAATACAATTAAAATTGAAAGCTAATGAGATACCTGAGCGTGGTGTGATTTCACTAGTGCGGCAATGTTCGGTTCAATCTTCGTGACGCACATTATCAGATCATTCAAAAATACTCAATAACCTTTTTAACAACTGTCCAAGTTCTTTAAAACCAAAATTAAAATCTATTTTTTTTTATCATGTGACACGAACTTAAGAGAGTTATGAAGTTTTAAAATTTTCAAATGACCTCCATTTTGAAACATTATGACGGATCGGATTTGTAATATGATTGAACTGACTAAATTTGGTTTAACCCGTTCGCTTTTAGGGAAGTTACTATATCCACTATATACAAGAAATATATTCTACTATTATAGAAATAGATGGATATCGTGAGATCTCCGCAATAGGTATATTAAGAATCCCGCACAAGCTTATTACAAACCTGAAATTATAGGGGGGTCGCTGGCAAGAGGATGTGATCAAATAGAGGTCGTAATAGGAATTAGGTTAAGAACCACCACCTTAAGCTATGTTTTTGCTTTTGTCTTTCTAATCGGTATTATTTTACTTTCACAATGAAATAAAATCACAAATAAGAAATCACATCAAAATAAACCTGTTCTAAGACATGAACCAATAAAGCTAGAATTATGATGGTTTCACCGAAATCCTCAGGGAAATATATCCTCCATTTTTTTTTTTTTCATCGCATCACATTAGAAATTTCTCGTGTGTTTATCATTTTAGGTTGAAGTAGACTCCCACATGGTAGTGCTGGCATCTTTGTTGTAATGGGTTGCTCGACGTGAGAGCAGCGTACAATTCGTTTTCCGAATACAATAGTTGAAAATAGTCTAATAAAGATTCAAATAATTAATTTTGTTTACAGCACGCGTTACTGCCAGTGAGTACTGTACAGGGCGTTTCAAAACAACACCAACAACGTTTGGAAGCTGATTCCTGACATCAAGATAAGACAAAAAATACAGACCAACCAGGTTGCACAAATGCTTCCTTTCGGAGTTACAGGCTGCGAAAACATGAAAAACTTAACTTTAAAGACCCATAGCTCCAATACTGTGGGATCTACCATAGTCGGGTCAAGACTTCACTTAGGAACTATGTGCCCTATCCAAATATCCATGTTTAAGAATCCTGCGGTACTTCTGCAAGATTTTTTTATAGAGGTAGTTAGTGAGTTCTTCAAATTATATGCGCGTAGCCAAACTCCCTCTATAAAAATTGTTGTGTGAGTACCTTAGGATTCTGAAACATGGGTTTTTGGATAGGGCAAACATTAGTTCCAAAGTGGACTTGACCCGACTACGGTAGGTCCCATAGTTTTGGAAGTTAGTTCATCTTTTTATGTTTTCGGCAGCCTATAACTCCGAAAGGAAGCATTTGTGTACGCAGGTTGGTCTATACTTTTTGTCTTATTTTGGTGTGCGGAGTCACCTTCCAAACGTTGTTGGTGTTGTTTCAAACACCCTGTATATGAACATTTTAGATGACCCCATGCATTTTGTGTGTTGTTTCCAGTGAATGACGCATTATTCCAAGATTACAACATATGAAACTGCTGAGACGTGGTTTCGTGAACATTTTGATGATTTAAATTTCCTTTGATCCACTCTGAGGAGGCACGGTGACTCAGTAGTAGAGCTCTTACCTCTGATACGTGGGGTCCCTGGTTCGATCCACGGCGAAGTAAGTTTGTGGTGGAAAACATCGTGTCCGTGGATTTTCTTGGGGTACTTCCGTTTCCTCCCATATTTTCATTGCATCAATTCTTCAAACATCATTCACTTGCCTTAATCATCATCTCCCTTACCTTAAAGGGCATAATCTTGGGACGTGAAACTGAAATATTTCATTCCATTTTTCCCTGATCCACCCAATCTCTAGATCTCAACATTACTGAACAGCTGTAGTCAGTTCTTGAGCTTGACTCCGAAGCAGACATTTTCTTCTATCTTTGCTGACAGTGAATAGTACATTGCATAAGGAATGGTGCAATATTTCTTTGGAAACCATTCCTGATATTCCACAACGAATTAATAGTTATTCTGCAAGCTAACAATAGTTCAGGACTATTTTGTTCACATAAGCTTTATTTTCTTAAGGTGTTTCTATTACTTTGATAACTATCTTTTTATAAATGAACAGTATGTATAGAAAATGAAACAGTAAATGCATCAAATATGACATTATTTATTTATCAATTATCAGATACAGCTCAGACGCCATTTTATAGTGGATATCTAACAACAACAATGGGAAGGATTTGTGAAAGGTATCGGCCAGAATCTATTTAGTAGATGCCATCCTGGTACTTGCCTGGTAGGACTGAGAAAAACCCTGAAAAACCCGTCAAGATGCTGGGCAGCGGGAATCGAACCCACCACCTCCCGAATGCGAAGCAAACGCTCTACCATTTGAGCTACTTATATAAGGAGTTGAAACATGGGTATATGTTAGGAGATCTGTGGACATAGTTTCTTCTGGGATGAATTAGAATACAGGAAATGTCTGGTAACCTTACTTATAGTTTACTTACATGTCTTTGTGTGCCTAACTTTTTCACCATTTCTCTTATTCCATTGCCAATAGCACAAGTTGAATATATTTGGTCTAGGAATTAATTCGTGCGGTTGGTACGCACACATTGAAGCTGTAGTACAAACACAAAATACATAAATACCTTAAGAAAAATATTGTCCATCTCTAGCCACCACTTTCGCCCATCTGTCAGGCAATGTACGGATTCCGTGGCGAAAGAAGTCCTCATCCTTGGAAGCGATCCAGTCAGAGACCCATGTTTCGATATCTTCTGAAGAAGTAAACCGCTGTCCAATCAAATCGTTGTTCATGCAATCGAACAAGTAGTAGTCCGAAGGAGCAACGTCTGGTGAATACGGCGGGTGGGGTAAAACTTCCCATCCGACATTTTCTAAATAGGTTTTGACCGGTTTTGCGACATGTGGGCGAGCGTTATCATGTTGAACAATAAGTTTATCATGTCTGTTCTCCCATTCTGGTCGTGTTCTGGCCAGAGCTTGCTTCAAACGCATTAATTGTCGTCGATAACGTTCTCCATTCATAGTTTCACCCGGTTGCAGCAGCTAATAGTACACCACACCTTTCATATCCCACCATATGCACAGCATAACCTTTGCACAGTGAATATCTCGTTTTGGTTGTGATGGACCTGGTTCACCTGGTTTCACCCAGGCCTTTTTTCGTTTAGGGTTCTCGTAATGGATCCACTTCTCATCACCCGTAATAACTTGATGCAGAAACCCCTTTCTGCTCTGTCGTTGAAGCAGCAATTCGCAAATGGTTTTTCGTCTTTCAACGTCTCTGTCATGTGGAACCCAATGTGACATCTTTTGAATCATTCCCATGGCTTTCAAGCGTTTGGAGACTGTTGTTTGATCAACGCCTAATGCTGCTGCAAGTTGTTCCTGCGTTTGACACGAATCCTGCTCGAGCAATGCTGTCAATTCTTCGTCTTGAAATTTTTTTGGCTGTCCAGCTCGCTCTTGGTCTGCCAAGCCGAAATCACCACTTCTAAACCGTGCAAACCACTTCTGACACGTTCGCTCAGCTAGAGCATGGTCACCATACACTTCCACCAAAATACGATGACTTTCAGTCGCACTTTTCTGCATGTTAAAGTAATGCAGCAGGACACCCCGCAAAAACACTTTATCAGGCACAAATTGCGACATGTTCACTTAACTACAAACTGGTGTTGTTGACGCTTTAATCCACTGCCCTATACTACGAACGATACGCGATGACAGGGGTTTGCAACACATGTGTGGATACACGGAACTGTGGGACGCTCCGTTCGTTGCGCCATCTCTTGTCCACCCGCACGAATTAATTCCTAGACCAAATATATTATGATCACAAAATTCAGATTCCCACTTGATTAATTCAAGTTCTGTCATCACGTATAAAAATAATACAGTAAAGATAGATATTATATCAATCTGGGAAACACGAGGTTTCTTCATCACAATATAGAGACCGTAGATTCTGTTATATCTAAATTGTCCAGTCCATCTCTTTTGCTTTCTCTTTGTTATATATTATTGCACCATTACATCAGTGGAACTGGTTTAACGAAAACATTAGTGATAAAGCCTTTACATGCTATGTGATAAAATCGAAATTTACATCCTGCATCCGGGACTCCATAAATGGAATGTAGCATCCTTTCTGCTCACTTCGTGATTTGGCTGTTCCCTCTTGAAGAAGTCGAATTTCATGCGACAAGCAGAAACAATTACAGAAACGAAGAAGTACCTGTTGGATGACCAGAACATCCATTCATTGCAAGTTACTTTTAGCTCATCACACGAAAGTGTCATTATGCAATGCGGTTTTCTTGTACTTTAATAATATACATCCTGAAACAAGAACTAGTTGCAAATATCGATATCATTTTTACACCTCTATCGCTTGGAATTGTAACAGTGTTTGAGTGAAACATTCATTGGTATGCAAAAATGATTGTTTTTATTTGTAACATGTTTCCTCGATCAAATGATAATACTTTAAAGATGTGCTTCCTTTTGTACCGTAGCTGGTCTACTTCTATTAATAACTCCCCTTCAGGAGCCTCTGTAAGCTGCCAAGCAAGTACTATCAATAGATATAAAAATAGTTGTCTAATATTTTGTTCGTTCTCCATATTGGTAATCGGTATATAGATTTTCTTCTGAAAAGACTGTATCAGAGGTAATTCTAAGGTTTTATTAATGGTATTTACTTAATAAAGAGAAAAATTGTGTTGCTATAGATCGTAACAATATTCAATATAATCTGTACAATATAATCTGTTATATTTCAATTTAAAATAATTGTTACATTGTTATAATTTTACATTTCAATATTTAACAATTAAATATTTTTTTAAATCAATAATTATTTAAAAATTTAAAATTACAGAAACAAATAGAAATTTGAATATAACGTTTCTTCAACAATTAATTTTCCGACATTCTTAGATGAAAACCTCGGCTGCATATATGGTTGTTTACAAATATTTAAAATAATAATATTGATGCAAACGGAGGTCGATGCATTTGACCTACTGTGTGTGCTCTCTCTGAGAAAGATTTTCTTCGGGTTAACATAGTTCTGTATAGTGTATTGCCTGACGCTTTAACTCCCAGAAGATTTGGGGTTCAAATGTATTCTAGATCTCTCTAACTTTATTTCCAAATTTCAATGCTCTTAGTGTACTAAGCGCCGTCAGAAATTATAAAAGAAAAATCTCTTCTAATTCTTTACCAATGGGTAACGTGCCCATAATAGCGGCTACGTTCCCTCGTTGAATGGCAATGCTTATGCGTTGAATTAGAAAAGATTTAGCTCGAGTGTCTCCTGATTTCATGGATATACGCTTGCCAATTTTGTTAATAAATTTTGCGCCCTCTTGATCCCAGGATCCACTAGATTCAGTTGCTATTGCAATAAACCAATACTTATCTAGGAGATTAACGTATAAAAAGTCCTGTATCAGTTTGAGGTTGGCACCTGGGCCCCCTTCACGGAGTTCCCTGAGGGTCACCACAACACCACCACTTGATAAGCTTTATCATCGTTCCCTATCTCAGTTTTTGTTTCATCTTGTTAATCTCAGCCGTTTCTGATTTAGGCCTATAAGCGCTGGACGTTTTATCTGATACAGGACCCACTTTTTGCGGCCATTTCGAAAACGGTGGCCCAAATCGAAAATTATTTCCTACAAAAATTGTTTCATTTTTCAAGGACTATTGAAAGAGGTATGATTCAATACATGTTCCCATTTGAAAATTTGAAGTTGGCCCCTGGGCCCCCTTGAAGGAGGGCCCTGGGGGTCACCACAACAACACCATGTGATGTGCCCTATGACATTTTCCTATCTCAGTTTTTGTTTCATCTTGTTAATCTCAGTCGTTTCTGATTTATAAGCACTGGACGTTTTATCTGATTCAGGACCCACTTTTTGCGGCCATTTCGAAAACGGTGGCCCAAATTGAAAATTGTTTCCTATAAAAGTTGTATCGTTTTTCAAGGACTATTGAATGAGGTATGATTCAATACGTGTTCCCATTTGAAAATTTGAAGTTGGCCCCTGGGCCCCCTTGAAGGAGGGCCCTGAGGGTCACCACAACAACACCTCGTGATGTGCCCTGTGACATTTCCCTATCTCAGTTTTTGTTTCATCTTGTTAATCTCAGCCGTTTCTGATTTATAAGCACTGGACGTTTTATCTGAAACACTTTGTATATATATATAGTAAATGGGTGGACAGGTAGATAGATATAACTCGCTTAGTCGTAGGAAACAAAGCACACAAGGTAAACAGCAAATTTTCGAATTGATACCTCAGTTGATAAACTCTATACCTCAACTAACAAGTAGAGAACCTACGCAGCATCCTAATACAAGGTGGTGTAACGAAATTAGGTAGTACTGCGAGTATCTTGTAAAGAAATTATCCAAGATATATATGGGTGTCAAAACGTATTGGAAAGACCTGAATCCAGAAATAGATCAACAATTTTATTACTGATAATGGTGTGTATGTGTTTCAAATATAAATAACCCTCACCTCTACACTCATGTGAACCCAGTTGCTTCTACAATGCAAGTGACCTTGCAGTTTGCCGTAGAAAAATATCACGATTTCGATTCCCCCATTTAAGACCAACTGATATTTGGAAATCTTGCGATGACTAGACAAAAATGTCACGCCTCACTACTGAGAGTAAAATCAGTGGCGTAACAAGACGGAGGGGCAAGGGGGCATTGCCCCCCCCCAAAGTTCTGGTAGTAGTTATTGGGGGCGCCGAAGGCGCCTAATGATTACTTTGCCTTCTTTTTTTAAAAAAACGATTGAAGACTGAAAAGTTTATGTACAAAAGCAGTGTTTTGTATGCATTGCCAAATCTTCGACAAAATATAGAGTGCAGTGCTTTGTATTATTATAACTAATTGACACTTTTTCTGTTCCTTTTGTGTTGATTGTCTAAGACACATTTGATACAATAAAATACAGAAATAAAAATTACCTATATGACAATCAAGCAGCTATATAAACATGTTCTTAATCCTTTATCGCCCCTCATTATTATGGGCGACATAATGCTTCGATATAATAAAAAAGGAAATAATGTTACAATGATGGAGCATTGTAAATATATTAATTATTCCTTTCGTCGCCCCTGATTGTATAGGGGCGCCTTCGATAGAAAAGCAACGACGTAATATAGCACCAAGGGCGCTGTAGATACATTAATTATTCCTTATCTCGCCCTTGATTGTATATGGCGCCTTCGATAGAACAAAAAGGGATATAATATTGCACCAAGGGCGCTGTAGATATATTAATTATTCATTTTGTCGCCCCTGATTGTATAGGGACGCCTTCAATAGAACAAACAAGGATGTAGTATTGCACCAAGGGCAATATAGATATATTAATTATTCCTTTTCTCACCCCTGATTGTATAGGGGCGCCTTCGATAGAACAAACAAGAATGTAATGTTGCACCAACGGCGCTGTAGATATAATAATTATTCATTTTGTCGCCCCTGATTGTATACGGGTGCCTTCGATAGAACAAACAATTATGTAATATTGCACCAAGGGTGCTGTAGATATAATAATTATTCATTTTGTCGCCCCTGATTGTATAGGGGCGCCTTCGATAGAACAAAGATGTAATATTGCACCAAGGGCGCTGTAGATATAATAATTATTCATTTTGTCGCCCCTGATTGTATAGGGGCGCCTTCGATAGAAAAGCAACGATGTAATATAGCACCAAGGGCGCTCTAGATGTATTAATTATTCCTTTTATCGCCCCTGATTGTATAGGAGGGCCTTCGATAGAGCAAACAAGGATCTCCTCAGCTACCGCACAGGAAACAGACCCCGAAAAGACTAGAACACTCGCAGACATCCGCGAAAAATTACCAATTCAACACCGTAGAAGAGAAATTACGCGCAACCTATTATGAATATTTGGACAATATCGTTTCCAAATTTAATCGATTCTATCAGCCTGAACTGAAGAAGTATCGTGCAATAGAGGATGTAATTCTGGAAGGTAACTTTACTCACGACATTAGTGACATTTTAAAAGAATACCATGTCAATTCGGACCGACTACAACTACAGATGCAACAGTTACTCACCACTATTCCCACTTCAAAAAATCTGAGAGACCTGCTTGAGAACTTAAAGAAACTCTGTAAAGAAACAAGAGAGTTGTTTCCTGAAGTGTTGAAAGTCCTTCGTCTCGTGTTTGTCATCCGGGCAACATGTGCAACTGCCGAGAGAAGTTTCTCAATGTTGCGGCGTCTCAAACTTATCTGAGCTCCACAATGACCCAGGCAAGACTGAACCATTTTGCAGTTCTTAATGCATACCCAGACAGGCTTGACTCACTGGACGTGAAGGAACTGTGTAGAGAATTCACAAATAGCTCCTACAGTTCAACTATCTTCGGAAAAGTGTGAATTCTGCTCTTTGAAGTGTGCAGTTTTTGTGTCAAAATGAGCTATAGGATCACAGTGGCTCGTTATTCTTTTTTTACATTGAACATTTAATCAAATTGAAACAATATTATTCCGTTCTTGTTAAATGTATTAAAAGTTAGATGTTACATACGCAAGGACTCAAAAAACGGCTTTCAAAAAAGTTTTTTCCACCGCTTTTATGCCTGTCAAATTTTGATTTTTTTTTTTTTTTAAATATTTCAACTTTAATGAAGAAAGTACTTTCCACCTTTGTTCCCCATTATAAGAAGAAAAAGAGATTTAATTACTGCATTCTGAAGAAAAATAAATGTGAGAAGTTCAACAATCAAGAATAATCGATCACTCATAAGAAAAAGGAGGGCAAATATATTAATCCTTTGGGGACTTTTAGTACAGATCTGAACTATGTCCTCGACCTTCGGAATTTGCTTTATAAATCTCTAGTAAAGCTTTTCACAAAGTGTTTTTTTTTTCATTCTTTCAATCGGGGAAGCATCAAAGAATGTTTCATGGGCATTTTACAGTCACGATTGCGATGCCTGGGGGTAGTGACGTCACAAACATGGACGAAGGAAGAAAAAAGGATAAATTTTAGAGCTCTTTTTTTTTTTACAAAAAAAAAAAATCATAACACCGCTATTAATCCTAGGATCATGTTTCATACCTAGTTGTGTTCGTAATAAAGAAATGTTTCAAACTGTACCACTCAAAATTCCCTAATCTGTATCAGAAGCAGGAATATCCCGCCCAAAGTGGAAAAAGGGTTTTTTCTTTTCTTTTTTTTTGGGGGGGGGAATCCTCCCCTCAGGGACATGTGAGTGGTAACGTTTAAAACCTACCACCATTCCAAACAAAACAAGGTACAAACCATGATCGTAAATAGTGATTTTTCAAACAAACAAACATTTTTTTCCCTATTACACATTTTAGTCAACGTGTTTAGTAAAGTAGCTACAGGTCATCCCTATTTGTCGTAGGATCATGGTCTGCACCTCATTTTGTTCATAATGATGCAACGTTTCCAACGGTACCACTACCATCGCGCTGTCATGTACTTGAGGAGATAATCTTCCGAGAAAGTTAATTTTTGAAAATTTGAATTTCCCGGTTTTCTTTATACATTTTGGGCGGGGGTTTCTCCCCTCAGGTACATGATAGGGACATGCAAGTGATAAGATTTAAAACACTGGTTCATTACAAACAAAAAGGTACAAACCATAATCCTACTATAAATAATCTTGGTGTTAGAGCTGATTTACTAAATTTCCCTCCCCATTTTTGAGTAATAGTTACTAACGTATTGTTATTCAACAAGCTCTAGCGTCAAGAGTGTTCATTGTAGGATCATGGTTCGTACCTCATTTCGTTTGTAATGAAGTAACGTTTTGAACTGTACCACTGCCGTGACACTAGCAGGTATCTGGGGGAAGAAATTCTCAAAAAGGTTATTTTTTCCTGACAAAAATCTCTTTTTCCCAATTTGAGCGGGCGTTTTTTCACTTCTGGTACATAATGGGGAAATTTGCATGGTACAGTTGGAAACATTCCTTCATTACAAATACAAAGAGTTACGAACTATGATCCTACGATAGTCTTGACACTAGAGTTTGTTGAATAACAATAGTAGATATTAGGAAATGTTTTTAGCACCAAGACTATTTACCCCAGTTTCATGGTTCATACCTCGTTTTGTTTGGAATGAAGCAAAGTTTTTTTTTTTTTTTGTATCATTTGCACGCCCATGTTGTGTACCGGAGGGAAGGAATTCGCAGGAAATGGGGACTTTTTTTAAAAAAAAAAAATCCTTTTTTCCCAATTTGGACAGGAATTTTATTGCCTTAGGTACATATTAGGGAAATTTACAAATTAGGAAACCACTGTTTCATTCCGAATAAAACGGGATATGAACCATGATTCTACGATAAATAGTCTCGACGCAATAGCTGCTTGACTGAAAGTCTAAAATTTGCCTAAAAAGTGGAAATCTTAAAAGGGTTTATGAATAGGGTTTTCTAGTTCGAACGAATTGTTTCTACAGTTCTTAGAATAATGTTTAACGACAAAGAAAGTTCTAGTGAAAAGTTAGTGGTGGTAATAATAACTGTTCTGAATAGTGGTTTAATAAGGTCTCGAAAAAAAATTTTTAACGAATATCTTTTCCATGCTTTTTTGGCTTGGATTTTTTCTTTTAATATTTCATATTTAGCGAAGAAACAACAGTGTGTTCCAGCTTTCTTTTCCCATTAATGTCTGACTTTTTTTTTTTTTAAATATTGTATTCTGAAGAAAAATAAAAGGTAAGAGCCACCGCACTAAGCTTTGTTGCTCCAGTTCCTTAAACTAAATCATATTATGCTGCTGCTATTAATGAAACATTTTCTTCTGAAATATGAACAAAATTATGAAGCCTTTTCGGTTGTAATATTAGGTATTGAAGAGTATCTGAAACAATAGTGTTTCTGGAACGGCGGTGATACTTTTTTCTTGTCTGCCAGTTTGACTTTAAGCAGCCCGAACAACACATTTCAAGATATATAAATTTCAAGAACTTGATATCATGGCTAGGCAACCCACGTGGGACTTATGAGATCCTAGTTGTGTCAAAAGAGCGAAAATTTCCGTTTTCTTTCCTAAAGCCGTTTTTTTAAATGAAAATAAAGCACGTCTAAAAAATCCTGCTATTTTGCGTCTCTAGTCCGTTATATCAATACAAAGTGCAGTTCAATCTATGTACTGAAACATTTGAAGATTAATGTGGTGTGAAAGTAAATTAGGAAAAGTGTGAGTGTAGGTGTATTGTGAGAATCTATTGATCACTTTAGAAAAAAAAAATGTTGTGATATGTCTTCAACCTCTGAGTTCTGAAGAGTAAGAATGTGTCTTTAGTGCTGAACGTATACGGAGCAATCATGTCGTACTATTTAGTGACTAATTAATAGTAAACTGTACTTCATACGTATCCCGACGCAAATCAAATGAGGTCTACTAGTTTTACTAATACATTGGGTGGGTGAAGAAGCTGTCTTTACTTCAAGTAAGTCTAATATTTTAATTTTTCAAATGTATAGCTGTTTTCGTAAAGTTACAATTATTTTCCCACACACACGAAAAAAATACATAACATCAATACTGTAAAGATTAGTGGTAATTACGCGCTGTGATGGGGGGGGGGCGCTGTTGAGAGAGGGGCGCAACAAAAAGACTTGCCCCCTCCTATATTCGAAATGTTGTTACGCGGCTGAGTAAAATATAAAGATTGTCTGTATTTCAATAGAAAATGCTTACAAGTGATGCTACATATGTTGATAAAATTGGATTGCTTCCATTCGCATCATTTAAAATTTACCTGCAATTTGACCAACTTACATGTAGTTTTTGTTAAGTTTCCTCATGAATAGACTGTTAGCCTACACGCCTTTGACGTAGGAGACACAGATTTAATTCCCAGCGGGAGGTTATGTGGTTTAGTTTCCACGTTAAGCTGTAGGTCCACGTTAGAGGTCTGCACGGGCCGGAATTTTTAGTCCGGGCCTGGCCTGGCCCGTGAATTTATAATGTGAGACCCGAACCGAATCCGAAATAAGTTTTAGCCTTTAAGCCCGAGCCCGGCCAGAGTCCATGTGATAATCAAATGTATCCGAGATAAGCCCGAATTACAGAAACTCAATAATTAACACGAAATTGTATTTTTATTTGCAATTAGCGGTTCAAGTTTGTAGTTGTGCTTTAAAAGTTCTTCAGAAAGAACGGTTCGATACATATCGCATATCGTTTTACAGTATATTTACAAAGTTAGGCCCGGGAAATATGGTTCTATATTTAAAACTTTACGACCCGAGCTCGAAATGATATATGCTTTGTAAGCGCAAGTCGCCCACGGGCTCGGCCCGAGCCCGTGCAAACCTCTAGTCCACGTCTTATATACCCTCGGCGTTGAAAGGGACGTTTAACTCAAAAACAGATCAAATCAAATCAAATCAAATGTAGTCTTTGCGTCACTGTTAGGGGTATCTGTATGACTATTTAAAGAAAAATAAAGTCTAAGAGTAGTCATAAATTTGAGCTATATATCATTAACCATTTTGGGTATTGCCCTCTTCTAGTGATATAATGAAAGGCTTGACGAGGGTATACGAGGTGTGTTCAAAGAAAGACCGAACTTTCCTTTATTGTCCATTATACAAACTTTCAATCATTACCTCCTTCAAAGAACTCCCCTTTACTGTCAATATATCTCTATCATCTCTTCAACTTTTGAGACGTCTGCTGGAAATAACGTTTTTCAATAGCGTAGAGTACTCTCGTTGCACTTTCCTCAATTTCCTCTATGGCTGGAAAGAAAGTCTATTCAAAGTGATTCAAAGTTTGGGAAAGTAGAACAAAGCCTCCCGGGGCCAAGCCCGGAGAAAGCGTGCGTGGGTCACAACTGAAACCCAGTTTTTAGATCTTCGGCAACCGAGCTTCTGTCCTCCTTAAAACGCTTAAACTAATTATAACACTCCGTCCGGCTCATGCAGTCATCCTTGTATTTGAAATGTTTCCGTGAATGTTTTCCGAGTTTTACGGAAAATTTTACACAGACACGTCTGTTCCTCTAACTTCTTCATTGTTACTTTTTCACTAATTTAACAAACAGCTTACGCACGACGTCAGTCAATCGGTAGTTATTTGACAACTAACGCATAGATCGGAACCCAGTAAAAGTCAACCTTACATGGTAACCGGAGCATGACATCTGTAGTCGTTGGCTAGCTGTTTATAAAAAGTCGTTTTTTTTTATCACCTTATATTTCACGATCTGTTCCATCTAAATGGGTCGTGTGATTACGGTACAGTATTAATTTTTAGATTTACGAAGGACTTCCTTTTTGATTATTTTCTAGAAAATTACACATTATGATTTCCACTTAGTACGGGGTGACCCAAAAGTAGGTATACACCCTTGCATTGATCAAGTATAACATTCTAGCTTATGGGTTTGTTTGCTTCGGCTGTTCCGGGCTTAAGGTATAAGCAAAAAGACATTAAGAACAAATAATAGAAAAGCTAGGTGATAACAATAAGAAATGATGTGAAATACAGGAGCAGATCAGTACGGGACTGTATACCTACTTTTGGGTCACCCTGTATATCAGTTTGTTCAACTCAATGAGATCTATCAATTGGTATATGACTTTTTGGTAAGAGTGCACTTTGAACAGAACGAATTATTTTGGAAAAATTAAATCTTTAGTTTTACGTCCCACGGTTATGCCGGTTAGGCTAAAGGAGACGGTGATGATAAGAAATGAATGAAATGAAGAAAGTGGGAGGAAACGCTAGAACCCCGGGAAAACCCACGAGCACGGGATCAAACCAGGGAGCCTAAGCACCGGAGGTGAACGCTCTACCACTGAGCCACCGCGCCCCCCAAGTGATTTTGGGTTCACTCGACCAGACGGTTCTATCAAATAGAAAATTTATAGGTAAAACACGATATGAAACAGTTTTTGTGAAGAAATGAATGTGTGGATATAAGTAATAATTAGTATCAGTGCACAGCGCATTGAAATGAATTTTGAGTGATAGTGAAAGTATTGTATGTGTAAGTGCTCGTTTATGCATATACTGCCCGTCGCTGATGCGCTTGCTCCCTCTCGCTACTGCTTGGAACCCCCTATCCAGCGCTTCTACCCTGACTCGTGTAGATAGGATTCATGCTTTTTAGTGGCCATTTAGCACAAGTTGGTTCGTGTTTCATGCACTGTAGTTTTTAAGCCATACGTCCACAGCGTATTTATACTGAGCTCTCCTGAAATCAATCTTCAAGTTGTTATAGAGCTCCTCATTTAGTGCATGCTCTGGTACAAAGCTCTATTCTAAACTGTAATAAAGGTATCAAAATTTAGTAGAACTTTCTGCTCGAGTAATGCCGTGCTTTTGTCATAGGATGAGGTTACGTTACGTTACGTTAGGTTAGGTTAGGTTACTTTACGTTCCTATGAATGTTCTGCTCAAAGTATACTTTTGCCCCCCTCCTTTTTTTTTAATTTGCTTTATTTCCTAATAATATTGTAGAATTATCTTCCCCTAATCACAGTCAGGTTTTAAGTTCAAATAATTATAAAGCTATTTTTTGACACTATTTTTTTTTATAGCTAAGACTTGCGGTTGAGCATACAAATTCTTGCTCTGGAGATAATTTTACACAACAAAAGTTATTTTCAAACAGTGTTTACAATAATTAATATCATAGTTTTCAAATTTTATATAATCCACAAATACACGTAAGAGTACTTCCAAAAACTGTCTTGCTAATTTATCCGCTATCGTGATCAAGTTTCTGAATTCCTATATATTCGTAATCGGGACAATGAGCTTGTGTTCCCCATAAAGGCAGACTTATAATGAGCACGTGGAAAAATGTTACTAGAATAAAAACCATCACTTCAACCGACATGGTTTTTGCAGTGCTAGTATGTTAAAAGAATCAATATTCTGTGTTAAGTAATGAAGATGCCTTATTCAGGTGCAGAATGTTTTGAACTGTGTACCTAGAACAGAAATTACACACACAATTAGCCTATAATTTGTGTCTTTGTGTATTCAAGATGATTAATTATCTTGATTAAATTGCTGGTGCTGATACGGTTTTACGACTCTCAGTATCTGATAATTCTTTCGATTTTTATGTTCATATATAATGAAGACAGATAATTCTATTATGGTGAGAAGGAATCTTGACACTTCTTGATTACCTTTCCGTATTCTTAATTCATGATTCTAGATGTGTTAGGTTTATCTTCAATTTCTGTCAAACTTCGATTTATCAAATTTCATTCAAGTCTAGATCTTTTATTACATATTCCTGTGTAACTTCATTTGGTGAAATCAACTTAAAAGGAAAATATCAACATGATAAGTTGATGTATTCAATTTTCTCCAGAACACACTCAAAAGTTTATGCACGTAAGAAAACATACACAAAAAACATTAATCTTTATAAAGTTATTTTCTTTAGATATAATTTGATCACAATCGGTATAAGTATTTGATATGTTTCACTGTATACGTAACTGACAAATTATTGCCGTTTTAAACCTCTCTTAAGGTGTGAATTGAAAGTCCCCAGGGGACTCTTGATTCAGCTTTTCTGCTCTTATTTATCCCAGGATACTTTGAGGCCGGTGACGTCACGTGGAGGTATCGCGGTATTTTTGAACAGAACAAGTGAAATACTGAATAAACATTTATGCTACTGTTTGAAGATGGGCAAAAACCATCTTAATTGCGCGGCAGTTCATTTTAATAACAGAGGAAGCAATACAAATGAAATAATCTTCCATCGATTCCCTAAAGATGATTAACTTCGAAGAAGATGGATTTCCCACTAAGCAAAAGAACACTTTTAATATGGATAACGCACGAATATGTTCTGCTTACACAACAGGATTATCAAGTAGTCTGAAAAATGAGCTTCTAGGTTTCCCGCAAAAGTAGTGTTTAAGATCTGACGCTGTTCCTTCATTATTAATACCAAATTGGCATGGAAAAAGAATAAACCAGACGTTAGTCAAGTTGAAAAACAGGTGTGTAAAACAATAATTTGTTTTACTTTATTGACATTTGTTTCTGAGGGCATGAAACTTAAGTTTATGTACGTAAATCGAGGTGGAAGGGGGTACCAACAAGAATATAAATGCATATTCTTATATATTCTTTAGTTTAAATTATATTCTTAAGTTTCGTTGAGTATCTGAATCATTATTCTGGCAAAGTACTCAAAATACACTTTGAGCAGAACATTCATAAAAACCTATTACGAACCGAACTTAACCTAACCTAACCTAATCTTGTCTAAACGAACCGTACTGTTACGTACACATTATCTTGATTTTATTCCTTCTCCAATGCAACATCGTGTGATAAAATCACTAGTTCTGCTCAAAGTGCACTTTAACCATTATTCATATAATTGAAGGGCTGATGGACAGAGGGGGGGGCTAAGCCACGTAAACAAAATCCCAAGAAATCGAAGGATAAAGTGGAGGACAAATAACTGCAAATTTTCCCCTGTGAGGGTGGTTCTTTTATGTATGTATACCACTCTATAGATATCTGTGCAACTTGTAGCCTGTAATACATAATGTAAAGTGTGTTGTGTTGAGTAATAATTGAATATTGTAATAATGTAAAGGAAATATTTTGCAATGACGATACCTGGCAGTTTGATTAATACACACTAAATACAAAAGATTAGTTTGGATTTCTAACCTAACCTAACCTCACCAAATTAAGTTAGGTTAGGTTCAGTTATATTAAATTAGGATAAATTAGATTTCTAATGTAACCTAACCTATAATAACCAAACATGACCTAATTTGTTATTACATACCCGGAATGTTTGAATACTTTGAATTATGTTTGCTTAAAGTAGATTAGATTTCTAACGTAATCTAACCTATCCCAACACAACCTAACCTAATTTGTTATTACATACCTGGAACCGAGTCTCTGAATAATTTGAATAATATTTGTTTTATGTATTTTAATACCTGAAATGCTCTCACGGAGAGGTTTGGTTTATGGAAAGTAAACTCCTTCCCCCTTTAGAATTCACGTTTCAATAAAAGCGTAATGACAAAAATCTATAATGTCACCCCTTCCCCACGCCCAAAGAGGATGAATTTAGATTTAAACCATATAGGGATAGGTCACTATTCATTTCAGTGAGCATGAAAATTATGTACTGGACACTAATTTCGGATGTTTTCGATTAATTGTCGTCTCCTTCATATCTCCTCTACCCCTGAGCCGAAAAATGATAAGATCCTAAGTTAGGCCTGGGCAGGGGCGGCTTTAGGATTTTAATTTTGGGTAGGCCCGCTGCCTCGCTGATGGATACATATACACATTTGATTGATTAATGACATTAGGAAATTACTTTTACAGTAATGGTTGATGTTATTTGTTAAACAATTATCTACCATTAATATAAATAGTGGAAAATATATTTACTCTTTTGTGTATCTTTTAGCGTTTATATACTTTTCAAAATTTCTGGGTAGCCCTGTGCCTACCCGCTGAAGCCGTCACTGGGCCTGGGTGCATTAAAGTAACGAAAATACTTGGTACTTCAATCAAATATTTTTACAAAGATTTTTATTTACATGAATAGAATATGTCCCTTCTTCCCCTTAAAAAAATGGGACATGTTTTCCCTTAAGTTTAATGAGGAGTTTATACACCGAGTTTCATCTTTCTAACTTGATAGGCTCGTGAGATACTGTATTTTAAGCACAAATTTTGAACCTTTTCTACCCACTTAGGATTCGCCCTTTAATCAAAGTAATGTGACAATTTTAGTTAGGCCAGGTCAGCTCATGTGCTAAAAATTGTAAAAATCGGCCTAAAGGTCTAGGAAAAGTTAGCGACCAAACATATTCATTTTTATTTATATTGATAACTAATCATTACTGACGGTATTTATTTATTTGTTTGTTTATTATATTGTGTCATCTGTGAGTAGAAAAATACTCATTCTTTGCATTTGGTAGGACAAGGTAGTTCATAATTATATTGTTTTGAGTCCAGTTTTACAAGTAAAGCGCGAAGTGTAACAAGCAGGCAAGCGAAAAACATCTTCACCGATACCTCCATATGACGTCACGGACAGGGAGCCAATCAGAACGCTAATCGCCAACTGGGGCTACCTGTTATTTTATATACCTTGGAAAGTCCCTGCTGAACTATTTATAACATTCTTGCTGCTGAACCACAGATCACATAGTAACTAACAAACAAGGATCTTATAAAATATTTATAACATCCTTGCTAACAAATTACTATCATATTTTTAGATCACTTCAAAGGGTAGTAAACGAAGACTTGCAATTCAGATAGAATTTGCTGTTCTTCAGGTGTTGGTACAGCAGCGCTCTCTATTTAAGCAATATTGTGGATGTGAATTAAATGTAAATTCCATTTCAAGTTCGAATAATAGAATCTTTCCAAAAGAAAAAGAAGTATACAACTTGGTGCAAATGATTTTTTTTTTTTTAAGTTTTATGTCCACAGTTATGAAGAATAAGCTAAAGGAGACGGCGATAATGAAAAATGAAAAGCCACGCACACGGTGAGAACTTGGTGCAGATTGAGAATATAGCCCCATCAGTATAAATACCATACATTATATAAACTAACTCTATGACCTATAGAACCCGGAGGTTCAATGCCGCGTTCACAAAAGCTCTCCATAGACTTCTGTTCTTAGTCAATTAGATCCAGTTTCTACTTTGTATTCCTATTTCTGAGAGATCTATCTTAATATTGTCGTCTCGTCTGCGCCTAGATCTTGCTAATAGTCGTTTTCCAATTGGATTACAAGTAAAATCTTTGAAAGCGTTCCTACTTTCTTCCATTCTGGCTACATGACTTGTCTATCGAAGTCTCCTAAGTTTGATGACTCTAACAATGTTTGATAAACGGTATACATTATGCAGTTCCTCATTATGAAGTTTCTGACATTCCCTATTCCTGTTCCTCTTTGGTCCGAATATTCGTCTTAGGATTTTATTCTTAATATTTTCAGTCTACGTTCTTCCCTGAGAGTAAGCGACCAAACCGACGATGTTTTGCAACTATACAGCACAGCAAGTATGATTACCTTTTTGTATATTTTAAGCTTCAGTTCCTGACAGGATTTGAGAAGACAAAAGATTTTGAACTGAATAATAATACGCACTCCCTGCTTTCAGTCGACATTTAATTTCTTCGTGGACATGGTTCTGTTGTATGATTTGTGAAATGGTATATTTTTGTGAAGCACCGACGTAACTAATAATGAAAATGACTTGTTTATTGGAAGATGGGTAGTTAAAGAGGAGTCGGTTTCAGACAGATTGCACTAATATATATAAGAGGGTCATTGCAAAAATCATGGCAACTATTGTTTTTCTCAAAACTGGTAACGAACAAAAAAAATTCTGAAATATACAAATGGAAGATTAGTTCATATGTAAACATTACATGGAGGGAGATGGATGAACACATCCATAAAGATACAGCACAAGAAAAAAAGACGAACAAAATTTTGTCGTTTCAAACGTGTTTTATTGTCAATTGCAACAGTACACAATAGTACAGGGCAGAAACACGTACCTGTGACATCTTAGAGTCCCTCGAAGTAGTCCCCCAAAGAATCGACAACACATTGCCAACGCTGTGGAAGACGCCGAACTCACGCGTGACTGCTGTGCCTGTCTTCACGTGTTCGAAAGCGTGTTTCACGCAATGGATCTTTCAGTTTTGATATGAGGTCATAATCACAAGGTGATAAGTCTGGCCAATATGTGGATTCTCTAAGATGTCACAGGTACGTGTTCCTGCCCTGTACTATTGTGTACTGTTGCAATTGCCTGTAAAACACGTTTGAAACGGCAAAAAAAAAATCATCTTTTTTTTTTTCTTGTGCTGTATCTTTATGGTGGTGTATATGATCATTCATCTCCCTACATATAATGTTTACATATGAACTAACCTTCCCTTTGCATATCTCAGAATTTCTTTTATTCATTACCATTTTCGAGAAAAAAATAGTTGCCATGACTTTTGCAATGACCTTCTTATATAGGTGTCAATTAATGTAACAAACGTTCGAAGGTGATTCCTGACACCAAGATTAGCAAAAAATGTCCTAGAACATATAACATATTAGGTATATTGATAGAGTTAACGAGCGCCGAAAGAATGGTAACAGTAAGTTCGAAGCGGTAGATATCGGAAACCAATAAGCTTAGAGATGATGGTCTATGAAAGTCTAGAGGTGGCGCTGGTGTTGAAAACGTAGTCGGTCGGTTCACACACAGAGATGGTACTTGCGTTCAAGAGCCTACAGTACAAGAGTGTGGTTATTGTGCTACGAGTGTTGAATACGAGTGGCAGTGCTCGAGTGAAACATGGTGTGTTATTCAAACCATGAACAGGCCGACATGCTTTTCATGTACGGATATGCAGATGGCAATGGATGTCAAGCAGCACGACTTTATCTGAAGTGTTTTCTCAAGACGTTGAACAACAATTTCCCAAGACGATGGATCGGGCTGGCGGTCCAGTGCATTGGCTTGTCCGGTCTCCGGACGTGAATCCACTGGATTTTTATATGTGAGGACATATTAAAAGTGTGGTGTATGCTACTCCTGTCAACGATAACAACGACTTGGAACAGCGTATCCATAACGCCTGCGCAACTGCTCGGCATGAACCAAATATAGAGATGCAAGGGCTCGGAAAAAAACCGGCTTTTTTGAAAAAAAAAGCTCGGTTTTTTCTGCTTTGCTTTTTTGCTTGGGAAATTTTGGGCTTTTTTCAAAATACTGCTTTAAATTGATAAAACAGACTTTGTATCGCTTCTCTATAACAAAAAATCATTTAATTAGTGGTTGATGCTGATAATAATATAAAACATCGAAAATAAACTATGAATTTCGAAAAAATATTTCAAACAATTTTTCTTCAACATTCTTTGTATTATGAATTCCACAGGGTTAACCAATGTATATAATAAGAATTTTTTAACCTCCTATATACAAAAGTAAGCAGAGTTGGCAAGAACCGTGGTTGTTTTTGAAAATGCCAAAAACCCGTTTTTTGGGGGATGTTTAAACCAGGCTTTTTTGGTTTAAACCAGGCTTTTTTGATTTAGATTTTTTGCTTTATGTATTTATATTACATATTCACAGAAATAAGTTTGTTTCGCCTTGATGTTATTATGCAACAGCGGGGTTATGCCGGAAGAACTCTCATAAGCTTAAAGACGTGCGGTCAGTAAATTTCTTAAGTTGAGAATCTCCCGCCCTAGCCATTGGGAAAATCCCGTCATTACTTGAAATGTAAGACAATAACGGGAAAATCCTGTTATTGCTTTGCATGTAAAATTTAAAGGTCAACGTACCATAATCAGTACGCTAAAACTGAGGTATTAAATTACAAATTTAGTACCGGTACGTAGATAACATTGAAAGTCCAATCCAAGCTAATGTTGGAAGCGACGTAGGCAATCGAAAAATTTTGCCAATTTCTATCAATATATTTAAGCAATATTGGCTTCTTTATAAAACAACACGCATTTAGGCATGCAGAAATATACAATTTGGTTTGTTTCGTATATTTAGGCTTAACATCCTTACGAAATACCGAGGTTATCAAGGAGAAGACTTTCGCTTAAACTGACATCCGAACCGCTACTTGGGTTACGCATGAAAGAAGGTTTGTGGGTCGACCGAGAATTGAACATGGGACACCTTGATTAAAAGGTGAAAGGGAAATAAAACTATTGCAGTTGGTTTGATATCTGGAAACGTCACCATGAAGTTCACACGATTCGCATTTTTCATTCTTTTTATTTTTGTGGTTTAAACCAGTTATTAAAAAAAAAAAGTTGGTGTAAACCAGCCAACCCTAAAAGTAAACACTTCTTTTTAAAGAACACAAATAACTAGCAAAATAGTATGTAGTATTTTTACTTCAAAATATTCCATACCCTCTTTTTGAAACAAAATAAAATTAAAATAAAACATAAGAGAAATACTTAGATTTATATGATACACTTAAAGACTGCACATCTAGAGCTTTTGGTTCTGTATATTCTTGAAATTCTACAGTTAAGTTTTATAGAACCACCATCACAGTTTACCCAATCCTCAAGTTTTCTGAATTTTTAACAAGAGGGATTCAACATATCATTACGGAACTCCCCCCTCCCCCCCCCAAAAAAAGACTACGGAATATATTTAAGTTAAGCTAAATACAACTGCACAACAAAAATGACTGAGTGATTAGCTTTTGAGCTTCTATCGGGAAGTCCGGGATTCAACCAGCATTCGTCCATTCTGACAAAGCTTTTCTTTGTTCCATCTGTGAATGTAGAAATAGTGCGTATACTGTGAGTTGGCCGACTTCCTTTCTTATTGTTTTTAGTTATTATTACTAATTACCAGCAGTGACGGTTTTGCGAAGGTTAGGGGGGCGGTCTTTCGGACTGAAGCCCGTTCCTTAAAGTTACGGAATGTCTGCAACAAACGAAATATCTATTATTTATGCCTTTACTCATAAACTTTAAGCTCCCGTCAAATAAAAATTACGAATGTTTAAAAAAACTAAACATTAGTAAGAAACCCTTCCCAAAATACTTTTCTAAATCCGCCACTGATTCTCAGTATAAAATGATTTTTAAAGTTGTATCCGGAAGATTATTGTTAAACATATAAACGAAACGAAATATTAGTTATGCCTGTACTCATAAACTTCAAGCACTTCCCAAATAAAATTAGGACTTTTTAGGAAACGAAACAATCAGAAAAACCCCTCCTAAAGTACTTTTCTAAATCCGCTACTGATTATTTGTATAAATTGGTATTCAAGGTTGTGTCCGGAAAATTATAGCTAAATCACTTCACAGCTACAGTATAACAGATATGTGGAAGTACGGTTTGACGGATATATTGAAAAACGTACGCTTTGACGGATAAATAGAAAAACGGGCAAGTTTAACTTTTGCGCTAGAAGCTAGAGTACTAAAAGCTCTTAGAAATGAAACACGGATGACAAACTAAAGAAGAAAAAGAATGTCGATAACTCAAAAGTTAAAATAAAGTTAAATAGCCTCTAAAATTACCCTCAAATACTACATTCTTCATGTTAGCTTTAATTCGTAAAACATGTGCTCCATCCATCTTGATGGTGAATTTCAGAGCGAAATATCACATTCAGGTCATGAAATTCTTATCTAACTATAGAATATACTATAAGAAAGCTATTTAGATAGAAAAATCATGAAGTTGAAAAAAGCCGAAATTTCCAAAATTCTCGTTTTTTCCCAAAAAAGCCGGCTTTTTATGTGAAAAACACCATCGATTCAAAAAAGCCGGCTTTTTTGCATCTCTACCCAAATATCTTCGAACAGTCTTGCCAATCCATGATCCAGCGTTGTCATGCATGTATTGCTGTCCATGGGGACAGTTTGAACATCTCCTGTAATGTGACCGACGAACGTGCGTTTGTGTCTCTTTGCACGTCGATATTTACCATTTCGAACTTACCGTTCCCACGCTTTCGGCCCTCACTAACTCTGCCAATATGCCCAATATGCTACACCAACGTTATGTTATAGTAGTTCGAGAAAAACAGAGTGAATTTGAAGTACTACAAGGCCCCTAAATTCACCCAATCTTAACCCAATTGAACCCCTTTCGGGTTGTAATTGAACGACATATCGAACTCATAGATCCACTCGACGGATTTTACAGGTATTAAGTGACTTGTGTGTTCAAATATGGTGCGCTACGCCTCCAGCCGCCTACCAAGGTCTCAAGACTTCTATTCCAAACCGCATTGCTGCTGTCCTGCGAGCCATATATATATATATAATGTATAAACTACTTAATAGCTTAGATTGCAAATTCTACAGTAGTTGAAATATGCTAATTTTAAATGAAAAGAAGTACATAAATTGTAAATATGCGCACCTGTAGCTATCTTTTTGAATGTAGGCCTACACTAAAATAATATTAGGAACACTAAGGCAAAGAGCTGTAATAAGTTAATTCATCTTCCATCGTTCGTATTTAACGATAACGACGACAGTAAACTGTTTACGGCCTTCTGTACCGACACAGATTTCGTGGAACCATGTCTTACAACACTGGCAATGAATCCAGTCTCCCTTTCTAGCAGAACGTTCTGAATAGTAATGAAGAAGGCAAAAACCTCAATTCCATTTTTGATCTCCACTGCTTGCAACCATCTTTAGACTTAGGCCTACGTCTTCGTCACTGGAAGAGGCAGAGGACATCAGTTTCTTCCGAAATTTCATTTGTTTTTTCTTGGTGGGTTCTGTTTTAGCACTCTTCTTTCTTGTAGTGTTCTTGGATTTTATTGCACCCGATGCTCGCGTCTTTCCTTCTAGTTATTTTATTCTCATTTCCTGAATATTTTCAGGAGAAGTCGAGTGGTATGATTTTCCTGTGACACGACGTCTCTTCTGCACCAAACTTGCACTTGTTGCACGGGGTTCATCTATAGGCTTCGTTGGGACAACGTTTTGAGAGCCATGACCGGAAGAAGAAGGCGCATTGTTAAGATCTTCTTCCCGTGAAGACTGCTCCTCAGAATGTGTAACAAGGCCGTACGTTTCCGAAGGGGGCGAATCGAAACTCTTCAACAACTTGTGGCCTAAAAGGGTGTATACCGGTACATGAAAACCCATTAACTGCCAGTCCAACAGAAGCTGTCTGCTTACAGGCTTCAGTGAACAAAATGCAGAACTGAGATTTATTAATCACCGAGCTCGGGTTTTGGTGAATCCAGATAGTTGTATCTTGGTGGTAATTGGCGTTAAGGGCCTTAAAAACAGAGCGATCGAGTGGTTGTAATACGTATGTTGTGTGTGGAGATAGGCAAAGTATTTCGATGTCATGACTTTGACAGAACTCTAAGCGTGTTTGCACACGATACCGACAAAATCGGCGGAAGCCCCGATAATATTGGTGTTGATGCCGGCGTACTTTGCACACGTCGCCGACAATGTCGGTGGAAGTCCCAACAATATCGTTGCCGGTGATAGTTTGCACACGTGGCCGGCAATGTCGGCGCTAGTGTTGGACAGGACGTGAAAGAGAGAAGATGAGTTTAGTTACCAACAAGAGATATCTTCTTGGCTTGTTGTACTTACGACGTAGGAACAGGAAATTAAGTCACAAAAGCTTTGGGTTCATCCATTATTGACTGTGCTTTATGTAGAAGGTGCTTTTTACACACTATATGAGAAACTTCACGAAGACGATGCGATTTTTTAAAAAATTACTATCGTATGTCCACACTAACTTTTGATTTTCTAATAGAAAGAATTGGAAACCATATTCAGCGCCAGAATACAGAAATGAGACACTGTATTCTACCAATAGAAATATTGGCAGTTGCAATAAGGGAAGTCTATTATTATTATTATTATTATTATTATTATTATTATTATTATTATTATTATTATTATTATTATTATTATTATTATTATTATTATTATTATTATTTAATATAATATAAAGTTCTAATAAAGTTACTGACTGACTGACTGACTACTTCTAAATTCTTCGTTTTTTTCTTTCTTTATTCGCATCCCTCTGGTCGGTTTAGGGCAGTGTGACCACCCAGCAAAAATATTTCGTACTAACCTAGGCAGAAAAAAGTACTAGATCTGGGGAAAAAGTAGTAAATTTTTATCTGCTCCCGTTTTACCCTACTTATGACATTTTACGATATTAATATCTAATTATTAGGTTTCCAGCAGCTCCTCCTTCCCTTTGGGATAGGGAGTGGCCCCCACATTCTTGAAAGAGCCTCCAATTTTATTTTTTTTTACAGTCAAAATTCGATACAAACCGTGCAAACCATTTACACCCTCTAAATTTTCACTTTACATCCCCAAACTAAAAATTCTGGCGGAATAACTGCTTAATTGTCGTATTACAACCTATTATAAAACCACTAATGTAACACATGTATGACAAATATAGAGAATGTCGGGAGGTAACAAGAAATATCATAAAATGAACTTATTGAGAAAATCGAGTTTTATTTCGTTAATAGTCTACTGTTTGAACGGATCACCAAATATGTAATAATTATTGTTTATTGTGGTCACTTATTAGTCTTAATCCTTCGTTCTTTGGCATTTTTGTACTTTATATTTTCCCCAATACAATGAACTATAAGTTTCAGCAAAAAAATCGATAGAAATGGATCTGCTTCCTCCCAACACCCTTAACAGTGAAATTTTCGTATATTATCAAATGTTTATGAGATTCTTTTTTCTCTCCCAAATGTATTTATGGAAAAAGAAGAGGAGGAGAAAAGTATTAGATTTGTTGGTGAACGTACTAGAACACTAAAATATTATAAACGGTACTAGATCTAATACGAAAGTACTAGCGGTGGTCTCACTGGTGTAGGGTTGCCAGACGTCCCGGTTTTCAATGAAAGAATTAACTGTCCCGTAAAACGCTTTCAGGATGCCTGTTTGTCCCGGTTTTCGTTCTTCAGATTACAATATATATCAACCTGAAATAACTAGTATATCTCACCTAAAATTTTCGGAAGATTTGTGTAGCTAATTAATTTTACTAAACAAACAACAAGGAGTTTGAAAATCACATGCATTCTTTCGTACTTTGGCTAACAAAATGTCAAATGAGTCACTTGACCTTGAGAGCTTTGCAAAGAGTGTTTGATTGTGCTGGTTTCGTTTCAAAATAATAATAATTCTACTTGTCAACAAATATTCTGTTCAGTCATTGCTTATTGAGTGGGCCCGGGAAAAGTGATCTGCACACAATTCTGATGAAAATGAAGGAAGTAATAATAATCAGGATTTTTTCCATATGCTTATGTTCACAGTGTATCAAACTTTGAAAATTACGCTTAAATTAATTTCCAGAATGTAATAAAATTTAAATGCATTAGTGGATTAAAAAAGATACAATCAAAGAAAGAGAGAGAACAAAAATTGCATGTGAATCCAATCATAAGAAAATATTGCCCCCGACAAAACCGATGTCGGCGATATCGTCGGCAATATCGGGGGCTTGGCTGACAGCATCTGCCGTGTCGGAAGATCGATCGATAATGATGGCGTGTGCAAGCTACGATTTGAGTACATTGAAGTCAATTCCTCTGCCGACATTATCACTGCTTCCACCGCCGACATTATCGGCATTTCCATCGATATTATCGTTGCCGTGTGCAAACGCACTAAGGATGAAAGTTGTAAGTGAGATTTATGCCCGTCCAAAATCAACAGAATTCTATGTTCGTTAAAGTGCTTGATAAACTTAAAAAAATATCTTCATTAATGTATACACTATCACTCATGCATACAAGTGATCCATGCGGGAGATGGGTTTTAAAGTCCGGATTTTGACGTACACCTTTGAATACATTACTACAGGAGGTATAAAAGACCCCTGTCATTGTAGCATGCTACCACCGTTACATTTTTCCCGCGCTCTACAGATCTTAAACTGATCACCTCTTTCTTACCATTTTCTGTAAGAATTTTAGGGAGTCTGTTATTTAGAGGAAGTCTGCTTTCGTCCATATTATAAATACGACTAGAATAGTTATGGAAATCATACACGTTCATTAATTTTTCCAGTAAGTGAAAATAAGAATTCACGGTTTCCTTGTTAACACCAGAAGCTCTCGCTTTTGACAAACTTTCAGGTTTCCTCAAACTAAGATTATTTCGCTTACAAAACGTTTGACACCAGTCCTTCCCTGCCATTTTAGTTTCACTCCAGGTTTAAGGAATGTCAAGTTCACATTTACGCGTATATAAATATGACGCTACACGCACTTCCTTCGGAGTAACTCCAAACGCCCTGGATTCTAGATATTTTCCCTTGTAAATTATTCATTGCAGCTTTGGAAAATTCAAGATTGTTAATAAAACTCCAACTGACCAAAGCAGAAAAGCAGCTCATGTGGGACACCATAAGAAGGAGAACTAAAGAAAGGGAAGACAGTGAGAAAGGGACTGAAAAAGAGAGAGCAAGAATTGAAGACAAGTTATCGATATTTGTGAGAGAAGAAGTAATGAGAGATTTGAACAAGTGGGGGAAAGAAATTTGAAGAGAAAGAGAGAGAAAAAATTGAAAGAAAAAGGAAAGAATCTTGGATGGAATGAGCAAGAGAAATAAGTGCAAATAGGGTAATAGGAAATGTAGAATTAACAGACCAGGAAAAGAAATGTTTGGAATTAGGCTACAAGTTTAAAGTGAAAGAAGAGAAGACAGAATTAAAAGGGGTAGTATTCACAGTAGAACAGGAAATTATGGAAATAAAAGAACCAGAGCAGAGGGAAAGAATTAGGAGGAAAGCAGTAGCCCTAATCGCCGGTAGCCGATATCGCCGACACCAGTTTTGTCGGGGGCAATATTTTCTTATGATTGGATGCTCATGCGGCCGATAATGTCGGTCGGCCAGTGGTTTTGGTGAAGAGAGTGAGTGACAAGGCGCTGTGTATTCTTGTTTCGTTTCCTGTCTTTGGAATTTTGTTGTTTCCATTTTTCTATTACAATTGTATATTATTATTATTATTATTATTATTATTATTATTATTATTATTATTATTATTATTACAGTCTCTGTATTGGAGTAGCTAGTTCCCTTTATTAAATAAAGTATAAAATGTGGGAAATCTGAAGAGTACTGATTTCCGTCTAAATAGTTATTATCAAATAGAATATAAGAAATTTAGACAACCAATTTCCGTTGATTATTTTCTACTTTCTTTTTATTTTTTGTTCTCTCTCTCTCCCTCTCTCTCTCTCCCATTTTTTAATCCACTAATGCATTTAAATTTTATTACATTCTGGAAATTAATTTAAGCGTAATTTTCAAAGTTTGATACACTGTGAACATAAGCATATGGAAAAAATCCTGATTATTATTACTTCCTTTCATTTTCATGAGAATTGTGTGCAGATCACTTTTCCCGGCCCCACTCAATAAGCAATGATTGAATGGAATATTTTTTGACAAGTAGAATTATTATTATTTTGAAACGAAGCCAGCACAATCAAACACTCTTTGCAAAGCTCTCAAGGTCAAGTGACTCATTTGGCATTTTGTTAGCCAAAGTTCGAAAGAATGCATGTGATTTTCAAACCCCTTGTTGTTTGTTTAGTAAAATTAATTAGCTACACAAATCTTCCGAAAATCTTCCGTTTTTAGATGAAATATACTAGTTATTTCAGGTTGATATATATTGTAATCTGAAGAACGAAAACCGGGACAAACAGGCTTCCTGAAAGCGTTTTACGGGACAGTTAATTCTTTCATTGAAAACCGGGACGTCTGGCAACCCTACACCAGTGAGACCACCGCTAGTACTTTCGTATTAGATCTAGTACCGTTTATAATATTTTAGTGTTCTAGTACGTTCACCAACAAATCTAATACTTTTCTCCTTCTGTTCTTTTTTCATAAATACATTTGGGAGAGAAAAAAGAATCTCATAAACATTTGACAATATACGAAAAATTTCACTGTTAAGGGTGTTGGGAGGAAGCAGATCCATTTCTATCGATTTTTTTGCTGAAACTTATAGTTCATTGTATTTTCAAAGAATTAAATTGAAACAATGCAGTTTTAAGTTGCAATTAAATCCACAAATTGCCCCTACGTAAAGCAGGTAGGCAGCGCAGGTAGATACACCTATTAGGGCAACTGTGAACTATTAGAAGCATTATGTACAGACTGAGACGTCCTTGTAGTATAACATAAGGATGGAAAGCCTAGTGTTGTGGAAAAATCACTTAAAGACAGAAACAGACTGTATATTAGTTTCATTTTTCATATTTTATCATTTTTGTGGTTTATTAGGATAATGTGGGGAATTTAAAAGCAAGATGGGACTTTATAATAAGATTATATAATATTTCAGGTTGGCATCACTGTTTCTCATTCTCACAGGGAAGCAGTGGAGGCAAAAGACGAGATGAGAGAATTTCACACATTACGAAAAAGAGTCGCACTTAGCGTAGAGCAGAACAGAGCAGACCTTGGCTCGAATCAGTAGGGAGTCGCACGCAGAAGTTCTGCACAATATCTCTTCACACCTGAACGTATGGAGAGCATGTAGTTGCTAAGGTATTTTTGGAGGAGCAGTTTGTAGTCCTTCATTGGTGCTTTAGCAAAGTCTTCACACAAAAAGAAGAAGAAGAAAGAACAGTCTGCAACTGTTTTTAAACTAGGACGCTTGCGATAAGGGGAGACTTACTCTTTTGTACAGAACAATGTGCCAAAGAAATTTCCTTCGATCGCTATTCCAAATAAACACTTCATGCGATTCTTGTATGTAGAAAGAGTTTGTCTTTAGAACATCAAAATGACGTGTGCATTGCGATTTTATCTTTTTGAATGGTGATGTGAATTAGAAGGAATGGGATGAAGTTGTACGTGAAATCTTAAGTTTGTTTAGTCTTTTCTTTTCTGAACGCAAATAACGTTTTTTCTTTATGAAAAAAAATCACTGGTGTTAGGAAGTTTGGACAGTCCATAAGGATCATTTTGTTTCACAGAATATCTATTTTTGAAGTGTATAATGAACTTTCTTGCTTAAGACCACAGTTGCGTCATAGGAGAGAAGAGAGAAAAAGAAACAAAATCTAATAAGTATCTTCTTCAATTTTCAACACTATTAGAAACCTTGATTGTACGAAACCAGTTACAGGTCTCGAGTGAAGCCGAATTGTACAGGGTGATCCAAAAGTTAGTGTATCCGTGTTAGTGTGAAGTGATGACTGCTAAATATGAGGTGATGATTGTTTTTGTTAGTACTGCCACTACCACTCGGTTGAAAACAAACTAGCCTAGCGATTGGAGGGTAGGAGAGAAGTGGAAAGGAGATGGCAAAATTCTGTCCCAAGAAAGTCCACGTGGTCCAAGAACAGCAACCACATTAAAAAGAGAAACGCTTTAGTTTAGACATTTCACACTATGAAACATTAACTGGCTTAATTTCACCTTCTTGTTTGACAAGACGTGCTTCGACTTGCATGAACGCGCAAAACACTCGATATTGATCAACTGACTACCCACACATCCTTCAGCAGGGTTCCCCTTCATTCCGACAAAATACTGGTGTCGTATTATGGCGCCCAACTCTAAGTCTCAGTTTCTTTGACACTACATTGATGAGATTTATCAACATATTGTGTAACAGTTCATTGCCTTACTGAAAATTGATGAAAGTTACTCGTGTTTTCAACAGGAAGAAGCCACCTGTCATATTCTAGCTGCAACTATGGAAGTATTGACTACCATTTAAAACACAATAGTGTCAAGGAAACTGTAGCCTCCAAGATTTTCTGATCTTACACTGGGACACTTAAAGCAATGAGTCTGTTATGACAATAAAAAAAAAACAGTGAGTCTGTGGATCACTTAAAGAGAGTCATTGTGTCCTCCATCACTGAAATCAATTCTGTCATGTTGTGGAAGACGTTTTCTAACCTCTGTAAGCGTGTTCGTCTCTGTTAGATAAGCCAAGGATGTCATTTCCAGCATATACTATTAGCTTGTGTACCTTGTAAGTATGCTGATGATAAATGTATTTCTGAATATTTACCGTTAAGTATGTCGATTTTGGATCACTTTGTATAATATACAGTGGTAATTTGCAGAACATCATAGTAATAATAATAATTTCACCATATAATAAAAATCAAGCCTAAAGTGTTCATAACTTGTAAAGAATCCATAGATTTTATATACCGTATATAACGGTTACCAAGAGCAGATGGTAGTGCAATATTGATTGAATTCTTGTTATAACATGTACTAAATAGGTAATCTTGCACTGATTTTCCCCAAAAAAGAAAAATAGAAGGATGAGCAAAAACTAAAATTAATCATAACCATTTGAATTGCCGTTTAGTTCCTCATATACTCTCTAATATTTTTAAAATCATATTCAAAGGCAATAAATAATATTAAGCTATATCTATACTTGTTATATCTCTCAAAGAATAGATACAAGTGATCCACCATCGTCCAGACCATACTACTTTAGGTAAAGTTGTGAAATTTGGACAGAATACGCTTCTTGTCACGAATCCAAGAGATAAAAAGGGATTTTTTGAAACACATCCTAAAGAAATGGTCAAACTTCCTGCCAAGAATTAAGTACCTCACTGGGAGATGAAATTTGACATATGAATTGATCATTAAAAATAAGGATAATGTATTCCAGAGTTTTCGATTAAAGATATTATTAATTAAAGGATGCTGTCGGTATTAAATCCAATGCACGAACAAGAACATAAATTAAGTTTAGGACGAATTATTATAGATCTGATGTAGGTAAAGTATAGTGGGTGGCTTAAGAAACTAAAACAAAGTGGAAGAAAAATTCTATCTTATCTTCCAAATTAATGTTTTGCTGAATAAAATAAATAGTCCTTACAAATATAACCTCCACGAAATATATGATCTTCAATATCAGAATACTTAACGTTATTTGTTTCAGTGTAATATAACTAAGTTCACTATATCTGAAAGTAAAATAAATCAATGTACGAGGCGTGTTGTTTTTAAGTAAGTACTGTTTTGAATTTCGGCCGCTGCAGAGTTGTGGTCGGCATCCCACGCATGCGCACTGTGTACTTACATCAGTTGACAAGCCACAGACACCATTACGGAAGCATTCGACCGTGTTTACGTTTGTTTCTGAATAGCTAAAATGCCTCCACCGATTGAGAATCCCGCCGAGTTTAAAATACGTGCCGTAATTCGTTTTCTGAGCGCTAAAGCTCCAACTTCTAGCTTTTGATTTCAAATCTTTGATTTACGGTTATTTGTAATTACACGTTTAAAAAAGACAAATATTTTAAACTATGTGTACTTTTAATAAATTATTTAAATATATCTTTTTCACAAGGTTTATTACTTAATTTTTTATTCTTTAAAGTGTTTGTATTTTAATAAGCCTTCTCCAAAATTAATGCAAATGAATTGTGCTGCCATCTTTGGAGTTCTTGTAAACTATAAGTTTGTGGGCGTTTATATGTTTGTGGCAATCCATTCGACAATGAGATCTCGGAAACTACAGGCTCTAGAAAGATGACATTTTCACTGATCGATTTCAAATTTTGTGTAGATTGTCGTTCTAATTGAATATTTTTTTTAAAAAAACTGGCCATTATTTCCTTATTACATTTTTACGGGTACACTGGAAGTGTTGAAGTTAGAAAAAGTGAAGCATCACATCCTTCGCGTTATACATTCCAACACCATATTGTTGTATATGGGTTGTATATATCTCAGGCGTTTGCTTCATGGCCAAATAATAATGAAAAAGGAAGGATACAATTTCTCCAGTGTAAGATGAACCTTTATTTTTGGAGTGTTTTGCCCAATGAACACCATATATTACTGACATAATTAATTGTGTATGTAATGTATTTGTTTATTATATACCGCATGCAAGAAGAAAAAAAAAACACTGGTCATACATGAAATAGAAATTCGAACCAAAAGTAGGCTCAAATCTTGCAAACTGTGCGAGATATTGAGAAAAAAATAATCGAAAAAATTTCCCGTTTATGATACACCTTTGCCGTTTTTTTTAAAATCCAGACGTCTTTCACTTGTGTTTGTAAAGGAACATATACAGACGTTGTGAGGAATGAATAGGAGGTTTATGCTCATATGCGAATGATGCACTGTGTAGAGAGCGCAGGTGCAGCTAGTTTATTTAAACTATATGTTTGTGGACGTTTATATGTTTGTGGCCAATCCTTTCCACAATGAGATCTCAGAAACTACAGATTCTAGAAAGATGACGTTTCCACTCATCGATTGCAAATTTTGCATAGATTGTCCAATTCTAATTAAATATTAAAAAAACATAGCTATTATTTCTTTATTACATTTTTACGGGTACACTGGAAGTGTTGAAATTTTTTAAAAAATCTAAAGCATTATATCCTACACATTATATATTCCAACACTACATAGTTGTATATAGGGATTGTATATGTCTTAGGCGTTTGCTTCATGGCCAAATAATAATGAAAAAGGAATGATAACAATTTCTCCAGTCTAAGATGAATCTTTATTTTTGGAGTGTTTTGCCCAATGAACACCATATATAACTGACATTATAATTAATTGTGTATGTAATGTATTTGCTTGTTACATACTGAATGCAAAAAGAAAGAAAACACTGATCACACATGAATTAGAAACTTCAACCTAAAGTTATCTCAATCTTGCAAACGGTGCGAGATATAATCGAGAAAATCGAGAGAAATAAAAATAAATAGGATAAAGTTAATAAGAATAAACACAATCGAGAAAATTTTCGATTTTATGGGATCCCTTGCAGATTTTTATCAAGACGTTCTTCATTTGTGTCTGTAAAGGGACATATACAGATGTGAGGAATGACAAGGAGATTCACGCTCATATGTGAATGATGTGCTGTGTACAGAGTGCAGGTTCAGCTAGTATAGTTTAGAAGAATTCCTAAGATGGCAGTACAATTCATTTGCATTGATTTTTGAGAAAACTTATTAAAATACAAAGATTTTGAACAATAATTTAAAAAAAAATAAACTTTCTGAAAAAGATAATTTAGTTAAAGTGCACATACTTTAAAATATTTGTCTTTGTTAAACGTGAAATTACAAATAACCGTAAATCAAAGTTTGAAATCAACAGTTAGAGGTTGGAGCTCATGTCAGCCATTTTTATTCTATTTTAGCATTTTAATAGATTGATACTTCATTCTTGGAAAATAGATGTAAAGCTTCTTTAACCTACTTTAGGATAGGATATATTTAAAAAAAAAAAATCATTTGTTATCGTTTGTTTCCATGGCAAGATAGTTTCCCGTCCAAGTTTTATGTGTCCAGCTATAGTAGTACGGACTTACGCTGATGAGTGAATCACTTATATATAATAGTAATATAGATATGAAGGAAAAAAATTCTAAACAGCGTCAACATACAATATTTACGAACTTCTGCAATGTAATAACTAGTGTAATACTGATCAATGTCATAGCTCCAGATATATATATCATGGAGAACACTAATAATTGTCATAACGAAGAAATGTGCTTACACACACACAATTCATTGTGTTGTCACCAGTTGAAATGTGGGCCATACGATCGGCCAGAGTAGTTCATGGACTTTTGTGATCACGAAGTTGAGAATTTTATTTCAGTACATAGAGGCGAGACGAGTTGCAGCTGAGATGAATAAGAAAGAAGTTAAATTGTTTTCAGCTTTCTTAATTATACAGTATTGAAATACTGACGACATTTGCTAAGAAGTAATAAATTAAACTTCCTAACGTTACAACCATAAAATACTATGACCAATCGGATGGCTCACGTTCAATTTCATTTAGGGACATATTGCCACGTTAAGAAGGAACTCGATACTACTCTGAGAGTTATGATAATTGTATTGTTATGATAATTGCAAAAACGATAATGCTTGACAGTAATTCTTACCCTAGCTAGCAAACACAAAAGTTTCCCCTTGAATGTAGTAGGCCTATTTCAAAGTTTAAGAACACATAAACGAACTCCAGCGGATCAGTTGGATTTGGAAGTCTTACAGGAAAAAACGACATTTATTGTGGGAGACATTGGTGGTATGTAAACAATGAAATCCTTCACATTTTTGGAAATAGTGTCCTTTGCAGCAACAAAATAAATAAATAAATAAATAAATAAATAAATAAATAATGAAATACCGTATTAGATCTAAGGTTGCTTTATCTACATATAACTCATATGCAAACTTTGCTATGATTTATTAAATCCTGAGTTGAAATACGAAAGCAACAATGAAACAATGTAAACTCATCAATAACAAACTTCATATTACACCATTTTTTTAAAAAAAACATATTGCATTCAGTACACTACCCATACTAATCAATAATCGAAAAACACAGTTTAACACACCCAAAGATAAGATTTTTTTTCTAATGAGCTCAATGAACTTTATAGCGAGAGTAAGTTTCTAGATATTTCTACTTAAAATTATTTTTGAGAAGTGTAATGTATTATGTTACTATAAACTACATTAACAAGAAGCACACTTGACATACACTTCAAATCCATCTTCCACACATTTCTAATGCAATCACTTCTTGTATTCCTTTTGCACTGCACCCAATATTATCCTTCAAAACGTCGAATAATAATGAAAATAGTGTAATAATAACAATTATACATATAACAAGCACGCTGCATCCTACAAAGGACTATGGTCGACTTGATTCGCTTACTTTTACTTGGATAGTACGTGGTTATTGTACGCGGCAGCTGAATTGACTATTAACCTTGCTCTCACATCGATCAATCATCTTATAACAATATTACCAGCATTATGATGTGGAAGTCCGATTCGGCTGAAATAGTGAGATGATAACGTTGCAACATATTGCAATATTTTCTCTGCCCTAACAGCAACTTTCTCACCGGAGATTTGGCAATATTGCTTACGAGAGCTCATTGATTGACACAAAACATCAATTCGGCTGGCGCGTAGTATAGCATATTATATTTGACTTTCTAAACGAAAGTTCTCTACCTTTAAATTCAATAACTCTATTCAGGCTCTAGTTTGTATCATTGGAACTATTTGTATAGACATATCAGAATATAGTAAATCTTCGTTTTTATATAGGTATCTTGCTCAACGGGGACTGAAAACCCAGAAACTCCCCATGTGTATGCCACTGCACTTTATTATACAGATTTGAGGATGCTGAATACAATAGAATTACTTTTAAACACATTCGTTTTTTCAAATGTTTTATTAACAAGATTGACTCCATACGAACAAAAAATATTGGAGATTATCAGTGTGGATTTAGACGAAATCGATCAACTATTGACCAAATATTTACAATTTGACAAATACTCGAAAAGAAGTGGGAATACAATACCCCGGTACATCAGCTATTTAATCACTTTCGAAAGGCCTACGACTTGGTTTGGAGAGAAACATTATACAATGTTCTTACAGAATATGAAATACCGAGAAAGCTAATTATATTAATTAAGATATGTTTAAATGAATCCCAAAGTAAAGTCCGGGTAGAAAAATTTTTGTCCACGAGCTTTCACGTCGAAAATGGCCTGAAATAAAGAGATCTGTTGTCGTCATTATTATTCAACTTTGTTCTGGGATACGCTATAGGGAAAATCAAAGATAGCAGCCAGGGCCTAGAGTTGAATGGTATTCACCAGGTTATGGCATATGCTGGTGATATAAATTTAATAGGGGATGATAGGAGAACAATAGAAAGAAATGCAGAGATCTTATTAAACGTTGCAGGGACATGGGTTTAGAAGTAAATGCAGAGAAAACCAAATACATGGAAGTGCGTCAGGACCGTAATACAGCAAATTATGGATGCGTTAAAATATTAAATAATACTTTTGATAAGTGGATAGTTTCAAATATCTAGGATCAATATTAACAGATGAAAATCATATTCACAAAGAAATTAAATGTCGACTAAAAGCAGGGAATTCGTGTTACTATTCGGTTCAAAATCTCTTGTTGTCGCGAATTCTGTCGAGGAATTTGAAGCTTCAAATATATAAAACTATAATCATGCATGTTGTTCTGTATGGTTGCGAAAAATGGTCGCTTACTATGAGGGAAGAACATAGACTGAAAGTATTTGAGAACAAGATTCTGAGACGACTATTTGGACCCAAGAGGAACGGGAATGGGGAATGGTGGAAACTTCAGAACAAGGAACTACATAATTTATACGGTTTACCCAACATTGTTAGGGTCATCAAGTCTATGAGGCTTAGATGAGCAGGTCATGTAGCTAGTATGGAAGAAAGTAGAAACGCTTTCAAAGTCTTGACTGGAAGACCAATCGAAAAACGACCATTAGGAAGACGTAGGCCCAGATGGGAGGACAATATTAAGATGGATCTTGCAGAGATAGGAACACAAAGTAGAAGCTGGATCCAGTTGGCTAAGGATAGATGTCAGTGAAAAGCTTTTGTGAACGCAGCATTGAACCTCCGGGTTCCATAGGCCATAGAGTTAGTGTTCTCACGGGTTCACGAGAGAACTTATCTTAAAATTGCTATATAAATAAATATACGTATCCCAAATTTTAAGTTATTATTCTCGTGATCCCATGGGCAGATAGGTTTTAAACTAGTTCCATTGGATTCCGTGCAATCTTAACAGTATTATGAGTTTTTGCAAACTAAATACAGGATGGCCCAAAAGTAGGTATACAGTCCCATACTGATCGGCTCATTGCATTTTATATAATTGACTTATTGTTATCCATACAGGTAATGACTTAGTTTCTTTTTTATTTATTCTTATTCTCTTTTCACTCATACTTCAAGCTTGGAACAGGACTAATTATCTTGATAAAATAGTTTGACTAAAATGTGAAACTTGATCAATGCAGTACTGTATACCTACTGTTGGGTCATTCTGTATACTTGGGCCTCTACCACTAGTTTTACTCATAATACATCAGGCGCATGTGTTAAGACGGTCCTGATTGGATTTTACATCCTCAAATTAGCATAAAAAGCGGAATTAGTAATTTATCCAAAGATGGGCTCTTCGCATGACTAGTATGAAATATGTCCATACCAGGGTGAACCCAAGACTTCATTCGGTTACCATTCGACTGTTAATATATTTTAATAATAATAATAATAATAATAATAATAATAATAATAATAATAATAATAATAATAATAGTAAATTGTGATACATCAAAGAGTACCATTTAATACTAGATTATCTATGTATTTGGATACTTAGAACGACGTCATCAAAGGGAACTCTCCAATTGTTTATTTTTTTTTAAACAGCTGTTTTCTTAAGTGTATAAAAAAGGCTTTAAATAAAAGGACAAATATTTATTTCAGGGTGACTAAGGAACTGAAAACTACCATTTTAATATTTGTATTCGTTCTTGTTCTAACATTACTTACAGTTTGATTTCTCTATTTGCTGACAGTTGTTGAATATTTGTCCTCCATAATAAATAAACAGTGACCTAATTCGTAGACTAATATCACTCCACTTTTATCTTTTCTCTCTTTTTAAATGGTAAAGGAAATGACGCGCAGGGGAAGAAAAAAAGGTTGATCTGTGGAGTTTTTGGTCCGGATGTTGAGGATTCTGTCGCCAGGTGCCATTGTTGTCCCAGGCACAAGGCTGGCTGAAAGAGGATGTCCCAGTGCCATCTGGGAAGGGTCGAGGAGTCAGGTCATCATCAGCGGTTCTTCTGGATTTCATTGAATAAACCCTTCGTGTCACGTGGGAAGCAGCACATGCCTCAAAGAGATACGTCAAACAGCTGAATACGCGCCTTTCCACCACACGTTCACTATGTTGCCAGCTCAACCAAACCACCTATAATATTCAGTGTGTCATTGGAATGAATGAATGAGTGAACAGTTTAGTATTATATTAATGAGATAGAGCTTGAGCGGAAATCAAATGATTTACGGAATAAACATTGATCATGTATTTCGAGAGAATTAACTAGACGATGGGCCATTACCATAGATGAAACGCAAATTGTAATCAAACACATAATTCTACGATTCAAACGCGAGAGTCTATCACTGTGCTATCGCAACCACATTTATTTATATGTACGGTCACTAATAAAAACACTTCCCTCCCACTGTTTGTTCTTTTAGCAATAACTTAAGAATAGACTAACAATAGTTTTCAATTGTGTCTAGAGCAGTCATTTCCAGTTTGCCGAGTGCCCTTCCAAAATGCGATAAAAGCAAAGAGTGACACTATGGAGAAAGGAGGGGAGAAGATAAGGTAGAAAATGAAATGAAATCTTTAAGTTTTACGTTCCACGATTACGCCGGCAGCTAAAGGAGACGGTGATGATGAGAAATGAACGAAATAGTTGAAGGAAGAAAGTGGGAGGAAACGGGAAAACCTTGAGAAAACCCACGCAAATGGTATTTGTTCACCACAACACTTGGCGCGAGCTGGATCGAACCAAGGACTCCATGCACTAGAGGTGAATGCTCTAGCACTGAGCCCCGCGGAATAAAGTAGGAAAACAGAACTAAGCAGTATGTTGACAGTGTATACATAATCCTGGATCCACGAGTAGTCTGCAAAACCATCGACTACAATGCTGTTCATTTTTGCCTGTCACCAAAGTCTTTAATCACGTTACCTGCTTGTTCATTCCCCTCTTCGTGTGATTTACTGAGAAGGGAAGCAGTTAACTGTAACGTCATAGAGGACTCAGTTAGAAATGACTGTTCTAGGACGTCACCTCAGCTCTACGTCAAAGAACTCTGTAAAGTTGTTGATGAAAGAACATATTATAGGAGAAAGTAGGCATTTCGCTGCGACTGTACTGAACTTTGATTATCTGGAATAATATAGACTAGTGTTGTTAAAAAAAAAAAAAAAAAAAAGCAAAAACTCCGATATTCCAGTAATCGTTCAATAAAAGTCTGGACGTGGATAACGGAAGTTTTGCTTTACGTTAGTAAAATAAATTTTTGATCGCAACAAGATTAGTACAATACTACCTCATGTAAACAGGAATGAAGTTCACAACTGTATATAATGGTGTTGAACATTACAATGTTAAAATACGAAATTGTTCATAAATTTTAAACAAATGACGTAAAAGCCGATAAATAACGAGATGAAATTTCTAGTTTAACAGCCTCACGGTTATGCCCTTTAGCGAAAGGGAGATGGATGATTAATGAAACTGAATGTTAATTTAAAAAAGAAAAAAAAAGTGGTTGAATGAGAATGTAGAAGAAAACGGGAGAACCACTAGAAAACCCACGAACAGGATGTTGTCCATCACAAACTCATTTGACCTGGAATTGAACCAGGGATCCCTATTACCATAGGTGAGAGGTCTACCATTAAGCCAAAGTGTCCCCATAAGGAATAAAGATAACTTGGTTCATATCAACGAAGTATTTGCTAAGAACGAAGTATTTAAACAAAGAACAAAGCAACAAAGAGTTAAGAAATGTTTTATGTGAAATATTGTACTGTACTCTATGAATTCGTTTGAACTAACTATTAAAAACATCCATATTTAGAAATATATTTATGGGGAAAAATAAAAGATTATGTGGCAGAACAGAGAAAAAACGAAGTATTGAAAAAAATTACGAGGATAGAAGAACAATATCGAAAATCATTTAGAAGAGAAAAAGAAACTGAAGAAATTATTCTTTTGAATGGGATATAAGGAGTCGAGAAGAGGAAAGAGGGAACAAAAGAAGAAACTATAATTCGAAACCTCAAATTGTAGTCTTCTCGTATTAGCAAACAAATTTTGCGTCAAAGTAAAGACTTTTGCGAAGTATAGTAATACATAGGAAGTTCTCTAATGTTCTTTTTGTTGAGATATGGAATTACAGATTCTTGTCTACCGGTAAATAGAATTGTTAGATTAAACTGAAAGTAAAGCCAGAGATAAACGGTGTTTGTATAATTGGGGGACACAAATTTGGAACTGAAGACTTCACATGTTATTACTACTGTCACTCAGGCCCGCAACCAGAGGTGCTAGGCGGGGCTGGCCCCCCGAAACTTTTCGTGGTTCTTCAAGAGCTCAATATAAAATGCTATTATTAATACAAGAAAAAAAAAACACAATTTAGATATTTGTAAGAGAATTTTTAATGACTTGCCCCCCCCTAATATATTCATGGCTCCCCTGAACCTCTGTGACTGGTTTCGGGCCTGCTGTCACTTCTAACCACTATTACCGTACTAACGGTATCATTACCATTAACCAAACTGTACTATGCTGACCTTAATGAAAATAATGTAAAACGTTAGTGATTAACTGATTATAGACTCCTACCTTATTAGACATATTTTCGAAGCTCTTCACTGAAAACAGAAGAGTCCTGTTTTCAAGAACTGTTTTTGTAGACTACTTCACAGATCATTTCAAATTCATCTGAACTCAAATTTTGTCTGTCACAAGTTCTGTCGATATTTTGTTTGTATCATCTAACCATGTATCTTTCACTATACTATAACAGTGTTGGGTAAGTTACTTGTAAAAATGTAACGCGTTACAAGTTACTTTACTTTCTCTTAAAATGTAACGCGTTACTAACGCGTTACTTGCTCTCAAAAAGTAACTGTTACTTTACTTCGAAAGTAACGCGTTACTAACGCGTTACTTTTAGGTCCGAAACTTTAAAAATGTGAAAAAAAAATCATGACTTCAATTTTCCGTACTACTATTACTACCGCTATTATTATTATTATTATTATTATTATTATTATTATTATTATTATTATTATTATTATTATTATTATTATTATTATTATTATTGCACTTTCTGAATCACTTTATGTAAATGCGAGGACAAATTTTTACTTGATATATGAACATTTTTATATAATGTAACATTGATAAAATGCCATACTGCGTTACTCGTAGGGATGGACACGAGCGAGTTCGAGCGAGTTTTCTTTGACACTCGATTCGACTAGAAACAGACATTTTTGAGCTCGACCCGAGAACTCGACTCGAAAAATTTCCTCCAACTCGACTCGAATTGGGGTCGAGTTTCGAGTCGACTAGAGTCAAATCCGGTGTGTAGTTTCGAGTACATTCTTCAAGTATATTACATAGACAGTGTAATTATTATCAATGACACTACTACTACTACTACAACTTTATTATTATTATTATTATTATTATTATTATTATTATTAATAATAATAATAATAATAATAATAATAATAATAATAATAATAATAATAATAATAATAATAATAATAATAATTATAACAACACTGTATATAAAAAGAAAGATAGGCGATTTGTATTTAACCCACAAACGCCCCTTGTGCCACCAGTGACCCACTTTATGTTTCACTACGTTACATGGGCTATATCATTCATTTAGGCAAAAAAAACCGTTGTTCCACTTCAGGCACACTACCCGTTCTCTTGTAACTGTTTCGTTCACTTCTCTTCTCAGGTTTTCGATGTAACACGGTATTGTTGAGGCAGTTGCTAGTGTATGCAAATTTTTGTTACCTAACTGGTCTTGAGGGGCCGCGGTGGCTCAGTGGTAGAGCGTTCACCTCTGGTGCTAGGGGTCTCGGGTTCAAACCCTGCTCCCGCCAAGTGAACTTTGTGGTGGACAAACACCGTGTGCGTGGGTTTTCTCGGTGTTCTCCCGTTTCCTCCCACTTTCTTCATTCCACCATTTCAATCATTACTCATCATCACCGTCTCCTTTAGCCTAGCCGGCATAATCGTGGGACGTAAAATTCAAAAATTTCATTTCTAACTGGTCTTGGGCGTTTGTTGGTTAAATACTAAAAAGCTAGTTGATTGCCAACCTCGGTAGTCATGAAGTCTAGGAGTCAAGGACATTGTTCACGAGCTTCTGAGGGTTGAGGGTCTAGGTTGAGTATTCGGGCTCGAGCTAAACACTGTTAAAAGTTATAGGGCACTGGCCAAATATCTTCAAAACTGCTCGGCCCAGGTTTAGAATTGTCAACGACTCGAGCAGCTCGGCTCACAGTTCATTCACTATCGTCCAGAACCGAGAAGTGAGCCTAGCCAACAGCTCACTCAACCGACTCGGCTAGAGCCCTCGGCTCAGTTGAGCCGAACCGAGCAAATGACTCATCCCTCCGAGCCAGCTCGAGGCGATAGTTCACCCCAAGTGAACCAGCTCGAGCCATCTTCTCAGTTGAGCCGAGCCGAGCTGAGTTTGTTATAAAAAATCTGTTGTGGTCTCGCTATCGAGACGAGATGAGATGCAAGCAGTGTCCCCTCTCGTAAGCAACACTAAAAGTATTCCATATTACTGTTTAGCTTACATTTCTCATGGCTTTTGTTTTCCAGTGTAATCAGGCCATGATTTCAAGACAAGTTAAAACGAGCTAGCCATTTATCAAACTCGACTGGACTCGCAACTCGACGCGAAAAACTGAATCGGCTCGGAACTTGACTCGAGGATATTACCCTTGACTTGACTGGAAACTCGACTTGAATTCGAGTCGAGTCGAGTTTTAGCTTGACTCCTGCTCATCCCTATACGTTAGAAAAAATGGTTGCTTATTATTATTCTGCTAAACTAATTATATAATAATAACAATGTTGTTATGTAAAATTAAAAATACAGAATATAGAGAAACATTACACTACAACTAATAAAATGAGAACACATGAACTGGGAATGAATCAAAACTTGCCAGTGACTCTAAAATCGATACATGCTTTTTAAAGCTAGTTTCAAACTCTATAACCAACGAGACTCTAGGATAAGCAAACTGATCTGAAAGAACTCCAATATTACATACCATCAGCAAACTATTTTCTAGTAATAAAGTAGGCCTGCTCATCAAAACAGTTTATTCATATTAACCCCTTACGGTAAATCGTTAATTATGGCACCCTAGTTGTTGATAAATATTTTCCGCAGGGGCACTTCAGACACTTTACTTTTAAATTATGTCCACCATAATCCTCAGCTCTTAAGAAAGATGTATTCTTTCAAATGTTCGAACAGTAAAATATTTTCGTTCTCCATTTTTATAAAAAACAACACCAATCAAAGTAAAATAGACCACCGATATCATTGCACTTCTAGTTCACTTACTGAATGTATTGATTTGGAGCTGTCAAAATCTACGACAAAATCTTCCAGGTGCTTGCAATCAGTACACGTGATTTCCCAAAGGCTGTCCTCATCTTCAAAAAAGAGCAAGTGGCACTACAAACTTATCTGTTTCTCTGTGTGTCTATGACTGTCGGTCACTGACATACGTAGTTCATGCTCGATTGTTTCATTCTGAGAAATTGACTTACAGGAAAGAAACATTTGTTTCCGAAAAAAAAAAATACATATATTGTAAGTACTCATCTGAAATGTAACGCGAAAAAAGTAACGCAAACTAGGTACGTTTCTTAAAAATTTGTAACGCGTTACCGTTACAGTTACTTTGGAAAAAATGTAACGCGTTACTAGGAAACGTTACTTAAAAAGTAACGCGTTACAAGTAACGCGTTACTTGCGTTACGTTACTTCCCAACACTGTACTATAATAACCATTCGTTCGAATTGTACATACAATAACAAACATATATAATGTTTCCTTCCACTTCTTTCAAATCATTAAATGAAAATAGTGTTGGTGGCACGCAACAGCGCAACAATGAAAAAATAAGTAAATAAATTCAACCTTTGGTTACAATAAAAAATATATTTCTTGTAAAGAACAACAACTATTACAACATCTGACATAAACTGCATATATACTGTAATTAATTATAGGTAATTTAATATTTGACTCCGTAGATTTAGTTCGTTGACCTGTAGACTTGTATCATATATTTTGAAACACGGGCGGCGTCTAGAGATCTGCTAACCTGACTGATAAACTTGAATGACTGAAATTCAGAGGCAAATCTAGCACGGGGCCGGGATCCTAGGCCGCCTAGTTTTTTGTGACAAAAATAATTTAAATTATTATTTATATATTTTTGAAAGTTTGTAGTAAACTCATGATAATACCTATCATAGTCTGGTTGCAACCCCCACCAGTTTTTTACTTTCTAGATCCGCCTCTGCTGAGATTCCATTTTTTTTTTCAAAATTATTTAAAAAAATGCAAATTTGAAAAGAATAACACAGTATCAGTAATCCAGAGCTTCTAAACTTGATCCTGAAAATTCGTCATCAAGTAATGTCCGGCCTTGATACTGTTTGTTGAGAAAAAAGCTTTCAAGTTCATGAGATTGAGGAACACTTACTTAGATGGCTTAATGAAGTTCTGCATATTAAAGTCTTATATGCAAGACATCTCATAAATTAAACGACACTAATAACCATTTAGTAAAGTTTCACTTTATACGTTAAATTTTAATTTTGTGGCTTTAATTGACGTATTTTATGATTTTATGTGTTAAATAGCTTGTAAAATCCTTGGATAACAAATATTAGGGTACATAAATCGTAAGTGAAACACAGTACGCCAGTATTTTAAAAAATATTACCGTACATGAACTATGAACGTTCAGGAAATAATGAAAATATGAGGGATACCAAATGGTGTTCCTTTTAACTTATAGACATTTAAAATTTAAATGTCTCGTCAGGTTTAAAGCAATTTTTTCACCCTCATGTAAGGCTTTCTACCCCTCAATAGACTTTTGTAGTACACTCCCCTCTCAGACATGTGTTCATTCTTAATCATCCTTGTATATGTTTCTTTTTTCCTTTTTTTTAATATTTAATTTTTTAAATACCTTAAATGTGGCAACGCACGTTTCCCGGGGAAGGTTTTTCGGTGTCGAATGATGACGGCGTGCGACTGTCGTATGTCATAATGCAACGGAAGTTGTCATTTGAGGGCGGGGGATGTCTCTCCTGGAGTTTTCATCTTGCGGTAGGAGGATGGAGGAGACAGAAGACCATAGCACCGTCAAAACAGACTTCGTCAAAAAAATATTCTTGTTTCCACAGAAAGATGGCTTCCATTCTGAGGAATAGCAAAAAGACACCTTGTTAACCAGGCACTCGTACTTGAAATCCACCTGATACATAGATTTTTTTAAAAAGCAGTTTTGTCAGATATAAAACTATGTGTAGACAAGTTAGATTTTAATACCACCTGATGTAAGCTCATCATAGTGCTTACATTTTATATTATTATTAGCTGGTTGGTTGATTCGTTATTTAGCGCCCTATCTAGCACCGAAGCTATATGAAACGTGGACTTACAGTCTCACATGAGATCCAAGCCACATAAGCTCCCTCCAGGAAATCGAACCTGGTTTTCCCTTGTCGAAGGTAGGTACGCTAAGCATATAGCTACGAGGGAGTTCTTAATATTAGTGTATAAGGGGAAAATGTCAAAAGAAGAGATATCAATTGATTGATATCTTTGAGTTAAAAATATTATACGAACGAGTATAAACTTTCATGCGTAGTTTCCGAAAAAAAAACTTAATTTTTTGCAACACAGTCTCTCTCTGCCTTCCTCTTCCTCGACTTAGCTGCAACTGTCACACTCAAATGTCATCGGAGTATGTGTAAATATCTGCTTAATAACCAAGTCAGAACTAAGACTAGCACAGAATTTGTTGCTTTTTGCGATGATATAGCATCCTTACATAAACTTAGGATACGATTCACGGAAGTTATTCCCAAGTTTCTCATGATTTGAAGGTGAGTAAACTTGAGGTAATTTTGGTGACTTGCAGCACCAAATACAGTTAATCAAGCTGAAATAACACATACGTGCATTGTCTATGATTCTGATCAATCAGCATGAACTAACTCCCTGACTATATCCAACATTTGCGTATAGTTCAACAAAACTTTGCTTGCCTTTGACTTCTGAGAATATTGACTTTTTTTTCTTAATTTACAACAGAAATTACCGGTATGTTTTCCATACAATCTGATTTAAATATCCTGTCTACCTCTATCTCACCCTTTTCAGATTGACAGTATAACTGCTCTAGCATGTGAATGTGTCCTGAAATTCAGGTTCAGTTTCAATAATCTTGGAGATAATTAGGTTTGTGAGGTTTTGGTTAATCATAAGATGTTCACATAATGCAAGCTGTACTGCTTCTCCTGACATACAGCAATGTCATCTTTGGAATAACCAATAGACTTATGTTAAAATTTGCAAAAATTATGTTTAAAACACCGGCGCTTTTTATGATTTTAGGAGATTTGCTGATCGCTGTAGGAATCGTAGGCGACGGAGGCTTCATTCTTGAGATACTGAGTTGAAGAGAAGGAGAAGCGGTCTGTAGATCTCATAAAATCATATAAGGTATCGATGTTAACTCAAAAATGAGGCATGATTATTTCACACCTTGCAGTCCTTAAATTTAGGTCCACTTTTGTTGAGTTATTGACTACACCAAAAAGAGCAAAAAGAAATCATAAAACTATTATCTTGCAATTTTTTTACACTTACTAAACTATCACGTAAGTCAAAAGCTTTTATTTAATTTGACTTAGAATAGTGTTGATTTGGGTACCATAGTTATAATTGGAGTTTGAGCAATTACGTCCAATAATGTATAGGATTTAAAAACAATTTAAGATCTAAATTAGGTCTAAGAAGTTTTAACTGTTTGATCAACACCTATGTCAAACTGCTTACGAACTAGAAATTTTGAATTTGAACAGTACTAGGATTTGTTTCATAACGCATTACTATATATATATATATATATATATATTTTAAATTGGACTTGGAAAGGGGTGATGGGTGTTTGCAATTATTATAAGATGTCCATATCACTCAGTTTCCTAAGGTTAGAAATATGAAATTCAGTGTTTAGACTTCTCATTTAAAATAATAAAACATGTATTTCAGTTTTTTAAAAATACTTTACTAATGCCAATAAGAGATATTGGAATTTCATGCGATACTAGAGTTCAAACAACTTCTATATGAAAGACATATAAGGAAGAACGCAAAATATTGTCCACAGTAGCACATGATGGCATTTGCTAATGTATTACTTATTTATTTCCTAACGAACTGTTGACAAATTCCTATGAAGTAACAAGACAATAAATAAAGGCACCCTTCACCACCTGATGAAATTCAAAATTGAATACTGTTATGAAATTTGTTGTTCTTCTTTAAACGCTATGCAATATGAATAATGGTTAAGACTAACAGAATGTATCAAGTGTGCACAATCATTGACATAATTAGTACAGAGTAGCTTTACATTTTCTCTGCAGTTTTTGGTGATGATCTTTGATGCTGGAAATGCGAGACAAAAAATCACACGAGACATAGTATATAAAAGTGTAGAATGGAGTGAACATTGTTTAGTTAAAATGTCAAAGGAAGTTAGGAACTGGGGGAAACAAAAACAAAGTGATGACTGGGGAGAAGCGACGAGTGTGAGGCTACGTGTTTGTGTGTCAGTTGGTTGGGGGTCACAAAGCAGCAACAGCTGCATCTAGGAGGCTGCACGCTGGAGCAGTAACAACTATAGCAAAAACAATCTCTGAAAATAATCACATTATGATTCCTTTCCACTGGAACTGTTCATATCTTGTCACCGTTCCTCAGAGTATTCTCGTTTTGGATTCATTTTTAGAGAAGACATTTAAAAAAAAAGAAAATAATTTTCCACTATCCAGTTCCACCTGTTACGAAACCGCATAAATTACCTCAATGTTACTTGTTTCTGATACATTGCGACTCCTTTTTGTCATAGTTCGACTATGTTTTCAAGGGAAGGAATAGTTCTGATCATTTGATTTTTTTTTTGTTTTGATATTTGAAAAAATGAAAAAAAAAACTTCAATTTATCGTCCATTCAATTTCGGCCCTTTAAGCTAAAGGAACGAATGGTTAATGAAATTGAATGATTCTGAAAGATTTGGTCGAATGAGAACGTGTGAGGAATCCTGATCTCCGAGAAAACTCAGAGATATAATGTTGTCCATAAGAAACTCTCAAGGCTTGGGATTGAACCAGGGATTCCTTGCACTAGAGATAGAGGCTCTGCCACTGAATCACTGTGCCCTAAGGGCGCACCCACGAAGAGGGGAATTGACCGGAGCCGAATCTTCCCAAATTTCTTAACTCAACATATATTTAAAATTTTTCCAATAAAACTATACTTGTTCAATAGGGAAATGGTTGATGTAGCATGAAAATTTGATGTTACACTTTATCTGCACTCTTTCTCTCATAAAAACAATCTAGTTCTATCATTTTTTCCCCTGACAATTACTTATCGTCTTTTCGGGGTTCAATACTACATATAGTAGTGACTTGTAGTGTTAGACCCCTTCCTAAAGTCTGTAACATACGGGCCAAGGATTACCACTCATATCTTTCGTGTCTGTGGTACCGGGTTCGATCACCGGTGTAACACACTTGATTCAGATTTTACATTAAATTATGTATACACTCATGTATCAAATAACCTTGATTGTGAAAATTGAGGTTCACTGCAATGAACTAAACAATTGGTTAGTTATATATTTTACAATATACTCTTGGTGAATATTTGTAGCTATAATTTGAAGTAAAAAAAAAATCCACTGTTCTAATTGTAGTAGATAGATATTTCTTTGTCGAATTTTCATTCTATTTAGATAATTTTATTTGATTGTTATATTGAGCATCACACAGAATTTGGAGAACCACAAAGTTATGTACTAGGACCAGTAACTATCTTATACCGTCGCTTGAGAACCAGAGGAATGTAACTCCAAAAATACGGTTTTCGTTTTCTTCATGTTTGGACACAATTTTGAAAGCCGCACTTGGTGTAAATGGAACGTAACGCCATCTGTTCTTCTTGTTGATCATCTGTTGTAATGTAGCTCAATTACCATCTTCTTAAAAACACATCTTTCTAAGAAAATAATAATACTATTCATGGCTTTGGATTAATTGTTTTAACAAAAGAGACACTGACCAAAGCTTAAAACTTTACTTTATTTTAAATTATAATTTGTAACTGTTTCGGATAATTATAGTTTGTAAGGTTAAAGAATTTAAACTTTGTTATAATAACATTTATATATATGTCTGTATTTTCATTAATTTCGATAGTGTCTGAAGAAGGATATGCTAGATATCCGAAACAGTTACAAATTATAATTTAAAATAAAGTAAAGTTTTAAGCTTTGGTCAGTGTCTCTTTTGTTAAAAGAAAATATTTTTGTCCTTTCGCCTATAAACCTACGGAAATGGAATTACGTTCCTCTGGTTCTGATGCAACGATATATAAATTGACTTTTTGTTTGTTTTAATTCACCGCAGACAGAATTTTCACCTTTATTTTATTTTTTAAAAACAAAATATTGATCATTGGCCAAAATCTTAAAATGATTGATTGAAAGTTTACTCGAATAAAACTATCGTTCATAATTCTGTTACGCGAATCGTTTTTATTTTGATTCTTTAGTAATTCCTTGCTCCCTGTCTTAAGATCACTGAAAAGAACTGATATCTTTGTAGAGAGCAGTTGCAGCAAGAATACTGTGTACAATTAGAAGACTACAGTGGAGGTCGCGTGGATCGGAACAGTGTGATATAAACAATGCTTACTAAAGGAGGAGGGAGTTTCAGGGTGAAGGACCCTGGCGGAGGTCGTTATGCCAGGGTGCATGCTGTGCACACTTTATTTTTTTATAATTCCCCGCCCTTTTTTTTTGTTTTTTAAACTTTACCTCTCCTTCTTTCTATATCTGAAACCTGTTGCTATATAAAACATCATGAGGAGCAGATATGTCTTCCTTGAAACTCTTCTTATTTTCAGTAAACACAATCTTCGTTTTGCTTGCTCCTCTCGGAGAGCAGGTTTGTCCCCTGCTGAGGTAAAGAGAGAGAGAGAAAGGAAGAAAACACCACGTATTGTTTATTTCTAGTTCTGATCTCCATTCTCAGTTCTGTTGTCTTCATCTTGTTTTAGTTCTGTCGGTATTTTTTTAAAGTTTCTCGTTCGTCAAAGAGTTGGCAGTGTGATAGTTGTTCTAGAATTTCTTTCTGTCATTGGTTACAAGCTATCTTTCTCTGTTTTCAATGTGCGAAATTCAAATGGTTTAGTTTTTAAGAATTTCTAACTTACATGAAAAAAGGAAAAAGAAAGAAAAAGAAAATATAAAAGACAGATATAAGATTTTAGGATTTAGGATTTAGATTTCTGGGCTTTCGGCATCTATGGCCATTTATCCCGTCACGTATGAGGGATGACGTCCCTTGGCGAGTATGCTATCCGGGGAAAGGTAAGGAAGAAAGGATTGGGGAAGTAAGGAAGCGGCCTGAAATCTATAGCTTAGGTACCACCCGGTATTTGCCTGGTGTGAATGAGGAAAACTCAGGAAAACCGCATTCAGGATGGCTGGCCTGAAAAAGCTTTTTACACTTTTTCGACCGAGTGCCCCCACCGGGAATCGAACCCGGGACCGCTCGCCAAGAAAGAAAGGAAGAAGAAATAGTGTTTTATGGGTAATTTAGTGCTTACGAAAATATAGTTTTAATTTTTTTGGATATTTATTTGTACGTCTTACCTGTATAATACTCTTCGTTGCTTCCATATTTTCTTAGAATGTACTCAATCAAGATTACATATTTGGTTAGAGCGATTAAAATGTCCATATTTACGTCTAGACGAAAACCATACTCTGTAATGCAACCAATGGATGGGCCGGGATCTGACGTCATAAATTACGTACATGTTCAGAAAACAGGCTGGGATAATGGGATAGGACAATCAGTCAGGAGATAGTGTGTTGTTGAATAGAATCAAATAACTGCACTACAGAGAACTCACAATTGTAAGTGATTGTCCTTTACAAGTTCAAACTGGAGCATTCTGCACATCTAGCAGCAAAACAGCATCAACAGTGCGGTTTGAACCAGGAGTGATGAACGAACTCACCATATACCATGGGTTTGTGAAGTTTTGTGCCGGTGACACAACACTGAGAAATGAGCCCCGCGGTTATTCACCAACAGCATGTTGTAATGAATTCATCTGGAAGTGGACTGTCGGGAAAATGCTCGTGCAGTTGAAGACTATTTAGATATACAGAACACCACTGCTGTTCGGCGGCTCGCCTACTTGGTAATGTGAATAAGTTGATGCCACATAAATTGGCACTTGTTAACAATAATCGACATCTAGAGCTGTGCAGTTATCTGATTATATTGAGTAACCGGGAGAAATTTCTGCATCGGATTGTCACTTTTGATTAAACCTGGATCTGCTGCTACAATCGTAAATGGTCAGAACAGTGGTTAGATCGTGATGTCCAGGATGGTTTCTAAAATTACCACTCCACCAATAGAAAATTTTGTTGGTGGTATGATAGTCTATGGTGGTAATGATCCTTCATATCTTTCTCAGTCGACGTGACATTATCATCATAGATTGTTACAGTGCTGAACTCCATCAAATATACCGCAAACTTGTCCACAAGTGTCCATAAATAGTAAACAGACATGGTAATCCTCATGTTGTACGACAATGGCATTTGAAAGTGACGTACGTAAGGTGAACATTTGTATCGCACCAACAAATACCACAAAATAGTAAAGAGTACAGTTATGCCCCATTCGGAACAGTCCATGTGCGTACCGGCTCTGTGGAGGTAAGGCTTTATACTTTCATTATTTTAACACTTAGAGATAATGATTTGATCAGCCTCACGCTCCGGCCTGGCTTTAACGTCTAGGTTTCCCTTGACACAGACTTGAGAAGTCTCTGAGCCACATTTAGACGAAGAAAGCACAATAATAACAACAACAACAAAAATTCTGCTCTCACTGGGTATAGATTCTAGACTGCCTTACTGATTACGTTACTACGGATGGCCCCGCGTAGCGTTGTCGCTAACGGTCTCGCCTTCGGCGCGAGCGGTCCCGGGTTCAATTCCCGATAGGGGCACTCAGTCGAAAAAATTTAAATGCTTTTTCAGGCCAGCCATTCTCAATGAGGTTTTCCTCATTCACACCAGGCAAATGGTGGGGTGGTACCTGACTTATAGGTCCCAGGTCGTTTCCTTCCTTCTCTTTCCCCCGATAGTGTGTTCACCAACCCTCAAACCTGACAGACTGCATGGCCATAAATGCTGAAAGCCCAGAAATCTAAATCCTAAATCCTACGTTACTACAGCTCTTACAACACATCCTTGACCACGAGACGAGAAATTATGTTGTCTTATATTTTATGGAAATCTCATCTCGACTTTATTCTCGAAACACTTTTCTCATTTCGTCTCGACTCTCAAGAACATTTTCTCATCTCGTTTCGATTATCGAAAAACTTTTCTCCATTCAAAATTTTTCGCGACTCGTTTTCTAAATTTCTTCAAAAGTTATACCGTATTTGTTTTTAAAAAATCATCCAGAAATTGTCAGAATCCTTCCGTGTCATGTCAGGTTCACGAAGGATGTGACATAACAACATTGAAACGAAATTTATTGTTGTAATATATTGTGTAATAACTTGCTCAATCTTGCTCAACTTGCTCAATCTTGATCAACTTGCTCAATAAGTTGATCAATGCTCTTCATTTTGTTCGTACATCACTTTATCAATTTATAGTTTTTATACTATGAATCATGTAACATTATAATAGTGTTTGGGATCTAAGACTTCGGTGATCTAATGTTTGCCACGAAATTCGTGAAATTTTTTGTCTCGTCTCGAATTTCAAAAGATACTTTTTGTCTCAATTATCATTTCGTTTTCGAGACTAAACCAGAAATTTCTCGTGTCGTGGGTAACATTAGTTATATTTTGATACTATAACAGTGCTCTTGTCAAACTATTCTCCTTCTTTTCTGAAGAAGGCACTATTACAGTGACGACACGAATTGAGTTTATCTCTCTTATTGCTAGCGTTATATATAACTTTGACTCACAAGGGAACATCTTATATTGATAGTAGCATTACCCAATCAAACAATGGGCAATCGATAGAGGAGTCAAGAAAAGTGAGGAGTCAAGATTTTATAGGTATGGTTCTACCCATAATTAGATTTGCTAGATGTTATAATTTGTGTTCCGTGCCGTTTAACAAATCTTCATTTTCTGCTCAGTTGGCAACACTGCATTACATATGATGTTATTGAGCATGTCTGTGGGTACATGTTTGTTTACTATACTGTTGTGTAAATGCCATTTTGATTACTTTAATAATTTTCAAGTTCTTTCTGTGCCAGTGTATCTTTTGCATTGCTATTTTCACATGATTCTTGATCCTTCTTTCCTCTGTATCGCCTGTTTCTGGGTGTCGGCCCGTAAAACTTTGGATTTCTCACTTTTCTTCACTCCTCTATCGATTGCACATTGTTTGATTGGGCAATGCTACTATCAATATAAGCTGTTCCCTTGTCAGTACAACTCAGAGAGACTCGAGAAATTTCTCGGGGCCACGGTGGCTGTGTGGTAGAGCGTTCGCCTCTGGTGCATGGGATCCTTGGTTCGATCACTGCTCGCGCCAAGTGAGCTTAGTGGTGGACAAACTCCGTGTGTGTGGGTTTCCTCCGGGGTTCTCCCACTTTCTCTTACTTTCTTCATTCCACAATTTCATTCATTTCTCGCCATCACCGTCTCCTTTAGCCTAGCCGGCATAACCGTGGGATATAAAACTTAAAGATTTCATTTCATTTTTCGAGAAATTTGTCCTCACGTTTCGAAAACGAGACGAGAATTTTAATATTTCTGGTTTCGTCTTCAATTTAAAAAAATATTTCTCGTCTCATGGGTAACACTAATCGTAAATGTTTTACATACATCATTTCCCGTTTCTGTTTCACACCAATACGTTCCATATTTTGTGAATAATCTTAGTAGAGTAGTTTCATGTTGAGAAAAACTTTCCTATCTAATATTCAGTAACAAAACACAAAACAACTTGATAGAGAATATTGTAGTTATCACTTGAAGTAAATAAATGCAGTTAATTTAAGGAATACAAAGAATTTCCTATCGAATTAACTTGCAAGATTATCAGTATGGCCATGCATAAGCAAGCGTTTTCCAACATTATAACTATCTTTAAAATAATTATTAATAATGCAATAAAGTTAGCCTAACGACTGAAGATCAGTACCAGACAGTAAATCTATTTAGCCCTAATTAAATATAAACTAATCACTGAGCAAAGAAAATCAATTAATTATTATAAAACTAATGTTTTGTGACAGTTTCGCTAACTAACAACTTGGTTTCAGCAGACAGTATCAAAACTATGATGAAACCAAGCGGTTAGTTCGGGAAACTGTCACAAGATACTACTTTTATAATAATTAATTGATTTCCTTTGCTCAGCGATTAATTTATTTTTAATTATAGTATATAATAGGCAAAACTGCTATAATGGAGAATATTCTATTGAGTTATCCTTTCCTCTTATGAAGATAAATGTCTGTCAATTTTAAATTTCAATTTAGATATTTAGATACTAATAAACTCCAGAACTGTGGAATTTCTAAAGCTTTCTGTTCATATAACACAAGTTACCCATATTAATATCAATTATTCATTTAACAAGTAGTTAAATCCTCCAGAAATTCAACTACATAAGTGTTGCAATTAAATTGAATTATCAAATTAAGTACATATTTAAATCGATGACAGAAGCCAATGTTTCAGTATATTTACTGGTTTACAGTCTATCTTAGGTTAATTCCATGTTAGCTAGGGTTGCCTGTGAAACAAGAGCTGAGACTACCTCCTCTCGAAAGGGTGTAAAATGACGTCTCGTCTCGGATAGTATATCTATTACTGTTTGAAAAGTTCCATCTCATCTCATATATCGTCTTAAAAATTTTATTTCACCTTTTGTCGTGGGCAACCTTAATTTTCGTCACTCAACTTATTTAATAATCATGTTGTTAAAGTATTTTAACTTATTTCATAATAGTTTTGGTGATAAATTCTTTAAGTTTATTTAATAATAATGTTAATAAATTCTTTAAAATTATTTTACAATCATTTCGACAAATTCTTTAAAATTACTTAATTTTGATAAATTCTTTAAATTTATTTCATGTATTGATCATTTTGATAAAGTCTTTAAGGTTATTTAAGAATAATTTTGATAAATTATTTTTTAATGTAATTTTACGATTGATTGTGTATTGATTATCTTAAAGGAGAGAAAGTTGTGAGGAGGTTAAGAAGGGTATGTTCAGTTTATTACATCAAGGTTATTATTGTAGACAACTAGTTAATTTAAAACAACGGATAGAGGGACTGATTTTGTACTTTTACCGGAATGAAATCAAAGCAAAAGGCCAAGATAGGTATAAGAGAGATTTTAAAAAAGCGATATACGAGTTGGTATTCAGTAAAATTGTTCTTAGTGAGCACGTGTCTGATTTCTCAGGAGTGCTTTCCGCTGCTTTTAGAGGACGAAAATTGCAAAATCTTTTTCAACAGGTTCAATTCTCACGCTTCTTTCAACGAACAGAGAATCTGAGTGAGTGAGTGAGTGAGAGAGAGAGAGAGAGAGAAGGATTTAACAACAGAAATCACACAGGTTCAATATCCGATTCTTTTCTTTCCTTTCTTTTAAAATTCCTATGAACTTCTACTCTCACTACACGTGCAGAAAAAATATTAGACTTTGTTGGTGCAACTTCTTTCATTTGTAACAGTTCGGATTCCTAGAAAGATTGAGTAAATTAACCGTCACCAATGACAAATTTATTAACACGCTGAGTGTCAAGCAATGATATAGTATAGAAATGACGCATATCCATTTTAAGCTTAGACCCATTTTGTTTTTGAATACCATATAAGTGGTCCAGTTCCAAAACGGCTCTTGTCCATTTAAAATATCCCAGAAAACCGAGAAAAACTGTAGGATCCATGCGTTTTGTAGAACTGGAAATATTTGAGGATGTTCAGGTTTTTGACATGAACTTACTGAAGTATTCCCAGTTCTACAGAACATGCCGATCCTAAATGTTTTAAAAAGTTTTCTGAGATTTTCTGTAAATGTATAAGAGCCGTTTCGGCAACTGGACGACTCATATAATAGAATGTAGAATATAATACCAATGAATGCAGATTGTAGTATTAGAAGAAACAGCATTAACGAATGAATGAAAACTTTTACTCTAACTGGCATCCTATAAGACTCTAAATAAGAGAAAATTTCACACACTGTAAGAGTATAAAATTCTAACGACATCTTTATAAACTATATAAAATTTGACTGTACACACACACACACGTACATACATTGTGTAGTTCATATATGACTCTAGGCTTGACTTTACGTTATCTCTAAACTACTAAACAGATTTCATTGAGAACTTCATAAATTTTCTTCTTTAAATGTTAGAATGTTTATAGACTGCCTACAATCACGGTTGAATTATAACCATCTAATAGCGTAAATGAAGAAGCAAGGTCTATGAAATATATATATATATACGAGGTTTGTCCAGAAAACACGTATAAAAGTTGAATAAGAACTTTATTTTACAATTATTCAGGTACTACAGTATGGTCTCCTTCAAAGTACTCTCCCTTGGACAAGATACACTTCTGCCAACGCCGTTTCCACTGTTGATAACATTGCTGAAAGTCTTCAGTTGGGATGCTGTTCAGTTGCCGTGTCGTTTCTGCCTTGATGGCTTCCACATCTCCCAAGTGCCGCCCCCGAAGCACCATTTTGCATTTTGGGAACAGGAAGAAGTCACAAGGGGCTAAATCGGGTGAATAAGGCGGTTGGTCTGTCACGGTGATTGAGCTTCGGGCCAAAAACTCACGCACAACGAGCGACGTGTGAGCGGGCGCATTGTCGTGATGAAGGATCTACCTGCCCCCTTGTGCCAAATCCGGTCGAACTCGGGCCACACGAGCTCTGAGACGTCTCAGAACTTCCACGTAAAACTGTCCGTTCACACTCTGGCCGGGAGGGACAAATTCCTTGTGAACAATGCCCCTAGAATCAAAGAAAACAATCAACATTATCTTCACATTGGATCTTGCTTTTCGCGACTTTTTTGTTCTCGGTTCTTCTGGTAGCTTTCATTCCTTGCTTTGAGATTTGAGCTCCACATCGAATTCGTAAAACCAGGACTCGTCTCCAGTGATAACTCGGTTGAGAAAGTCCCCTCTTTCCTCTGCTTCCAACCAATCCTCACAACACTCAACACTCTTTGCTTTCTGTTCTGGAGTCAAGAGCTTCGGTACGATTTTCGCACACAATTTCTTCATTTCAAGTTTTTGTGTCAGAATTTCGTGAACGATTGTTTTGGGAATTGACAGCTCGTCAGCAATCATTCTGACTGTCAATCTACGGTCTTAAGAACACAAGTCCAAATTCGTTCAACATTTTCATCAGAACTTGATGTGGATGGGCGTCCTGGGCGAGGGTCTCCTTTCACGTCTTCTCGGCCTTCCCGAAACCTTTTTAACCACTTGTTCACGGTTGGTTCCTTCAGAGAATTGTCTCCGTACAATTGTTTCAAACACTCAAAAATCTCACGGCCATTCTTACCTAGCTTTGCAAGAAACTTGATGTTGATGCGCTGTTCCTCAATCAGAGAGAGCTCCATGCCGACGGCAGGTCAAACAGGGTAACTTTCAACAAGCAGCCACACACTCCTACCGACACGCAGAGCGCTCTGACTTGAACTGAGCGTTGATGGGATTGGCTACAGCAGTAGTGCCACCTGGCGGTGACTGCAACTAAACCTCGTATATATATATATATATATATATATATATATATATATATATATATATATATATATATATATATATATATATATATATATAGGATGTTTCAAAAACAACACCGACAACGATTGGGAAGTGACTCTTGACATCAAGATAAGAAAAATTATAGACCAACCTGCAAATGCTTCCTTTCGGAGTTATAGGCTGTCGAAAACATGAAAAAATCAATTTTGAAGTTCCATAGCTTAAATACTATAGGACGTACCATAGTCGGGACAAGACTTCACTTAGGAAATAGTATGCGCCATGTTTCCAAATATCCGTGTTTCAGAACCCCTCGGTACCTCCGCAACAAATGTTATGGAGGTGGTTGCAGAGTACTTCAAATTATATGACCGTAGCCACACTCCTGTGTTCCACTTCGATATGAACAAGTGCAGGCCATACCTGCTCAACTCCTCGTGCTTCAAACCTTTGCCGGTTGATGAAATTTATCAGAGTGTCACAGACACATGACTTGTCACATCCCCAGGAGGGCATTCAAAGTCTCATTCTTCATGTCTCGTCGTCTGTGACCGGCGGCAGACCTTCTGGACTTCCATAATAGTTCCACGTGCTAATGATCTCTGGACACTCTGCTAAGGCTCTTGCAGCACTCTCAGACATCGAATAAAACGGTAAATGAAATAATTTCACAAATTATTCTTTAAGCTATCTACCTGCTACACTTCAAGAATTACTTATTCGTGTTGCATTTTTTATGTCCACCAGTGGACAGTGTATCTCATCTCAACTTTGCTTTCTCAAATATTTTCAAAATGAGACAAAATATCAACATATTTCCTACGTTCACAAGAATGTACTTAGGTAAGGGGATCAAGAGTGAGATGAAAGGGGATTGAAAGTGAGATGATACCTACAGTTGACCAAACCAATTCCTGGGAAGTAGGTTTTCCAAGAAAGTAGAAAAAGAAAAACATAATATTTTTGGAAGTTATAAGCTTTCACCAACAATTTAAAAGTACATTATAAACATTTTTATTCATCATTTAGGAGCATGAGCTAACTAATATTCCGTGTTTTATACATACATTGCCCTAGAAGATGCACATATTATCCGACTTCAAAAAAGAGGAAGTTCTTACTTCAACCCGTTTGTATATATATTCTGGGCATGTTCACGCATAAATTTGACCTAGTTGCACTAATCTTGATGATTCCGAATATACCTTCGCGGTGGTTCCATATAAATTTCTTTAGGATCTGATGGTAATCTTTGGAGTTGGATTTAGGGTTTAGCGTTCCGTTCAGTAGCCAGGCTATATGATACGTGAATTTACAGCTTAACGTAGAATCCGAACTACATGATTTCCTGTCGAAATCGAACCTGGGCCTCCTGCGCCGAAGACACGTACACTAACCATATACCCAGGAGAGAGCTATGGTAATCTCTGGAGCTAAACTATAAAACACCTCAACGGATGTTGGGTTAATTATGATAAAATGACATACTTATATGCAACCATACATTCTTGGTCGTGATGGTGGTTGCATAAAACACAGGAGTTGTTAGCAAAATTTCGAAACACTTCCATAGTACATTATATAATCCTGTTGTAACATTTTAAACAAGGGTTTACATGCGTGAAGTCGGTTAAGATTTTAAAAAGATAATTATTAACTAGAAATTTTCCTTCTCGAGAATAGATATATTTTGGAACGAAAAATCAGTTACGTTTCAATCATACCGCTCCCTACACCCTCAAAGTATGGTGTCCTGTTGACACTTTCAACATACTGCTTTAACAGAAGTTCAGATCGATATAATGTTTCATGTAGCATCGAAGCTGATACAAGGTACTAAACTCACTACAAATAAAAGGGTACATATAAAGCATTCGGAGTAGTAAGTGCTTACTCATCATTGAGTAATTTTCTTTACCTTCCAGTGACGATAGAAGATTTTAAACTTAAGTTTTTTTTATAAGATTCCTCAGACGAGATTTTCGAATTTTCTTGCTACCCCCAACATAAGAGAGCTCCTTCGTGGCTAAGTGGTTAGCGTTCGCGCCTTTGACCCGGGAAGACCCGGGTTCGATTCCCGGCGGGAGTTCATGTGGTTCGGATTCCACGTTAATCAGTAGGTCGACGTCTCATATAGCCTCGCTGCTGAACTGGACCTTAAACTTAAAATCAACTCAACAACCCCAACATAAGAGGAGTTTACGTAAAGGTAAAAGTAAAATATTATATTATCTCAATAACGGCTCTAACGATTTTGTTTATATTTCATAAATCAATATTTCATTAACAACTCTATGTAATGGTATAAGTCGCTTCTCTGGAAAAAATCCAGAACGTGTATCTTACTAATTGAGGTGAGTTCCTTCTGAACAATTTTCTCAAGCATGCATCATTCAATGTTATTCATTCTTCATAAATGTATGTTTCATTAATGGCTTGACAATATGGCATAACTCATTGTCCTTTAAAAAATCCACAAAGGGTATATACCGAGCGAGTCGAAAGTCCCCTGCCATAGGCCAACTCTGTAACTATTGAAGATATGAAAAAATGATAAGAGAGCATTTTGATTGCCAAATGTGGGTTGTCCATCTAAAATGGTGGAATTTTCGTAATCGGACCAACCGTTTAAGCTCGACACTGGTATAGCACCCAATAATAAAGAAAAATGCAACGTTGTCACGTCAGTGGAGGACAAGATGGAATGAAATAATCTGGAGCGTGAAATACCCTGAGCCAAGGAGAATAGAAAGGAGAGCAAAGTAAAGAACAAAGGAACAGACTTATTTGCAGGGCCCACGACAGTGGCGTCAGCACCACAAGAGGAGAGGGGTAGGAGAGAGGAGGTATACGAGGAAGACAAATAAAGATAAGTCGTGTCGTTTTCTGACACGCACGCACGGCACGGCACGGGAGCGCATAAACGAATGGCTAGACCAGAATTACAATTTACATAAGCATACTACTACTACTACTACTATTACTACTACTACTACTACTACTACTACTACTACTACTACTACTACTAATAATAATAATAATAATAATAATAATAATAATAATAATAATAATAACCATATAGAAAAGAAATATACACAAGCAAACACCACTCATAGACAATTACATGGACACAAGGAATGACACGATCCAGTCATCCCGACTGCGGTTTTCCATGGTTTTCCGTGGTCCTACCAGGCGAATGCCGGGATGCTACCGTCTCTACACTGCCCAGGGCTGCTGCCTTCCCCACTCCTCATCTTACATAACAGGGCCGTTGTGACCACGGCGTTTGCGGCCCGAACCATTCCCTTAGCCCTTTCCTTCCACACATACCTAAATCACTAAATCAAGGGTAGGACCCGGGCATAGAAACAGCCGACTTCAGTTGGGATATTGGCTTCCGCACGCTTACCTATCACAGTAAACCTGTCAGAAAACGACACGACTTATTTTCATTTGTTTGTCTTCCTCGTATACCTCATTTCTTCTACTCCTACCCCCTTGTGGTGCTGACGATACTGTCGTGGGTCCTGCAAATAGGTCTGCTCCTTTGTTCTTTAATTTGCTCCCTTTCTATTCTCCTTGACTCAGGGTGTTTCACGCTCCAGATTATTTCATTCTATCTTGTACTCCACTGACGTGGCAACGTTGGATTTTTCTTTATTATTGGGTGCTATACCAGTGTCGAGCTTAAACGGTTGGTCCGATTACGAAAATTCCATCATTTTAGATTGACAACCCACACTTGGCAATCAAAATGCTCTCTTATCATTTTTTTTCCTATCTTCAATAGTTACCGAGTTGACCTATGGCAGGGGACTTTTGACTCGCTCGGTATATATAATATATATATGTAATATATAATATAATATATTAGGAGTATCAGCAAGTTCGTGCAATCACCTGGAAGGAAATGACTGTCCATACATTTGAGACCATAATGGCATAATCTTTATCTATGTAGCCGCCGTGCTTTGCTCTTTGGATTAGTGAGCAAATAACAATGAAGAAGTTGGAGGAACAGCGTGTCTGTGTGAAATTTTATATAAAACTGGGGGAAATTTTAACGGACCCACGCACCCTACTCTTCGTACTTGGCCCCGGCAGTCCTCTTTATACTTCCCAAAATTAAAACCACTCTGAAAGGACGTCATACTCAGTCCACAGAGTAAATACAGAAAAATGCGACGACAGTACTGCACATCATCCGAAAAAGTTATTTCCAGCAGGCGTTCCAAAATTTGAAGAAACAATGTCAGCGGTGTATTAACAGTAGAGGGGAGTACTCTGATGGATGGATGGTTGAAAGTTCAATACATCAAGAAGTGCGAAAGTTTCTTCTTTTTTAAACACACCTGGTATGTACACATATATAGTACATTTAATAATATTATGCATTTGTATTGTAAATATGTATGAATAATATTTTTTTTTATTACGTATGCTAAAAATTCGACTGCTTCTGTAGGTTTGAGAACCACCGCATGCAAGCGTTATTATCTTCGCACAATAAATTTTAATTCTTATGTTTTCAACGTTGCATAAGTTTAAACGTGCTAGAACAATTTTCAGTTACCGCTGTTTGTTCTTAGAACCTGCACGTGATGAATGCTTGCACATAAGGAGTAAGAAAAATGCATCCTTTGTTTGTTGTGGCCTATTTGCACACAGATAATTGACAAAATGTTGTCTGTATTGAGGCAGCATTTTCCTTTGTGGATGCTAGTAGGTGTCTGAACCGAAAGGGAGGATGGATATTTTTGCTCTGCAACAACGGTAGAAGTGCTTCAAGTATCAAAGGAAACTATCTGTTCCGTGACATCTTAAAAGGGAACTTGCATTCCCGTCAGAATGGCGTCAATGTTTCTCTCTTTTTTAATTTCCCCCTGTTCTTGTCGACTGCACTTTTCTGTAGTTTTTTTCTTAATTAGCTGTCTGCCACGAATATATATATATACAAAGAAACAAGAGCTCGAAAGTGTACAAAAATAATTGTGAGCTTTGAGAATAATTAAGTTGGAGGTGGCTGGATGTCTCGGTTCGGAGGAGGCATCGGAGGTGTCTGCAAGTGTCAAGAAGAATGGATGAAAGTGCGGATATGCACTTTATGTCTACAACTTTCCTTTACTAAGCAGGATAAGAAATGAGTGTACCCAGTTTTGATTCGATAGACAGAATGGGTATGAGAGGAAAGCTGTATTGGTGTACAAGCTTTTCCCTCATATTTATTCCGTTTATCAAAAAGAAATTTAGCATACACATTTCTTATTCCCTATATTATTTTTCGAGACACATTTGGATTGTGAGCTTTTAACAGGGACCACTCCAGAGGGGTCCCAAGTTGATGGGAGGGATTTCTGGAGGGAATTATCTCGACATTTTCCAATATTCCCTGTTCAAGTACGTTATAGGTCCCAATGCATAGCAGCTATGGAAAACTTGTTTCATACTGAAGAGAATGAACTACAAACCATGACTTTCCCATGAACAGTCCTGACGCAATAGCTATTTCACTGCGAGTCTACGATTTTCTTTACACTAACAGGACTAATGGGCCACAGAGACTTATTCCATTGTCCATGCACCAATTTTATGTGCATGAACATATCTTTGTTGTTTATCGAGTGAACTAGATTTGATTTCAATGTCCGGATGACAGGTTCATGTCCGTTCCTTGTTAGTACACATATGAAAATTATAGTATATAACCCTTTGGTTTCCGAGTTTGAACTATGAAAGTTTATATTTGGATTTCGTCGAATTTTTGTGGAAAATAATTAATTAAATAAAAATAAATTTTTATTTATCATATATTTCTGAATCCAAGACAACCCCTAATTATTTTTTAACATTTTTTTTAAAATCTACACCACATACTAAATATATTTTCAGAACTTACAATAAAACCTCATTAAACATAAAATCAGATGTAGATTTCCTTTCGTCTTGCACACTGAAAGGGTTTTCTGAATTTTTAGTGTCACTGTCAGCGTCATCGCAACCTTAGTTTTCTTTCCACAGAAGATTGCCCTCAGTCTCACATCCTATGTCGAGAAAGCAAGACTATCCCATATTTTTAGACAAGAAATTGCAGTCAAAAACCTCGATTTGGGTTCGAAAATATACGGTATTATAAGGTGACCAGTTTTAACTTGCAAAAATTGGACATACATGAATCGGGGAGAGGGGAGCTCTGATTTCCAAATTACATTTTGGGCCTTAGCAGTGTTTTCCAGCTACAAAATACACAAGTAAGGATTATAACGGGTTCAAGATCTTTCAAAAGTTCCAAGCATTCCCTAAAAATCCCCAATTAATGTTGATACTAAAAATAGCTCTATGCATAGTCATTGTAACAAAAGACTGTAGAAAATGCTCTGATAATTTATATTTTGAATAACAATTATGGGACACTTTGTTCATTTTTATTTTAAGAGGGGACATTTAGGCGTCCCCTTTGAGCATCAGAAAGAAACGAAACAATGGTTGAGAAAAATGAAACTGTCCCTCCTAAAACGAGACGTTCGACTACTTTATGGTACTATTTAGAACAAAAATGCATCCAGTTAAACTTTGATTAGAGCCAGGCGCGCACCCAGAAATTTTCGTTGAAAAGGGTACAAGCTTTGGGGCAGGGGCTTCAATACTTCAAGCCACTACGTCTATGTAATACTGAACGGGTATTATTCTGGATTCGAAAAGACGATAAGTAGGGTATAATTGTAAAATATTTCCATCTATATTTTCAGGGGAAAAAAATGATAGAACTAAATTGTTTTTATAAGAGAAAACGTATAAATGGAGTGAGGCGCCTAGTACCAAAATCCGCCACATCCATTTTACTTGGTTTCGAGTAATCTCGCAAAACGTGCAGTGAAGCTCCTTATACACGAGTACGAAGTCCCATATTTGAACTAGTTTTTTTTTTTTTTTTTTTTTAGTATGAAATATTAAGCTTTTAAACAAAATTCTGTTTCCATGGAATTCCTTTAGATCAAACATATAACAAGCGACATATAACTCAATTTCAGTAAAAAGAAATGTATTTGGCGCCTTTTGATACTAGGCGCCTGAAGTATAAGATCAAAGTTTCATGCTTCATCAATCATTTCCCTGTTAAACATGTATATGTAGTTTTATTGAGAAAGTGCACAATAATATATGTTCAATTAGAAGTTTTGGGCGGGTAGTGCGTCCCTGATTAAAGCCATTTGTAAGTAAATCAGTGGTTCTCAACCTTTTTAAGTCTAGTGACTATTTGGCTGAATGCGTTTGTCCTGAGCGGCTCCCGCAATCTTAACCCAATCCACTCATGTACAATTTCAACATACGAGGGGGAGTCAAATGAAAACCATAAAAGTAGAAATAAAAATCCGCATATGGCGCCAGTGAGCTGTAAGTTGGCATGCCTGTTTACGATAGTATGCCGGATGTCTCCTAGGTGGCAGCAGCCGGCAGATGCACAAACACCGGCGCAACAACAGTTCCAAAATGGCAGCCTCACTAGCCACATGCACCAGCGAGGAGCAGCGTTCTGTGATTCGGTTTTTGCGAAGTGAAGGTGTGAAACCGATTGACATTTTTAGGCGAATGAAGGTTCAGTATGGAGATGCGTGTTTGTTACAGCCACAAATCTATGAATGGTGTCGGAAATTTGCAAATGGTGTTACGTCTGTGGCTTCAACGGCTGCAATTGTCTCTGGAGTCACTACGCGCCGAGCCTGGCCGGGGCGTGGAGCATCGGCCACAGAAGCTCGGAGCATCTCTATACTGAACCTTCATTCGCCTAAAAATGTCAATCGGTTTCACACCTTCACTTCGCAAAAACCGAATCACAGAACGCTGCTCCTCGCTGGTGCATGTGGCTAGTGGGGCTGCCATTTTGGAACTGTTGTTGCGCCGGTGTTTGTGCATCTGCCGGCTGCTGCAACCTAGGAGACATCCGGCATACTATCGTAAACAGGCATGCCAACTTTCAGCTCACTGGCGCCATATGCGGATTTTTATTTCTACTTTTATGGTTTTCATTTGACTCTCCCTCGTAGAAGACTTGGACGAAGCAATCTTAAAGCCAAAAAAAAGACTTCAATTCTTAAAATGAGTCTTGAAAAGTATACATTCTTATTTGTAATAAAATAAAAGTCCTAAGGTTTTGATAATTTGTAAAATGAATAATGGCTTTCGTCCAGTAAAAACAAGGAAGTCTAACAGGTCATAAAATCTCAAACACCTCCTAATAATTATATCTTTCCTACATCGCCCCTTTTTTCAGCGCCCCCTTTGGAATCGAGAACCCTCTCTGGGAGGGGGCGTTATCGCCCACGTTGAGAAGCACTAAAGTAAATGATGATGAATTTAATTAGCCATGTTATAAATACAGGTTGTAGGTACTATGTTAAGGATTTGCTCGAATGAAGAACGAATTTTGCTTCCGCAATAAGGAAACTTTGTTTAAAAACAATAAATTTCGCCCGATGTAAAACTCTTTTTTTAAAAAATGTCTCTCCCTCTTTATTTTATGGTGAGTATATTGTGAGAGGTCACTGCACTAGTTTTGAGACTACTGTTTACATTCTTGTGAGGAAAGACATTGTATCACAGAGAGGGTAAATTTAAATAATAAAAAAAACTCAAACTCTTGGTGATATATTTGATGAATATTTTGGGAAAGTATTTTTAGATTAGAAATCACTTCACATACAACACGGACACGTGCTGGTATTTGATTTTATCTTTGTTCTGTTCATTTCAAGCTTCGTGCTTCCATGATAAACATAGCGTTTACAATTTCACTCCGTAGACAGTTTTCATTTTATTAAACTTACGTAGGCGTTACACTCGTTAGGCCCGTATTTTAAAAAGCATCTTGCTTTTTTTTTTCCATATGTGCAAATTATGGTCATACAATCTATGGTGATAATTTACTTTTACTTGAGTTATTTTTTTTTTTTTTAATTTCTTCTTAGCTTAAGAGGGAATAATCGTTACTACTATTCAGAAATGTATTTCGAGTTTCCTTCTGAGATAGACAAGATTTCTAGAAGTAGGTAAATTTCGCATCTGCAACTAACGGACTAGTATTCTGAAAAAAACTTACTTCATAGAGGACAGAACATTATAAAGGAGATTAAAGTTTTACGTCCTACGATTATGCCCGTTAGACTAGTTAATGGAAAATTGGTGGAATGAGAACGTGGAAGGAAACGACACAACCCAGAGAAAAGCCCACATGTACAGTGCTGTCAACTACAAATTCACAGCTTGGGATCAAACCTGGAACTTCTCGTGCCTGAGATGAGTGCTCTGATACTGAGCCATCGTGCCTTCCTTAGCTTTAGAACTTAATTAAGGAAAGACAAGTATTAAAAACTCTCCAATTTTCTGTTGCCTTGAATTATATAAACCTACGAGAACGTTGCCGAATAAATGGGAATTAAATAGAACCCGTACATCTTTTTTTCTTTACTACGTATATCATAAATAAAAATAAATCATCCTGTAAATCAGCAGCGTACGTAGAATATTATCAAGGAGGTGGAGTTCAAGCTTCCATCGTTTCAGGATTTTTTTTAAGAGCACATTTTTAATTTTTATAATATTTCACTCAAGAAGGAAGTCAAAACCCAGAAACTCTCCTTGTGAATGCCTCTGATGGAAGTTAATGAAATTAGGAGGAAGTACTTCATGACAAAATTATGGTCAACAATAATAATAAAATACCTGGATAGAATCTTATATTTAAAAAGTGAATATTTGTTTGTTTGTCTAGTATATAAATCCACACTGTTGTCTTGGCATATTTCAAAGTAACTTTATCGAAGAGAGCATAGTTTGGAAGATATCGTAGACTATAATACAATCGTTGATTTGTATCCTAAGGGGAAAGAGAGAGCTTCAAATGGGAAGAGATGGTTTAAAATTTATGTTAAAAACAAACAAAAAAAAAAAAAAAAGTATCTTACGAATATCTCACGCTAGGAAGATGAAATTCGGTATGTAAACTCATTTCTAAAAACAAATTGACACGCACATATGACATATGATCTTGAAAAAAAAAAAAAACATGCGGGTAAGACACCCGTAGGGATGGAAAGTGGATGACGTGCAAAAATAATCGAAAACGGTTGATATTATACTGTCAAATCCATAGGTTTCGGGGACGCTGAGATGACTATTGACGCTCCTGGTGCCGTTTAAATGCAAATACAGCCCCATCAACATAAGGTGGGGAGTGAAAAGGGTTTAAAAGTAAGTTGACCGAAAGGACCGAGGTTAACTGTTGAAACCATAGTTTTCGAGAGTCGCTAAACCGATTGTTGACAGTCCTGATGACTCTTAAAATTTAGTGAAGAACGTGGATCCCTGTTGGCTCGAGAATTCACAGAGGTAGGACCTAAGGCATTGCTTGTAGTTATTTTTTTTTTTTTTACCCAATCCTTTGACAGTAGCAACGCGAGAGGCTTTGTCGTTATTCTACTGTTCCTTAACAACGTCCAAGGCGTTATTTTTCGTTGTTTATTCTGTTCGGTTGTTTATTTTCATTAAAATAAATTAACAATAACCAGACAGAGCTCAGAGGCCATTTTATACTGGATATCTAACAACAAGAACAACAATGGAAAGGAATTTGGAAGGTACCGACCAGGGAAACCATCCTGGTATTTGCCTGGTAAGACTGAAGAAAACACCAGTCAGAATGGTCTGCAGCGAGAATCGAACCTACGACCTTCCGAGGGCGAACTACCGATCACTTGAGCTATTGTCCATAAACGTTATTCTTCCCGTGCAAAGCTGGGCACTTCAGCTAGTAGGTTAATAAATTTAAATGATAGTCAAATTGCAATAAATGAAAACAAAATTGACACAAATTCATAGTTTAACGACTGCAAGTGCATGCTATTAAACCATTAAACATTTCGTATTTTAATCCTATTTTCGTTTAAGTTTAAAGTAAATATCATGTTATTTGGTGTAACAACAATTGTCTTCAGTCGAATAATTATTTGAACTTTAACTATTTGAATAATTACAGCTTTATTCAGTTAACTGTTTGAACAATTATTTGCGTAATAATTTTGTGAAATTACTCGAAAATGAAATTATCGGGCCAGTGGATCATGAGTAAAGTTTTCATTGACCTATGCCATCTCTGGTATACAGGTGAGTAGACATAAGAATCTCTCTTTTCCTGTTTAGTCTGAATAATGAAACCTAAAATATTTCGAATTTGAAACCAGACATTCTTCCAGCAAATACGTACGTCCTTTTACTTCATTAGAGAAGATTTCTTCAATCACGAAGTTGCTCAAACATTAAATAAATAAATCCAGGAAATGATGCCTGATTAGTTATTACAAGTCAGATTTTATAGAAAAGTATTATTTTAAACCTAAGTATTTCTGGTTTTACATAATTTTAGATTGCGTAAATCAATAGCAAATACGTGAAACTTTCTTTAACACTTACAATCAAATCGTCCTCGGTTTTATAGTGCAATTTGACAAAGATGAGAAGGAACATCTTCACTCTAAACGTCTACAGGAGTGATTCTCAAACTGAAGGACGGAAAAGCTCGGTGCGGGAACGCAGACTATCAAAAGATTGTATCGTATAGGTTAAGAAGTGATTCTGAGAAGCAATTTATTCATGCATCTCCATCAAAGTGTGAATTAGGTTACTAATATTGAGGGGATAACACGAGGTCTAACAGGACACAAAAGTCTAAAGGTGCAATAATTCAAAATGAGATAAGACCCCTTCTTCCTCACCACATACATAACAACAACAACAAACAAGAAATTTATTAAATAATTAAATTTAACAGAAATATCCAAATTAACTATATATACTGCCAGTGATGCCCGCATCTAATCTTCCGAAATGTGTTTGAGTATAGAATTGATAATATCTTACATTGTGTATGTGCATAAAAGAATAAAAAGCAGTGAAATCTGACAATAACACAAAACATAGTTTGGGGGAACAAGCATTCCTGGTTTCGGCAGAGATGCTTCATTTTGCTTCTTTGGGAGGGGATCAGCATGCGATTGAAGGAGAAAATCCCCATTCATCCCCTCGGTAATTTGCATCCTGTTCTCAATTTGAAATCAAACCCGTCATCACATACACTAAAGACTCGTACTGTACGAAGGTAACGAAGGGTTAGCATGATTTACAAATGAAGCCATGTAAACAGAATTGAAAAGGAAAACGTATATCTTACAGCTTAATGGAATACAATCTCTAATGATTACCAGCAGCAGTTCAGTTCCGAGAAAGAACAGATGAACGAAGTAACTAGTATAGAGTAGAAGGAGCGTGAGACTCGATTCTTTGCTCTTTCTATGATAAGTTCACTTTTTTTTTTTCAATTTGAAATTACTGAAGGAATGGTAAAGCACTCACATTTTGTTAATTTATTTTCAGTAAAAAAGAACTGAAAATAATTATATACAATTGAATTTCTGCAAAGATGCTTGCTTTATTTTATTGCTACTACTCTGTTCTCTTATAAAAAGAATACTCATATTTTACAGAAGAACATTTTCCTTTTCGAAGAGGAGAAAGAGTACTAAAAGAATGGAAAAAATGCATGTCATGTTGTCGTAACATTGCCTCATACGTTCCCATACACAACCACAGGATTCTAAAAGTATGAGCATTTGAAATATTTCCGCCATTGGCATTCACCAGCTTTCTTACGCGTATTTAGAGCTGACATCACAGCCACACACATACATCCATCCATAACATGCATCATAAGCCATTGCAACGTGCGTTGAAGTCCAATATGGTCTGCCAGGGTGACTTGACTTCGAAGCATCATTTCTTTTTTTTTCTTTCTGGCAACCACAGAACGTGTGCTGTGGGTAACGAACTATTTTGTCTGCCATATGCGTTTTGTGTTTTCAGAACTAATTTTACGGTAACATCTGAAGACATTCTGTGACTCAGTTAGAAGATAACGTCCCAGGCCGACCAAAGAAATGTCAAGCGTTGTAACATCTTTCCTTCTTGCACCCTACATAATAATGCATCCTTCTATGGTATCTGTGGATCAGATCATTTCATGAATACATACAAAGTATACTGTATATGAGTTTTATTAAGCCGTAACGCATAGCATATTACTATACAAACACATAAAAATGTAAATTGGATTATATAGTATAATGTCTGTTATCATCATTTATTATCGAGGTTGGCTACGTTTTGACAAAAATTATAAGCAGTTTTGTAAAAGTAAAAATGTATGCAATTGCATCTTACAATGTCTGTTATCATAGTCTATTACTGAGATTGGCTACGTTTTGACAAAAGTTATAAGCAGTTTTGTAAAAGTAACAATAAATGGAATTGTATCGTATAATGTCTGTTATCATAATTTATTATTGAGATTGGCTACGTTTTGACAAAGCAGTTTTGTAAAAGTTATAAGCAGTTTTGTAAAAGTATCAATGAATGGAATTGTATCGTATAATGTCTATTATCATAATTTATTCTGAGATTGGCTAGATTTTGACAAAAATTGAGAACAGTTTTGTAAAGTAACAATGAATGGAATTGTATCTTATAATGTCTGTTATCATATTTTATTACTGAGATTAGCTATGTTTTGATAAAAGTTATAAGCAGTTTTGTAAAAGTAATAATGAATGCAATTGTATCTTGTTTTATACTTCGTGAAATCGTTCCTATCCATAATGAATGTAGCACAGTGAAACCTCTGAATGACGGACACCGTTGGGACATGGTTATTATTTGACTGTGAATGAGACATACCCGTTACAGAGAGGTTACACAAATTTAGAACATTGTTCACAGCTATACGGTATTTGTGTGCAATATACAGTAAATATGTTAGTTATAAATGTAAATATTGGCCAACATCAAAATCCTGTACTCGAACTACTAGGGGAGTAACATGATGAGAGGGGAAATTTTCCAAGTTGAAATTTTATCGTAAAACTAACAGCATTTGTTCTTTTATCTTTCAAGTTGCAAGGGAAGATGCAAACCCCAAAGGAAAGAGGAATGAATTAATGAGATAAGGAGAGGAATAAGTCCCAATAGAATTTTTGGTCATATAACTGGCTCTCTACTACTGTTTTCCAGTATTCCCACATAAATACCATTTATTGTGGACAGAGAAAATAATTTCAAGTTGAACTTGTAGCTTGCAACTTGCGAATGTTCTGTACATCATTGACTTACGACAAAAACATTTTGTGGTGAAGGGATTTACTGTTTACTGTACTATTATACAGATTTACGTTGCAGAAAGTATTTTTCTGTGCCAAATACGGTATGAATTAAAAATAATTCCTGTCCGTTATGAAGAGGTTACTAAAACGTTGAGAGGAGACCACGGGGAGGACTGTTCTTATCTAAATGTGTAAAATTATTTACTTATTTTTGTGAAATGTTACAACTAGAATTTGCAAGAATTGAAGCAGAAATGTTCCAAGGATCTGCTAAGGATTTGGCTTCTTTACTATAAAATGTCAGACAATGCAAAAGAGATGACAAAATTGGGACAAGATATGTGGCGTTCTGTGTGTAACAGCAGAATCACGGTAAATAATAAAGGAGTGATTTATGACAATAGTTAGACGAGCAATGACATAGGGAGCAGAACATGGCCAGTAAAGGAAACTGTGCTGGAAGTGTAGAATAAGAAGAAAATGAGAATTGAATCGATCAGTTTACAATCTACGGTTATGCAATGTAGGCTAAAAGAGATAATGATACTGAGAATGAATGAAATAAAGAAGGTGGGAAAAACGGGAGAACCGTGAGGAAATCCACGCATACGGTGTTTTTCCATCACAAAGCCCACTTAGTACGAGCTGGGAGCGAACCAAGGATCCCAAGCACCAGAGCTACCACTTGGATAACAAGAAGAGTCAGAGTGAAGAGTAAGAGAGTAAGAGGAACAACCAAGGTTCTAGAGATATGTAAGTAGATCCAGGATAGAAAACTGCGTGGTAAGGCCATCTAATGAGAAGAACGAACAATAATGTAGTCACAAGAATGATAGCAATGGAAATGGATGGGAAGAGAAGTAGAGGGAGATCAAAAAGAAAGCAGATCAATATGCTTAAGAATGACTTTAGAGAGAAAGATTTAACAAAGAAAGAATTCCGGGACAGGGTTTTATGAAAAAGCTTCCTCAGAAACAGGAAAAGACTCCACATAATTAGGAAAAGACTTGGAGAAAGAAGAGAAGTGTACATCGGGAATATTAATTGATGTGTTCAAGTAGTTAGTTGAGTAATACAGAAGCCATTTTTTAGTTCTTTTATATGTTCTATTTTTCATCCTAGTTCTTAATCTAGCCTATCGTTTCACTCCTTCTTTTGAATAACAACCAGAAGAGAACTAGGCACCATATTCCTCATGTACTAGTCCAGGGTCCCATTGCCTTTGAGTAGAACATTACTGAGCGAACTTTCTCAGGAGTATACATGGATACTGTTCAGGTTCCTTTTCGTATATACTCCAAATTACCGTCTCACTCGAAAACCAAGACAAAACAAAATAAAATCTTATACAGAAGTGAATCGTGTCACTAAAGCTCTAACTCCGTTGCATTTGGCTTTTTACATTCCAGGTACTGAGTTGTTTGGATACCGAACAAGCTAATTGTATTCAGAAAGCAATAGAGCCCTGCAATCTCAGCAATTTTGAAAGTCATCTTTCATTTATCAAAGTTTATTTCAATATCTTTGGAAGCGATTAACACAATTGGAAGAATGTAGATTAGAACTCATCTCTGAATTGGAAATGTTCCATTCAGTAACAACGAAAATTTCTCGAGGATAGTTGGAGAAGAATTTATGTGAAAGTCAAAGTCAATTATTGCGCATAATAAATAAACAAACAAATAAAAAAATGAGCCTAACATTTGTATCAGACGTAAAGCATTACTTCAACGAATCATAAATAGATTTCCGATTTCTCAGCAACTGAAATTTCATCATTAATGTAATTACCTTTAACAATTTATTGGTACGGAAAGAACATTTTCTGAATAGAACAATAATTTTAGGAGTGATTCAGAAAATGTATCAAATGATTGCGATCTTGGCCAATAATTAGTTTTCGGATCTGGGGCAACAAAATTTTTGAATGGTCCCTAAATCGAGTTTTCGTATTTTCTACGAAATAAGCATATCATTCTGAGTTAAGTGATAGTTTGGGTTTGGTAAGGCGTACAACAAAATTTTTGATTGAAATATATTGGATCTTGTGTCAGGGACCACAAAATATTTGAACGGCCCCTAAACCGAGTTTTCATACAGTATTTTCTACGGAATAAGCACATCATATTAACTTAAAAGGCCTAATCACTGCGAAATTAAAATACCGCTAATTTTATAGTAATTATGTGATATCTTCAAATAGATAAAAAAAAAAACGAAATGTAGAACAAGAGCGCACTTGACAATATTATTTTGCACAGGTACCGTTATCACGAGTCACCTAGTAGCTTTCCGTTTGCAGCCATTTAGAAACACGAAAATAAATGTCTATTTTCTAAATGGCTGGAAATCGACAGCAGATAAATGAGTTGTGATAGCGGTATCACATGTAAAATAATATTATCTAGCGAGCTCTTGTTCCACTTTTTGATTATCTTTTATCTATTTGAAGATATCGCATAATTACTGTAAAATTAGGGGTATTTTAATTTAGCCGTGATGGGGCCTCTTAAGTCATAGTTTGGGTTTTGCTACACTATATGTAGTTCTCCAGATGTAAGGCATACAAGAAAAGTTTTGATTGAAATATATTGGAACTTTCGGATCAGGAGCCACAAATTTTTTTAACTACCTCTAAACTTTTTTTTTTTTTTTTTTTTTTTTTTTTTTTTTTTTTTTTTTTTTTTTTACGGAATAAGGACATCATACAGAGTTAAAATAATAGTTTGGGTTTCGTTACACTGTATGTAGTTTTCCAGATATAAGGCGTACAAGAAAATTTTTGATTGAAATATATGTATTGGATCTTGGATCAGGGGCCACAAAATTTTTGAAGCCTCTAAATCGAGTTTTCGTATTTTTTTTACGGAATAAGGACATCATAGTGTTAAGAGATAGTTTGGGTTTGACTACACTATATGTAGTTCTCCAGATATAAGGTGTACAAGAAAATTTTGATTGAAATATATTGGATCCTTTGATCCAAAAGTATATTAAATGACAAGCAAATAAGCAACTAATAATAATAATAATAATAATAATAATAATAATAATAATAATAATAATAATAATAATAATAATAATAATTGAAAATACGTAATTACTTGTTGCAGCTTAGAAGTTCAGTAACTATGCTCATGAGTTTGGAGTTCAAATGTTACTTGAAAATAAAGTTACCGTCTATATATGATATTAATTCACATTTACATTAAACATGCTCATTTACATGTTCATTGTAATGAATTAGTTCACTCAAAAGAAGGATACAATTATGGAATATATACACTGTACTGCATATTTCAGTGCATGTTTATATCTCTACTGTATATTTTAGTGGATATTTTTCCAACTTTTAGTATATAGTTGAATGCATATTTCGTTGTTTTTTCAATGGATACTGATTTGAAGTCTACTCATAAATAACGTAAAAAAAAAAAAAAAAAAAAGGAATGGGGAATCGCTTGACAAATACGGTAGTGTCAACTTGGGAATTTTCTAGCCATAAATTTGTATTTGAGAGGGTCTTAAGAAATAAGCTATGTGTTCTTTTCCTATTTATTTATATCTGTCTGCATTTTATTGCATTATTGGTAGCCTAGTTACTTTAGTCGGACAGGATTGTACTTAATGTTAACTTAAATTTGATCTATATTATATTATGTAGTGTATATGAATTATAAAGCCACAAAATATGCATTTATAATCATTATGTTAGACACTCTTTTTGGAATACAACTATTGTAGAATAAATAAGCTACATATATCGATTATCACATTTGCATAGGTGGATGGATGTTGTGATTACAAATATTGCATAGATATGTGATAAGAAATATTGTGGGTGCAATTTTGTTCCCTATACCTCGAACTATAAGTAATACAGTATATAATCCAAAGTGCATATAGCCTTCTCGCTAATCTGGTGACTAGCACGCGCACCTTTTGGGACATAGATCCCATATTCAATTTCCGATGGCAGAGCCTTGAAATTCGAACACGTTATTCGATTCCACGGATTCCACCTTAAAACTACAGATCAACGTCTTATATATCTCTGGTATACTCTGGGATGCTAAACTCTGACCAACCTATCAAAGTGTGGATGATAAAACGGTTATGTAGCATATTTAAAGATCTGCTTCCCTCTGTTTTTATACGCACATGATCTGTTAATAGGCTACAATTTTCTCTAGATGTTCAGTAAACCCTTTCTGGAAATCTATTTTAAAAAAACTCAGTGTATAACTTCAGAACCAACAGACACCAGAAGAGTGGTTATTTTTGGAGAAACTTAGTGGTTTCAACGTTGTGAAAATTTAAAGGGGAGAGGGGGAAACTACAAGAAAATGTCAGTTTCTCACGTCTCTATATAAGTAACATACCGAGAAACGAGAAGTGGCGTTGTCTAAATGAAAATCGCTTCCTAAAAGCTGCACAAAATGCCCGCATTTTCCAAGTGAAATCATTGAACCTCGTCCCCCTATGTCCCGCCCGCTACTTTATCTTATAGCAAACGTCATAAGCCAGAAGAAGGAATCCCAGCTTGTCGTAACGAATTGGTAGTAGGCAAAGGTGATGAATACTTCCGGTAACATTTTTTAAAATGTTGTTGTTGTTGTTGCTTTATTTGTTTTCTTTCTTTTATTATTTCCTTCTGTCTTTTTGCTACACCGAATACGATGCGCGTGCCGATTTTTTCCCCTTCTATTTTTTTTCCCTAGCTCTTCCCGACTACCGCTGTATTCTTTATCGGTTTGTTCTTTCAGAAAATAAATGTTCGTAGTGATGCTCGGTTCAGGAGTGCTTCTGTGTGTGTGCGAAGAAGAAGAAGAAAAAGAAGAGAGAGAGAGAGAGAGAGAAAGGAGAAAGAAAAGAGGTGTCTTTAATGTCATTCCGGATGACATGTGGCGTCGTCCGGAATGAGTCCCCAGGGAGCGATCATTACCAACATCCCATGATGAGAGCTGGAAGGAAACGGCACAACGAATATTTTCTAAACGGGAGAGTTTGCTAGAATGAACGAACGTTTGCTGAAACGCAATCTGTTTGCTGGTGATGACATTTTTAACAATCTGCTGTAAAGTGAAACAAAACTCTCCCTATCACATTTAATTAAGTATAATGTTAATTATTTTCCTTAAAATATCTTTTAAATAATAAAAAAAATCAGGGTTTGGCGCTCACATATGGGTCACAATGGCACGTTTACCTGTGTAATTCTTATGGAGCTTTTCTTTTGGACGTATGCGCCTGAGATATGTTGCAATTCCTTCCGTTCATAGATAAACTGTTCTCAGGAGCGACCAGTTGATATCAAATGTTCAAGAAAAAAGTTGATATATTCCATTGAGATTAAAATTGCTTAATTTATTAATGGATTTAGGACAATTGTACTGTCATTTTTCTGTGGTATGCTGTACAGCAGCCATGTGCATTTGTGCAACAGCATCCCTCGGGCCGGCCGCGGCCCACTGAGCCCTTTAATCCGGCCCGCCTAACTCATTATTGAAAATGAATTGCTTACGTGGTCTTTTAAACTGAGCTGCAAGTTTTTCTTGGATAACTGATGCTCACCTTGAAAATATCCTCCGCGTTGGAACATCCAGTGTAGAGTATACCACCAAACATTGGCAGACTGGTCAAGTGTTAAACTACTTTTCTGTAGTAAGTAAATATTTTGGTTACCGTTATAACAGTTTCTGTACCACGAATGATTTTATAAATTGAACATGGCGATTCAGTTCTTGTGAAAATGTAGTACATTGTCTCGTATGGCCCTTGACACCTTTGGTTGGCCCAACTCCCTGTTACAACTTGTTAATGCCTGCTGTACAGTTTGAGCTTTTGCCATTTTTATCAGGTAAAGCAATAGAATTACTTTAAAAATTGCTTATAAAGGTGTAGAATTAACGGTAAATAGTATCGAGAATAAGAGGTCATTATTCACTAATTAAACAGTTTTGAACAGTGCATAATTAAATTATAGTTATTCTCGTTGGGCAATTTTAGTGCTTTCCTAAGTCTAACTTCTACTAATAATTATATTAAATCTCAAATTTGGACCTTAAAAATATTTTTATTCTTAAATTTGGACATATATAATATGAAGAAAAATGGTAAATATAGTGAGCATGCAGAACAACTAACTTTATAGCCTATGGAACCTGAAGGTTCAATGCCACATTCACATAAGTTCTTCATTGCTTTCAGTCACTAGCCAGCTGGGTTCAATTTCTATTTTTATTCCTATTTCTGCTAGATTCATCTTAATATTGTCTTAATATTGGCTCCTAGGTCCTCCTAATGGTCTTTTTCCACTCTCCACTTAGTATTTTGAAAGTGTTTCTACTTCCTTTCATTCTGGTTATGTAACCTGCTCATCTCAGCTTCCTAGACTTAATGATCCGAACAATATTAGGTAAACGGTATAAAATATGCAGCTTCTCTTGGTTATGAAGTTTTGCCATTCCCCATTCCCGTTCCTCTTGAGTACAAACATTCGACTCAGGATTTTGTACTCAAACACTTTCAGTCTGCATTCTTCCCTCAAAACAAGCGACCATGTTCCGCAACCATACAACGCAACGGAGATAATTATAGTTTTATATATTTCAATCTTCATATTCTTCGACAGTATGAACTGAATAATGCACGAATTTCGTGCTTTCAGCCCTCATTTGATTTATTTGTAGATATGGCTTTGGCACTAATGCAGAACAACTAGCATGTTCTAATTTAGTATTCCGTACAAAAGTTTTCTTTGATTCATTACTGAAATTTATGGGATCCCAGAATTGATCATACCCATTATTAATGTATGAAGTTACTTTGTACACCGTATTCTTGTATCTTCCCAAATATCTTAAATTACGTTGACGTGACAGCCAAGTTCAAGCGTCATAGGTTCCACTTAAAAAATGTTTCTCATAAGGACGCTTCGATCAGTGCTAATATTTTCTTTACCATGGAGTTTCATTTTTTCGGAAATAAAAATAATGCCCAAAATTGAAATGAAAACTATAATTTAACGGCCCATGTTTATGCCGTTTAAGCTAAAGCTGACAGATGATCAATGAAAGTAATGGATAACAACCTCTGTACAACAAATTTGAAGTAATGTTCTGTCCTTTAGTTGAAAACAGTAGTAGGTATGCTAAATTAAGTTGGGAGTTACCGTGAGTGTAAAGGTTTGGCCACCACTACATATCCATTCTTTGGGTCATATATACAAACAGTAGAAGGGGCCAAACTGACATTCCAGTAGATCGAGAGTTATGACGTCATGAACATGGCCGCCCGTAAAATTTCCGATAGAAGTTTTAAACATGTATAATTTCCCACAGAATAAAGGTAAAACCGTCACTTTTGCCCCCAAAGTAAAGTAAATTAACTGCAAATTATACACAATTAGTTGCAGTATCTGTATATGGTGCCATGTTTGAGATATATTAAAGCAAACTCGAAAAGTAATTTTTGACTCTCGTTTTTTAATGTTATATCTGAATAACTCCATAATTATGAAGTTTTCTAAAAAATATTGTAGCAACAAAAATATTGATATAGCGGTACCAATATATTTTCTGTACCTTTTCACATAAGGTAGTTATATGATTTTATATAAGACATGGTGTGGTGGCTTTGTAACTGTAATTTATAGGAATGTTATACTTGTATCATTGATGTTTCACATTGTAAATTTAATCTTTAGGTCACCTAGTTCATAATATAGGGTGGGAGAAGTTACATTCTAACAGACCGAAAGTTATGACATCATCAATATGGCGCCTGTAAATATTCTAATAAAATATTTAAATTCGTATAACTTCCCAGAGACAGAAGATAGAATCATATTATTTGCACGAAAGTAAAACAAGTTAATTGCACTTATACTAAATGAATTTATAATAGTTCAAAATCCTGTTATATACTGCTATTTTTAAATTTTGGATCCATTTTCGGAGTTAAAAATTATATAAGAAATGCGGGTGTTGCAGCTAATACGGATTAAGAGCTGTACCGATGGAACCTTCATGGGTACATTTTTTCACGATCACCACATTTCCTCTCCTATTGCCACCTGAAAGCAAAAGTTACTGAATAAACATTTTTTATTTATTTTTTAAATAGGGGATCGTATTTAAGTATTGCATGATTTTTTAAAAGTGCGCGAATTCATAAAGATCAGAACAATTTCGATTTTGTAGCACTGGGTCCTAGTGCCTTCATTGCCAACAAATTTTGTTAATTCGACGCAACATGGTTGCCAAATTACAGTTCATGAAGCTCTCTCCTTTTAACTGTTTTTTTTTTTTTTTTTGACGTGTGTCGAATCTTTACTACACACGACTACGTTTGTCTTGTTTCAGACGGAACTTTAAAGAGTAGGAAAAAAGGGTGCAATAATGAAATGTTCAGCCTGTGTGTAGACGTGTAACGTGACGACAGCCCTTAACGGTCGTCAGGAGACTCATCACATGGCATAAAAGAGCGCTATTCGCAGAACAACACATATTCAACATACCCAGAATGTATAACTGAAAGAACAAGTCAGAACTGTCTTGTTTCGTTTCGTAGATCTTTGGCCAGGGATGGACCTCAGAGAGAAAAAGAGAAATACAACATAATAGAATGCGTAGTAAAATTATTAGTTATTTACTTTGGGATTCCAGGTTACTTATTACGAACACCCTTAAATATTTATTCATTGATCTTGAACTGATCAGAATTTGGCCATTTGAGTTTTTTTTCTTTTACATTCAGATTCAATATTTTATATTTATGTATTTGAGAGTAATTAATTCCACAGTAAATAACTAACTAGCCAAATAACTAACTGTAACTGTATGGTAAGTAACTAACTCTATTGTTAAGAGTAACTAACTGTATGGTACGTAATCAACTCTAAGTAACTGAGAGTAAGAACAAGAAACTCTATGGTTAAGAGTAACTAACTCCATAGTAACTAACTACAGTATGTAGTTAACTCTATGGTTAAGCCACCCAAAGATTCATTGCCTCTGAAGCATACCATTGGATCCTATCTTATGCCTAGCTAAGCTACTCGAGATCACTATTACTCTTCCGCCTCCTTTCATGTATCTTTCCACCTTCTTTTCATCTATTTAACGATCTTTTTTCCAAAGATTTTCGAACTTGATATCTATACATCTATATCCTACATCTACATTTACATCCCATACAATAACATCCATCAGATAAGCTTTTATCCCTTTGTTTGTGGCGAAAAAAATACTGATGTTATTTCCCTCAAGAGCCGCCACTGATTTGCTGTTCAGGGAGCGGGTTGGGTAACATAGTGGTTAAGAGGCCTTATCACAGCGAAATTAACATACCGCTAATTTTATAGTAATTATGTGATATTTATTTATTTATAGACACAACAGGCTACATAACCCAATTAAAGTGTCCGTTACATGTATTAAGCAACTATAACACATTCATACATTCATATTAATACACTCATAGTTATAATGTGGTTGCAATATCCTTAATGTTCTTTCATCTACAATTATTTCTTATTATATTACAAAGAACTGCCTTGAATTGACTCACGCTGTTATTATTAATATTTAAATCTATTGCATATTTTGTTAACCTATTGTAGGTTGTACTCAATCTCCATACTGGTTACTTCTTGTTTGCGTTCTTGTGTAATCTGTCGCAGTAAAAGCAATTGAAATTTTCAAGACGAGTTACATTTGTAGGAGTGCGTATTTTAAATTCTTGAAGTAAATCGGTGCAGTCGATTTTATTATTAAATAACTTATACAGAAACAACATATCATGCATTATTCGTCGCTGTTCTAGACTTAATGTATTGAAGTTTAAATTTAAAGATTGACTATTGTATGTCTTCAGATATACTTGTGTCTCCCTATATGTCAAGCACCTTAGATATTGATTTTGAACTTTTTCTATGTTATATATATATATATATATATTTGTTTTTGTGTGAGGGTTCCATATAGTGGCTGCGTATTCGAGTTTTGTACGAACGTAGTGCTCATATAGCTTTCGGATAGCGGTAATACTACTAAACTCTTTACTGATCTTGATACTGAATCCAAGGTTTCTGTACGCCTGGTCAATCATGTGATTTATCTGGTTGTTAAATGTAAAATTTCTGTCATACACCACTCCTAAGTCCCTGACAGTATCCGAGGTTGGTAAAGTGATGCTATTCATCTTATACGAAAAATTCTGAGGGGTTTTGCGATTTGTAAAGACATTACATTGCATTTGTTAGTGTTCACGTTTATGATGTTCTCTTTGGACCAGTCCATCAGTTCATTCAAGTCATTTTGAAGCATTTTACAGTCATTTAATGTTTCTATTGCCATAAATATTTTAACATCATCTGCAAATTTCAGCGTGTGAGAGTTTTGTATACTTCGCGGTAGATCATTGATAAATAGTAGAAACAACAATGGCCCTAAATTTGACCCCTGTGGCACCCCTGATAGTTGTATATACTCCTGAGACTTATAACCTTTGTACACGACGAATTGTTTTCTGTTTTCCAAGTAAGATTTAAATAAATCAATAAGTTTGCTGCTGAAGCTAAATTGTTTAAGCTTGCTGAGCAGTCTATTATGATTAACGCTGTCGAACGCTTTCGCGAAATCTATGTATATTACATCTACTTGTCCCCCCCCCCCAAGTCTAGTGTTTTACTTATAAAGGTAGATATTAGACTAAGATTTGTGATCGTTGACCTGCCTGTAAGAAAGCATGTTGTGATTCTGATATAGACGGCCGTACGTGTGCTATTATCCGCTGGTATAAGACTGTTTCATAAATCTTAACAAAGGCGCTTAAGATTGAGATGGGCCTATAGTTTTTAATTTCTCTCTTATTATTATTCCATTTCGGGATAGGTGAAACCAGTGTTTCTTCCAGACCTGTTTTGAGGGGGGGACACTGCCCCCTCCCGGAGCAGACCAAAATTATACGTCTATAATATAATAATAAATAGAATAGTATCAGTAGTGCTCGCCCAGCATACTAAGTATGCCCCTCCGGAACATTGTTTCTGAAAGAAACACTGGGTGAAACCCTCGTTGTTTTCCACTCATTAGGGAATTTTCCAGATTTAATTGACAGGTTAATTATGATTTTCAACGGTGTTAGGAAGTGATCTATACAACCCTTTACAATATAGCTTCGGTACTTACCTCTCTTTTGGATTTCATCTTTTTTATTATATTAGCTATTTCCTGCATTTCTATTGATGATATTATATTTACGCAGTATATTTAGATTGTAATCTACCCACACTGACTGTTCCATTGTATTGTCTTTACTTTTCTTGTATACAGACTGAAAATAGTCCACAAACTCCCTAACAATTTCGTCTTCGTTGTTTATTTCTTTACTATTATTAGATAAGAATTCAGAATTTAGATGCCGTGTCTTACAAAATTCCATAATTCGGATGGATTTTGTCCTAAGGATGCCTCGGACATTAATACAAAATTCTTATTTGCATTTCGTATCTCATTTTTAATTTCTCTCCGTAATATGTTAAATTCTTGTTGATGGAAACTTTTATTTCTCTCCCTCTTTTTTATTTTCCTATGATGATATGTTTTCGATTTAATTTTCTTAATTATATCCAAAGTGAACCACGTTGGATAGTTTTGCGGGGGTTTTGTTTTCTTTGGAACACAGTGATCAAATGTGCTATATATAGTGTCGTAAAAGCATTTAACAGCTTCGTCCATATTACCGCATCCTGTAAGGTAGTCCCAGTTTACCCGCCCAAGTTCAGTGTAAATTTTTTTGAAATCTGCCTTTCTAAAATTATATCCCGTCACATTTTGCTTAGATTTTGCTTGTTTTAGACGACCCAATTGTATTTCAACGTTCAACGATATCTTTAAATAGATAAAAGATAATTGAAATGTGGAACAAGACCGCCCTAGACAATATTATTTTACAAGAGATACCGTTGTCATGACTCACTTATCTGCTTCCAATTTCCAGCCATTTTGAAACTCGGCATTTATTTTCGCGTTTCTAATTGGCTGCAAACGGAAAGCTACTAGGTGACTCGTGATAACGGTACTTCATGCAAAACACTATTGTCTAAGGCGCTCTTGTTCCAAATTTCGATTATTTTTTTTTATCTATTTGAAGACATCACATAATTACTGTAAAATTAACGATATTTTAATTTCGCAGTGATTAGACCTCTTAAGGCGTCAGCATGGTAAGACTGAGACCTGGATTTGGTACTCGATCTAGTGCATTTTTCACTTTTTGTATATCATTAGTGAGACGAATGTTTACTCATGCTACATATTATAGTTCGCAATGCGATCATGCTTTGTTCTTTCCTTGCCTCTTTCAATGAGAAATAACACGTTGTTATTAGTTTTAATATTTGAACTTAGGATAATTTGAATATTCACAGTATCGTAGTAAATGCAACATAAGACATTTCAATCAAATAAAAAGGAAAACCACTGCATATTCGGAATCGTACAAACCAAAATAATAGCTTGGTAGCCAGCATCCACAAAGTGCATACATAATATTACCAATGAACAGAAGAGCGATAACGTAATTTTTTAGTAAAGACTTTTTTCTAGTCCTTTGTCTGTCCAAAGACCTTTGACAGTGCAACCACAGCAAGGAAAGGAAATGCTAAAAAGAAAAAAGAAGAGGAGAAAGGATACTTCAATTGACCAATCGGAACTTGTTCTTTTTGAGCATACGTGTTTAATGCAGTGGTGGTTGGTACGTGCGGAAGGAGCTTGAGAGAGTTCACTTTTTCGATGCTCTTTTGGGTAGCTGATGTAGTTTTCCCAGTACAAGGTGCGGTCCCGTGGGAATATCACGTTCAGAATTAGGGGCCAAGTTCTCCACCTCGCTTCGTTCTTATATACATCCCTCCCTTGTAGCATCGACACAAAGGAATGGATGTGAGACCGAAAAAGGATTTCTCGTTTTTGTTCTTGTTCTCTTTTTTAACAAAAAAGACGGCGTTTCCGAAGGAAAAAAAGAACTAAATAAGGAAAAAAAATATTCTGTAGAACTGAGAAGATTAGATCTTTGTGAAGGAGTAACATTTTCATTCAACCACAAGCCACTACACCGACGCAAAACTTCTCATGTACCTACCACTTCTGAGAAGTACGAAAATTATCCGCTGCATCACTTTTGACTGCAGTACGAGATGTACATCGTAATGTTGCGGGAATCTTCACTTTGAGAGAGAGAAAAAAGAAAGAGAATGCAAAGATTTTTTTTTTTAGATCATCTCCAACCGATGAGGTTTGCTAACTTAACAACAGCAGCGGTCAGGCTCAGAATGTGTCCTGTAAGAACTTCTCAAGATTCTGGGTAAAATAAAAGAAAAGCATACGAATGACTATGCATCTTTATTAATGAAACACGAATTAATTAACTTTTTTCATGTGTTCTGGATGTTTGTATATTTAATGAGAGAAGATTTCTTCATGAAAAGTAGTAATTTTAGATAAGATGTTACGAGATCGATTTTCAGCAAATTTCAACTATCCTTTCTTAGAATATAAACTTATTATTCTCATGGAAACTATAACGACATCTTTGTTAGAGAAATTGTGAAATTGCTAGATGTAACAATCATTCTGTGACAGGTGTGTTGATTGGCATTTATAGTGTTTCTTTTTAAATAATCACCGAGACTATGGAACCGACTGTTTAAGTCTTTAGTGATGGACACCATCATGTCCGTCATGTCCGTGGATTTTCTCGGGGGTACTCCCGTCTCCTCTCATTCCCATTCCACCAATTATTTCATCATCATTAACTTGCCTTAATTATCAGTCTCCCTTAGTCTAAATGACATATCTAATCCTGGAACGTTAAACTGAAAGATTTCATTTCATTTTGTTTAACTCTTTAAGAGACATGTGCATATATTTTATGCATATATTACGTATTATTCAATTATGCTAGTGAACGTTGCTGACCCCGGAGTAAATATTCTGATTTTGGGGTTTGACGCATAAAGTATTAAAGTGAGGTTGAAACTACTATTCTAGAGACTGTACATAAGGCAAACATAACCAACTGGACGCATTCGCAGAAATCACGCGGATTTTGAACTCGTTAACGAAGGAACAATTATTTGTAAACATGTTCTGAGGTTATAATTATATTCAGTTTGAAATAAACACGTTTCGATGTTATTAATATATATGGCCTATGAACCGAAAATAAAATGAAAAGTGAAATCTTGATTTTAACATCTAATAATTGTGTCTCGTAACCTGCCGGAAACGATTATAAATGTTAATGAATAATTGTATAACAATTGATGGAATGAGAAACTGGCAGAACCTTGTATACCTACAGACTGTTGGTCATCACAGACTCACGTGACTTCCATTAAATGTATGAAATGTTTGTCGTTAGGGTTGCCCACGAGACGGAACACAATTCTCATAATGATATATGAGACGAGACGGAGCTCTTTCAATAGAAATAAGTGCACTTTTCGAGACGAGACAGAGCTCTTCCAATACAAACAAGGACTTTCCAAGATAAGACAAAGTTCTTCCAATAAAAACAAAGACACTTTTCAAGATGAGACAAAGTTCTTCCAATAGAAACAAAGACACTTTCCAAGACGAGACAAAACTCTTCTAATACGAACAAGGACGCTTTTTGAGACGAAACAGAGCTCTCCTAATACAAACAAGACACTTTCCAAGATGAAACAGAGTTGTTCTAATAGAAACAAGGACACTTTCCAAGACGAGACAGAGCTCTATCAATAGATACAAAGACACTTTCCGAGACAAGACAAAGCTCTTCTATAGAAGCAAAGTCACTTTTAGTAGTTGCAGACAAACTATTCTACGGGTACCGTTATGTACTATAATTAATATAGAAAGTCATGGGCTGTGTTGGCAGCCGGTTGGGTTAGGTCATTAGGGTTTGATGACATGGTTACGTGTGTTGGAAAGTTGTTATATTTCTTTTTTTAGTTGTGCTGACATGGAAAGGTCATGTGGTCTTTTTCGAGTCTGTATACGTGTCTGTAGAGACTTTATACTGGATATTTTTAAAAATAATAATGGAAATTTGAATTGGTTTGATTTGAATTAAATCTGTTGATACGTCATTTTGTATTACGTACTTCCGTAGTAGTGATTAAATTAATATTGAATATATTACACGAACAATATGTGAGAGAATAAAAAAAGATATTCTCCTAACTTATTTTACGGTTCGGTTTTTATTAATTTAACCTCTCGTAATAAATTTACTCGAGCAATATGTGATAGAATAAAAAGATATTATACAAATGGATTTGACTAATAGAAACTTACATTGAGAAATATATATAACTTGGAAAAATGAAATATTTGAGTCCCACCTGTTAGGCTAAAGGAGATGGTGATTATTTTATTTGTTAAAAATAAGAAGCTCAGAACACTTATAATGTGTGATACGTACGGGGATTGAACCCGGGACCCTTAACACTATTGGTGAACACTGTATGATGGGAGGGAAATATTTATTCATGCGGGACACATTGTGGATTCTCCATGTGAAAGACGTCGTGTATAAAATATGTATACTTTGGTATGATATGTAATGCCGGTACATATACAGAGCGTGGTTTTCGTACGTCTGTTGCTGATGAACTTAAGACATGAACTGAACTTTTCGCGCGCTTTTGGAAAACCGGTTGGGTAGGAGTGATGATGTGTGCTTGCAGGGCGTTGCTAAAACTTGAATTTAAATACAAAGGAAGACCGTTGACACGTTTGGTAAACATTACAGAATACCGCCAGACTAATAGAAATAACTTTGGCGCCGCGGTAGGTGAACAAAAGGAAGATTGCGGACGTGGGAGATAAGCATCACAAATTGGGGACAAACTAATAAAAATAACTTTAATGTTGGGAATGCCGAACACGTGATTACCTTGCGGTTATGAAAATACTTTAAATACAGGTTATAAGAGACAAAATATATAAAGATACATCATGCAGTCGTATGAGAAGAAGGATCTTTGCAATAGCAATATTGAAGCAATATCTGATGCTGAAACAGAAATATACGAATCATCGTCAGATGAAGAATTTGATTTTGATGCAATAGATTCACCAGCGCTAACAGTTTCACCAACACCGCCATCATCTCCAATTGTATTATCAAGAACATCACGATTTTGGGCTTTAGATTTTTGTTGTAATAGTGAAAAAGTGGATCGCGAATGTATAAAGAAGGCTATTGAAAAATGGAATTTTAATGAAACACTAATATGTGAGGGTTGTACGTCAGGATCTAATCATGATTTTGATCATGATTGTATGACGACGCGTCCAGAATTATTGGAAACCCGCGCTTGGAGTATTATAGCAAGTCCTAGTGTTGAAGATGATGTGTTTTATTTGTACGCAAACACGCATATTATCGGACTATTAACAAGAGAAAAATTATTTTATGACGCCTATGTGGAATTATTAAGTGATACAGACTATTTACCGGAATTACTAGAGATCTTCATAAGAAAAGACAAACGGAAAGCGAATATTTCAGATTGAAAAAATGTATTCGAATAGTGCTAGTGTTTCATGTGTGTTATGTAATGGTGAAAACATTAATGTGAACTGTGTATTAAAAACTATAAAAGTATACTTACACAACAATAATCCAATGGAATGCGTGGAATGCAAGTTACATCTTCCTCATGAATGTAGACATTTTCATAATACTGGATCATTTGCAGTGAAGTATTTATCTCTTGACAAAACTCTTAGTGAACTCTTTGAAGTGTTTGAACAAGAACATAGTGAAATCTCATTTCGATGCTTTATGCATAAAACTTGTGATCTTTTACAAAATACAGAATTTGTTGGACAGATAATTCCGTTTTTTATTTTTCATACAAATGAAATTTCACCATGTGTAAATCAGTATATTATTGATATTCAAGGTTTTAAAATGTCTGATAACGAATTTATTATTCGTGAGTTTTGTTTAACTGCATGCGATGATACAGTAAATTTCCATTGCTTGGTAAAATCAGCAGTTGAATATAATTTATTATCACTAGGATGTCAAAAACAAATTGACTGGTTAACATTAAATCTGCATGGATTGAAATGGAATAGCAAAACTGGATATACTGTATCATGCATACGAAACCTTGTATATCAATTATGCGCAAAGAATTCAACCTTTTATTGTAAAGGTTTAGAGAAATCTCTTTGGATTAAAAGAATATTTGCATTAGATAATGTCATTGATTTAGAAACAAAACATTGTCCTTCATTAAATGAATTATGTGGAAATACATTTAATGAATATTGTTCTTTTCACACAAGTATTGTAAGGAAATCAGGATGTGCATATCGTAATGCACAACAGTTGAATTATTGGTGGAAATATGAAAGATCAACAGCATTAACTAATGCATTATCAAGATTGTAATGAGGAATTGTAAATAAAATGCATGGGTGTAAGTTTAAAAAAAATTATTGTAAATTAAAAATGTAAATTTAAAAAAAATAAATAAAAAAATTAAAAAAAATATTTGTGTTTTCTTTTTAAAAACTTGTTTACATGTTTATAAACAATGGCATCATTCTTTTTCAAAATTTTCTTGTTAAACAATTTTAAACACTTTTCAAATGATTGAGTGCGAATAATATGATGCAGAAAATATAAGACAAAATAACCACATAACACAGAATTATCGTGTTGATATTGTTGAATATTTGTAAAGTACATTTTAGTATTTTTCGACAAAAAGTTTTTTATTTCCTTGGGAATGTCCATAGCAACACTATCAAAGTAGTACCCATGTTTTTTCTTATTGATGTACACTGCAACCCAGTGGGAACCAGCAGAATCAGATGTATCAAGATTAATCACAAGTGCTGCAGGAGGTTTTACCGTTATAGGAAGTTTGTCAATAGGGTAAATTCCAGTAACACTTGCACCAGTCACTTTATCAGTTACTAACACTTTTAATAATTCATCACTATAGATGATGAAGATTATTTTTTAATTGTAGTAGGTATGTAATTATCACAGTTATTCACATGTAACACATAATCATACACTTTCACATATTCACTATACAGTAATGCTTCATGAACAGTACATCTATATTGTCCGAAACGATGCTTATTATGTGCACACCGATGAACGTGAAAACTTAATGCAGTATACTTTGGACAGTTTATTTCTTCCAAATTTGTAACTTCTCTTTGAAGAATTTCTTGAAGAAAACACTTTCTATTTATTCCGTATGTGTATATGGTTGTAGTATTTGAACAATATGTTTGAAGTATTTCCTTAAGATGTGAATATTCTACATCCCCTTCGTGCCAGGTAATGCCATACACATTCTCACCTAGATATTTGTTTGTGCTTATGATTGGCTCAGATAAGTTATTTAAAGGAAATGGTGGTTTAAAAACCCAATTTTGAAAAAAGGGAACGTCAGGATTTACAATGGCTAGCTCTTTTATAATAAACTCATCTTCGTTATCATGATACGCCGAGAAGTGAACAACAACCCGCATTGTACTCAACTAAATAAATTAGAAGGTGTTATCAGTATAAATATTTCTGTCTTTGTCTATTTGTGCTAAAGAATCGAATTGTGCGTACACAATGCATGTAACAGGTTCAGTTAAAGTTTCTGAAAATGATACTTTTAAATTTACAGGGGAATCGCGTACTACATCCCACGTGTTATCATCTAAAGTTCCTGTTGGAGATAGAATAAATGCATACAGAGCATATCCGTTTGGATACTCATCAAGAGTAACAGTATGTGAATAATTTTGATAATATATACCAGTACCTGAAATCAAAGTATAGTAACTTAGAAGGTACAAATTATTATTAAAATCAGGTGTGAGGGGGTTGGGAGGAAATGATTTTGAACCGACTTGTAATTGCAGTTTGTTAACGTTAAAGTTTCGAAATTCAAAGGGATTAAGATGTGATTTCCCATTGAAGGCTGTGTTGGAGATGAAACCAATAATCAGGCCTTTAGGAACATTACCCAGGAAAAGATTATCAAGGCTGTAAGACTTTACTTGTGCAGGTATAGTATAAGATCTTGTGTCCACTCTCGTCAGAGGTAACTTGGCTGTTTCCGAACCCATTCGTGTATTTAATTGCATAGCTAAATCTGCAGCTACATCAATACGTCGTACATGAAGAATAATTTCCTCAAGTGCAACTTTATAACTTGTATTTTCAGCAGACATTAAGCAAAAATTATCTTTACTACGATGTAGTTTTACACGCAAACTTACTTTGTTAGGAAGCATACGATCTAAACTTACAATATCCGTATGAAGACGTCCATACAATTCAAAAGATTTACTATTTTTCACCATATTAGCACGTTTTTGGAAACCAGCATTTGTATTATCTAATTTATTAAAATTTTTTGCAGTATCTTTATGCCACATGGCACATGCTAAATGTGTTTGAGAAGCATCATGAGAATAATTTAATAATGTTTCAATGTATGCACGATAAGGATAAGATCCTGATGAAGAACTAATTAATTTATCATTTAACGAAATATCAATTTGACTAAATAAAGAATGTAAGAAATTATTTACGGGTGCGACAACATCATCGTCAGCTAAAGTTGTACCATCAGCTTTAGTAATTTTACAACGTACATAAAGATATAGATATGCAGGATGAATAAATTCACCTGTTTCTCCCGGAATAACAAATTCAATAGGTCCTTCTGAGGTTAATGTGGAAATAGGACGATATTCAGCATTTGTAGTTGCTTCAATAGCTGTTTGTGTCATTGGTATAGAAAAGAAATCAAATTCATTGATACAACATTCAAAACTATTTGAATTTAGGAACGCCATTATGAAAAGATGTCCTGTATATGTTTACGTTTTGTTGGTGGTCCAAACTTTACAATTGCAGGAGCTTTCCTCTTGCGTGACCGTCTCTTGCCGTTACCAGTTAGCAACTGCCCAACTTTATTAATTGCTTTTGTCTTTAAACTATTACCAGCTTCTTTTACACGTGCACGAACCGATTCTTTAAATGGTCGATTTTCTAATACATCACCCGCAACTTGCATACCGGTTTGTAATGCTTGACGTCCTACAGTTTTTGCACCTTGTTTAAGAAATGGTAAAGCAAAACGAAATAATCCTTTAAAGAAACTACCTATACCATGTCCCCTTTGATATACAGGTCCTGAAAAATATGGTATTCCGCGCCCACGATGATAAGTAACACGTCTTGCTCTCATTTTTATTATTATTATTATTATTTAGAAGATGCCGGAGAGCGTTTAAAATGTAGTGTTACGGTCAGTGTCCCAGAACGAAATGGCAAATTTCGCCCTGCATGATCTTTTAATAGTATTTCAATTGTATTAAAACAAAATTTTGCAAGTGGCATATAATGAATATATTCAAATGTAATTGTTTGAACTTTTCCATATTTAATATCAGAGATTGTTGCTATACGTAATAATGGTGCTTTTGTATCACCTAAAAATTGATATTGTATAATATCTGTATAAATAAAAATTTGATGTGGATATCCGATATCTATGTATGGTTGTTTGAATCCATGAGATTCTTTTACAAGATCTGATTTTTCAGAAAAACCTAATTGTAAAGCTAATGTAGGCGACAATGTAACTGATTCTACATGTTCATCACATTCAACATGTACAACATTTGAAAAACTAAATCTTATAAAACTCGATATTGCGTTTAATTCTTCTAGTAAATGATGAATGGATGGATAATATCCAACAAGAATTTTACTTTTCATAGGTTCTGCATTTTTAAATTTGTACCATATAACGTTTTCACCCGCGGTAACATTATAACATGTTAATGGAATATATACTTCACTTAATCCTACATACCAATCGGATTCTGATAAACGAATATTATTTTTTAATTGATTAATAAAATGTGTTGGACTATTTGTAGGATATACATTAGCACTAGCATTTGAAACTAATGTAATGTAAAAACTATCATCAATACTTTCAGAAATCATTTTCGTTTAAAGTGAAGTGTTAGGTTTGAAGTTCCAAAACGAAATGGTAATTTTAACCCGTGTTCATCTTTTAAGTTTACTTCTATTGTATCAAAATATTTCTTTTCAACTTTAACATAATGTGGTGTGTGAAATACAAAAGATTTTACATGACCGTGTTGTACATTATATACACTAAGTTTTCGAACTAATGGACCTATATTTTGTTGTTGTTTTACAATATCAATGCAAACATTAATTGTATTGGGAATATTATAATCTAAATCACATGGAAATTTTCCACGTGCTAATATTAAATCAACATTTTTAACTTTTGTGTATATAACATTTTTAACATCAAGCGTATTTTCATTAATAAATCCAAAAATCTGTTGTAAACCTGGTGTAACACCAATCATACATTGATCTTCTAATTTTAAAGAATGTTTAATAACAACTTGATTTTTATTTTGTAAATAGTGTAACATACGAACATTTTCAGGAATTAATTGTAGAATTGATTCAATTGATGAATAATATCCAGGTGTTATTGGAACATGGTAGCGTTCAACTTTATCATCGATAACACTAGTAATTATAATTTCTTCATTTTCACCAACATTGTAAAAACTCCACGGAATATTAATTTGTGTTAATGCAACACCCCATTCCCCATCACTTAAATCAATAGGTTGTGCCAATTTAACTCGAAATGATGATGTGGTATTATTCTCAAAAAGATTGCTACTTGCATTTGAAGGAAGAGTAACGTAAAAGTCGTGTATAAAGTTCGAATTCATTTTGCAGACTGAATAGAATCTGATCTAATCCACGAATTCATACTTGATGGATATCCTAACCATTTTACATATATCCACCCTTTTTTACGTTTTAATACTTTTTCAATGAGATATGTTTTCTTTGAATTTATAAATACTTTTTGTAATTCTTGTGCATAAAATATTCCTTTAATTTCTTCACCGTTCCAATCTTTTAATTTGTAAGTGAGAGGATGTGACTTAATACATTTGTCAACAATAAATATTTCTTGTGACCATTTAGGTAAATATCCTTTTTCTAATACATGTTTATACTTACTAACACGTACATAATCACCCTCATTAAATTTACATGTTATATTCTTTTTATTATTTTTATTTCCGTATAATGTTTCCCACACTTGATTCACATTGGAATCATTTACTTGTGCAGGTGCCATTTTAATACTTGAATGGTATGAATGATTATAATTTTTTACAATTTGATCTAATACATTAATATAACGATAAGTATTCTTTGCAGTAAAATAACGATACAATCTTTCTTTTAATGTACGTATAAAACGTTCTGCTAACGCGCATTTAATTTCAGAATGAACACTATAATGATTAATTTCATATTCTTTAAACAATTGTTTTACATGACGATTATAAAATTCACCGCCTAAATCTGTTTGTACGTTAAACACGGGTAACTTGAAATTTTTAAAAATTTTTGTTATTGCTTTTACCATTTCAGGACCTTTCTTTGTTTTTAACGGAAGACAATATGCGTAACGTGAAAAAATATCAATACAACATAATATATATTTATAATTATTATTATACTTTGCAATATTTTTCATATCTGCTAAATCCATTTGTAATGTTTCATTTGGTGCACTAACATAATACTTTTTACGTTCAAAAACTTTACGAGCTGGTGCATGTAATGTATAAGCATCTTGAGAAGCTAACCAATTTTTAATTTTCTTTTTAGATAACTTTGTTTTGCGTTGTAATGTTTGTATACTTGATAAAGAATCAGGATTTGAATAATCATAATATATTTTTGATAATTTTGTCATTTTTACATACTATATTCTTTCCACTGTTTAAATAAATTAGCAACTACTGCAGGACTAGTAGATTTTCTTACTTTACGAATACGTTGTCTACTACTAATACTACTACTACTACTATTCACTTTTGATGCTGGTGTGCTAATAGGTGTACCAATAAATTCTTTAGGAACATTAAGATCTTCTAATAAATTTTTAAATTCATGAATACCTAAAGGATTTCTTGAATATTTTCTTGTACGAACAACATCATTTACTAAATCTATAATATTTGAACCTGGTATTGTTTTTCCTTGAATACGTACAATGCCAGACTTATCCCACTGAATTTTATCAGAACTTGTCAACTGTTTTAATAATAGATCTGTTTTCCTACGAAGTGTTTTCGGTACTGATTGTAAAATGTCTGATACAAATGATAAAATAGAAGTATTGCTATCTTGTTTGGAACTTGATGATAATTTTTCTTCTTCTTCTTCTTCTTGAATGATAGGTAAAGTAATAGGCTTATGTGAAGAAGAAGATGTATACTGTAAATAACGATGCAAAGCTTGTTGATATAATTTCCACTTTTGTTGTACACTAAGATCACGGCGTTTTAAGATATTATTCATTTCTTCATCTAAACGTGACTGATGTGAATCTATGGATTTAAGATTTGATTGAATTTCATGTACAGCATTTTCAGGAACTAAAATCATTTTACGTAACTCTGACATATTTAACGACTGAAAATACTACTTCCTACTGCTGCAAGAAGTGGTCCCAAGATTAACGGTAAAAGCGCACCACCTTTTTGTAGTAACAACTTCTTCTTTCTATTCAATGCAGTACGCTGCTGAGATAGAGCACGTAAGATCTTTTTATGTCTACGTAAACGTTGCTTCTGACGAGAATTTAAAGGAATGTTTCCTTTTATTGTGTTTTAGCTACTTGAGATATTGTTCTTATTAAATCCCCTGAAGCATTTTGTAAAATTTGTTTTCGTTTTGCATTTTTGCATTTGCACAGAGCACGGAGCGTGCTGTAGTGTTGTTTCACCTTCAACATCTTGATGCTGACTAAACAAAAATTTCTGTATGCATGTCTTTTACGTTAGCGTACACATGCATGATTTCATTCGGAAAAATATTTGTACGTATTTGCAATGCATCGTTTGTTTTTTGTGTCAAGTCAAATAATAAATAAGTGTGAGGCTCCCGTGTTACTTCTTCGAACACACTCACGACTTCTTTACTATACCGAGGCATAATTTGCCTTGCTAAATATTGTATTTGTAATTTATCACGTGGATTTTTAAATACTATAATATAATGTGCATTTAAACTAATATCACGTGCATGTTTTCCTTTTGGAAATAAATTTTGAATAATAAATATTACAGTTAACTTTTTATGATGTGCATACTTTGTAAATAAATTAGCAACATCGTCATTAGTTTCCGACATTAAATCATCAAGTATTAATAATGAATTTTCTTTAATTTCAAAATTATTCATGTCAGGTATTCCCTCTACAATACGTATTTTTGCATTTGCATCTAATTTTGGTATTACTGCACCATAACACCAAACAATATCATTAAATTTTATACTAAACATTTGATCACATTCATTAAGTAAACGATTTACAAAACAAGTTTTACCAGCCCTTGAAGGACCAGCAATTAAAATAGTAGAGGGATGTTGAAACTTTAACGTCTTGTAATCAAATGAATGCATACAATAGAGACTCTGCTTTATATACACACTCACACTCATACATTCACATATTTTCGAACATGTGAGGAAATAAAAAAGATAAAATTAAAGCTTGAATTTCGAAACGAAAATTTAAATAAAATGAGCTTCTACAAGAAGCGTACCAACTAAAATTGCACAGCAAACGAATTATTTACAAGTTTACAGCGTAGCTGCTCTGGCATACGAACCAATAAAAAAAATCACTGGTATATGAAATTAAAGCTTGAAATGAAAAAAATAAATTATGAATAAATTAAAATAAATTAGGAATAAATTAAAAATAAATATTTTAAGAACGGTTATGATGTGCATACGAGCTGGTTTAAAAAAAGAGACATTCATACAACTCACATTCATTCATTCGTTTGTCTATAACCGTAAGGTACACTTGCACGTTTTTGTACTGGTTCATCGTCAGTTACGTCAGGTTCGTCAATACGTTTTCGTTTTTTGTTGACCTCACGGTGTGTCTTTGTCTCTCTACAGCTAAAGATACGGAACCCCGGTCTACAAACGATACTGTTTGGGTTTTCTATTACTGTGGACTCTAATTGTCCAGACACTAATTTATAGAAACTCTCAAATTTAATTTTTTGAGAGGTTCTATCGTTTAGTGTTATCCCCCTAATTTTGAATATATCGCGAACATCCCCTTGGGCATTTGTTAGCCGCATTGCGTAATTTTTACAGCCAAGACCAATAAAGGTTGTAAACTCCCAACCTTCAGGAATTTCATTTGTAAGATCACCCAAATAGTTTCCGAGCGGTAACAAGGGTTCCTCATCTTTTTTCTGTAGATACATGATACTGTCAGTGTCACAGTAAATTGCTCTGTCAGGTCCTACAGTCGTCAGTAGTTCGTAAAGTCTAAGTCTAGCCCACGAAGTAATAAATGCGGCTAGTATCACATTAGAAAACACTACCGGAACGTTTTCGTTTTCAATGTCTCTGTATGTGACAATGAGATGGTCATCATCAATTGGTATCACACTTTGAATTTCATACCTTGCCGTAGTTAAATACCTAAGAAATGTGACCTCATCACTAACGATTATACTCTGTGACATATCTGTGCGCTGCCCCCACTTTCCATACAATGAATTGAGGTATAGTTTCGCACATTGCCTCAATCCAGGGTTCGTCCTAATATTATCATAATTTAATCGTATGCCTTCATGGGCATAATATTCTTCGATATATTTATGTTTGTCTTCTTCAGTGGTACAGTAAGCAGGAAAGCCAGAGGCTTGCTGCTTCATCTGAAGGAAGGAATTCACATAGCTCCCGAACACTCCACCTGAATTCCCCTCTTCAGGATCTAAGAGTTCAAATTCCCATATCTCATGTATATCGATTATTTTGTAACCTTTTTTAAGAGCAAGGTGTAACTCTGGAGTATAAAATGTTCCTGTGAGAGCACACTCAGCATCACTATGAGTACATTCATTAGTGTTTTCTTCTTCCATACATGTGCGGCAATGGCCGAAAAGTAATCGACCTCCCGCAACGTATGGTAAGATCGGAAAATAGAGGTCCTTTGCAGGGACAATTGTGCATTTGACTACACCGTGAATACTTTCCACATCTGGAAAGTCCGGTCCCGTGTGAATCTTAGGTGATTTAACCGGCATAGGTTTACGCGCCATTACCCATGGGTAAAGGCTAGTTACATCGGCATAATAAATACGCTCATCACTCGTACAATTGACGTAAGAACGAAAGACCTCCGTACGACCACCGTTGTAACAGTTCTTAGGAATAAGAAAATCAGGTAGATTAGTACAACGTTCTTGAACAAACTTTTGCACTTCCTTGTCCGTCTTTACCTTATTATCCCAAGAACATTCCCATATTTCATATAGGTTTACACCTATACTTTTCAGGTACTTACGGCGGCGCATGGTTTGCTCATATCGTTTTTCCATCGTATTGTACGAGTCTTGTGCATCGTGCAAAACCGCGTCACGATTAAAGGGAAAACAATGGCGGCAGGCATGGAAAAAACATCCGTAATACTCGAAGGCAGAGTTGAGTCCTTCGTGCCATCCATCGACCTTGTACCTACCAATATACTTTTCCCCACCTCTCCTAGCATGCTGGATTTCTATCCCTAATTGGTCTTCCATATACATAAGCCATTGCATAGCTTTTGTACTATACTTGGTCTTATGATGAAATCCCAACGCGGGAATGATAGGAATAGTATTTTCCGGTAAGTGCAAGGTACGATATGTACGCATTGCAAGACTTGCAATGGTTGATGATGTTATGAAACATTGCAAACCCTCCGTTTTCTCTTCAATAATATCGCTAAATTTGATGACCGCTTCTGTTAGAATTCTAACATCATTTTTGCAATAAGCCAACATATCCTTCTGCAGGTTAAACTCCTCGCCACTTTCCGCACGTTCTTGGTGCCAGGCCTCCAGTTGTTTTCTTTCTTCTGTGCTTCGTCCCTCAGGGTCATAGTACTTAAGCGGAGGGTAGGGACCGACATAATTTTGATTCTCTTCAGTATTAAACAAATATGGGAAATCTCCCTTCTTTAAATTTTGATTAAGGCCTAACGTTTTCGGTAATTTGGATAATTTAGCACCAATATAGAGGAAAAAGTCGCGAAAAAAGATACGGTTACCTATGTTAATATTAAAAATCTTTTGACCCTGAATAAGAACACTAGGTACAATATGCTGGTCATCTATTAGAGTTCTAAGACAGAAGAGACCATCGTATCTGGATGCATTATGAGCGATCACCAGGATCTTCTGAAAGACAGGACGTTCTACTAACACGTGGTTAATAAAATCCGTCATTGTCTTAAAAGAAAACGAACGATTTCCAATATTGTCACCGCACGTTTTACAAGGCTCATCGATACCTTTCCTTATACAGACGTGACATACATGATGACAACACACCAGTACAACTTCATGTTCCCTTTCACCGCGCTCATTCGGCGCCTTCAACATCGTCTCTACATCATAGGTGATGTACATAAACCTTTTCGTATGAACAGGTTGCTGTCTCTGAACAAAACATGTATGATTTGTATCAACATACGCGTGGCATATTGAACAAAAATGTTCACCACACATGTGTTCAGATTTTCGCCCCCTCTTATCAAAGATGATACCACAATCGATGCAGAGCTTTACATTATCACATACGGATTTAGCCGCTTTATTATGTGTCAGATGGCTGTCAAAACAAATACCCTCAGCAAACTCTCTATTGCATGCATTACATTTAATTCTGTTTGCAGTATAGTCCCGTTCGTGAGTATGTTCGCAAAAAGTACAACGAGTTTTACACTTGTGTGCATGATATCTTTCATCATAAGCTTCCAAACAATAATAACAATACTTCCGTGCCTTGAGAAAACTTGTAATATTACGAATGGGTTCGAAATGACCAATATTGTTACCTCTTTGATATAGGATAAAAATCTTATTTTCTGCGTGTTCTCCCGGGTAAAGTACTATATATTCCCGATTATTCTTTTCAACCTCCTCATAAACAACGATTTGATATTCCCCTTTCAAATATGCTTGAAAGAGGTCCAAATCAGAGATGTCACAACCTTGCTTACTTTGAACGTTATATAACAAAATACTTTGGTTTGTGTAATATTTACCTGTACCTTGGGCAGAAAGTACTCATACATGTGCACTATGCTTAGTAGAATGTTCATTTCATATTAACAAAAGAAGAATGTTTTTAATATATGTATGAGATTATTATGGGATAGTTGTTGATATGGACATGTTTATGGTTACCTAGTCAGTGAATTTGTGTATTTAACAGTTTTAAGAAAAGGATATTTAAGTTATATCAAATAATAAACCAGTTTAACACTGTTTATAGACATTGTCATTTTTATTAAAAAGGTGAGATTAATGGTATTAAAAAATATCGAAGCTAATATTTTTATGCCAAAGAATTACTACCACTTTGGATTTTTATCTCAGCAAACGAACCAGGTTTACGACTATCTTATTGATAAGTCGTTATAAAAATTTTGGTTTACCTCACCCGGGAATTTGTAAATTCAGTTCCCGAAGAAGAAGAGTAAGGTTGAATTTACTTTTATATTACAGTTAATGAATACGAACTTAACCATATTGCGAAGTGGTAAAGTAATCATAAGAAAAATGGACAACGAAACAATGCAGCAGGAATCAAATACTAGTGACCAAGGTGAAACTAGTGTAACGCCCGGTTTGTCATCAGAGGATCGACTCTTGTTAACTGTACAGCGACAATTAATGCAGATGTCTGCCGAGATAAAGAAGCAAAATGAAGAATTAAAGCAGACCATGGAACAGAAATTCAACGAATCTAACAAGACCATGGAACAGAAGATAGAACTGAAGTTTGACGAAATGGAACAGAAGTTCGACCAAGCTAATAAGCAATATGAAGAATTAAGTAGACGGATAGAACAGAAATCAGATGAAACAAAACAGACAATTGTCCAGGTGGTGAACGACATATCCTCACAGTTCGAGGAAAAGTTAAAAAGGATATCCGATGATTGTCAAGAAAAGCACAATCACCAAAATCAAGAAATCTGTGCTGTAAAAAAAGATTTAGAAGTAATAGAATCTTCCATTAAACAGCAAAAGATCCAGGTCAGCAACAACTCTAATAACATACGTGTAAATACCCAGTTGTTAGCTACTATTCAAGAAGAGATTAGAACGTTACAGGCGAAAGACAACATTTACCGTAATAACTTGGGTAGTGATCGCTTTGAATTTCCCCACTCACCAGAGATGAACTCGCCTTCGCCGGGGTCTGATGAAGATATTATACTAGAGGAAAGTTGTCCGAAGAGTACTGATGAGCGAAACATAGATGGTGTGACGACACAGCATGCCACGGATAGGAACTATCACTCAACAAGAACAAGGAATGAGAAAAAGGTCAAATTAAGTGTTAAAATGAGTGAAATTAGAGCTATGAGCAAATTCAGTGGTAAGTGTAATGAGAATGCTACTTCTTTCTTAGAGAAATTCCAAGACGAATGCAATATAATGTCTATCGATCGATCACAATATATGAAATTAATACCCCATGTATTACTCCCACCTTGTTCCTTATGGTTTAAGGCAATACGTGATCACCTTAGTACATATGAGGAATTCAAAGCGGCCTTAATCGCAAATTATGAAAATGACTTTTTGCTGGCAAATAGAGATGCCACCCTTAGAAATCAACACTTCAATCCTCGATTGCACAAATCTGTTGTAGAATTTGTTGTAAATGTCTACAACGAATTAAAGGTCGTTAATCCTTTGCAATCGGAATCGAGAATAATAGCATCGATTCGAAATTTGCTTCCATTTAAATTGCAACAGATCTTATTTTCCACACAGTGTATGAGTTTCAGCCATTTATTGATGCTTGTCCAATGCTACGAAACTCAATACCATGCCATGAATCCACAATCAGAATAGGTAAAAATAAGAATAATTCAGATCATTTGGTGCCTGTTCGGAATTTAAATATTCGGAGTGTGAATAATACAGAACCTAACCTAAGCCGAGTATACTCTAGCAATCAAAATGCGCAAAATAGACAAGGTTATGTAGAGAATCCGCCTAACCTAATTAATCGTAGCAATTCATATGTTAGACCATATAGTCAAAATAGATTTAAAAATCGAAGTACTGAGCGAAATTCCAGAAATACAGCGAACTACGTGGATAGACGTAATTGGAGATCAAGAGATGGGACTTCATACCAAAATCAGAATCACGATGAAAGATATGTACAACATAATGTAGAACCTAATCATGATTGTGCGGTACAATGCACTTTATTAGATTCATATGCAAGTACGAATGTAACATGATTACCGTCAATGAAATTAGGTTAAATTCATGTTAGTTGTAGATTCTTGTAAATTTTCATTTTAAAGTTTATGTGTTAATATCAATAATGAAAACGATTCTTAAAAATACTTGAAATGCTTAAATAGAGTTTTAGGTAGACTGGAAAATTAATTTTCAAATGATTTTTATTCTTTCTTGTTAATATGAGGAATTATAATTCGATTTATAATTAATTAAAAGCAAAGATTATTTATATTAGATTGATTTGTGTTGAAACTTTTAATTGTCCAAGATTATGTTAAAAAGAAGATCCATTCTATAAAATCAATTATTCAACGACTACCTTGAATGATATTCTTCTTTATTATAACATCTTAGTTTAAATGCAACATCTGACTTATTTGTTATTTAATGCGCCCGAAAAGATTAATCTTATTTGTAACCCACGTTTGTCCTTTACATTTTTTGAAATCGCACCCTGCGACGACTAATTAAATAAGCGACGATATTTTAATAAGAAAATATATTAATAATATAATGGATAATAATGAAATAAATATAATTAATGTAATTAAAGATAAATATTGATGAAATGTAAGATTTGTTTAATGTATATGTGAAATGTAATGAATAGATATACAAGGTGCGATCAAAATATGATGGACATATGTGATGTAAACAACACTAATGTAAACGGACCAGTGGTTCTTGAAGATAAAAGCCAAGCCTACTCATGACTTTTATATTCAGTCCCTTTGTCGAGCGACATTTTATATAACAAAATACTTTGGTTTGTGTAATATTTACCTGTACCTTGGGCAGAAAGTACTCATACATGTGCACTATGCTTAGTAGAATGTTCATTTCATATTAACAAAAGAAGAATGTTTTTAATATATGTATGAGATTATTATGGGATAGTTGTTGATATGGACATGTTTATGGTTACCTAGTCAGTGAATTTGTGTATTTAACAGTTTTAAGAAAAGGATATTTAAGTTATATCAAATAATAAACTAGTTTAACACTGTTTATAGACATTGTCATTTTTATTAAAAAGGTGAGATTAATGGTATTAAAAAATATCGAAGCTAATATTTTTATGCCAAAGAATTACTACCACTTCGGATTTTTATCTCAGCAAACGAACCAGGTTTACGACTATCTTATTGATAAGTCGTTATAGTTAACTCCTGCCATCTCGCAGAGAACTTCTGCTTCAAAAAGCCACTTATTATAATCTCTTGTTTTTAAATGATATAAAACTTTACTACTTGCGGTATGTTTTGTTATTCCATATATTATGGCCATGGGGAGGCAGTACATATTTTTATTTTCAATGCGAATTAATCGCTTTTCCAAGTAATCTTGGTATTTGCAGTATTTTTGGACAGCACTCATTGCATTAGGTCTTCCTTGTCCGTGCAAATTCTCTGCTATATGGAATCGAAACAATACTTCTTCCCCTAAAAGGAACACTTCATTCGAATTTAGTACTCGTTCGATTGAAGTGAGGACTGTTCTAGCAGTGAAATTGTCCTTTGTTCTAAACGGCACATACACTGGTTTGTTATTAGTACTATTACTACTTTCAACGTATACACCAATGTAGTCCATGGGGCGTGCATTGGAGATCACATGTTCCAACGCAAAATCGATTAAACTCTCGATATAGGCCTCTGGGTTATTAATATTCCTTTCATCACCCACAGGTCTGACGACAATTTCATGGCCCGTAAGATGAAACTTACGAAACCTTTGTCTGCTTTGTCTTACAACTTCGAAATTACTATTTCTTTGATTATCCCCGCCATTATTATTATCACTACTACTACCACTTGTACTACCACTATTATGACTACCTGTAGTACTACTTGTACTATTCTTATTTATGTTGCCATGTCCTACCATTGGTGGGACACTAGCAGATGACGGTCCAGGCTGAGGAGAAAAAATCAATTGGTTCCCATAGTCATGATTATCCTGTACACAATATTGAGCTGGGTTGTATACAGGATTTTCTCCCTGGACCTGTTGCGTGGGTATAACCACAGCATTGTCCGCATTTTCAACCAATCTCCTCATTTCTTCTTCAATTGGTAATTCAAGGGAATTTAGATTGCCAATCCCATCTGCCTTATCATTTAGGAAAGCTAAATCTTCATTTGATAACAAATATAAATTATTAGGACTCAAGTTATGAGTTTCTTGAGGGGTCATGACTATGGCATTATTATTTTCAGATGGGATTAAGCATGGTTCCAAAACAAATCGCGAGCCAAAATCAAAAAACTCAGATAACTCTGTATCATTTATCCTATCTACCTGACCTTCCCCACAAGCTAATAAATACATAACTTTATCTAAAGCCAATTCATATGATTCTTTACTACGTAAAAAACCGTACACAAACAAATCCAGTACGTCAGCACTGCTTACACAGTGCTGGAGAAGTAGTATATCATTACCTTCAAAGACACGAAGGGTCCGCAATATGGCTTCGCATCTCACCGTTCCCCTATGGCCAAGTCTGCTTAATTCCATAATGGCTTTCCACGTACTAAAAACCCTAGGGTACTCGTTGAGACCGCGCAAGACCTCTTGCAGGTAGATTTCATCAATAAGGTTTATTTCTTCAGTCGGGCAGAAGAAATCCATCTAAAAAATAAAACAAAAAAACTATTTTGAGTAATCAACACCACTTTAATAAAAAAGATCAAATAAATACTTCTTTTAAGCAACGCTCACATAATAATATCATATAAAAGAAAAATTAATCACCTTTAGTTAATTATTGATATGTAAATAGAAATCAATCAAGTTACTTTATGAAAAATCAGTAAATATATTCACTTATATTGAATTATAAACTATTCTATTAAAATATCCACACACACACACACACACACACACACACACACACACACACACACACACACACGGAGAGAGAGAGAGAGAGAGTCTCTCTTTGTTCATTAATATTGGTTAAATACAAGTGAAGTACAATTAAAAACTATATAATTTCTTTCTTTTTTTAAAAAAAATCATAATAACCATAAGAAATACATATCTTTCAAGGCTTAGTTCTCCGTTCACAATCCACAAAAAGAAAAAGAAGAAATCTCAGCTGGGATAGTCGGTACTTTTAATTAATTGCTAGCACCACAACGCTTAGCACAGCTTCAATGTCTGTAATAAAACAGGCTTCAATAAATATAGTGATAATCCTGTATACTTTATTATTTAATACTATTAAAATAGGTTTAATAATCAGGAAAGCTTTCTCTGTGATCTTTAACGCACGCCGACGTAAGAAAAAATGATAATCGTACACATCAAATACATGTTATATCATGTTCTATCAAGTGTTCTCCCCCTCCCACCACTAACAGTGACATCTGTCGGAGAACTTTTAAATTAACTTTAGTTTAGTTTACTACCGTGTGCTGTGTTGCCGTATTTATTATTTGTCCTGAATATATATTTATATTTTAAAGGTACAGTATGATATATATTTCTTTTTTATCCGTAAAATACTACTAATAACATTAAATATGTACCAAAAACCCTTCTCGCAGTTGTGTTCTGTTAATAAAACATAGTTTGTGAGGGCATAGTTGATTCTTCTATCAGTAAACCACCAAACGTTCATTATATTACAAATCCCTAAGGGGGACCCACCAACACATATGACTTTTCAGTTGAACATAATTATCATCATGTTATTACCTATTCAGAAAAAACCCGCAATTGTAGGAATTAACTAATGGGGAACATGCCCTCAACCGGTAAAAAAACAGCCCCACATAATTCTCTTTTTTTTGCTATAATATAATACTGCTAAAATCTCGGGTCGCCTATAACTAATGGGCCCCGCCAGTTATAGCTAGGTGCTAAAATAGTCGTACGTGATTTTCCTTTTGCTGTAATATAATACTGTTAAAATCTAAGTAAGCCTGGGGGCCGCGGTGGCTCGGTGGTAGAGCGTTCACCTCTGGTGCTAGGGGTTTCGGGTTCAATACCAGCTCGCACCAAATATTTCAACATTTTCATGACAAACATTGTTTGGATTTATTTTTTATAAATTGTGGTGAACAAACACCGTGTGCGTGGGTTTTCTCGGGGTTCCTCCCACTTTCTTCATTCCACCATTTTATTCATCTCACATCTTCACCGTCTCCTTTAGCCTAACCGGCATAACCGTGGGACGTAAAACTCAAAAATTTCATTTCATTTTTTTTTCTAAGTAAGCCTGTGACTAATGGGGAAGGGGCCCGCCAGTTATAGCCACGTGCTACAATAGTCATACGTGATTTTCCTTTTGCTATAATACTGTTAAAATCTATGGATGTCTATCTGAGAGGCAAATGCCACTTAGTTAGAGGAACATACTACAAATAGGACTACATAATTTCATTTTGCTTCCTTGTAATACAATACTGTTTAAATCTCGGGTCACCTGTAACTAAGGAGGCCCCGCCAGTTATAGCTATGTGCTACAATAGTCGTACGTAATTCTTTTTTTGCTATAATATTGCTAAAATCTAGGCAATCTGTCTAAGATGCAAAAGCCAGTTAGTTGGAGGGATATAGTACGAATAGGACTATATAATTTCATTTTGCTTCGAGGATACACAACAGGTTTTCAAATCAAAAGACAGTGTTCAATAACTAATGTATTTAGGGGTTCCGTAAAATTTTCTTTCTTAACATTAAAGCTAATGTATGTGTTATGTGACTACCACCCACGCAAATAACTAACATTCAGTAATATTTACTATTAAAACACGATAATGTTGGGAAAAAAGCGCTCCCCCAAGATTAAAACATTTCTTTCTGCAAATACTAGTCTTAGTTCAAACATTTGCCTTCCTAAAAGATTATCAGTTGTGTTACCAAAGCGTACTTTTATGCCATCTATTGGCAAATGAGCTTACTTAAACAGTTCAAGTCCCATCTGTACAACGTACATATATATATATATATATATATATTAGGTATAACTGATTTTAAAGTGATCGGTATAACAGTTAAAAATCGTAAGAAATGAATCAAACATATTGTAATTAAGCATCCTATAATTAAGCAAATAAAACTCTACAAGTAAATGGTCCGTCTTTAGACCTTTTATTTGTAGGTTCACACTGCAAGTGTTCCGAGCTTCTTATTTTAAAAACGAGCTTAGTTAGTATTTTCGAAATTATTTGTAGGTTCACACTACAAGTGTTCTGAGTTTGCTTAGCAAACGAAGCAATAAAAATAGAAATCGAACCAATAAAATAAAATAACACGAACGAATAAAATAATCACACTGCAAGTGTTCTGAGCTTCTTATTTTAAAAACGAGTGTTATTTTAAATAACACGAACCAATAAAATATTTTAATAGTTCGCAGCGTAGCTGCTATTAGCTTGTGTACCAAGCAATCGGTAAAAGATAAGAAAGGAAATTATAAAAATACGATACGAACCAATAAAAATAAGAAGCAATCGGTAAAAGATAAGAAAGGAGAGTATCTTTTTTATTCTCTTTATATATTGTTCCGACTAATTTATTAGGAGAATGCAAATAAGAATGAGCTTCTAATAATAATAATAATAATAATAATAATAATAATAATAATAATAATAATGTCCCTCTTGCATGATTACAAAAATGGTCGTAGGTTTATTTCCCCGATAATGTTTCTCAGAAGCAAATCGTGTAGTTTTCCAATAATTATTCAAAAAAACTTTCATTATAATTAAGTGAATAATACATGGCATTTAAAAAGTTCTCACCTTAAAAATCAGAGTTCGCTCTGTTAAAATCACTGACGAAAAAAAAGTTCAACACACAAAAGATCAACACACACACACTATGGAACTGTGTAAAACAATAATAACAAACTTTATTTCAATACTATATATATATATATATATATATATATATATATATATATATATATATATATATATATATATATAAGGATTTCATTATGTCCCTCCCCAAGCATCATGTTTTCACCGGGTTTTCAACCCGATTTCATTAATTATAAATAAATAAAGTCATCATGTCCGCTAACATCGTTTATTCAGTGTTACGGCAAGACATCTAAAAATTTCTTATTTACAAGTTCGTCAACCGCTGGAGAAATCTCATTCAGACAGGGTATCAACATTTGTGGCTTGCAGCTATGTACGGTTCTCATCTAATTAAGGAAAATGCTTACATGTTAAACTTTCATCAGATATTAGATATTCTGCCAAAATCAGATATTGCCACAAAAATACATCTTCTAAAGGGGGAAGAAACATAAAATTTTATCTGTCTTCTTCTTCATCACTGCCGATAAGTATCGCAGTGACAATCATAGTTAATGGAAAAATATTTCAGTATGTTGCCAGACAGTTTCTCATGGCCAAGGGAGAAAGTGTCTAAGGTTATTCCAGTACAAGCGGAAATAAAAGTAGAAAGTGCATTGACACTCTATACATGCGTGTCACAAGTCATAGTTCTAACGTAAGCAAGGGGAAAGCGTGTAAGGCAACAACCCGGAAGTAATGGCATTTACAAAAATAAAACTCTGTTCATTCTAAGCTAGCCTTCTCTCAGAGACGAAACAACAATCAGTCGCTCCGTATTTCAAACTTGGCTGTAAACACGAAGTTAACTATAATGAATAAGCAAATCAATAAAACGATGAATAAATAATCCATTCAAATCATACACACACACACACACACACACACACACACACACACACACACCACACATTTCGTATTTCCCATATGTTTTTTTTCTCGCCAATTTACATGTAAGGATTGCAATAATTCTCAGTACAATACAGCGTTCACCTCTGGTGCTTGGGGTCCCAAGTTCAGTCCCCGTACAATACAACGTTCACCTCTGGTGCCAAGGGTCCCATATTCAATCCCCGTACAATGCAACGTTCACCTCTGTTGCTAAGGGTCCCATATTCAATCCCCGTACAATGCAACGTTCACCTCTGTTGCTAAGGGTCCCATATTCAATCCCCGTACAATGCAACGTTCACCTCTGTTGCTAAGGGTCCCATATTCAATCCCCGTACAATACAGCATTCATCTCTTGTGCTAAGGGTACCAGGCTCATTTTCAGTACAATAAATCTTTCATCTCTGTTGCTAAGGGTCCCATATTCAATCCCCGTACAATACAGCATTCATTTCCTGTGCTAAAAGTCCCATGTTCAATCCCGTACAATACAACGTTCACCTCTTGTGCTTGGAAATCCCAAGTTCAGTCCCCCGTACAATGCAACGTTCACCAATAGTGTTAAGGGTCCCGGGTTCGATCCCAGTACGTATCACATAAACTTTTACACATCTTTTATTCTCTCTCCACATATTGCTCGAGTAAATTTATTACGAGAGGTTAAATTAATAAAAACCGAACCGTAAAATAAGTTAGGAGAATATCTTTTTTTATTCTCTCACATATTGTTAGTGTAATATATTCAATATTAATTTAATCACTACTACGGAAGTACGTGATACAAAATGACGTATCAACAGATTTAATTCAAATCAAACCAATTCAAATTTCCATTATTATTTTTAAAAATATCCAGTATAAAGTCTCTACAGACACGTATACAGACTCGAAAAAGACCACATGACCTTTCCATGTCAGCACAACTAAAAAAAGAAATATAACAACTTTCCAACACACGTAACCATGTCATCAAACCCTAATGACCTAACCCAACCGGCTGCCAACACAGCCCATGACTTTCTATATTAATTATAGTACATAACGGTACCCGTAGAATAGTTTGTCTGCAACTACTACTTTTCAAGACAAAGCTCTTCTAATAGAAACAAGGTCACTTTCCAAGATGAGACAAAGCTCTTCCGATAAAACCAGCTATGCTTTCCGAGACGACGACTTTTTTGAGACGAGACAACCTCAACCCTTCTCTCGTAGGCAACCATAGATATGACGTTAATGCATAAACACAACGTTGTCATAGGAGATAATGATCTGTACAAAATTTTGAAGAAAATCTGGTCGATAAAAAAGAGGTGAACAATTGATTTCAATACTTGACTCAAAGACACAGCCAAAGAAGGTAAAGTAAAATCCATTAAGAAACAAAGTAAAATGGTGGTAGACAAAACAGAAAATAGCTATATGTTTCACACATTTTTTATTTCCTTGAGGTGCGAAAGGTAACTTTGTTGTGTACGGGGTAAAGCCGCATGATTTAAAGCATTCCACAGAGTCTTAGGATGGTAAGTGAGAGAATCTCTCTTCTTCTGTGTCACATGCCCTCACTAAATGAACTATGCTCTTTTGTAAAAGAACTACGTATAAGAAGAAAATAAAAGAGAGAAGGAAACAGAAGAAGAAAGATTGGCGTATTTGTTTCTTTTTTCTTTACTTCAGGAAGCTATTTTAGACATTAGAATTCCAGAGCAATGTATTGCAACAGCTGGAGTCTTCGTGTTTGTTTTAACAGCTTATTGTGAGAAGTTCTTTCAAGGGTACATGCGTTACTGTCACCTCCAATAAATAGTTCTTTTATTCTAGAAGGAAACAAAAGGAAAAGGAAAATGGTTTTTATCTGATTCTACGGATGATATCATGGCATGTACCGATATAAATTTACTCTTCATTCAAGAGGTTCGGAAGGTTGAATGGTGTTGGCAAAGCCAGTAATGAATTTAAATACTTGATGATTCTTTTCTGCTATCACTGTCTTTAATTGAAGATCGCAAACAGGAAGAAGCGAATTTATCCTGCAATTGACAACAGTACCCTGATATTTTGTGTAGGAGTAAACGAAGCACCCTTTTTTTCTTCTGGAGCAGCCCTTTGACTGTAATGCTTAGTTTTTTTTTTACATTATTTCTAAGTGGACTGCATAAGCGAATATGTAAAATATACAGGTACAAGAAGTAGGGTAGAAACGAAGACACTGTATCTTTCTAGGAGTACTAAGCAGAGTATTTTCCATGGAGTACTTTCCATGAGTATTGATACCTAATCAAGGATCTTATAAAATAGACGATCTGCACTTACAACAAAATCTTGAAGCCATACGTCACAGTTTCGCCACCCCTACTCTGCCCACTCCGCTCAATATGATCGCAATGTTTTGAGCTAACAATCATGGTGGAAACGAAAGTAGCCAATCAAACGATGGCCGAAACGAGAGTGGCCAATCAAACGTACCGATCCTCGGTTTTTTTTGGCTTCACTGATTTAATAGCATGAAGATACATATAAGCAGATCCTCTATTTTATAACATCCTTGTACCTAATGCTGTTTCCGTGCCAGAGCAGAATATTTCCCATACAAAATGTAGTACAAATTTTCATTACTTGATTTTATTATCTGTGAAGTTATATAGTACTAAAACGTGTTACGTTTGAACTTACCCACTTTTGCTGCGTATAGAAAGTACCAAAGACGAAACTACTCTTGTAGTAAGGTTCGATAAGTGAAGATTAGTTCTCGAAAATATCAGTATCCTATCACCAAATTCCACAGAAATAATAAATGTTACACTGCATGTGATCTACAGAATGCATTCGATCTTGACCAAACTTGACACGGAGACCGACCTTAATTTGCTTAATACTCATGTAAAATATTTTCTTGTAGAGACCTGTTGTCCCGAGTTATTGGTCATCAAAGTTAAGGTTTGGAATCTTAGCAAAAACTTTCATTAATTTCTATTTAGAACAAGGATGTTGGGGAAAAGAATAAAACAAACCTGTTAAACGTTAATGTGAGATTAAACGTTAACCTGTTAAACATTAAGTAAATGCAGCATGTACATATATTAAAAAAAAAATTGCTAAAATCAATAAAGAACATTTTTTCCGCAATCCTCCTGTTAAACGTTATATTGACGTTAACCGTTAACCTGCTAAACTTTAGGTAAATGCAGTGTGTACTTAAAATAAAGATTTGCTGCAATCAATGAAGAATGATTTTCCTCCCCATAGCTCTATTGAACATTAATTTAAGTTAAACATTAAGTAAATGCAGCGTGTACTAATAATTTTAAAAAATGTTAAATTCAATTTGTTAAATTTAGCTCAAATTTCTGTATTTTTTCTGAGAATTGCTATTACGATAAACATTGTGTGTGTGTGTGTATGTTGCATACTTGTACTTTATTTTGTTTATTTTTTATGTAAAAAAAAAAAGTGCCATATATTCATTATTCAAGGGAGGAAAGAGTGAATTCCGTGATTTTATCTGTCCTGGCGAACAGAGAAAATTCCTCCGAGACAAGACGAAGAATTCTGCCCAAACCGAGACTGTTGGAAACTCTAATTAAGGCACTTGTTTTCTCTGCGTTTGGTCCCGAATTTGAATCCTAGTGAAGACAATAAGCATCGGATAGTGATTCTGATAGTATTAGGTCTCTTTTTATATTCCGTTGGGTACTGAAAGAGGAAGTTAATCCACAGTCAATCAATCAATCAAATTTTACCTATGGGTAAGAAAATCTAGAATCAATACGTGAAACCTTGTTAATGTCACAACCATATGAGACAAGTCTCCTCTTAATCCATACTAGCTTCTATTCCACTTCTACTCCCACTTAAAATATTTTAATTGACAGATGGTTAGGCTGGCCGCATATTATCCACAGGACAAAACAGTCGGGACAAGGTACAGTATGTGTGAGCAATGCAAAGCATCTTATCTAATTCCTATTCACTCAAGCATCTGCTGGACAACAACCTCTCCGGCGTTGTCGTTTAGACACACGCCAATGCACTCACGGATCTCTCTCCGTATCATCACTTCCTTATGTCTGTCTCAGTTTGGTTGTCCTGGCTCTGGTCAATAAACGGGCGACCTTAGTATAGCTTATCGATTGAAGGCACTTGGGCTGATTACGGAATTTATGGTCATTGCCAAATAATGAATCAGAATTTCCACTATTTATCCATGTGTTAATTTCTTTCTTTCTTTTGCAAGCGGTCCTGTGTTCGATTCCTAGTAGGAACACTCGGTCGAAAAAATGCTAAACCTTTTTCGGGCCAACCATCCTGAGTCAGGTTTTTCTGGGTTTTCGTAATTTACACGAAGCAAATGCCGGGATGATACCTAACATACATGCCGCTTCCTTCCTTCCCCAATTCGTTCTTCCTTCCCTTTTCTAGGGTAGTGTGATCGCCGAGGGACGTCATCCATCATACGTGACGGGCTAACATAACCATAGATGTCCAAAGCCCACAAATCTAATTCCTAATATTTCTTTCTTTTTTAACATATGAGAAGTACAAGTTGATAACTAATTGAAACTACTGCAGGAAAGTGTTCGTAAGTGTTCTAAGAAGAGCATGACGATTGACGGATGTGATTCGCCTTCCAGAATATAAATGATTTAGTTGCCGTTGTATTATTTATTAATCTGTCCATGCTTTGACGTGCCAAGAAAGTCTTTCCGCTACTTATGAGAAAAAATATATTCCCACAGCCTTGCGCGCGGATGTACTTGCAAAGGGTAATATCTCTCTCTACAGTACTTCCCATTTCATTTCATTGCAGAGAGTATATAGCGTAAGAGAAGAAAGAAGAAGAAGAGAGAGAAAAATATGGCCTTATGCCAAAATCAGAGGACTCTGGCGATTGTCCCATTTGTGATTCCTTCATGCAGTATATTACATAGTCTCCGTGCGTAATCAAGGAGCCGTCAGCGAAAACTACTTTACTCCATCCAGCTAACCCTTCAAAGAAATGATGACTCATGTGAGCTGAGATTTGTTTCCTGCTTCCAACTGTTTTCGCCTGCTACGATATATGTCTGTCTCTGTGGTTGAAGAATTGCTCAGTCTGTCCGTCTTGACTTTAGAGCGAAAGTATAAGCAGGATAAAATAGTCTTTTTCACCTTCTTCGTTACTTACTATCCTTGGTCTGTCCTTTCCCTTATGATGATGAGGGAGTTCTTTGAACTTTCTGTCTCTCTATGTTTGTCTACAAACCTTGTTTACCATTGCAACTTTTCTTAATTTTCTGCAGTATACACACCAGCTTGTTTAACTTGGCGATGACTTTTCATAATCTGAGTTTGTCCATCCAGTTAGTGCCTAGCTAGAAGTTTTTTTTTTTTTTTTTTTTTTTAAGTTTCAAAGACGAGTCAGTCACTGCCAAAAATGGCCATTTTGCAACCGGGGTCACTCGGGGTCTCACGGATTCATGCTTAGTATCATTAATGAGGCTCGCGCTCAATAATGTCAATAAGTCTCACAATCGCTCAGATAGCATTCACTTGAGTTTGGGCTCGTCATCCTCAATGGGACTTCCACTAGCTCGAGTTTGCACTCAATATTTTAATTGGGGCTTACGCTCGCTCAGACTCGGGCCTTGGCTCGCAATCCATTTATAGCAGTTCATGTATCCAGGTCGAAGCTAATTAAGCCCCAGAGCCGGGCTCGGCACCTTAGACAGCTCTGGTCAACATCAGTTTAGAAGCAATTCTATATTTTGTTGAACAGCAGTGGTTTTACAAATAAAAACGCGTTGTTTGTTGTTTGTATCCCTTTTCAGCACCGAGGCTATATGAGACATGGACCCATGGAATCTGAATCTGAACTATCGTAATAAGTACAAGGCTCTTCCACAAAGAATTGAATCTGGGACCTTGTATATCAAATGTATCTGCATTACTTCTGTATATATTAGACCAGCGTGCAATGACGAATAATTTCGTAGCATTTGTTTTAACAAGATAAGCTCATCTGAAAATTATTTATCAGTCTATATAAAATTTAAAACCAACTCCTGTCATGAAACTCTAGTTGAAATGCCCATTCTTCGCACGGGGCGAATAGATTTGTGGAAAATACTTGAACTCTCTCTCTGTAAGATACGCATTTAAATGAAAGCATAATGATTAAAAAATCGTAATGTCACTGTTTCTCACTCCCCATGGGATTAGGGCTGAACTTACACTTAAAAAGCATCAACTGTGTCACTATTCATCTCAGTGACGCCAAAAACTATGGATCAGACACTAATATTGGAGCATTTATGAAAACTGAAATCAAAATAGACTGATCAGCTAGTAGCCTTTCTTATTTTAATTTGTATTATTGTATTTTTGGTTTATTTTTTCGAAAACCTAACATTGACATAAATTTTACTTTTATGGCAATTTATTATTCTTTGTTCAATTTGCATAGCTTTTAAAATTTTCTCTCTCAACTGTATTATCTTTTCTGAATATTCTGCTCTAAGATACGTACCCTAAAGTAACTAAATGAGGGTACTGCGTTAAAAAAGAAGGGTTAGGTAGACAGTACCTTTCTCCGAATCGAACGAGTATATAGAAGTGAAAATTAAGCTGAAAGTAGCTTAAGTGGAGCGATAGGGTGAAAATTACGATGAACGATACTATTTATGTGTTTGATTTGATTTTAGCATCCCTTTCAGCAGCAAGGCTATATGGAATGTGGACCTACAGCTTAACGTGGGACCCGAACTATAAGAGCCTTCACCGGGAATCGAATCCTGATCTCTCACACCAAAGGCGCGTGCGCTAATTGCTTAGCCACGAGGGAGCTTCCGTTAACTTACAGGCTATATGACATAAGAACTGTTTAATATTATGGTTTGTGTCATAAAACTTGAACGCGTCTTAATATTCCTTCAATGGAAGGCACTCTGACTACCTCTAGCAGTCATTTCAAACTGAATGCTCTGCGACATCACAGAGTGCTGCTCCTCTTCTCAGAAAACCAAACGGTGAGAATAAAGAGCAGGTAGGACATCTGATGTTAATAAAATTTATTGGTGACAGGTGGACCTATGAGTATGCGTACACTGCCAACACCTGGTTGACGTACACAACATTCTTCTACTTTATCCCCTCCCCTCCTTTGTTAACCGAGTTTCTCGCTGCGATTTTCCTAATTGTAAAAGCACGCTCCTAAGTCATAAATCGGGCAACTGGAAATGATTGGCTTATAGTGTTAATGATTTAGTAAAGTCTATAGTTTCGTATAGTCTTCTTCGTCTATAAATGTAATGTTATCTTGTGCTCTCAATGTGACCATCTTGTAAATAATTTTCGGAGAAATTATTTCCTCCATTGGTGGAATAATTGTCTTCAGTCATAGATGTCAACATTTTCATTGTAGCTTCCTCACCTCTCTTTCCCTACAACAAAATTTTCATGCCATCATTTTCAAATTCAAAAAAGATTCGTAACTTTTGAATTTCCTCTAAATAACTACAAATAACAAGGAAAAGATTCAATCAAGTATTTCTGTGTGACATCATCTTCAACTTGAGAATTTATCTTTTCTTTCTTTTTATTACTGTGTCGAGTGGTCGTATCTTATTGAGCTAAAGGAAGCGAATGTATTACTGATCAGTGGATTCTATTTCACAACATAAAATGCTTTAAATCTACAATATGAAGATCACAACTATACCCAAGTAGATAAGGAATACTATAAATTACTACGTACCATGCCAAGTAAATATTTTCTTCCAAGTAGTACTAAATTTGGACATACTTAAAGATAACCAACCCTATACATTTAAATTGCATTCTCTGTACCTTGTTCATTGTGAAAATTGAAGATTTCTCTTAGGAGCAACACTGTCCAACTTAGTTTAACTGTATGTTACACAGACTATAAATATAATAAAAGCTCCTTTTGTATAAATCGTGAGAAAGGTGCTTCAAAAGATTTATTTGATAATGGACAGTAAGCTTAAGACGTAAACAGCTCAACACAGTGTTAAATAAAATCAAAAGTTCTAAAAATTTTCACTTCTTTGCAACACAATAAAAAGTAGGAAATTTCTCGGATACCATTCACCTAAGAAACTTACAATTAAAAAAAATGCAATACAAAAAGGAATATTACAACAACTTATGATAAGATGTTTAATTTCAACACTTTTGAAGTTACTCAGGAATAATAGTTCCAGGAATGTCTGATCAGAAGTTTTGCATTCTTGTCTTCGAGAAACTTAAGTACAAGATGTGGCCCATTCTTGTGTCCACCAGTCTATTATTGTGCTTTTGCAATTGAAGTAACGATTGTGTACTTGGTGATTCTACCACTAAAACATTATTAGGAGAGTCGTACTGAACATTTTCATAATAATGATGCAAGGTTTCATTACCAAGATCAAATCTTTACCTGAATAGTAGATCTCTGAGCAAAATAAACAACAATTAATTTGGCAAATCATCCCTCATGCTATTGAATTAAGCAAAGAAGGGATATTTGTGAAATATTTATAGAGAGGTAGAAAAGTATATTTACAATGAATATACTTTCTTTTTTAAACTATGATGATAAACTCTTGTGATTTTGTGCTTAATAAAAGCTCGCTGATTATTTCGCTGTGTATTAATTCCTTAATCATTTGTTACAGATTCCTTTGACCCCAAACAGAAGAGTGCCATCCATGGAGTTCGATTTAGGTTAGTAACAGATAAGGACATCAACCTGGTAAGTATTCTTTATGATCTTCATTTACTTCGGTTTGCTTGTTATTATTGATTAGATATGTTAGAATTATAGATATTTATACAGCCCCTTTATACAGGATGATTCAAAACAACACCAACAACGTTTGGGAGGCGATTCCTGACAACAAGATAAGACAAAAAGTATAGACCAACCTGGGTGCACAAATGCTTCCTTTCGGAGTTATAGGCTGCCGAAAAAATGAAAAATGAATTTTGAAGGTCCATAGCTTAAATACTATAGGACCTACCATAGTCGGGTCAAGACTTCACTTAGGAACTAGTATGCGCCCTATCCAAATATACATGTTTCAGAACCCCTCGGTACCTCCGCAACAATTTTTATGGAGGTGGTTGGAGAGTACTTCAAATTATATGACCGTAGCCAAACTCCCTGTAAAAAATTGTTGCGTGAGTACATTAAGATTCTAAAATATGTATTTTTGGATAGTTCACGTATTAGTTCCTGAGTGAAATCTTGACCGGACTACGGTAAGTCCCATAGTTTTGGAACTATGGACCTTTAAAAGTTCATTTTTTCATATATTCGGCAGCCTATAACTCCGAAAGGAAGCATTTGTGCACCCAGATTGGTCTATACTTTTTGTCTTATCTTGGTGTCAGGAATCACCTCCCAAACGTTGTTGGTGTAGTTTTGAAACACCCTACATATAAAAACACTAATGGAGAGCGTTATCCACCTGTGAATCAAAAGCAAACTCATATTGTTAAATACATATGATCACGTCTCACTTTAATTCTGTCTTGGTATCAAAATACTTGGCTTCATCTCTAACGATTTGATGTTTTCAGAATATTTAATCTACGGTAGACTTGAAGGCATATAGCATTATTATCGGAAGTTCGCCGTCTATACATGAACTTTTCAGGATTTCAAAAATGAATAGACCACTGGGATTCAGTAACGTTGGAAGATTTTTTTTAAAGACCACGAAAATCAAAGATAGCAACCATGGCGTAGAGTTGAATGGGGTTTACCAGGTTATGGCATATGCTGATGATGTAAATTTAATAGGGGATGATAGGAGAACAATAGAAAGAAATGCAGAGGTCTTATTAAACGCTTGCGGGTACATGAGTTTAGAAGTAAATGCAGGGAAAACTAAATACATGGAAGTTCGTCGGGATCGTAATACGGCAAATTATGGATGCGTTAAAATATTAAATAATACTTTTGATAAAGTGGATACTTTTCAAATATCTAGGATCAATATTAACAGAGGAAAATCATATTCATGAAAAAATTAAACGTCGACTAAAAGCAAGGAATTCGTGTTACTATTCAGTTCAAAATCTCTTGTCGTCGCGAATTCTGTCGAGGAATTTGAAGCTTAAAATATATAAAACGATGATCATGACTGTTGTTCTGTATAGTTGCGAAACATGGTCGCTTACTCGGAAGGAAGAACATAGATTGAAAGTATTTGAGAACAAGATCCTGAGAACATTCGAATCCAAGAGGAACGGAAATGGTGAATGGCGGAAACTTCATAACGAGGAGCTACATAATTTATACGGTTTACCGAACATTGTTAGGGTCATCAAATCTAGGAAGCTTAGGTGGCAGGTCATGTAACCAAGATGGAAGAAAATGGGAACGATTTCAAAGTCTCAACTTGAAGACCAACCGGAAAACGACCATTAGGAATACCTAGGTGCAGATGGGGACAATAGTAAGATGGATCTCGCAGAAATAGGAATACAAAGTAGAAACTGGATCCAGTTGGCTAAGGATAGAAGTCAGTGGAGAGCTTTTGTGAACGCAGCATTGAACCTCCGGGTTCCATAGGCCATAGAGTTAGTTAGTTAGACCACTAAAATTTTGAGGAAGACGTTCGTGTTTAACACACCGTAAATGTAAAATTGAAAATAACTTGACGCTATGGATATGGAGCGGTTCGGAAACAGACCACTATCCTGATTGAAGTTTTTCCAGGATTTCCACATAAAGTGACAGAGTTTCGTTATACACCACCAGTCTTTTCTTTCTAGAAATGTAAAATCTGAAATAGTCATTGCCTTTATTTCATTTGAAGAAAGTGAAATAGTTCTCAATATAAAAATATGTATAAATATAATAATCACAATATAGTTTTGGTTGGATTTGAGTTTAGCATCTCTTTTGCAGTGAGGTTATAAGAGACATGGGCCTGTTTCACGAAACACATGAGTTCCTGTTGGAAACACAATATAGTTTTATAACAAACATTATGATAATCACTACGTTAAAATATTGGTACTTTAGGAATTATCCTTGTTGCTACTGCATTATAAATGGTTTCGGATGTCTCATAGCACAAAGTATGCACCGATCTGTTCTGCTTTTTTCAATATTTTAATTATTATCAACATAAGCTCTACTTGAAAGGAGTCCCCTGGATGGCCCAAGACTTCAACTAGGGTCCAGGGCCATCTATAACCTCGCTACTGCTGGGACGCTCCAAACTAGTTTGTTTGTTTTTGACGTATAGATAGATGTGCAGGATCTTTTAAGAAAAAGGTAATAGCAACACATTGGTCTCAAAATTTAGATGTGTTACGATGTGCCAGGACTAGTGCTGTTAAAATCATTCTAATATTTATTATTGGATTAATTTTCCTTACATTATTCATATTGTTATTCAAACAATATTGTATTGGAATTATCATTCAAACAGTTGTTTGTTAACGAATGATTATTCAGACAGTAGTTCGTTATTCAAATATTTTGAATAATTGTTGGTTATTTAAATAACTTTTCGGAAAGTGTCTCGGCATTCGAATAATGCTTCTAACAATAGTTCTTTATTTTAATAATTTTTGAATTAATTATTTGTTATTCTAATAATTATTTGATTGTTTTTGTTCGAATAATTATTCGATCGATTGTTTGTTATTCGAATAATTATTCGATGAATTGTTTATTATTCGAATAATCATTTGATCAATAGTTTGTTATTCGAATATTTCGATTGATTGATTGTTATTTGAATAATAATTTGACTGATTGTTATTCGAGTTAAAATTCGATTGATTGTTTGTCATTCGAATAATAATTCGATTGTTTGTTATTGAAATAATAATTCGATTAATTGTTTATTATTCGGTTGATTGATTGTTATTTGAATAATAATTCGTTTGATTGTTTATTATTCTGTTGATTGTTTGTTATTCGAATAATAATTCAATTGATAGTTTGTTGTTCGAATAATAATACCATCGATTGTTTGTTATTCGACTAATTTCCAAAAAAAACATGCCTTATTCGGATAAGTATTTGAACAGTTATTTCTCTCAACAACATAGCGAGAAATTTTGTGTGAATTTGATATCCCAGACTTCAGATAACTCGGACATTTTCCCCATAATTGAAATTGTATTTAATATTTATTTAGTAATATGCAGTGCACTTGACAATTTTACAATTTCAAGTAGAGATGTTCCAATATAGCACTACTGCAATATATTTCTCACTTCTCCCAAACTTTTTTTTTTTTTTTTTTTTTTTTACACCACTGAGTCAAAAAGTTTTGCCAGATATTTTTGGTTTAAATATAATGAGTAGATATTATATTGTTAAAAATATGATAAGTTAATATATATTAACTTAGTGTATTTAATGCTCTCATACTAAAACACACATTTTGTTGTTGATAAAATAGTAACTTTTATTTCTTAGCTACTAATTACTTATTCTCCTTCAATATGGTGAACATTTCGAAATTCGGACAGATTTTTCTCCTTCAGTCTGAAATATCTAGAATTCATTGTACTTCGTGCATTTCATGTAAATTACATTAAATTATGTTTAATAAAAATGTATAGCGTTTTATGTTTCCATAAAATAAGTGTAAACAAGCGCTAATTACCAACAGGTGCACTTAAGCCCATCTTCCCAATACTTTCCTTAAGGAAGGAACGCAATAATTAGTAGTTAGATAATTAAATTTTACTTGAAGACAAGGTGAATCAACGATCAATGAATAAACCAGTGCACTTTTTAGACTTCCAAACTGTGCTATGTATACGTAATGGAAATGGCTATATCCGAACGTCCGCTGCGGATACGTATCAGCAAGAACCGATAAAAGGTAGTGAGAAATGTATTTTTAATATGGATTCAACATCTCAAGAATTGACCCTTCTAGCCCTTCACACTATACTAATACCCGAAGTGGTTGAGATCTATTGGAACTTCCGGTTTCAATTTTGTTCCTCATAGAGCAAAAGTGGTAGTAAATGACGTGCAAGTTGTCAGTTTCAATACACAACTCTTAAATTTGAATTTATCATGGTGAAGAGAGAAAAAACAACACACAAAAATGTGCTACCATCTTTTGGCGTACTTTTATGATTTCCTTAAAGCAGTTTTTCTTTTTATTGTTTTGGGTTCTGTAAAAAAGATTCTTCCTATTCTAAAAATAATAAGCCCTATTTCTATCAGTTGAATGTTTAAAAATTGAAAAGAAATCGCAGAATAATCAGTAACTCCCTCTCATATATACTTCCCTAGAAGTTACATGCTTCAACTTAATTAGATGCCAAAGGGGTTGCATATTTTTTTTAGAACTATTCATACTTTCTTCGCATAGCAACAATTTGAATGTTACATCAATCCTAACGCAGCTACAAACAACAAGTTAAAATTTTCTCGAAATTATTTGGAACTACTCGTTGCAAATTTAATCAAAATCGGTCCAGCAAATCTACAGATACCACAGCATTCATTCGTAGGTCTTATAAGATAATGCCTACTGTTAAAATCCTAATATTCGAACACAATAGTATTCGAGTTACTAAACAAAAGTAATTATTCAATAATTGTTCCGACAATTCACTTGAATAAACAAATAATTATTTAAACAACGAACAATTATCCAAACAATTATTTAATAACAAGAAATTGCTCGAATAATTATTTGAATAGCAATAATTATTGGAATAATTATTTGAATAACAAATAATAATTCAAATAATTATTTAATAATGAACAATTGTTCGAATAATTATTTGAATAACAAATAATTGATCGAATAATTATTTGAATAATGAATAATTGTTCTAGTCATTATTTGAATAATAAATAATTGTTTCAATAATTATTTGAATAACAAGTAATTCTTTGAATAATTATTTGAATAATGAATAATTGTTCTAGTCATTATTTGAATAATAAATAATTGTTCGAATAATTATTTGAATAACGAATATTTATTCGAATAATTATTTCAGTAACAAATATTTATTCGAATAATCATTTGTATAACAAGCAATTGTTCGAGTCATTATTTGAATAGTAAATAATTGTTAGAGTCATTATTGAATAATAAATAATTGTTTGAATCATTATTTGAATAATGAATAATTGTTCTAGTTATTATTTGAATAATAAATAATTGTTCGAATAATTATTTGAATAACGAATATTTATTCGAATAATTATTTCAATAACAAATATTTATTCGAATAATCATTTGTATAACAAGCAATTGTTCGAGTCATTATTTGAATAGTAAATAATTGTTAGAGTCATTATTGAATAATAAATAATTGTTTGAATCATTATTTGAATAATGAATAATTGTTCTAGTCATTATTTGAATAATAAATAATTGTTCGAATAATTATTTGAATAACGAATAATTGTTTGAATCTTTATTTGAATAACGAATAATTGTTCGAATAATTATTTGAATAACGAACAGTTATTCGAATCATTACTTAAACAAAAAGTAATTGTTCGTATAATGATTTGGGTGACGAATAAATTGTTCTAATGTTTGTAAATAATTAATAATTGACCAAATCTTTATTTGGATAACGAATATTCGTTTGAATCCAAATTTAAGCAATGAACAATTGTTCGATTCATGATTTGAATAAAGGAAAATTATTCAAATGATTATTTAGATAACGAATTAATTGTTAGAAGAATTATTTAAGTAACAAATAATTGTTCTAATCATTATTTGAATAATGAATAATTATGGAATTTTTACTCAGATTATTATTTCAATAACGAATAATCATTCAAATAAAGGAATAATTATTTGGGTAAATATTCGAAAAATATATAATGTTAAATATTTATTTGAATAAATTAATAATTGTTGGAATAGTTACTCGAATAATCAAAATTCGAATAATACGAACAAAATTATTTGAATAATTTTGATATCAATAGTAAATAGAACGTTACATGTTTAAGAAAAAAAGAACCATATGGATCAAACTTTAAGAGTTGTAATTTTACCAATAAAATTGGTTAGTAATGAAAATTTAAGTGTACTATTTGAGAATTGCGTTAAAACTAGCATTCGAAGGAAACTTGTTTACATATAATTATTTTTTTCCTGATTATTATAAATGTCAATAAAACGAATTACCTACAAAATGTCAAGTATCGAAATGACATGATTTTTCTTCCTTTGTAATGGAGAGAGATAAGACTTTGGAAGATATTTCGATTCACCTTGATTGAAAGGAAATAGTATAAAAATAAAATAAAATAAAATAAAAAGTCCTCTGCGTGGCCACTTGTTTTCGAAACGAAAAAAGCAAAATGCACATGGTGAGAAGCCGTTTCACGCACGTAGAGCGGTTGTGGTTCAAGGTTGTATTTATAATCTGTCGATCACGACTTAAAGATCTCACGGGAAATTTGTTCCTGCAAATGATGATGGTAACGATGATGGCTCGTGTAATGTTTGAGTGTGAGTGTGTGTGTGTGTGTGAATCTTTTCTAGTTGCTGCTCTTGCTGCAAAAATCTTCTCCTATAAAGTATCAATAGACTCTATAGACCGCAGCTGAAGAGGGGAGAGGGTACATAGCATGATTTTTCTTCCATCTGGACGGAAGCCAAGATGACTCGGGCCACGTGCTTCATTTCTTGTTTTTCCATTGGGTTCCTCCCTCAAACCCTTTTCAATTTGTCTCCCACGCACAGCTCATAGAAACACTGGATTCTCAATGAAAGAAAATTCGCTTTTGTCTCCTCTTCTTGGTTTTAGGCAACTTTTTTTTGTAAAGTACTTGGGTTATGTAATTCTAAATCTGAATAAGAATTGTTAAAATTCAAATATAACAATACTATTAACATTTAAAGAAAAAATCCATTCAGAGCACAAAGGAATCAAGTTCAGTTACCAAAATAAAGAGAGAAAGAGACAAAATTTATACGGAACGTCTAAATACAAGGAAAATATAACACTGTTTGTTTAGAATACATGAATCTTAAAGATTTCTTAAAGATGTAATATGTCCAAAAAATGACTCGAAATGAACTTGATTCTCTTATTCACTGAACGCACCGTACACTAGTTGCTATATCTTATTGAATTGAACAAAATGATAAATATGTGAGAGTAAAAACTTGTGCATAGTTTTTTCAAGAAAATGGAGGGAAAAATAATTAATTTGTAAACCGAAAAAACTTACACTCTACTGAAACCATACTACTTATTAATGTGGAACTGGTATTGAATTATACACTCAGTAAACTATTTGTTATGACAGAGGGGTCACGGTGGCTGAATGGTAGAGAGCTTACCTTTGGTTCGTGGGGTTCCTGGTTCAATTCCTGGCTAAGTAAGTTTGTGGTGGACAAAATCGTCTCCGTGGATTTTCTCGCAGTGCTCCCGTTTCCTCCCACTTTCTTATTCCACCAATTCTTCCATCATTATTATCTTGCCTTAATCATCTATCTCTTTTAGATTAACAGTCATAATTGTGTTTGACGTTAAACTGAAATATTTCATTTTATTTCATTTCTGCACAAAATGACACTGACGTTAAACTGAAATATTTCATTTTATTTCATTTCTGCACAAAATGACACTGACGATAAACTGAAATATTTCATTTTATTTCATTTCTGCACAAAATGACTGACGTTAAACTGAAATATTTCATTTTATTTCATTTCTGCACAAAATGACACTGACGTTAAACTGAAATATTTTATTTTATTTCATTTCTGCACAAAATGACACGTAAATTAGCTTATTTACTTTTTGCGAGAAACTTGAGGAAAATGAGTGTTTATGCCGTTTAAAAAGTATGTCGTATAATAACTGACCATTTTTATTCGTTAGAGCAAATTCTACGTATTATTGTTTTTCGTCTTCTGAAAGGATGATAACACGTACGTCTTCGTAATTTTTAGTGCGAGCAGTCCTGGGTTCGATTCCCGGTGGGGACACTCGGTTGAAAAAGTGTAAAAAACTTTTGCATTGTAAAGGAATAATTACCTTTTGCAATTAAAACACTAAAATTAGCCTGTCTTGCAAAGAAAACATTAATTAAACACTCCTAACTGTGTTTTGGTTGCACCATATTGCACTTTTTCAATTCAATGCAAGTACCTTCTTGCACCTTTTCACAATATCACTACCTATTTACACTTTCTGAACTTTTAAAATTACTCCTTTGCGGCATTTTCTTCCAATAATGATTAAACAAGGAACACCGAACATGTTTGCCATTACATCACTTTCACTTCAGTGCAGTTCTGTTAGGCGAAAGATGTTTGCAGGAAATAAAGGAAGGTGGCATTAAACTAAGGAATCACGGATATCACCAATCAGTACTATAGAGTGCTTCTCTATATCCAAATTTTTACTTAGTGAATAAGACATGCAGCCTCACTAAAAAACAAATTGAAATGTTAAATATTCTCTCTCTAAAGAGATTTTCGAACTTCAAATTTTATTGAAATATTAAATGTTACATGTTTTAACAATTTTCTGCAATGTTGATTTCAATAACGTTGTGTTCTGGGACTTACTTTAAGCAAACTTTTAATTCATGAGAGATTTTGGGATCCTTATACATGATGTGATTAGTTTTAGTACTGTTTATATAAATATTTGCATTTGAAATTTCCACCCTTTCTTCCAAACTTTTGTAACTAAAAATCCTCTTTCTCTCTCTCTCTTATATATATATATATATATATATCTATATCTATATATATATATATATATCTTGCATACATAATATGCAACGTTTATTACCACACTAACAGATTCTCACAATTATTTGATCCAATATATTGACAATATATTGAAATATATTACATGATGATACCGTATTGTGAAAAAATAGTATGCTATTGCAGTGTTGCCGATTGATTATGTGTAATAAAAAAACAATATTTAGTGCAAAAAACATAATTTTAGGCCAAAACTGTAATTCAGAAACCAGAGGTTGTCTTTAAATTTTAATGTCATTTTCAAATTCAGTGGCCTCGAATGAGTAAAGTTTATCTAGTTTTGTTTCCGTAACATTTTGTGTTGAATGTTGACGACGAATGACAGCATTTTAATGACACAAAACTTCATTTTCCTCAAAAACTACGCATGATAAATTATTCAATACTTGTGCATTTTATTTAACCAAAAGAATTTAATCATTTTACGTGTAATAAAAAGAAATTGAATTATTAATCAGGGAATACAATCCATGCAGGTCTTTTAACATTTTTTGTAGGGATGGCCGGAACCGATTTCTGGAGGAACGGTTTTCGGCTCTGAACGAATCCAGTTCTAGAAGATCCGGTTTCGGAACCGAGTTTTCGAATCCAGTCTGGAACCGTGTTTTCGGATGCAGATCTGGAACAGGTTCTAAAAACCGGACCTCCAAAAACCGGTTCCGCCGGAACCGGAACTTTGTGGCCATCCCTATTTTTTTTTCTTTTCTTTGTTGAGAGAGTTTCGTTACCGCACGGAGAAAAATGCATAATCCAGTCGGCATGTAAATACTGTTTTTACCAGGTTACGCGCGTCATCACATTAAGTAATGTTGTTTCATCAGTAGTACGATCTACACCACCGTCCAGCGAAAATTTTGTATTGTGGGACCATCATTTCAAATCTAGAATTAACGCCATACCCATTCCGACGGTGGTAACTTAGGTATATAATGTTGTTACTACCTTCCTACGAGTGTCCCCTCTTGGTTCTTTCTAAATCTGTGGCTCTCTACCTTACGAAAATAATAGTTTTTAACACGAAATCAATCATATGAATAAAATTATCCAATCACAGAGAGTCTAGTTTGACGCCGAACTCCAGACTTGGCATGGTGTTCCCACCTGCTGTACTTTTATACATGAAATTACATTACTTAAGGAGCGCACCCGCGTAAATACAATGTATCCACACGGAAATCCTAGTCCTTTTTCTCAGTGCGGAAGCATGTTTCTTAAGAGTAAAGTGAAATGCTATCAGCAACGATTAAAACAAAATAATCTTAGCTGCAGTATTATTTCCTGATTAATGATTCAATTTATTTTAGGACAATGTTGCAATCTTTATCTGTTGAATCCGATTAAATTACATCTGTTTAAACGAGTTCCAAAGTAAAGTACAAGTAAGAAAAAAGTTGTCCACGAGCTTTTACGTCGAGAATAACCTGAAACAAGGAGACGTGTTGTCGCTATTATTATTCAACTTTGTTCTGGAGTACGCTATTAGGAAAATCAAAGATAGAAACCATGGTCTAGAACTAAATGGTATTCGCCAGATTGTGGCGTATGATGCTGGTGTAAATGCGATAGAGGATGATGATAGAGCAATAAAAAGGAATGCAGAGATTTTATTAAACGTTTGCCGGGACATAAGTTTCGAAGTAAATGCAGACAATATTAAAATTTGCCGAATTCGTAATATTGCAAAATATGGATACGGCAAAATATCAAATAATAATACTTTCGGCAAACTCGACACTTTTAAATATATGGGATCAATATTAACCGACCTAAAAAAATATCTATAAAGGAAATTAAATGTTGACTAAAAACAGTGAATTCGTATTCTTATTCAGTTATTAATCTTTTGTCTTCGCGAATTTGTCCAGGAATTTGAAGCTTAAAATGTATATCACGCCTGTTATTCTGTATGGTTGCGAAACACGGTCACTTACTCAGAGGGAAGAACGCAAAACACGTTGAGACGAATACTCGAACCCAAGAGGAATGGGAATGGGGAATGGGGAATGGCGAAAACTTCATAATGAGAAATTGCAGAATTTGTACCGTTTACCAAACATTTTCAGGGTCATCTAGTCTAGAAGAGGCTCAGGTGGGCAGGCCATGTTGCCAGAATGAAAAGAAATAGGAACGCTTTCCAAATTTTAACTGGAAATCCAATCAAAACCGATCATTAGGAAGACTTAGGCGCAGATAGGAGGATAATATTAAGATGGAACTAGCAGGAATAGGAATACAAAGTAGAAACTGGGTCCAGTTGGCTAAGGAAAGAAGTCAATGGAGAGCTTTTGCGACCTGGCATTGAACTTCCGATTTCCGGGAGTTAGCTTATTGTAGGTCCCTTGCCATCTGTTGGCAGTGGGCGAGCTTTTTCCCTCATTTAGAAATCCCACCAGATAGGAAAATTGAAAGTAAAAATGGAACATTTCTCACACGAAATGGTCTCTAGTTTATTAAGATTTCCATTATATAATTCTAAATAGTGTAAATATAATTGTGAGTGGTGGAGAGTGGATTTCAACCGAAGTTGCAAAGACCGAGTGATGTTGACCAGTAATTTTAGGTAATTTTACATTTTTCTTTTTAAAAATCTCATTTTCTTCTAATTTCACGTTTTTCTTTCAAAAATCTCAATTTCAGTCACTTTCATATTTTCCTTTCAAAATATCAGTTTCAGCTAATTTTACATTTTTCTTTCAAAATTCTCAATTTCTTCTAAATTCACATTTTTGTTTCAAAAACTCAAATTGGTGCTAACCTCCGCAGTTAGCTTCGCACATCGAGCAGAATAAGTTGAAAGAAACACCACATATTTCCATGCTGCACACTATCAGAATCATAACAAAAGTCGCTAAAATCGCTTTCATATGTTTGTGTTAGTCAAGAATTTTTATGAGGAACTACTCTGTTTGCTTATATTAGTTTATATTAGTGATATCTCCCTATATTAATACGTCTTGCTTCCCTTAATGAATTTAAGACACAATTATTCATACTAAAAAAGATCGCAAAATTTCTACAGATCTCTCTCGTGTGGTTAAATACTAGATATTTTTGCTTTCTTTGGCTCGATTTCCGGCGGTAGCTTATTTGGTGCAAATTCGGCGCTGTCGATTCATACCCCGTATACAGGATCTTCTGTTCTGAAAGGAGATTTTAAAGTAACTAATGAGATTTCTGTAAGAAAATATGGACATTCCTTTTGTTTCTCGTGCAACACAGTAGAGCTTCCCCTCAGCTCTAAGGGAACAGTAGAAGGATGTATGACAGTAGAGAAGAAGAAGAATGTGAAGAAATTCTCCCTCGAAAAACGCAGACGGCAAAAGACAAGAGAAATTGGCATGTAGAAGCTCAGAGTTTCGCTTGGTTTACATTAAAACGTAAACAGAATGCAATGTGTTGAAGGAGCTGAGTTAAGAAATGGGAACAAACGGGAGAAGAAAGGAGGAGAAATGTGTATATATATACATGTGTGTGAGTGTAATAGTGAATCGTGAGGAATGGGCCTTAAAACGGACGAAAAGGGAAGGAAAAGCCTTTTAAAAA